>NC_086449.1:85608800-86333800 GCF_028390025.1 Pseudophryne corroboree | reverse complement strand
AGCTGGTTGGCTGGTACTTTATCACAGTGAAATTATCTCCTTTCAAGGCTTAGTACATTCCGTCCTGTGCGAGAGGCAGTTTGAGTCAGTGCTTAAAGTGGTCCATGGGAGGTGGAACTCATCCCCCCCCCCCGTAGGTGCCACGGCCACCCCCCTAGCCCCTCCCAAGATGCCACACACATAGTCCCACCCACCTGGTGATGTCACAACCCTAGTCCCTTCCCTCAAGGGAGCAATGTAGCAGCATCGCACACCCTGCCATTGTATAATAATCAACCATTATGATATAATTGCATAGTGAGTGATGCTGCTACATTGCTCTCATCCTCCCAATATTGTTCTATTTAGTCAGACCATCAGACACATTTAATGGCAGATGCTCACAATGCTCTTTTCAAACAAAGTCCAATAGTGTTGCCCATAGTGATCTAAAGTATTAATTACAGTATCACAGCAGTTGTGGCCTATACGGATTTGCAAAATTGAAGTATTGTTTTTTTATACGCAGTGTCACAGTTTAATAAATCTAAACATCACTTTATTTCATTGTGTCTGCCTCATATCTAGCATTGGGGTTCTCTATTCCACTGCCGTGCCATGACAGAAATAAAAATAAGAAGAGCCGTCTGAGACCAGGTATGGTCCACACTACACAGACAACACCTGCCACTTTGGGTGTCATATTATTAAGACATAAACTAGCCTCAGTCTGGAATAGATGTCTACTGTATCTTCTCCGCACAGTGGTTATTTACAGCTCACAAATATCATGCAGTTTCAGTCCCTGAATTTAACACAGATTTCTCAAAACGCAAATTATTAGATTAAACTTTTGGTTTCCTGCAGCTGAATCTGATGATTACTGCAGTTTGCAGGCTATTGAATTTACCCCATAGGGGGGTATTCAATTAGAGCCGTTTTTTCGACCAGTCGAAAAAAACTGAACTTTTCGCCTGGTTTTAGGTCGAATTTATATTCGACCTATTCAATGCTCATACCGTTTTTTTGACTGGTAGAAAAATCCGGCACTGGTGAAAACTACGGGTATCGGCAATTTTTGCCACTGATAGACGTGTTTTGATGAATTCGCAGGCATTTTCACTCATTTTTAGTAGTGATGTGCACCGGAAATTTTTCGGGTTTTGTGTTTTGGTTTTGGATTTGTTTCCGCGGCCGTGTTTTGGATTCGGACGCGTTTTGGCAAAACCTCCCTGAAATTTTTTTGTCGGATTCGGGTGTGTTTTGGATTTGGATGTTTTTTTTTTTAAAACCCTCAAAAACAGCTTAAATCATAGAATTTGGGGGTAATTTTGATCCCATAGTATTATTAACTTCAATAACCATAATTTCCACTCATTTCCAGTCTATTCTGAACACCTCACATCTCACAATATTATTTTTAGTCCTAAAATTTGCACCGAGGTCGCTGTATACTAAGCTAAGCGACCCAAGTGGCCGACACAAACACCTGGCCCATCTAGGAGTGGCACTGCAGTGTCAGACAGGATGGCCGTTTTAAAAAATAGTCCCCAAACAGCACATGATGCAAAGAAAAAAAGAGGTGCACAAAGGTCGCTGGATGGTTAAGCTAAGCGACCCAAGTGGCCGACACAAACGCCTGGCCCATCTAGGAGTGGCACTGCAGTGTCAGACAGGATGGCCGATTTAAAAAATAGTTCCCAAACAGCACATGATGCAAAGAAAAAAAGAGGTGCACCAAGGTCGCTGGATGGCTAAGCTAAGCGACCCAAGTGGCTGACACAAACACCTGGCCCTTCTAGGAGTGGCACTGCAGTGTCAGACAGGATGGCAGATTTAAAAAGTAGTCCCCAAACAGCACATGATGCTAAGAAAAAAAGAGGTGCACCAAGGTCGCTGGATGGCTAAGCTAAGCGACCCAAGTGGCCGACACAAACACCTGGCCCATCTAGGAGTGGCACTGCAGTGTCAGACAGGATGGCCGTTTTAAAAAATAGTCCCCAAACAGCACATGATGCAAAGAAAAAAAGAGGTGCACAAAGGTCGCTGGATGGTTAAGCTAAGCGACCCAAGTGGCCGACACAAACACCTGGCCCATCTAGGAGTGGCACTGCAGTGTCAGACAGGATGGCCGATTTAAAAAATAGTCCCCAAACAGCACATGATGCAAAGAAAAAAAGAGGTGCACCAAGGTCGCTGGATGGCTAAGCTAAGCGACCCAAGTGGCTGACACAAACACCTGGCCCTTCTAGGAGTGGCACTGCAGTGTCAGACAGGATGGCAGATTTAAAAAGTAGTCCCCAAACAGCACATGATGCAAAGAAAAAAAGAGATGCACCAAGGTCGCTGGATGGCTAAGCTAAGCGACCCAAGTGGCCGACACAAACACCTGGCCCATCTAGGAGTGGCACTACAGTGTCAGACAGGATGGCACTTCAAAAAATTGTCCCCAAACAGCACATGATGCAAAGATAAATGAAAGAAAGCATATAGAGGGTTGAATTCCACCTCGCTACCACCTCTTGCTTCAGATGATGGCAGGGCAGGTTCAGGAGTGTTTGCTGGTGCTCCAGTCTTCGGCACGCGGTGGCTGAATGCCGAAAGTCACCGGCAGCATCTCTTGCACGCCCATGTCGTTTTTAAAAAAATTCTGTACCACCAAATTCAATGTATGTGCAAAATATGGGACACGCTGGAATTTGCCCACATGTAATGCACGCACAATATTGGTGGCGTTGTCCGATGTCACAAATCCCCAGGAGAGTCCAATTGGGGTAAGCCATTCTGCGATGATGTTCCACAGTTTCCGTAAGAGGTTGTCAGCTGTGTGCCTCTTATGGAAAGCGGTGATACAAAGCGTAGCCTGCCTAGGAACGAGTTGGCGTTTGCGAGATGCTGCTACTGGTGCCGCCGCTGCTGTTCTTGCAGCGGGAGGCAATACATCTACCCAGTGGGCTGTCAATGTCATATATTCCTGAGTCTGCCCTGCTCCACTTGTCCACATGTCCGTGGTTAAATGGACATTGGGTACAACTGCGTTTTTTAGGACACTGGTGACTCTTTTTCTGAGGTCTGTGTACATTCTCGGTATTGTCTGCCTAGAGAAGTGGAACCTAGATGGTATTTGGTACCGGGGACACAATAACTCAACAAATTGTCTAATTCCCTGTGAATTAACGGTGGATACCGGACACACGTTTAACACCACCCAGGCTGCCAAGGCCTGAGTTAACTGCTTTGCAGCAGGATGACTGCTGTGATATTTCATCTTCCTCGCAAAGGACTGTTGGACAGTCAATTGCTTACTGGAAGTAGTACAAGTGGTCTTCCGACTTCCCGACTGGGATGACAATCGACTCCCAGCAGCAACAACAGCAGCGCCAGCAGCAGTAGGCGTTACACTCAAGGATCCATCGGAGGAATCCCAGTTAGGAGAGGACTCATCAGACTTGCCAGTGACATGGCCTGCAGGACTATTGGCGTTCCTGTCTAAGGAGGAAATTGACACTGAGGGAGTTGGTGGTGTGGTTTGCAGGAGCTTGGTTACAAGAGGAAGGGATTTAGTTGTCAGTGGACTGCTTCCGCTGTCACCCAAAGTTTTTGAACTTGTCAATGACTTGTGATGAATGCGCTTCAGGTGACGTATAAGGGAGAATGTTCCTAGGTGGTTAACGTCCTTACCCCTACTTATTACAGTTTGACAAAGGCAACACACAGCTTGACAAATGTTGTCCGCATTTCTGTTAAAATAATTCCACACCGACAAGGTGATTTTTTTTTTCATTTGACCAGGCATGTCAATGGCCATATTCGTCCCACGGACAACAGGTGTCTCCCTGGGTTCCTAACTTAAACAAACCACCTCACCAACAGAATCCTCCTTGTCAATTTCCTCCTCAGCACCAGCAACACCCATATCCTCATCCTGGTGTACTTCAACAGTGACATCTTCAATTTGACTATCAGGAACTGGACTGCGGGTGCTCCTTCCAGCACTTGCAGGGGGCGTGCAAATGGTGTAAGGCTCCACCTCTTCCCGTCCAGTGTTGGGAAGGTCAGGCATCACAGCCGACACAATTGGACTCTCCTTGGGGATTTTTGATTTAGAAGAATGCACAGTTCTTTGCTGTGCTTTTGCCAGCTTAAGTCTTTTCATTTTTCTAGCGAGAGGATGAGTGCTTCCATCCTCATGTGAAGCTGAACCACTAGCCATGAACATAGGCCAGGGCCTCAGCCGTTCCTTGCCACTCCGTGTCGTAAATGGCATATTGGCAAGTTCACGCTTCTCATCAGACGATTTTAATTTAGATTTTTGTGTCATTTTACTGAACTTTTGTTTTTTGGATTTTACATGCTCTCTACTATGACATTGGGCATTGGCCTTGGCAGATGACGTTGATGGCATTTCATCGTCTCGGCCATGACTAGTGGCAGCAGCTTCAGCACTAGGTGGAAGTGGATCTTGATCTTTCCCTATTTCACCCTCCACATTTTTGTTCTCCATTTTTTAATGTGTGGAATTATATGCCAGTAATATATCAATAGCAATGGCCTACTGTACCGTACTGCTATATATTATATACTGGTGGTCAGCAAAATCCTACACTGTCATCCTACTATATATACTGCGCACAACAACTGAAATGCACCACAAGTATGGATGGATAGTATACTTGACGACACAGAGATAGGTAGAGCAGTGGACTACTATACCGTACTGCCATATATTATATACTGGTGGTCAGCAAAATTCTGCACTGTCCTCCTACTATATATATACTGCGCACAACAACTAAGATGCACCACAGGTATGGATGGATAGTATACTTGACGACACAGAGGTAGGTAGAGCAGTGGACTACTGTACCGTACTGCTATATATTATATACTGGTGGTCAGCAAAATTCTGCACTGTCCTCCTACTATATATACTGCGCACAACAACTAAAATTCACCACAGGTATGGATGGATAGTATACTTGACGACACAGAGGTAGGTAGAGCAGTGGACTACTGTACCGTACTGCTATATATTATATACTGGTGGTCAGCAAAATTCTGCACTGTCCTCCTACTATATATACTGCACACAACAACTAAAATGCACCACAGGTATGGATGGATAGTATACTTGACGACACAGAGGTAGGTAGAGCAGTGGACTACTGTACCGTACTGCTATATATTATATACTCGTGGTCAGCAAAATTCTGCACTGTCCTCCTACTATATATACTGCGCACAACAACTAAAATGCACCCCAGTTATGGATGGATAGTATACTTGACGACACAGAGGTAGGTAGAGCAGTGGACTACTGTACTGTACTGCTATATAATACTGGTGGTCACTGGTCAGCAAAATTCTGCACTGTCCTCCTATACTACTATGCAGCACAGATATGGAGCGTTTTTCAGGCAGAGAACGTAGATATTTTCAGCACACTGAGCACAGATATTTGCAAGCACACTGAGCACAGATATTTGCAGCACACTGAACACAGAAACTGAGAGAATGCTGCACGTCCTCTCCCTATCATCTCCAATGCACGAGTGAAAATGGCGGCGACACGCAGCTCCTTATATAGAATACGAATCTCGCGAGAATCCAACAGCGGGATGATGACGTTCGGGCGCGCTCGGGTTAACGGAGCAAGGCGGGAGGATCCGAGTCTGCCTCGGACCCGTGTAAAATGGGTGAAGTTCGGGGTGGTTCGGATTCCGAGCAACCGAACCAGCTCATCACTAATTTTGGCGCAATTTTTGCCCATGCCGATTCGACCCAAAAAAAGTGAAACTGTATGGGTGAAAATGGATTAAAAAATGGGGGAAAATTCTCTCAATTGAATACCCTGTGTCAAATTAGTGCTGTTTTTTTCGACCAGTCAAAAAAACGGCACTTAATTGAATACCTACCATAGACTTGTACTGTGTATACTCTTTTGTAAATTGTCAAGATGTTATAACATAAGCAGATATGTAATAATTAACAAAACTATAAAAAATAAAATAAAACTTTTACAAGTTTACAGAAAACAGTCCGTTTGCATGCAGCATATGCCAACTGTATTTATTTAGCTTTTGGTAAGCTGCCAAGTGATTGAACAGGATGCATGAATTATTCTTCATACTGTTTCTTTTCCTTGTAAAGGGGTGGGGGGGGGGGGCGGGGGCGGTCAGTAGGTACTATTCCTCCGGGCCCAGGCCTGATGGAGGGGCCCAGAGGGGCCCAAGTCCACCCCCTTACCGCTTTGAGTTCTTCTCCTCAGCCCAGCAAACTCTGCTGTGTGGTGGACTGCAGTGTGGCCAGGGAGGCACCTAACACACTATTTTTTCTGTATTTTTTTCTAAGTATGCAGGGCCACGCCTCTCATGATTAGGACACCCCCCTGAAAAGTATCCTGGGCCTGGCTAGGCTCTCTACTGCCGTGAAGAGTACAACTGATTTTAGACAGGGGCTGCATCCTCAATTATATAACCGTGGTAGTGCAAGATTGTGCAGGGTGAAAGGAGCATTCATAACATCAGCCACACAATCTGGATACAAACTCGTCTATGCTCTGTAGAATTTATTGACTATAATTCCAAAAAGCATGTTCTACCAAAGCATGTTCACAGGGGAGGAGCAATAGAGGGGAGGGACCATATGTAGCGTCTGTTCGAGCTGCCCCTGTCTTGCCTGCGTATTTTCTCAGAAGTCTCTGGCAGAGTGCCAGGGTATACTGGGGGTCATTACGAGTTGATCGCTCGCTAGCTACTATTAGCAGCCGTGCAAATGCATAGTCGCCGCCCACAGGGGAGTGTATTTTTGCTTTGCAAGTGTGCGAACGCCTGTGCAGCCGAGTGGGACGAAAAAGTTTTTTGCAGTTTCTGAGTATCTCTGGACTTACTCAGCCCTTGCGATCACTTCAGTCTTTTTGGTCCCGGAATTGACGTCAGACACCCGCCCTGCAAATGCCTGTACTTGCCTGCGTTTTTCCAAACACTCCCTGAAAACGGTCAGTTGACACCCATAAACGCCTTCTTCCTGTCAATCTCCTTGCGATCGGCTGTGCGAATGGATTTTTCGTCATTGCGGTGCATATGCATGCGCAGTAGCAACCTGTTCGCTGCACTGCGAAAAATGGCAGCGAGCGATCAACTCGGAATGACCCCTACTGTGCATTCGCAGATCTCCGGAAAATTGGCACAGGTACCCCATTCCTGGTGATTTCTGTAGTGTGCATGTGCAGATCTCTGTAAAGATGGCACCTACGCCATGATCTCGGTAATATCTGCAGGTCCACGAGATTTAAGTATTGTGAATGGGAGCAGGGTATGCACTGCACCCACTATAGATTTGCCCATGCTTGTTTGAGCAGAATTATAATTACAAACTTGTCCAGGTATTTTTCTGGATAAGGTCTCATGAGATTATCTATTACTGAGAAGGCATCATCAGCAACAAAGACCCACACTAGGGGTACATTTGTAAAAAGTAACATGGGACATGCATATGGACAGTAAATCCAAGGAGGTTGTTGGCACAGGAAAAGTGGGCATGATATTTGTTTAAGTAGCCGGCTGTCGGGATCTTGGCATTAAGGATACTGGCGCTGGAATCTCGACAGCTGGCAATGCCGGCAGCCGGAATAACAGCCAAAAAGGACTATTCCTACTCGTGGGTGTCCACAACACCCATTGAGCGGGAATAGAACCTGTGGCGAGCGCAGCAAGACAATGAGCCCGCAAGGGGACTCTTTGCGCTTGCCCCACTGCCGGCATACTGGTGTCTGGGGTGCTGCTGTTGGTATACTAACGGCCGGCATCCCAGCATCCGGTAAATCATACCGAACCTGTGGGCATCTTATATTTTGACAAATGTGAGGAGCGTGTAAGAAAGGAAAGTGATGAAGGGGATTTGGAATGTTTGGATTACTTACACCATACTGGAAGCTGAGCATTTCAGGAAAATGACTTTGGTAGTGGGGGACGTGTCACGGGAATATGGTGGTTTTGTTACATTAGCATGTTCAGAGAGGGCCCCAGTGGGAGGAGACCTGTAATCGGGGATTGAACTGGAGGTGTTTATGGTAGTAGAGCATGCAAGCAGCAGACCCAGAGCAGGTACAATTGGTTACTTGTAGTCAATGTAATTACTGACTATACAGGTCAGTAGCAGGTATGAACTATTTCACAGCAGAATGGTATTAGTAGGATTAGATGCATTCCAAGAATCCGGAATACCTGCAGATAATGTTAATAAGCAGGTCTTACACAGTGTAGGGTCATGGCTGCCGAAAGGAGGGATTGGTACTAATTACCCAGGCCTGGGCTCATTAGAGGGACCCGGGTCTGCCCCCCTCCTTACCCCCAACCTGTTAGAAGCAGGAGCGGTAGTCTTCTCTGTCTGTGGAAGGGGGGGGGGGGTGATCACACTGAATGGCCCCCAGATTTACCCTTGGCCGAGGGGCTCATGATGTCCCCATTATGCGCACCTGCAAATACTTTTTCCATTGCTCCTGCAATTAGGCCACACCCCCACCACACACACACACACACACACACACACACACACACACACACACACACACACACACATATCCACCCATCATTCTACAAAAGTTAAATAAAAAAAACCCTGGGCCAGCACAGTATTTTCATCTGGTACACTTGCAGGCAAATCTCAGTGACAAGGGCAAAAAGGAAAAGACTTTCAGTGGTACTCTTTTATAAATCAGAAAATAGAAATAGACAAATAAAACTTATCTTTAAATCTTTTTATCCTAAGAGAGGTGTATGTGCTAAAAAAAAGTATTAGAGTAGAACGTCAGTATTACGTTACAGATAAATAATGTGATTATTCACAAACTGTGACTGTTTGGTGGACATATAATCTGTTATTTATCATTATATACAGAAATTAACAATCTAATAATTTTACAAGGGATTTTACTAACCCTGAGTTCCTGACTAATTCTCCAGTCACAATGTGACAAACTTATTGGTGCATGACCGTCATTTTGGCATAGCACATCATTTGAAAACAATCATACATTGTGAAATTATTATTACTTTAAAATAAATTAGATTCCTCAGTAGTGACACCAAATATTAGAAATGTGCACAGACGCCATGTTTTGGTTCTAATTTGTTATTGTGTTTTGATTACAGATGTGCGGCGGACACATTTCAGGTTTTGTGTTTTGGTTTTGGTTCTGGTTCCATGCTCGTGTTTTGGATCTGGATTGGTTTTGCCAAAACCACCCTTTTGGTTTTTTGTTTTGGATCTGGAAGTTTTTTGAAAAAAAGATAAAAACAACTATAATCACAGAATTTGGGGGTAATTTTGATCCTACGGCAGTGGCGGATCCAGGGGGGGGGGCACTCGGGCCCGTGCCCCCCTGTCATTTGTGGCCTTATTTGTAAGACGGAGACAGCAGTGTCTCCGTCTCAGCAAAAGCCGCGATCGCGATCGCGACCGCTACCATGGAGCTACTGCAGCAGAGAGCTACGTATAGTAGCTCTCTGTATAGACAAAGTCTGGGGAGAGCTGCTGGCTGCGCATGCTCAGCTGCAGCAGCTCTCTCCCGCCTCACTGACCCGCCACTGGCCGCCAGTCTTCTCCCGCCTCCCACTGCTCCCAGCCGCTGGTGGTATGTACAGTATACCACCAATACTGTATATGAAATGTGTGTATAATATGTCAAAGTCAGAAAAATATCACGCTGCACGTTGCCATATATGCACTTCATGTGTGTGTGCACGCTGCATATTTAATCAAAATAATGTATTTTATAAGTTAATATTCCCCTGAGTTCAGCAAAGTATGGTATATTAAAGATGGCTCTTTGACCTTAGAGATTCCCCAAACAATAGTTTGCATGTTAAAAGGGCTTCACATGTTCTTATGCATAGTTAAGGACAGGAATAGTAATTGAAGATTAATTGTATTCCGAATAAATTACACCTAAGAATAGTCAGTTTCTGTCCCGCAGACGGAGTACAATAGCCTTTAATTACAGTGAGCTTTGAGACTCAATGAGGAGGGCCAACACCTGTGTTTACGAAATGGGGCTGGATTTGTCTCCAGAAGAATGATTGCTGAGATGTCATTGTCTCAACTGAAAGTGGACAGTGAGACAGTATTCGCCAAACAATAGCTTCCCACAAGACAGGAATTTGTTAGTCATCACCCAACGTTTTGCATAACCAAGGTCACTGATACAGCTAGCCCACATGCTGTGAAAGACACACACTTCCTGTGGTTGACACCCCCCCACAGCTGGAATGCAGGTATGATTATATCCACTGGAAATCACAGGGCACAGACACTCACTCAGAACTAAGCTAGCACCCAGCAGCATGGCTGGTTCATCCCCAGGACTGACCTCCAAGCGAAAGGCTAAGTATTGAATCCACATGGCTGATTGGCATAGAATAGTTTAAAGTAGTTGTGAAATGATTGGTATTGAATAGTTAGTGGAGATACAAATGGCTTAAGGTTAATGAGGCTTGTGCAGTTGTGTGATTGTTATGTGTTGGTGATAATACTCTATGAAATCTGTAATGAATTGGAACAGTAGACAATCTGTAGCATAGTATTCCTGGTATACATTTATGGATGGTGATTTATAACAGATTATAGTAGTTTTACATGATGCATCTTGCTGAAGGCTTGCAGTCAAAACATACTTCCTTTTGTTACTGTAGTCATGTGCTTGTAGCAATGGCAGGCTGATATGTGTGGTTACATTGTGATATGGTCTTGTGATGATTCATATAGCATAGCCAGCATACCATATGCTCTGGTTATTGAGATACTGAGTTTGTTTGGAATGTGAAATTGAATAAGATGGTTCTAGGAAGTTGGATTGGAATGTGGAATAAGATTAGTTGGTTTGTAGAAAATGGCTGCTGCTGGGTGTTTTCTCCTCCCCCTTTGAACCATGTGTTGCAGTCTTTGGAATCATGGGAGTTTTCCCAAAATGGAGTCTAGCTTCTGTCCCATGCGGTATTGTAGGGTTGTGTATATAGGGACAGCCAGTATGGGTAAGCTCAAGTATTCTCTCCACAAAGATTCTCAGCATTGACTAACTGCGCAGCGATTGTTTCTCACATGTGTAAGTTTCCCTGCAACCATATTGCCTTTATTGTTATTGTAAGCCATTCTTTCTCTCTCTCTCTCTCTCTCTCTCTCTCTCTCCTTCCCCTTAAACGTACTTGTGTCTTTATTGTATTATATGTTAGTTACTTGGTTAGATATTTTATGTTATTTTGGTAGTGTATAGCTTGTTAATTGTATTATTCTTTTTGAACGTTCATTCTCTCACTAAAGGCGTTAGAACCTTAGACCGGTATTTGGTTGATTATTGTATTACTAAGGGGTTCTCAGAGCGTCATAGTCGCTCATACAGCTTTTAAGCTAACAAGGTTACACTGCATTACATCTACACATTATCACTGCACAAATGTTTACAGTATAAGTACATTCCTTAAGGTATAGTTACGGGCGTACCCTTGCGGTACTTTTTGCGCCAATTGCGTACTGTGTTCTTTAACCTTTAACGTGTTTTTAATAGGACAAATATTATAGACATTGTCAATTGGGGGCTCTCCTCCGGTCTTCACATATCTGCACTAGGTAACTTTAGCAGACATTATCGATCAGCAAAAGGCGGGAAGGTGCTATCCCTCGCAGTGCTGACCAGATAAGCGCCTGCTTCACTTAGTAAGGAGTGCTGAGGGAATTCGGGAACTGGAAGGTAAGAACAGTACGTTATTGTCTTTGAAAATCTGTTTTTTTTTATTTCTATTTGGTGCCAACTACACACGCAGATTGGATGGTTTGTCTGTTTAAATAGGTTTAAAATTATTTTTAATTGCTCTGCATAGCGTGATAACTTTAGGAGTTTGAATGATGACTTTCTTTGTGACAAGAAGCAGCATGGTCTGTCCACCATTTTGTGTGGCCCTCATGGAGGTGAAAGGGGGAGGAGCAGCGGCCATTTTGGGAAGGTCACATTTTTATTTTTTTTCTCCTAAGCGGCTGATTTTCAGTTGACTCAGGAAATAATCAGCCATCCATTGTCAAAAATAAATCAACATTTAATGAGTTTTTTTTTAATGCATTCATTTAATCTATATCATAGTCAATCATAAGTAATAGTGATTGGTACTTATATGTAATATCTATATGCGTGTGCTTACATCAATGTATGTTATTAGATTAAATTTAGAATTGCATGTTCATTTGTGTAGTTTTCACATCTCACCTTCCTGTTTGCCATTTGCATTGATAACGTGCTAAGAAAGATTTGTTGCTATTAGAAGTTAAAGAGTAAAAGTAATACATTAAGGGGTAATTTGTAAAGCACGCACACAGCTTTGCCTAAGATACAAGGAAAGACCTGGGTGGTGCTCGGTAGATGATTGAAGACCATCTACATTGATAAACGTGTTAATTGTATTTCTGTGGACATATCTGGCTGGCATACACGTGTTTCTAACAAAAGGGTTAGACTAGTGTACGCAACGTAAAGGCCGACGCACGCAGCGTATATTACGCAACGGAGCGTCTGGGTACGCCCACGTAACTCAAATCACACTATAGTATTATTTTAACAGGCGAAAAGGTGGCAACGCGATAAATAGCGCAAGTCAATTTTAGTGTCCGAAATTTAAACTAATAGATCCTTCTCTAAATTTACGACTCATCTGGTCTAAAGGAAAGAAATTTCTGCGCAGAAATAGAAACAAAAGTAAAGTGTACATGTGGTGAGTGAGTGTATATATATAAGTTTTTACAATTTTTGGGTTGAACCACAAGAAGTTGAGTTCTCGTGAGGTACATACATGTAAGTGACGTGCATGGTGGCTGGGGAGGCATCCCTTGTTAAACATAAATTTGAGCATTAGAGTATAGCAGACCAGGAGGTCTATTGTAGCACAGACCAGGAGGTCCAGACAGACCAGGAGGTCTAGGTACAGCAGACGAGGAAGTCCGCTATAGAGAAAGGAGCACAACCCAGGGGGTTGGTGCAGAACCCATATAGGCCATTAAAGCTCTGGCTGAAGGAATTCGCAGCCGCAATTTTCGATTCCACTGGTCGCTCCGCACATAAGATTAGTTGCTTATGTGCCGAACGATTGTACCGCACGTAATTGTGTGCATTAGTTAGTAATCTGACCCAGTACCATTTTCGTACGAAAGGGGTCATAAACGCTATTTGTACACTCTAACGTGATTTGTGTAATTTTTTTTATTTTAAGGGAAGTTCGCTGGTCACTCAGGAACTATCCAGCAACCAATAGTTACTGAAAAGAGTAAGTGCTCTTCGGATCACCCTCATATGTTCCAGTAAATAGCGGTTCAGGTCGCAGGGGCCCTGGGTCGAGTACGCCAGCGCTAAGGCAGTGTGTGGGCGTATTGGTCGGCGTGGGCAAGTGAGTGGAGTACTCGGTAAACTGCCACCGTCGGCCTACACCGGACATCTTGGTTTTGTAAGGGTTCGCTGAAGACCCTGATTTGAAGGTCAGAGGTAGTGAAAGCAACACCTGCAGGTATGGGGGCCAGTTGTTTGGGTAGGGGACGATCAACCTCGGTTCGGGTTGATTCAGTAAACCGGCCAATCGGGTCGGCAAGGTAATGTGTGAAAAATACGGTTCACACCCACAGAGGTTTTATGTGATGAATGGGAAAGAATGACTGTGCATGACGGAGAAAAGTTTCCCCGGGTAGGTAGTTTTAGCCCAGATGTGTTACAAAATCTAAGGAGAAGGATATGTCTCATTAAATCTGCAAAGAAACGGATCAAACATTATGACTATTTACAGTTATGGCAACACAAAGGTGAAATACAAAGAAATTTAACTTACATATCAAACTCTCATCTTGGGAAGAGAGACATGGCAATGGAGAGGATTATGGTTGCAGAGAATGGCGATGGTGTACGATAAAAATGCACTTAGTAACTATATTAAGAATGAAAGTAACAAATGTAATAATGTTTATAAAAATGAAAGTGTAAAAAAATTACAAATGTTAACCTGTGCAAGTCGCACCCCATGTTAAACTCCCCTCAGGATTACCAGCGAGAAGGTGAAACCAACACGATGTCAACACTTTACCCAGCAGTCATCATACGAGACACCCAGAGGGACACGGCCAAGTTGGTAAAGGCAATAGCAGAACCCCCTAACGGAGGGTCAGGTGAGGTCGTGTCAACAGGTAAGTACGGTATTGTATGTTACTCACAGACAAATGCATCTTACACCAAAGAGTTAACACAAAATAGCATAATGGAACAAAATCCTGTCAGGGTGAACAATATATATTAAAACAAATGTACACTACAGGAAAGTAGCAGTTTAGGTGTTAATAAATGGTTTAAAGGAAGTATTAAGAACGAGTATACAAGCCTCTCTACCTAACTGGAGAAATAACCCAGTAACTGCATTAAGGAACTCCGCTGTTGGGCATGAGCAAAACATCATCAAGCACAGGGAAACAAAGAAGCCCTAGATCCCTGTGGGTAAGTCAAAGGTGAAAAGGTGTTATAATTGCCAGAAGGAAGGTCATTTTGCAAGAGATTGTAGATCAAGAAGTAGATTAAATTCATATAAACCCCCTAGACATGAAAATGAGCAAAGTTATGACACACCAAATTGTAATCAGAGATCACATAGGAAGGAGTTTGGGCCGCACCTGTAACATGCAATCAGGAAAGGTGATCATTAGGACTGATAGTAAGCCTGAGGTTACAGTTAATGAAATGGGAGGTCAGTTCCTTGCAGGCACAAGGACGGCCGGGTAGACGTTGTAATTTATCTGTAAATGTTCTTTTCCCCATCTCTGATGTTCATCGGCAGGACCCAAATATCACATAGCTATTTGGTCCTTGCAGAAGTCTACCAAACCCCAGTATGACCTGCCAGCATCGATGTATCCTGGCCAGATACAGAGTGTAGGTATGGAAATGCTGGTGGGAGAGACTATGCAAGGATACCATTGGACATGTAGATGTGACAGCCTAATGGTGAACGGAAGATCTGACAATGTTTTTTTCTGTTGTTGTTTATTGTTGATATATGTGATGCATATATATATGAACGGTTCTCTCTCGTTGTTTTTTTTTCTCTCTCTCTTCTTTCTCATGTTCTCATAACGTTACAGATGGTATGTCACACATTAGTTGGACAAATGGTAATGCAAGATTTATTCTCCTTACAGAAAGAGCGCTGAGCTAGAAGAAATATTGTATCACCAGAATGTTTAGAAGACTGAGAGACAGCACCTTTGAGATGACAGCAGAACAAGAAGGACGACAAGACTAGAGAACTAATTATCGTAACAAGTTTCTCTCCCCCTCAAACTGTTTTCCTGTACCCCCATTACAAATTTCTCCTTTTCTCCTCCTGTAAGATGGACTTGCCCCAAGAGACTGTGATCCGGATTTTCCTGTTGACCATGATGTTGACCCGAGCAGTCTGTTCCGGCGAGAGTACCATGGAGGTCGAGAAAAGATCCAGAAAGGTTCCGATGACTGAGACGGAGGTGTAAATTTCCAATAGCAACACAATCACCAAGCAAAGGCGAGTACCGGAAACGATCTAGCAGCCATGTTATTTGTAAACATTGTGAAGGATTGTTAGCTGAAAAAAAAAAAAAAAAAGAACTGTATCTGTAGACTCTGTGACAGTGTAGTAGAGGATGGGTGCATCAAGAAATGTCAGTCCAGTTTTAATATCCACATGGACCGGCATCCATTGAGTGACTATCACTCCTTAGTGGGTAAAGTGTTAAATCAGACAGATTGTTGGGTATGCTTTCAAGTACCTCAAGGCCATAGCAAATCAGGCTTAGTACCATTCCCTTTAACGGTAGGGGAGGTACTTGAGTTAAGTGGTGGGAGGCCGGTGGACAGGAGGTTTAAAATCTCCAGTCCTCCTAGTTTGAAGCTCCACCAATACCATGTGGATAGATCCCTAATATGTTTTAACATTTCCAATCCCCGAAAGCCGGGAAATTGGGAAGTGTCATGGAATAACAAAACCATGACCTTTTCACATAGAGCCGATAGAATGCCTACAGATACAGAGCTCATACGCCACATAGCCGATAGTGGAAAATATTTCTGATATAGGTATACCCTAAGAAGTAGGACCATGAGAGTTGGAGAAGTATCACCAGGATACAGTGCACAGATCATACAAACTGATAGGTGTACTAAACAGATGGGAGAATTAGGGTTAGGAGATTTCATATGGAAAATGTGTAATATGGTTATGTCCTACTCCGTCCCATATGTTCTCCCCGATGATGCATATTTCATATGCGGGAGAAAGGCGTATGAGCGGCTTGCCCCAAACTCAGAAGGATTATGTTATATTGGAAAAGTACTGCCTGAGGTAATGACTGTATCGCATAACAAAATTGATTTGATTTATGATCCAACGATAGAGACACTGTTGTGATGAAAATGTGATTCCACGGTCCGTTTCTCTCACCTGTTTCTCCTTTGTTTTTCTCCAAGGTAAAAAGACTCGCTTGGAAGAGGAATTTGACGACCGTGTATACAGACAGCAGATATACTAAAGAAGAAGTTTTGACAACCTTGTACACAGACAACAGATGGACTATGCCATAGACCCCCTTATCCCTAGTAACGTTAAAATTACGCTAGCCCAACACTTTTTGTAAGTCTATGGACATTGACAAAGCTTTTGCTCGCACTTTTGACAAAAGCCCAAAGAAGACTGCAGTCAACATGTACATCAAGACAAGACTTCAATCAACAAATGTACATTAACCTCACATAGAATATGACTGCATTTTCCATAATTGTTCTTTATCTTCATCTCTACAACCTTCAGGTAATGACACACATAGTCGATAGGGAATACAGGCACAGATATCAGCACTCACATATCCCCCCATTCATGTATCATCAACTAAAATGTGCTCCCCCATTTTGTTGCAACCAAAAGCCGAAAAGAGCTCGGTAAAGTTTGACAGCCCATCCACAGACCCTTGATACGGGATAAGAAGGAATTCATATGTATACTTCGCAATACCTCGAAGCTTGATTTAAAACACGTACGGCACGATGATACATGACCCCCCAAATATGGATTCATACATACATACTTTTACTATTTCACTAGGTCATACCTTGTTCCTACCTTCTTCTCTCCTCCCTTACCCAATCATAGAAATGTATTTACATATGACATATATTTTTCTCTTTTTGAAATGTTTTAGGAAGTGGCAGTTATTGGTGACTGCCAAAGGGTGGACTGTCAAAGTCAGAAAAATATCACGCTGCACGTTGCCATATATGCACTTCATGTGTGTGTGCACGCTGCATATTTAATCAAAATAATGTATTTTATAAGTTAATATTCCCCTGAGTTCAGCAAAGTATGGTATATTAAAGATGGCTCTTTGACCTTAGAGATTCCCCAAACAATAGTTTGCATGTTAAAAGGGCTTCACATGTTCTTATGCATAGTTAAGGACAGGAATAGTAATTGAAGATTAATTGTATTCCGAATAAATTACACCTAAGAATAGTCAGTTTCTGTCCCGCAGACGGAGTACAATAGCCTTTAATTACAGTGAGCTTTGAGACTCAATGAGGAGGGCCAACACCTGTGTTTACGAAATGGGGCTGGATTTGTCTCCAGAAGAATGATTGCTGAGATGTCATT
The DNA here is from genome assembly GCF_028390025.1 of Pseudophryne corroboree. NCBI lineage: Eukaryota > Metazoa > Chordata > Amphibia > Anura > Myobatrachidae > Pseudophryne > Pseudophryne corroboree. Next base: position 86,316,131 of record NC_086449.1, on the reverse strand, counting down.
GTCTCAACTGAAAGTGGACAGTGAGACAGTATTCGCCAAACAATAGCTTCCCACAAGACAGGAATTTGTTAGTCATCACCCAACGTTTTGCATAACCAAGGTCACTGATACAGCTAGCCCACATGCTGTGAAAGACACACACTTCCTGTGGTTGACACACCCCCACAGCTGGAATGCAGGTATGATTATATCCACTGGAAATCACAGGGCACAGACACTCACTCAGAACTAAGCTAGCACCCAGCAGCATGGCTGGTTCATCCCCAGGACTGACCTCCAAGCGAAAGGCTAAGTATTGAATCCACATGGCTGATTGGCATAGAATAGTTTAAAGTAGTTGTGAAATGATTGGTATTGAATAGTTAGTGGAGATACAAATGGCTTAAGGTTAATGAGGCTTGTGCAGTTGTGTGATTGTTATGTGTTGGTGATAATACTCTATGAAATCTGTAATGAATTGGAACAGTAGACAATCTGTAGCATAGTATTCCTGGTATACATTTATGGATGGTGATTTATAACAGATTATAGTAGTTTTACATGATGCATCTTGCTGAAGGCTTGCAGTCAAAACATATTTCCTTTTGTTACTGTAGTCATGTGCTTGTAGCAATGGCAGGCTGATATGTGTGGTTACATTGTGATCTGGTCTTGTGATGATTCATATAGCATAGCCAGCATACCATATGCTCTGGTTATTGAGATACTGAGTTTGTTTGGAATGTGAAATTGAATAAGATGGTTCTAGGAAGTTGGATTGGAATGTGGAATAAGATTAGTTGGTTTGTAGAAAATGGCTGCTGCTGGGTGTTTTCTCCTCCCCCTTTGAACCATGTGTTGCAGTCTTTGGAATCATGGGAGTTTTCCCAAAATGGAGTCTAGCTTCTGTCCCATGCGGTATTGTAGGGTTGTGTATATAGGGACAGCCAGTATGGGTAAGCTCAAGTATTCTCTCCACAAAGATTCTCAGCATTGACTAACTGCGCAGCGATTGTTTCTCACATGTGTAAGTTTCTCTGCAACCATATTGCCTTTATTGTTATTGTAAGCCATTCTTTCTCTCTCTCTCTCTCTCTCTCTCTCTCTCTCTCTCCTTCCCCTTAAACGTACTTGTGTCTTTATTGTATTATATGTTAGTTACTTGGTTAGATATTTTATGTTATTTTGGTAGTGTATAGCTTGTTAATTGTATTATTCTTTTTGAACGTTCATTCTCTCACTAAAGGCGTTAGAACCTTAGACCGGTATTTGGTTGATTATTGTATTACTAAGGGGTTCTCAGAGCGTCATAGTCGCTCATACAGCTTTTAAGCTAACAAGGTTACACTGCATTACATCTACACATTATCACTGCACAAATGTTTACAGTATAACTACATTCCTTAAGGTATAGTTAAGGGCGTACCCTTGCGGTACTTTTTGCGCCAATTGCGTACTGTGTTCTTTAACCTTTAACGTGTTTTTAATAGGACAAATATTATAGACATTGTCAAATATGATCCCTACATATGTATGTATTTTCTGTATGTGTATTTGTGTATGTATGAATGTGTGTGGTATGTGTGTATATATCTATATATCTTTCTATATATATATATATATATATATATATAGATGTGTGTCTATATATACGGTATATATAGATACATATACTGTGTGTATATATAATATATATATATATATGTGTGTCTGTGTGTGTGTCTGTGTGTGTGTGTATATATATACACACACACACACACACACACACACACACACACACACACACACACACATTCACAGATACACACCCACGGAAACCCCCCTAAATAAATCCTGCGTTTGCCCCTGACATTACTACTGGGGGGGCATCAACAAGGGGCATTATAACTGGGAGGCATCACTACTGAGGGGTCATCTATTGGGGGCGGCTACTGGGGGACATTTTTACTGGGGGCCATCTACTGGGGGCATTACTACAGGGGGGTCATCTATTGGGGCAAACTCGTAGGGGTCATTATTACTGGGGGTCATCTATTGGGGGCAGCTACTGGGGGCATTATTACTGGGGGGAATCTACTGGAGGCATTACGACTGGGGGGTCATCTATTGGGGGCAGCTACTTAGGGGACATTTTTACTGGGGGCCATCTATTGGGGGCATTATTACTGGGGGGCATCTACTGGTGGCATTACTACTGGGGGGTCATCTATTGGGGGAAAACTCCTAGGGGGCATTACTACTGGGGGCAAAATACTGGAGGACATTATTACTGGGGGGCATCTACAGGGGCAAACTGCTGGGGGACATTATTACTGGGGGGCATGCATCTACTGGGGGCAAACTGCTGGGGGACATTATTACTGGGGGGCATCTACTGGGGGCAAACTGCTGGGGGACATTATTACTGGGTGGCATCTACTGGGGGCAAACTACTGAGGGACTATTACTGGGGGCCAACTACAAAGGTGCTAACTACTGGCGGCGTAACTACAGGGGCATTACTACTTGGCGGCTTAACTACAGGGGCATTACTACTTGGGGGCTAAACTACAGGGGGGCCAAAGTACTGGGGGCTTAACTACAGGGGCCAAACTACTGGGGGCATTACTACTGAAGGCTAAGCTACAAGGGGGCATAACTACAGGGGCTAAACTACAATGGGGCAAACTACAGGGGGGCATTACTACTGGTGGCTGAACTACTGGGGGCATTACCACTGGGAGGCTAAACTAAAGGGGGGGGGTAAACTACTGGGGTCATAACTGCAGGGGCATTACTACTGGGGGCATAATGACTGGGGGCATTACTACAGGCAACAGTACTACTGGGGGCAATACGGGCATTGCAAAAGGGGCACCACTACTATGGGGTCTATATAAGGGGCACTACCAGTACAGTGGACATTGCATAATGAGCGCTACAACTGTGGGCATTGTATAAGAAGCGCCACCTCACATGCACCGAAGCCGCACGCAAATGTACTTGCCCCTTCCATGGTGCCCCCCCTATCATTTTCTTCTGGATCCGCCCCTGTCCTACGGTACTAATAACCTCAATAACATTCATTTCCACTCATTTTCAGTCTATTCTGATCACCTCACAATATTATTTTTAGGACAAAAGGTTTCACCGAGGTAGCTGGATGACTAAGCTTAGCGACACAAGTGGGTGGCACAAACACCAGGCCTATCTAGGAGTGGCACTGCAGTGACAGATAGGATGGCAGTTTTAAACTAGGCCCCAAAGAGCACATAATGCAAAGACTAAAAGAGATGCAACAAGGTAGCTGGATGACTAAGCTAAGCGACACAAGTGGGCGGAACAAACACCTGGCCCATCTAGGAGTGGCACTGCAGTGGCAGACAGGATGGCAGTTTTAAAACTAGGCCCCAAAGAGCACATAATGCAAAGAAACAAAAGAGGTGCAACAAGGTAGCTGGATGACTAAGCTAAGCAACACAAGTGGGTGGCACAAACACCTGGCCCATCTATTAGTGGCACTGCAGTGGCAGACAGGATGGTAGTTTTAAAAAATAGGCCTCAAAGAGCACATAATGCAAAGAAACAAAAGAGAGGCAAGATGGAATTGACCTTGGGACCTCACACCCTCCTTTATGTTATTTAAACAGGACATGCACAGTTTAATAAACCCATTATTTCAGGTGGTCCCCCTGGAAAAAGCTCGCTAAGTTCTCCGAATCATAGCGAGCTAAAAACATACCACCTCCTTCTTTAAAGACATTTCACATTATGAGAAGAGGCAAGAGGAAGAGGACAGTGTCAAGAAAGTGATTAAGAATTAGAAAGGCACACGCAATCAGGAACAACACACAGGCTTTCACCTCAACTACTATATTGGTGTGGAACAGAAAGATCTTCAACCAAGCAAATATATAATTACCACATTACTGGGCAAACTGAAAAACTAGGGGCCAAAGCCTCCGAATTTGTACCCCCTTTTCCATTTTCAGGGATTACGATAATCTCGGATTTAATGCTGGGATGCAAATAAACTGGTGTATACCACAGGATCAAAATTACCCTCCATGGAGTCTGGAGACTTATTTTGTGAAAATCTCATGGTTTTCTTTTTTTCACATTTTTTTATTGCATTTTATTTACATATTTTGTGGCAGATGCCTTATTTTTGTTTTTCACAGCTCCCCAGTTACACTCACGTGAGCATACCTGTATGTTCCAGTTACACGCATGTGAGTTTACCTGTGTGTCTTGTTTATTTTATTCATATTTAATTTTTAAATAAAGCAGCCCCTTGGATGTTTTAGCAGCCCCTTCTGAGGCCCCACAGCAGCCCCGGATGGAGCAAGTTGAGTTCGGGTGGGTTTGATACAGTACTAAGCAGGAATGTGCAGTGAATTTTTTGTAATTCAGACCCTGCTCTAGTGGAGCTTACCACTCTATAGTCTAAACACATTTCATACTATAAGTAGGACAGTGGGAGGAAGCAATGCTAACCTCTGTGCCCACATTATGCCTCAGCCTGGTGAGCCAGACATCTTCCTGGCTGTAAGCCACCATGAGACTCCATACTTGGCCTTATTCAGGCCTTACAGGTACAGAGAATTAGGCAGAACGTGGGTGTCAGAATTGCAGTAACGTTTGGACTTTTACCTTCCTTGACTTTTCATTAGGAACATCTGGAAGCATCACCTTTGAAAACCACATCACCCTGTAGGAAGTCCAACAGTCTGTACTGAGAGTGAAAGGGTCCAGCCTGCAAGATAAATTATCAAGAACCTGGCATAGAGCTTTAAAGGAGAGGAATATCAGGTAAGCTGGTGGGGCATAATAGTGTGTGATTCTATGGGTGGGAGGGTGAGATCTTTTTGACTTAACATCGTAGCTTTAGGGTCAGTGCCTGTGTGGACGCAGACATGTAAGCATACAGGTACAGAGAATTAGGCAGAACGTGGGTGTCAGAATTGCAGTAACGTTTGGACTTTTACCTTCCTTGACTTTTCATTAGGAACATCTGGAAGCATCACCTTTGACAACCACATCACCCTGTAGGAAGTCCAACAGTCTGTACTGAGAGTGAAAGGGTCCAGCCTGCAAGATAAATTATCAAGAACCTGGCATAGAGCTTTAAAGGAGAGGAATATCAGGTAAGCTGGTGGGGCATAATAGTGTGTGATTCTATGGGTGGGAGGGTGAGATCTTTTTGACTAAACATTGTAGCTTTAGGGTCAGTGCCTTTGTGGACGCAGACATGTAAGCATACAGGTACAGAGAATTAGGCAGAACGTGGGTGTCAGAGTTTCAATAACGTTTAAACTTTTACCTTCCTTGACTTTTTATTAGGAACATCTGGAAGCCTCCTCCTTTGAAAAATACATAGAGGGATACTCAACATGGATAAAGAAAAAAAAAATAATAATTCTGAGTTTTATTGAATTTGAAATTTTACAGTTAACACATTAATAAAGATTTTGAAAATATTTAAAATTTAATTTTCAATTGTTTCTTAGAACTAAAGGTTTACATTTTTTTGAGTGAATAAATGTTTTTGTTATGATATATGTGATTTATATTTTAACAATTATTTGTACTTCATAAAGTTAGCAAAAATAAATTATTAAACTTTTTGTATTATGTGTCTTTTATATATATATATATATATATATATATATATATATATATATGTGTGTGTATATATATATGTGTATGTGTGAGTGTCTGTATTACAATGCATTAGTGATTCAGGTAACAAAGTAAATATGACATTTTACAATAAATGTTAATTAAATAGGTTATGGGATCAGAGTAGCATGCATTAGGCTCTTTGATGGACAGGACTATCTTGCCAAAAGACGCTATCATCATGTCCCATGGAGATTTTGAATACATACACGCGCATGTATTCCCTAGAAATTGCGTCATTCACTTAATCTGCAGAGAAGATGATGCGGTTATATTATATGATGGAGAACTTTTAACCAGATTTATAACTATTACATTTATTTGAAGCGAACAACATAATGATTAAAGTTAAAAATTAACATTTATATTAGATATATCATCTACTTTAAAAAATAAAACAGTTGAGAAATAATAGAAATTATATCACCAAATAAGGAGGATTGATTGAAGATTGCTTAGAGTCTTCCGGGTTTGATCCTGTTGAACATTCCTTGTTGTATTCTTCCTCAAAAAATTCAAAACAAATAAATAACATTAACAACATAAATTAGTTACATTATTTATAGAGATTATAATAATTTAAATGTATAAGATTTTATAAAGTTAAATATTACATATCACTTAGTTGCTTTTTTACTTACCAGAGCTTATTAGATCCAGTCATTGTATAATCCATAGGAATTTTTTTTTTAAATGAACAAAATGTAACTTTTGATTTTTTAAACTAAATCAAACATTAACTGAGTTTTGAACTTGAAACTTGAATTTTTTTTTTTTTTAAAGTGATAGTGACTAGGGACTTAGTCATATTTAAGATAGAAGGCAATGGAACAGAGATATTCCACCAAATCCACATTCCCAAGCTGAGATATGCATTTCTTGAGAGCTTCCTCATGATTTTTGTGTTCTCGCTTTTGTGGTGTTTTGAGAACATTAAAAGTCACTTTTTCATTAAGGCTCTTTGTTACTTTTTGCTCCTTGTGAAAAGCCATTACAACTTTGTTGTAGAGCCCCAGTTTTTTTTCTCCAAGGACTATGTTCCACCTTCTGTGCCAGCCCTCCAACTTGTTATGGGTTCTTGGAATACCGCCAAGCATATTATAATAGACAGACCAAATGCTAGGTGGAAAAAGTAGGGGAGATCTTGTTTGACTTCTGCTACTGGTTCTAATACGTCCCAAAACGTAGGCCTCTTCAAAATAGTTCAATAAAGGGGACATATTGGGTAGCATTAATTTTTTTTTACTTCAAAGGCAGCGGGAATTTCATCTGGGGGAAGAAAAGCAAGTTTGAAGATGCCTTAGTTTCAGTCAAAATGAATGGTCACGTCCATATTGTGTTGCAAGTCCAAAAGATTGGATTTTTCTCCAAATGTTTTGTCCTAGATGAAACAGACAACCCTTATGTGTGCTGTCAGGAAATACATCCTTTGCAGCTTGTATTGCTGCATTTTCAAAATCAGTTAAAATAAACTAGGGAGCGAACTGAATGTTAAATTGTAAAGCATAATCCTGTAGATCTTCCAGAAATCTAGTATAGCAATCTTGACTCTTGCTACTCAGCAATCCATACACAAGTGGAACAAATATTTGTGTTGCTTCATCTGTTCCAATCATAGCATGAATGGAGTATATCTGACGGAATAAGGTGGGGCAAGTTTTAAAAGTGCCATCCATAACCCAACAAGCTGCTTCATGAAGTTTTCTTAAATTGACTTCAGTATTAAATAAAAGGATTAGTTCATTATGGAAAGCGGTGTCCTTTGCCAAAAATTGAATGTCATCGATGTGGGACAAATGTTATGAATATCAATTTTATCCAGGGAGGTCGGTTCTGGAGGACAATCTTCTCTCCTGGCTCTTTTTACTAGTTGTCGTAGACATTCCCTGTTGGGCATACAGGGAGCACTTGTTGATGGCATATCTGCAGTTACAGATTGAATGATGAGAGATGGGGGATCATTGGTATCCCGAGCACGTTGTTTGATAGCTGCCTGAGCTAAAGCCACATCCGTTTTTTCAGGTTTAGGGGCATGATTATGTTCTCCATGAGTGTTGAGCTGATGCTGTCCAGCCACAATCATTGTCTTAGCAAAGCAAGCACAAGGTCCTGTCTGCCTCTCCGTGCAGTGCCAATAGACCACATCAACGCGCTGCTTGTTCTTTGCAAGAAGGTATCCATCTATGTTCAGTAGCATTCCTTTCCCGGAAGGGACAAAACGAAAAGGTGATTCTTCTGCCATTGTTGAATAAAAATCTGTAGGATATGGATAAACCACAGAATACTTGAATCTGAGGAATGGATGAAAGTATATATCCCACTGTGTTTTGAAATTCCTATTTATTGCTTTGAAAGAAGGAGGAGTTATTAATAATAACGTTTGGTTTAGTGGACCAATGGAAATGTCTTATTTCAGAAAAAAGGGGAGGACTAAAAATATTTGATTTTAAGAAAAGGTACTATTTGGTTTGTTGAATATAAACAAAATAGAGTGTTTGATCACATTTCAGTGAATTTTTTTATTATTTACAGAAAAAAGCGTGGTGCGAAGTAGAAGGGGATTGGGGTGCACAGCGGGTAAGGTGGGTGCATATCCCTTCAGGTTTATGACTACAGGATGTATGTTGGGCCTGGCATTTTCAGGAACGCTGTGAGGGATTGAAGGGCAGGCCGGGAGCTGTAGTGCCACGGCTTAAAGTAGCGGCGGGGGTAGAGGTTTTGACGGGGACCGTCTTAAAGTAGACCTGTATGTATAGATGGGATGAAGAGGCACCTCTAGGTCTGGGAGTCTATAATTAGCGGGTGATGGGTCCAGGAGAAGAGGGGGTGCAGAGCTGGGAATGGGGGTGCCCATCCCTTCAGGTATATGATTGCAGGGTGGATGTTGTGCCTGGCATTTTCAGGAACACTGTGAGGGACTGAAGGCAGGCTTGGAGATGTAGTGTCACGGCTTAAAGTAGCAGCAGGGTTGAGGTTTTGACGGGAACCGTCTTAAAGTAGACATGTATGTATCAATGGGATGAAGAGGCGCGCCTAGGTCTGGGAGTCTAGAATTAGCGGCTACTGGGTCCGGGAGGAGAGGGGGTGCGGAGCTGGGACTGGGGGTGCCCATCCCTTCAGCTATATGACTGCAGGCTGGGTGTAGCGTCTTGCATTGCCATGAGCACTACCATGGAATAATGGTCAAATTTTAGCCTGCAGTTCCAAGGGTTACTGTGGCTTTGAGGTATGCGCTATTACCGGAACGCATCTTTCAGTAGTCATATTTTTTTTAATAGTGTGTTAACATTGTGCAAAAAACTAAACATACAGAAATAAAAGGGGAGAGGAGGGGAATTGGGGTAGGGGGAAAAATAGGGGTGTGCTGCTGATAATGGCGGTGAAATAAGGGCTGGTTAGTTTTTGTGTAGGATAACGTTGATAATAGGGATGAAAAGATTGGACATATATGTAACTGTTGGATTCATTAGGTGGCACGTGATGTATGTAACAATGGCTAGAGTGTCATAGGGGGTTGAGATTTTATCGGGGAATACTGTTCAGATAGAAGCTTTTTAATTGCAGGGGTATATAACAAAGTAATATGGTGAAGATATAATGAGGACATAAATCATAAATAAGAATAGTAGGCTGAAAGGACACTGCAATAATAGGAGACTTGTATGTGGTTTGATGTCAGGTGTTTAGATAGAAGACAAGTGGAGCCAGGACAAGATAATATCATGAAGAATGGTTTTGTTAGGGTGGTATTAAAATATTTTTTTTTACTTGAATAGGAAATTTTGTAGACTGACGCCAGTGTGCTGGTGGGGTTATTTTGAAAAGAGTTCAAGGAAGATTATATTTGGATAGTGTATACGGTGTTTGTGGAGGAGGAGGAGGAGGAGGAGGAAGGAGAATTACGACTTTGGTCATAATTAATGAAAAAATAAAATTGGGACAATAGCAAGTAATATTGTGGTATATTGCTGTGCGGAAGATGTCCAAAGGTGAGTTGAGACATATTTAGGGGGGAGTAAAAGGGGATGGGGGCAGGAAGGAGAAGGGGTGCAGAGCTGGGAATGGGGGTGCACATCCCTTCAGGTATATGACTGCAGGGTGGTAATTAGGCATGGCATTTGCAAGAACGCTAAGAGGGAGTGAGAAGCATGCTGGGACCTGTAGTGCCACGGCTTAAAGTAGCGGCGGGGGTTGAGGTTTTGACGGGGACCGTCTTAAAGTAGACCTGTAAGTATCGATGGGATGAGGAGGCGTGCCTCAGTCTGGGCGTCTATAATTAGCGGGTAGGGGATCAGGCAGGAGAGGGGGTGCAGAGCTGGGAATGGAGGTGCCCATCCCTTCAGGTATATGATTGCAGGGTGGATGTTGGGCCTGGCATTTGCAGGAATGCTGTGAGGGATTGAAGGGTAGGCTGGGAGCTGTAGTGCCTCAGCTTAAAGTAGCGGCGGGAGTTGAGCTATTGACGGGGACCGTCTTAAAGTAGACCTGTATGTATAGATGGGATGAAGAGGCGCACCTCGGTCTGGGAGTCTAGAATTAGCGGGTAATGGGTCCGGGAGGAGAGGGGGTGCAGAGCTGGGAATGGGGGTGGCCATCCCTTCAGGTATATGACTGCAGGTTGGCTGTTGGGCCTGGCATTTCCAGGAACGCTGTGAGGGATTGAAGGGCAGGCTGGGAGATGTAGTGTCACAGCTTAAAGTAGCGGCGGGGGTAGAGGTTTTGACGGGGACCGTCTTAAGGTAGACATGTATGTATCGATGGGATGAAGAGGCGCGCCTAGGTCTGGGAGTCTAGAATTAGCGGCTACTGGGTCCGGGAGGAGAGGGGGTGCGGAGCTGGGACTGGGGGTGCCCATCCCTTCAGCTATATGACTGCAGGCTGGCTGTAGGGTCTTACATTGCCATGAGCACTACCATGGAATAATGGTCAATTTTTAGCCTGCAGTTCCAAGGGTTACTGTGGCGTTGAGGTATGCGCTATTACCGTAACGCATCTTTCAGTAGTCATATTTTTTTAATAGTGTGTTAACATTGTGCAAAAAACTAAACATACAGAAATAAAAGGGGAGAGGAGGGGAATTGGGGTAGGGGGGAAAATAGGGGTGTGCTGCTGATAATGGCGGTGAAATAAGGGCTGGTGAGTTTATGTGTAGGATAACGTTGATAATAGGGATGAAAAGATTGGACATATATGTAACTGTTGGATTCATTAGGTGGCACGTGATGTATGTAACAATGGCTAGAGTATCATAGGTGGTTGAGATTTTGTCAGGGAATACTGTTCAGATAGAAGCTTTTTAATTGCAGGGGTATATAACAAAGTAATACGGTGAAGATATAATGAGGACATAAATCATAAATAAAAATAGTAGGCTGAAAGCACATTGCAATAATAGGAGACTTGTATGTGGTTTGATGAGTCAGGTGTTTAGAGAGAAGACAAGTGGAGCCAGGACAAGATAATATCATGAAGAATGGTTTTGTTAGGGTGGTATTTAATTGAATTATTTTACTTGAATAGGAAATTTTGGAGACTGACGCCAGTGTGGTGGTGGGGTTATTTTGAAAAGAGTTCAAGGAAGATTATATTTGGATAGTGTATACGGTGTTTGTGGAGGAGGAGGAGGAGGAGGAGGAGGAGGAGGAGGAAGGAGAATTACGACTTTGGTCATAATTAATGAAAAAATAAAATTGGGACTATAGCAAGGAATATTGTGGTATATTGCTGTGCGGAAGATGTCCAAAGGTAAGTTGAGACATATTTAGGGGGGAGTAAAAGGGGATGGCGGCAGGAAGGAGAAGGGGTGCAGAGCTGGGAATGGGGGTGCACATCCCTTCAGGTGTACGACAGCAGGGTGGTTGTTGGGCATGGCATTTGCAAGAACGCTGAGAGGGAGTGAGAAGCATGCTGGGACCTGTAGTGCCACGGCTTAAAGTAGCGGCAGGGGTTGAGGTTTTGACGGGGACCGTCTTAAAGTAGACCTGTAAGTATCGATGGGATGAGGAGGCGCGCCTCAGTCTGGGTGTCTATAATTAGCGGGTAGGGGATCAGGCAGGAGAGGGGGTGCAGAGCTGGGAATGGGGGTGCCCATCCCTTCAGGTATATGATTGCAGGGTGGATGTTGGGCCTGGCATTTGCAGGAATGCTGTGAGGGATTGAAGGGCAGGCTGGGAGCTGTAGTGCCACGGCTTAAAGTAGCGGCGGGGGTTGAACTATTGACGAGGACCGTCTTAAAGTAGACCTGTATGTATAGATGGGATGAAGAGGCGCACCTCGGTCTGGGAGTCTAGAATTAGCGGGTAATGGGGGTGGGAGGAGAGGGGGTGCAGAGCTGGGAATGGGGGTGCCCATCCCTTCAGGTATATGACTGCAGGTTGGCTGTTGGGCCTGGCATTTTCAGGAACGCTGTGAGGGATTGAAGGGCAGGCTGGGAGATGTAGTGTCACAGCTTAAAGTAGCGGCGGGAGTAGAGATTTTGACGTGGACCGTCTTAAGGTAGACATGTATGTATAGATGGGATGAAGAGGCGCGCCTAGGTCTGGGAGTCTAGAATTAGCGGCTACTGGGTCCGGGAGGAGAGGGGGTGCGGAGCTGGGACTGGGGGTGCCCATCCCTTCAGCTATATGACTGCAGGCTGGCTGTAGGGTCTTGCATTGCCATGAGCACTACCATGGAATAATGGTAAATTTTTAGCCTGCAGTTCCAAGGGTTACTGTGGCGTTGAGGTATGCGCTATTACCGGAACGCATCTTTCAGTAGGCATTTTCAGGAACGCTATGAGGGAGCGAGGGGCAGGCTGGGAGCTGTAGTGACACGGTTTATTATTAGTGACACGGTTTATTATTATTTTAAATGGTTTGAAGATCTGTTATATGTCGATCTTAGGTTTTGTCTATCTGTAGAAGTTTCTATGAGTTTTGATCGAAGTTCAGTGTGTCGATCTACACTTCTGTCTATATGAATGTGGTCGATGTAATGTTTGTCGATCTTTGATGTGTCGATCATATCATGTGTCCTATGTGTTGTTCTCTTGTTGACGGTTATACTTCTTGTCGATCAAAATGAAGTCGATCATATGTTTTCGATTTTTATTTTGTCGATCATATATTTTTCCGATATTCTTTTCGGTTGATCTTCAAGTTGTCGATCACATGTACATTCGAGATTTTTATTGTCGATCATGGGGTTTGTCGATCTTATATGCTGTCGATCATGTAATTGGACGATAATATATGGTGTCGATCATGGGGTTGTCGATCATATATACTGTCGATCTAGTGATTGTCGATCGTGTTTGTTGTCGACCTCATGCCTGTGTCGATAATGCATGTGTCGATGTTATGTTGTAGTCGATGTATTGTTTGTCGAATAGTGTTTCCTGTCGATGTTCGTGTAGTCGATGTTCATTTGTCGATCTAGACATTGCCAATGTAAGTGCGTCCGACCTGACGTCTGGATCCCTAATTAGGCCCATGATGTTTATGTTGTGCAATATCACAACTGAGGATCAAATAGGGTTGAGGTCACCAAAGGATAAAAAAAGCGTAGACTAGATGTGTCGAGTACAGGGGCGTCTTCAGCAAGGAGGGTGCAGACTCCGGGTGGGCCCCCTCCTCTCCACGGCGCAGTAGGCTCCAACACCATGCCAGAGCCTACTGCGCATGTGCAGGTCTCTGGAAACATGGCGCCCGCCATGTTCCGGAGACAAAATTCAAAGTGCGCATGCGCTGCGGCCATTTTGGAGTGGATTTTTTGCACGACGGAGGCAACTGCAGCACCCAACGCTGTACTCCAGAGAGGTGAGTACTAAAATATGGGTGCAATGTTTGCGGTGTGGGTCCCCCCCTGGACCCAGGGGCCTGTGTGCACCGCATACATTGCACCCATGATAGAAACATCAATGGCCGAGTAGTTTTTATCTGCTGTCAAATTCTATGTTCTCCTGTATATCTCTATGTAGTCTATGGACCTGAATCAGGTTGGATTGCAAATTCTGCTCCCCCCGATCAAGCAGAAATTCGATTGCACCGCAATTTCTGCTTGATCACAGAAATTAGGGTTATCTCCTGCTGGCTGCACCCGCAGGAATCCCGCTGCCATTTTTCTGATCGTGGAGGCTGCGTGTGACGTCACGCAGCTGCCGCGATCACCCCACCCTCATTTCCTTGACTCCGCCCCCACAAAGTTCCGTCTCTGCCTAGGAAACAGAGCATTGTCGATCCCTCTCCCTGATTACCAGCTAGAGGTGTTCGCAGTTTCTGCGGGCGTCCGCACAGGACAGGTGCTGCGCATGCGCCCGAATCATTTTAGTAATTTTTGCAATTGGATCGCAATAAGCGATTCACCCTGAATCATGCCCTGTGTACTAAGCCTTGGAGAGAGATAAAGTACCAACCAACCCGCTCCTGTCATTTTTCAAACACAATCTGTAACATGGCAGCTAGGAGCGGGTTGGCTGGTACTTTATCTCCATCCACTTTATCTCTCTCCAGGCTTAGTACATAGACTGCCTTGTTTTTATCATACTGTTTACTGTACATACTGTAAATAATTATCAGACAACAACCTCCAGTTACAGTAGCTAGATTGTAGGCAAATGAAGGCCCAATGACTGTACAAGTCATACAGTGCGAACAAGTCCGGAATGGGTGTGCGCGACGTTGCCCGGCGACAGGGGTCGCCAGGTTATGTTGCGTCCTACGATGGAAGCGGTCGCAGAGCCGACTGCAAAGAAGATTGACAAGAAGAAGGCGTACCTGGGTTGATCCGGACTGTTGGAGACCGTTTTCGGGGAGTGGTAAGGAAAACGCAGGCGTGTCCAGCAGAACGGAGGGCGAATGTCTGACGTCAAAGCCGGCTCCAGCATCGCAGAGATCGTCGCACAGGGTAAGTAGGTTCAGGGCTGGTCTTCTTCTGCTTGAATTTTTTTTTAGCTTAGCAGGACTGCACAAGCGATCGCAGCCCTGCTAAGCTGAAATACACTCCCCCATAGGCGTGGACTAGTTGATCGCAGCAGCAGCAAAAAGTTGCTGGCTGCAATCAACTCGAAATGACCACCTTAGAACAAAGTAACAAAAAGAATGACAACACGGTATTAGCAAATGGTGTTGCTAGTTTTCACATAAAACTAAGATTATTATTATCCTTTATTTATATGGCACCACAAGGGTTCCGCAGCGCCCAATTACATAAACAAATAATCAAGTAGGAAAACAGCAACTTACGATTCACGACAATATAGGACAAGTACAGGGTAAATAAACATAGTTACATCAGCAGATGACACTGGAATAAGTATCAGGTGGCAGAAGACTGCTGCATTTGGTGCAGTTGAATAATATTCGAGTAAGAAAGAATAAGCACATGAGGGAAGAGGGCCCTGCTCGTGAGAGCTTACATTTTAAAGGGGAGGAGTAGACAGACAGGGGTGAGACAGATGGGGTACATAGAGAGCATGGAATAGAGGTTTAGGATGAGATTTGGCTGGGCTTGGTGAAGAAGTGGGTCTTGAGAGCCAGTTTGAAGTTTTGTAGAGAGGTGGAGAGTCTGAGGGGGAGAGGTAGGGAATTCCAGAGAAGTGGTGCAGCACGTGAAAAATCTTGAAGGTAGGAGTGGGAGGAAGTACTCCGTAGGCAGGCGAGTCGGCGTGCATTAGCAGATCAAAGAGGACGTGTGGGAGTGTAAAGGGAGATAAGGTCAGAGATGTAGATGGGAGAGGAGTGGGTGAGGGCTTTGTAAGCAAGTGTGAGAAGCTTGAAATGGATTCTGAAAGGGAAGGGGAGCCAATGAAGGTCTAGTAAGAGAAGAGAGGTGGACGTAGTGCGTTTGGTGAGGAAAATGAGCCAGGCATCAGCATTGAGGATAGATTGGAGTCGAGAGAGGTATTTGTCAGGAATGGCAGTCAGGAGGAGATTACAGTAGTTCAGTCTGGAGATGACCAGTGAGTGGATAAGAGTCTTAGTAGCATCCTGGGTCAGAAAGTGTCTGATCCTGGAAATATGTTTTCGATGAAAACGGAAGGTTTGTGAGAGGTGCTGAATGTATGGTTTGAAGGAGAGGGAGGAGTCAAGGATTACTCCAAGACAGATGGATGCTATATGTCCGCTGATTAAAAAAAATAACTTTTTGAAAAAGTTATAGTAAATTGGGGATTTTAATTTCTTCTGGGACACTTTCTCCCCGTCTTGGCTTGAATTATAGTAAGCACTTTTATACTGCAGGTGTGATTATTGACATTGTTCTAAGTGTGTTGGGATTGGCACTGTCTTAAAGGTGTAGATATTAAAATTGTAGATTGAAGGTCTGAGTTGTTTGAAATCATTCATGATATTAACAAGGTTATGTCAATTAAAGAGAGCAGTAGAAGCAGTGTCAAACGCAGGAACTCTAGAGGGGGGTTTCCAAATGAAGTATTTTTCCTTTCCCACTCTGCGGAATATTAGAGCAGGTGTGGGAGTCTGGGGGAATGGCAGAAGAACCTAGTAACGACCCCGGACATTAATGTAAACATAGGTCTTTTTATATACTGGATGCTGTATAGAATAAAGTATTAATATCTTACACTATAGGTGGTCTCTAACTATAGATGGTCTCTAGTGTAGGCTGTATCAAACATTTAAATAATATAAATAAGTGGTCAGGAAAAGGTTAAACATACCATAATAAATTAATATAAAAACATAATAGAAGCAATACTGCACTTTCTAAGCACACATTCTCCCACCTCATGATAAGGCTCCTGTCTCTACTTCCTAGTAGTGACTCTCTGGTACAGTGCACTGATTGAGGATCCACACACAGCAATCTTGCTAGGAGAAGCTGCTGCTATTCAGCATGTGCAGTAGCTCTGTCCCTTAAACTGCATAATGTGGCTGCAGCTCTTGTAACTGTATATAGTATACCATTGCTATTGTCATAATATGAGGCACTTGCCAAGAGAAGGGGGGTTTCTGTGCAACCAGAAACCCCCCTGTGTTTGCCTATGAGAAGGGCACCTAAAACATGGACTTCTGGGGCTTTCTTACAAATACTGGGCAGCTGGAAGGCCAAGTGCAGGGCACCATGACACTTACTGTATAATGGCACTGTGGGGGCAGTTTCTATTTCTGTGTGGTTTGTCGCAATCACACCAGCATTTCCAAACCCCCATCAGTAAAATTCCTCCTGGAGCTGTGCAATGAACACTCCAGTGGGCTCTACACAGATACTACAGGGTGCATGCACAGAGCTTCCTTTTCCACTCTCTGAGCAGGTCTGCAGCAGCAATATTGCCTGCAGACGCAAAGGTGCTGCCCCCATGTCCCTGCAAACTTGATGATGGCAGCGCTCCCACACCCCATCCTATCACCCAGGGATTGTTTATCTTCTTGAAAGAGGGCATTTACTAAGCCTACTTTAAGTTCTCTAGTTACAACAGGCATGGTGTGGGGATTGACTCCAAGGAGTCTACCTGAGCAGGGTAGTGAACAAAGGACAACCACTTGTCAAGCGATAAAGGATAATCCACTAAAGACCATGGCCCTCATTCCGAGTTGATCACACCAAACAACTTTTTGCTGCTGGTGCGATCAACTAATCTCCGCTTATGGGGGAGTGTATTTTAGCATAGCAAGGCTGCAATCGCTTGTGCAGCCCTGCTATGCTAAAAAAGTTTCACACAAAACAAGACTAGCCCTAGACCTACTTACCCTGTGCGACGGCTCCAGAGATGCAGGTCCCGGCTTTGACGTCAGACATCCGCCCTCCGTTCGCCTAGACATGCCTGCGTTTTTCTTACCACTCCCCGAAAACGTCTGGAAACGGTGAGTATCCGCCCTGGAACTCCTCCCGCCTGTCCGTCTTCTTGCGATTGCCGCTGTGATCACATTTGTCACTGGTGGCGGCGTTGCCCAGCGATGATCGTTGCCAGGCAATGACGCGTGTGCGCAATGCGTCCGCCACACATGCACATTTCAGACCCGTTCACACCGCAGCGAAGAACCGCTGCGTGCGAACGGGTCGGAATGACCCCCCCAGATCACATCTCAGGATCAATCCATGATTATCTTTTTGTGGCAAAGCTGGCGGGGTAGCTGACCTATACTTGTGGCATATCATGGCCGACCTTTAGTGTTAGTGGTCCCACAAAGCCTTTAGCTAGGGCCAGAGCATTTTCTGGGTGCCCCTGGGTGACTGGTTGCCCAAATAAACCCAGACAAACATGAGTACCTTTAGGGACATGTTGGAGAAGTTAGTGATCCCTAAAGAGCCCAACTTGCAACATAATAGGAAATGTAAAATAAAGCACACCAAAACACATAATTGCAATTCATCAAAGCAATTGTTTCTTTATCGCATCAAAAGGGATGTCAAGGCGTGTTTTATTTTTATCTGTGGGGCTAATGTTTCTTTTCTTGTGGGTGCTACCATGTTTTTTTTTTCTTGTGGGGGTCAATGTGGTTTATTCTTTCCTCTGTATCACGAGCGGCCGCGTCTCGTCTGCTATTCAGGTCCTAGTTGCCTAGCAATCGGGACAGCCGAGTACTTCCGGCTGGAGGATTTCCGCTGGTCACTAGGCTACGGAGACACATGGGGGTATATTTACTAAAATTCGTATTTTTCCGAATGAGGTTAAAGTTCAAACACGAATGACATCGAAAGTGTAAATTTGCAACTTTTGGAATTTACTACAACTAATTTACTAAGCTGTCATATTCTACATTTTCGTATTTACCGATGTCGATGTCATTCGTATTTTTTGGCAGTGTTTTACGGGAGTGAATTGTAAAACACTGCCGACTTTAACACAATGAATCTCGGCCGGATCTGTGAGATCCGTGCTGGGCTTCATTGTGCACCTTTCGTAAAAAAAAAAAAAAAAATGTAAATAAAAAAAAAATGCGTGGGGTCCCCCCTCCTAAGCAAAACCAGCCTCGGGCTCTTTGAGCCGGTCCTGGTTGAAAAAATATGGGAAAAATAGTGACAAGGGTTCCCCCATATTTAATCAACCAGCACCGGGCTCTGTGCCTGGTCCTGGTTCCAAAAATACGGGGGACAAAAAGCGTAGGGGTCCCCCGTATTTCTGAAACCAGCACCGGGCTCCACTAGCCAGATACATAATGCCACAGTCGGGGGACACTTTTATATTGGTCCCTGCGGCCCTGGCATTACATACCCAACTAGTCACCCCTGGCCGGGGTACCCTGGAGGAGTGGGAACCACTTAAATCAAGGGGTCCCCCCCCTCCAGCCACCTAAGGGCCAGGGGTGAAGCCCGAGGCTGTCCCCCCATCCAAGGGCGGCGGATGGGGGGCTGATAGCCTTTTTGTCAAAATGTGAATATTGTTTTTAGTAGCAGTACTACAAGTCCCAGCAAGCCTCCCCCGCAAGCTGGTACTTGGAGAACCACAAGTACCAGCATGCGGAGGAAAACTGGGCCCGCTGGTACCTGTAGTACTACTACTAAAAAAATACCCCAATTAAAACAGGAGACACACACCTTGAAAAACATGGGGCCCCTTTCAGTGCGTGGTCGGGTGTCCGTTTTTTTATTTTGCAAAGTACGTGGATTACAAATAGAACAGAAGAGGACCGATCTACACTGGATTATGTGAGTAAAATTTTTCCCACAGGTACCCCATGGATTCTACATGGAGAAGAGGACCGACCCTCGTGTGAACATAGGTAAGTATGTATGTTTGGAGGTGTGGATGTATGTAATAAACATTTACTTTCAAGGTGTGTGTCTCCTGTTTTTATTGGGGTATTTTTTTTAGTAGTAGTACTACAGGTACCAGCGGGCCCGGTTTTCCTCCGCATGCTGGTACTTGTGGTTCTCCAAGTACCAGCTTGCGGGGGAGGCTTGCTGGGACTTGTAGTACTGCTACTAAAAACAATATTCACATTTTGACAAAAAGGCTATCAGCCCCCCATCCGCCGCCCTTGGATGGGGGGGACAGCCTCGGGCTTCACCCCTGGTTCTTGGGTGGCTGGAGGGGGGGACCCCTTGATTTAAAGGGTTCCCACTCCTCCAGGGTACCCCGGCCAGGGGTGACTAGTTGGGTATGTAATGCCAGGGCCGCTGGGACCAATATAAAAGTGTCCCCCGGCTGTGGCATTATGTATCTGGCTAGTGGAGCCTGGTGCTGGTTTCAGAAATACGGGGGACCCCTACGCTTTTTGTCCCCCGTATTTTTGGAACCAGGACCAGGCGCAGAGCCCGGAGCTGGTTGATTAAATATGGGGGAACCCCTGTCACTTTTTATCCCATATTTTTTCATCCAGGACCGGCTCAAAGAGCCCGAGGCTGGCTTTGCTTAGGAGGGGGGACCCTACGCATTTTTTACCAACAAATTTAACACTTTCCCACCCCTTCCCACTGATAAACATGCACGGATCTCATGGATCCGTGCATGCCTATCAGAACACGGTAAAAAAAAGCAGGTCTGTTTTATTTTAGCACTTTTTTACGACTTGTATTGTTTCACGGCAGTGTTTGGCTATTGCCGGCAGTGTTTGTGAATTACACTTTTTAGTAAATTACCGAGTCCTACCAAATTACAGGCGTATTTGACCGATGGTGTATTCATTCGTAATTTTTTTCTTTGAGTTCCAAAAAAATACGAATGCCCTCATCACTGCCGTGATTTGAGTTTAGTAAATTCCCGAGATGACACTTTGAAGAAAAAACACCATCTCGGTCAAAATCGGGACCTTAGTAAATATACCCCATAGTGGCCGCGGCAAAATCTGGGAAGGAAGGAATCTGTGCAGGAAGGACATGCAGCGTTGCAGCTGCACTAGGTTATTCATTAAAAGGGGGCCAGGCTGAGTGAGCTGTATGATTGGCTGCTTCACCCTTTATTTGGCATTCAGTTCTGCCAGGATCTGACGGTTATAGTCCTCAGTTACCGCGGGAGCCCTTGTTGCTCTGTTATATACTCTGGATCTTCCTGGCTCCATCTGTCTGCTGCAGCATTTCCTGAAACTCTGGTCAGTCTGCAAGCTTCACTTTATCCTGCACACGCCACAATTGTTCCTGAATGTCTGGCCTGTCTGCTAACACCTTGCAAGGCCAAGTCGCAGCTTTTCCTGAATATTTGGCCTGTCTGCTAACATCTCGCAAGGCCAAGTTGCAGCTGTTCCTGAATATATGGCCTGTCTACCAGCATCCTGCAAGGTCATGCACCAGCTGTTCCTGAATATCTGGCCTGTCTGCTATCCTGCAAGGTGAAGCCGCAGATGTTCCTGAATATCTGGCCTATCTGCTAACATCCTGCAAGGACAAGCCACAGCCATTCCTGAATACCAGATGTGTATATTGATATCCTGCAAAGGTAAGCTGCAGCAGTCCCAAAGTACCTGACCTTTCTACTAAAATTCTACTGGGCCAGGTTGCAGCTATTTCTAAATACTGGGCCTGTCTGCATCTGCCAATATCTGGCACAATCTCTTGTATTGTCAGAATCATATTTTGTTGTTAGACTCACTCCAGAGACTCTGACCCCTATACTGGTTGTAGCATCCATGTTCCTCAGTTCTCTTGGCAGCCATAAGTAAGCACGCTCCATTCATGGACTATCTCTAGTGACCAGTGGTCTATTGGTGGATCTCATAAGACTCAGTTGTTCCAAAGTTTGTCCAATCACTTCTTTATCACCTAAGCACTGCCGTATTTACTCTCTCAAAGTCATTGTTCAGTGCTATCTGTGGGGTCTTCAGCCTATTGGGTGTGCTCCTACTGCTGGCCCCTTAAGTACCAGTGTGCACAACAAGCATGAAGAGAAGAGTAATGGGTTGCTATTGGTGAAAAGCCTTTTGAGGGCTCTAGGAGTCTCACCCCAATAGGACTGCAGCTCCCACATCGTCCAGCAAGTCCTAGGAGCAAGTCATCAGAACACTCCATGACAGCTTTCAGTCCCAAAGGTACCAACCTTTTCATAACACTGTGGGAGGCAATGGGGGGAATTGAAATGTTTGAAAAATCGGTTGGTGTCTGTTTTTTCCTGTCTATTAGATAGGAAAAACAGACACCCAAATGACTTTACAAACATTTGAATTCCTCCCAATGTGTTTTTTTTTCTTGAGGGGCCAGTATGTTTTATTTTTTCCCATGGAGGCCAATGTGTTTGTTTCCTCGTGGAGCCCAATGTGTTTTATTTTTCCCCGAGTGGCCTAATGGTTTTTTTTTTCTGTTGGTCTCAATGGGCTCTTTTCACCCCCTTCCACACCCTTTCTGTTTCTGCCCGCGGCGTCATGGTATCATCATTTCAGCTCACTACCTCCACCACAGCGAGGCACCCAACCCTTTACACAGCTAAACCTGATTACTATGGGCACGATATGCGTGATAACAGGGATTATTTAAGAAAGGATATTGGGTGTGATATATCATTTGAATCCCACCCAATGTATTTTTTTCCCTGTGAGGGACAATGTGTTTTAATTTTTAGGGCTGCTTCCATAAATTTCCCTGGCTGGTTTTCCATCATAATCCGTCCATGCATATTATATTATATTATATTATATTATATTATATTATATTATATTATATTATATGAATATGCAAAATAAATTTAAAAAATCTTGAAAAAAGTGCAGGTTATATTATAATAGCATATGAACATTTACATAACTAAACAAAATATAAAAGTGTCACATTTTATGTGAACTCTTAATTTGCCAATCACTCTGCTATAACCCAGCCTATAAGCATACTTCCCAACTTGTGTGCAATGGTAGCCGGGACAAATGCTCACACCAAAACCACCATGGTCATTACATTGGAGGTCATTCCGAGTTGATCGTAGCTGTGCTAAATTTAGCACAGCTACGATCATCTTCCCTGACATGTGGGGGGACGCCAAGCACAGGGCTAGTCTGCCCCGCATGTCAGTCCGGCCTCCCCTGCACAAATACAAAAGCATCGCACCGCGGCGATGCTTTTGTATTTGTGGAGTAACTCCCGGCCAGCACAGCTCCTGCGGCTGGCCGGGAGTTAATTGCCGCTGCTACTGGCCGCAGTGGCTTTGTGAGACGCCACGCAGCCGCCGCGGCCCACCCCCCCAACGGTCCGGCCACACCTACGTTGGCCGGACCGCACCCCCTAAACAGCGGATTAACGCCACTGTCCATCCCCCTCCCGCCCAGCGACCGCCTCTGTCTCAGAGGCGATCGCTAGGCAACAACGGTTGACATGCGCCGGCGCAGTTCTGACCCGATCGCTGCACTGCGACAAACTACAGCGAGCGATCGGGTCGAAATGACCCCCATTGTCTAGTCACAGGTGTGAGTAGTTACAGCTGAGTGCAGCAAATCACTGCGGCAATGTGTATTCACCTATATGTGTATGCAACGTCTTTTTCCACATCTGTCCATCTGTCTGAATTTAATAGAGCTATCACCAAACAGTATCTATATTGGTGTAATCCTTGTGCAAACATAAATGTGTGTGTGATGTACAGTATAATACTCATATGCCCAGCCTTGCAGAACACTCCCAGGTGCTCGCTCCTGCTCAACACAAGGCTTTATCTCTCTGTCTTGCTCACAGACAGGAGACATCTGCTCGCAGGTAGGAGAATACTTATTATTACCTCTGATACTTGTTACTGCATGTGGTGTGGTTTCCCTTGTATACAGTATTTATTAGTTATCACTCCCAATATACTGTAGCTCTAATCAGTCTCTCTCGGGTATGGGTCCTTAGGTCGACCACACTTACGTCGGCCACTATTGGTCGACATGCAGTAGGTCGACATGGTCATTAGGTTGACATGAACAAGGTCGACATGGAAAAACGTCGACATGAGGTTTTTTTTCACCTTTTTTGGTGTAGTTTTTGTAATTAGTGCACCGTGTAGTTTTTGTAATTAGTGCACCGTGTCCCCTCATATGGCGAGTGAAGCAAGGTGCCTCGCTCCATTACTGCTGCGTTCCCAATCATAGTCCACGTGGATCGGAAAGTATGAAAAAGTTTAAAAAGTGAAACAAAATGTGAAAAACGCATGTCGACCTTTTTCCATGTCGACCTAGTGACCATGACGACCTAGTGACCATGACGACCTAATGCATGTTGACCAATAGTTGTCGACCTAAGTGTGGTCGACCTAATGACCGTATCCCCCCCTCTCTCTCTCTCTCTCTTTCTCTCAATAAATAATAAATAACAACACTTTAATACAGAAATGTAAAATGTAAAAATTGTGTTTATTTAGTACAGATATGTGATGATAGAAAAGCATGGAATTCCCAACAAACGTTCTATACTCAGCGCTGGGAGTTAGTTTCTAAAGGGTCCTGGGTGCTCCATTCATCAGAAGATACTGTAGTTGGGTTTGGTGCTAGACACCTTAAGTCTTGCATTTATCTCATTCTATGTGAAGCTAAGTATTAGAATTGCAGTAATTCCAATATTTCTAGCTACCAACACTTATAGAAGTCAGTGGATCCCGCTGGTTCACACTACATACCAATTAAAGATGTGCACCGGAAATTTTTCGGGTTTTGTGTTTTGGTTTTGGATTCGGTTCCGTGGCCGTGTTTTGGATTCGGACGCGTTTTGGCAAAACCTCCCTGAATTTTTTTTGTCGGATTCGTTTGTGTTTTGGATTCGGGTATTTTTTTTTAAAAAAAACCCTCAAAAACAGTTTAAATCATAGAATTTGGGGGTCAATTTGATCCCATAGTATTATTAACCTCAATAACTATAATTTCCACTAATTTCCAGTCTATTCTGAACACCTCACACCTCACAATATTATTGTTAGTCCTAAAATTTGCACCGAGGTCACTGGATGACTAAGCTAAGCGACACAAGTGGGTGGCACAAACACCTGGCCCATCTAGGAGTGGCACTGCAGTGTCAGACAGGATGGCACTTAAAAAAGTAGCCCCAAACATCACATGATGCAGAGATAAATAAATAAAAAAAGAGGTGCAAGATGGAATTGTCCTTGGGCCCTCCCATCCACCCTTATGTTGAATAAACAGGACATGCACACTTTAACAAACCCATCATTTCAGCCACAGGGTCTGCCACATGACTGTGGCTGAAATGACTGGTTGGTTTGGGCCCCTACCAAAAAAGAAGCAATCAATCTCTCCTTGCACAAACTGGCTCTACAGAGGCAAGATGTCTACCTCATCATCATCGTCCGATTCATCACCCCTTTCACTGTGTACATCCCCCTCCTCACAGAGTATTAATTCGTCCCCACTGTAATTCACCATCTCAGGTCCCTGTGTACTTTCTGGAGGCAATTGCTAGTGAATGTCTCCACGGAGGAATTGATTATAATTCATTTTGATGAACATCATCTTCTTCACATTTTGTGGAAGCAACCTTGTACGCCGATCGCTGACAAGGTGACCGGCTGCACTAAACACTCTTTCAGAGTACACACTGGAGGGGGGGGCAACTTAGGTAAAATAAAGCCAGTTTGTGCAAGGGCCTCCAAATTGCCTCTTTTTCCTGCCAGTATACGTACGGACTGTCTGACTTGGATGCTGTCACTCATATAATCCTCCACCATTCTTTCAATGGTGACAGAATCATATGCAGTGACAGTAGACGACATGTCAGTAATCGCTGGCAGGACCTTCAGTCCAGACTAGATGTCAGCACTTGCTCCAGACTGCCCTGCATCACCGCCAGCGGGTGGGTTCAGAATTCTTAGCCTTTTCCTCGCAGCCCCAGTTGCGAGAGAATGTGAAGGAGGAGCTGTTGACGGGTCACGTTCCACTTGACTTGACAAGTGTCTCACCAGCAGGTCTTTGAACATGTGCAGACTTGTGTCTGCCAGAAAGAGAGATACAACGTAGGCTTTAAACCTAGGATCGAGCACAGTGGCCAAAATGTAGTGCTCTGATTTCAACAGATTGACCACCCGTGAATCCTGGTTAAGCGAATTAAGGGCTCCATCCACAAGTCCCACATGCCTAGCGGAATCGCTCCATTTTAGCTCCTCCTTCAATCTCTCCAGCTGCTTCTGCAAAAGCCTGATGAGGGGAATGACCTGACTCAGGCTGGCAGTGTCTGAACTGACTTCACGTGTGGCAAGTTCAAAGGGTTGCAGAACCTTGCACAACGTTGAAATCATTCTCCACTGCGCTTGAGTCAGGTGCTTTCCTCCTCCTTTGCCTATA
The DNA here is from genome assembly GCF_028390025.1 of Pseudophryne corroboree. Classification (NCBI taxonomy): domain Eukaryota; kingdom Metazoa; phylum Chordata; class Amphibia; order Anura; family Myobatrachidae; genus Pseudophryne; species Pseudophryne corroboree. The sequence goes on along the minus strand of NC_086449.1, from coordinate 86,290,368 downwards.
TCGTAGGCAGATGTATAGGCTTGAATGGCCTTTTGCTGCTCCTCCATCCTGTGAAGCATATAGAGGGTTGAATTCCACCTTGTTACCACCTCTTGCTTCAGATGATGGCGGGATAGGTTCAGGAGTGTTTGCTGGTGCTCCAGTCTTAGGCACGCGGTGGCTAAATGCCGAAAGTGGCCCGCAATTCTTCGGGCCACCGACAGCATCTCTTGCACGCCCCTGTCATTTTTTTAATAATTCTGCACCACCAAATTCAATGTATGTGCAAAACATGGGACGTGCTGGAATTTGCCCACATGTAATGCACGCACAATATTGGTGGCGTTGTCCGATGTCACAAATCCCCAGGAGAGTCCAATTGGGGTAAGCCATTCTGCGATGATGTTCCTCAGTTTCCGTAAGAGGTTGTCAGCTGTGTGCCTCTTATGGAAAGCGGTGATACAAAGCATAGCCTGCCTAGGAACGAGTTGGCGTTTGCGAAATGCTGCTACTGGTGCCGCCGCTGCTGTTCTTGCTGCGGGAGGCAAAACATCTACCCAGTGGGCTGTCACAGTCATATAGTCCTGAGTCTGCCCTGCTCCACTTGTCCACATGTCCGTGGTTAAGTGGACATTGGGTACTACAACTGCATTTTTTAGGACACTGGCGACTCTTTTTCTAACGTCTGTGTACATTCTCGGTATCGCCTGCCTAGAGAAGTGGAACCTAGATGGTATTTGGTACCGGGGACACACTACCTCAAGAAATTTTCTAATTCCCTGTGAATTAACGGTGGATACCGGACACACGTTTAACACCAACATAGCTGCCAAGGCATGAGTTATCTGCTTTGCAGCAGGATGACTGCTGTGATATTTCATTTTCCTCGCAAAGGACTGTTGGACAGTCAATTGCTCACTGGAAGTAGTACAAGTGGTCTTCCGACTACCCCTCTGGTATGACAATTGACTCCCAGCAGCAACAACAGCAGCGTCAGCAGCAGTAGGCGTTACACTCAAGGAGGGGGTGATATGGGAGCGCTAGTGTTTGTTATTGTATGTACCTGCAAAGTAAAAAAAACAAATATTTATAAAACAATTCTTAGCATTGAAAAATGTTGCTGCTGTGTTGCAGAATGTTTACACTCTTTTTTGAGTACTTTTGTTGGTATACCGGCCGGCAGGTATGGTGGTTGCTGGTATCAGAGTTTCCGTGTCTTTTGCGGGCGGGGAGGTGGATTCCCTATCTACCTGTCCCTATCCTACCTTCCTTCCCTGCGATGCTGGTTACTCGTCTTGGCAGTCGTCCTCCGTTCCTGGCGTGTTTCACAAAACCGGAAGTGATCACTCCGTGACTTCCGGTGTGACGTACGTCTGGTTTCCCAGCATCCAGTGCATTTCGTGACTGAGCACTTCGTCAAGGATGATTGTTGTTCCTGTTGGATTAGTCTTTATAAAGGGAAATCCTCATAAAACTTTATTGACAAAAACGGAAGTCCTTACCGGAAGTGACTTCATAAAAAAAGCGGGTAGCACATGTTCTATTACTTTGCAGTGTATTATATGTGAGAGGAACAAGAGGTGGACAAAAAAATAAAAAGAAAAAGGTACAAGAACCATCCACGAAAGACAGTGAAATAACCACCATCTTTAATTTAAGCAGCAAGCAGTTAAATGAGGAACAAAAGAGCATCCTGGAGAAAGGGTTCAAATTTGCGCCGCACTCCAAAGCAAATAAATTCAACATGTTTATTGATGCCCAAAAATTCGTGCAAAAGATGTGCATTAAAAAATATTTTTTAAAAGACCCTCTGACACGTCAAATGACGACTACATCAACTTTTCAACACACAGATTTAAAACCAACCTCCACATTTTACCCTCATCACATCAAAGGTCCTCACCTGGAAACATTTCAAAAATTTATAGAGGAAGACATCTCCAAACTTCCAGACAAACAAACCTTCAAGTACAACATAACAGCTAAAGAAAAGAAAGCAATTCAAGATCTAAGGAAAGATACATCATTGATAATAAAACCAGCTGATAATGGAGGAGGGATCGTAATCCTAGATAAAGTCCAATATGAAGAAGAGGCAAACCGCCTACTAGCAGATCCCGAAACATACAAAAAATCGAAAACTGATCCTACAGAAAAATTTCAAAAAGAATTAACAGACCAGTTAGAAGAAGGAAGGAGGATGGGTATTATCAATGAAAAGGAATTCAAATACTTGAAGATAGACAATCCGAAGGTACCTACATTCTATTTTCTCCCGAAAGCTCACAAGGAACAACAAAAACCACCTGGGAGACCTATAATTTCGGGCATAGGGTCCATGACTTCCAATCTCTTGAGATATATTGATCAATACTTACAACCAATAGCACATAAACAAAAAAGCTACCTGAAAGACACAATTCACATATTACAAGTATTGGAAAAGGTACAATGGCAAGAATCTTACATCTTATGAACATCTGATGTAAAATCATTATACACATGTATAAGACACTCCATTGGCTGTGAACATACCTCATACTACTTGAATAATCAGACAGATTTACCGAATGCTCAGGTTAATTTCATCATGGAACAGTTAGAGTTCATATTAACACACAATTTTTTTTGGTATAATGGTGACTACTTCTTACAAAAGAAGGGCACCGCAATGGGGACTCCAGCAGCCCCAAGTTATGCAAATCTCTTTGTATCCAAATCGGAGGATGACAACATCTGGATGAATAACCCCTATAGAAACAACATCATTAGCTGGCATCGCTATATAGATGATCTTTTTTTGTTTGGGAAGACTCCGAAAGAGAACTAGAAGATTTCATCAGATATATGAATAATAACAAAATAGGTTTAGAATTTACAACTACTACTAGCAGGTCATAGGTCAATTTCCTCGACTTAAAGATCTATATAAAAGATGGAAAACTTCAAACACAGACCTATAGGAAAGAAGTCAACGGAAATAATATACTACCGTGTAGCAGTAACCATCATAGAAATTGGGTAAGAAATATACCGAGTGGCCAATTTAGAAGAATTCGGAGGAATTGTACAGAAGATAACCTTTTTCAAGAACAAGGAAAAACACTAGTGAAGAAATATTCAGAAAAAGGCTACAACTAAAAAATCCTGCTACAACAATTTGAGAAAATTAGACAGTTAGACAGAAAAGCAACCATCACATATAACGATAAAGAAAAGAACAAAAGAAAAATGGATACAGCCTTCGTTACACAATACTATTCCAACCATCAAGATTTTGAAAAGATCATATCCAAACACTGGCATATACCCAAATTAGATACTGAACTGAAAACACTTCTTCCAAAAAAAACACAAATTATTTAAAGGAGAGCTAAAAATCTTAAACAAGAATTAACAAGAAGCTACATTCCAGTGGAAAATAACACAACAAAAAAAGATGAAAAGAAAGGATTTTTCAAATGTCTCAATTGCAATTGTTGCAAATTAACAAAGACAAGATCTACACAAGCTGTTACAGCCTTTAAATCAAATCAAACAAATAAATAATATTCCATAAAACAGAAATTGACTTGCGACTCAGAAGGAGTCATATATCTCCTAGAATGCCCGTGCGGCATGCAGTATGTGGGACAGACGAAGAGAAAATTAAGAATCTGTGTTGCTGAACATCTATACAACATCAGAAAAGGGTTACAGACACATAGTGTCCCTGAACACTTTAAAGAAAAACATCAAATGAATCCCACTGATTTGAAATTCACAGCTATACAACAGGTAAAACCTCATTGGAGAGGAGGAGATATAGTTACCGATTTGAAAAAAACAGAGACAAAGTGGATATATAAACTGGCAACAATGACACCACGAGGTCTGAACATAGACATAGAACTAAAAGTCTTTTTATAAATGAAAGTTTTATAAATAATCTTTGGACATAAAAAACCTTTTCCTTGGGGGGCGTGGCCTAGCCAGCAATAGGGAAAGCTGTGACCCTGTGGAGCTCCAGGCTAAATCCCACACCAAACGTGCCCTGGCCTAACCTAATCACGCCTGGCCGGCCTCTATCTATATACCCAAACTTGCTGACCCGTCCGGCATCAGGAGCCGAGTGCTGCAGAGTCGGGGGGGCCCTGCTTTGCCCCCTGCAGATTGCGGCCTACCTTTGGTGTTGGAGCCGGGGCCTCGATTTCTGTGGCGGGCCGCCGAAGCGACCCGTCTGCTGGACCCGGACCGTCCCGCCTCCCGCCGCGGATTATCTGCTCCACTCTCCTGATACCCTCCGCTGCGGGGGCCATCGCCGCGCTACCTACGGACACCCCCGGGAGCCGTGGACCGCTGAGTCCATCTGAGGTGAGGGCTGCTGCGAGCGGCGGCGGCCATCTTGCGGTTGGCGCCGCCGTATACTCCACCACTGCTGCGGTTGCTGGGACGCTTTTTCAGGGGTCCCCGAGCCTGACACCACACCCGCAACACCCCCTGTGCTGACACTGTGCTCTGGTGGCCGCAAACATAGAACAGACCCGCAGGACGAGACATCTCCGGCGGCCATATTGGACTGGCGCCATCTCAAATCCTGTTCCCCAGCTTCCACCTTCTACAGTGCAGGGACAGCAGAGCCTTGAGATCTACTGGGCCTCCCTACATTACCCCACAAGCTAGCTCTCTAGCCGAGGCCCGCTGGTCCAACCTGACCTGTCCGCGACCTGGTGACCTCCAAACTGCCTCTCCTTCGCACTCACCACCAGTGACTCTGAGCGTCACCTGCGACCGTCACAAATCCCCCCGCCCCATCATCAATCTAGAGGCCTCCGGAGGAGATTGACGGTGACTCGCTGGCCGCTGCCCATGATACCGGGCAACTATTGCTGCTGATACGCTCCTGCACCCAGTCACCCACCCCTAGGTGGCTTCTGGACACTAGGTGTACCGCTCCTTCGATCCAGGTCTTCCCACACGACCGAAACCGCCGCACTCTCCAGCACTGTACCTATTTCCATCATTGTCGCACCCACTTATCTACACTACGCAACCGCACAACGCGGCAACGGAGCGCTACCTCTGATCTACCAACGGTCGACCGCGGCCGCGACTGTGACATCCGACCCGCAACCCTCGGACCTCCTCTACCGCGGTGACCAGCGTACTCACAAACGGCACCGACTGGGTATACCTCAACTCTCTAAGACGCCCACCAATTCGCATGCTCCACTGATCACATCATAACTAAGCCCTCCAGTGGTTCCCTCTCTGGCGACTAAATAATCCTACTCTACCCTCCTACCTCAACGCTTTGTGTGGTCCCCTTTTTCTCCACACTCATTCACCAAGGTGCAAATATGTCCAAACCTAACCCGAACACAAGAAAACGTGCGGGTACAGACATTTCTCAACACTTCACCAAAACCGACAAGGGCGACAAACCCTCCCTACCTTCTGGCCCTCCCTCTCTCAGCCTATCTTTTCCAGGTGGAGACGACCCACTACCCTCGCCCGCCCCATCGACCAAAGAGGATATCATGGCTCTGAAGTCGCTCATAATGGACTTTAAAGAATCACTAGAAACCAAACTCGACAGAGCAGTTACCTCTATTAGGTCAGATATCTCGTCCTTATCCTCCAGAACCTTCAAACTGGAAGCCAGACAAGACGTTCTACAAAAAGACCACATAGAAATGGTCAGGGATATAGACCATCTCATCCAAGATATAACAGAGCTCCGATCCAAGAACGAGGACCTGGAAAATCGCGAAAGGAGAAATAACCTCAGAATCCGCAACATCCCAGAGTCCATTCTCCTGACAGCCCTCGAAACATACCTCCAAAGGCTGTTCTCCACTCTTTTACCAAGTGCAGATTCTCGGGAGCTGCCTCTGGAGAGAGCTCACAGAGCCCTCCGCCCTAGACCCCGAGACGGCGAGCCCCCGAGAGACGTCATCATGCGCTTCCTCAACTTCAAGGATAAAGAGATGGTCCTTCTCCCGACCCAGGGCAAGCCACATATAATGTTTGAGAATGTCAAATTGCAATTTTTTCAGGACTTAGCCCCCTCCACCATACTTAAAAGAAGAGAACTCAGAGATCTAACATCAGCTCTCCGCACACGTGGTATCCGCTACCGTTGGGGTTTCCCCCTCAAACTCCTGATCGAGTATAATGGGAAAACAGTCGTCATTAAAGACCCGATAGACGGAAATGACTTCCTATCACACATGGAGGACTCTGACCCACTTGATGACCACACCTCTGATCTTCATCCACCCTGATTGCCTCAGCACCTATAACTACAAAGACACTTTGTTCATTATACTGTTATAATACCTCTATTGACTACTTTACCTGTTTTAGTTTCACATCTTGACCGTTCCATGAACATACTGTATATTGTCTGCCCTTACCTTTCTCCAGCCCACCTTGCTAACCCCGCTATTTGAAACCCTGCGGTTTAGGCTATCCCCCTAGGCCCGCCCACATATGTGCTTCACGCAGCATACTAATAACTAACACGCTCTCTCTATTCCCATATAGGAACCAAGATGTTCAGTTCGAAAATCTAACTACTTTTCAGTTTTGTTGGTATTGATGTTGTATTGCTATTATCGTACTTGTTGTTTGACTTTGCATGTCACCTTTTAACCACTTTCACAAAGACTCATACGCCTCTCAACTACTATTGCCTCTATCACACAGACCACCACTGGAGGGACATGTTCCTTCACTCCCTGTACTTACCACACAAGCCCACACAGGCCCACACTGTTGTTTTCAAACATCTAGGCCCCCCCCCACCTCTTCCCCTCCGTGGAGGGAGTACGATCGCTACCCGACGCTCCTCCACTTTGGATCCTTTGATCCCACTCTCTGTGCCCGTTCCTTCTCGCTGGTCGTAAGGAACTTCTACACAGACTCACCCTACCGTCCCCCCCCCCTTTTTTTTTCTTCTCTTCTCTTTCCTCTTTCTCCCTATCTCTCCCTTCACTTTCTCACTATTGTTTAATTTTCTCATCCTCCTCTCCTTCTGCGCCTCCCTCTTTCTCCCCCATTTCTCCTCTGCACACCCTCCCAACGCCATAAAAGATGCCCCTACTCCTGGCGTCTTTGAACACCAAGGGTCTCAATACCCCCCAGAAACGCTCGTCCCTATTCCGCTCTCTTCAAACCCTAAAAGCGGGAATCGTGCTCATTCAAGAAACCCACTTCAAATCTCGATCACACCCTTCCCTAACCACTAAACGCTACCCAACGGCCTTCTACTCTTCAAGTCAATCGAAACACAATGGGGTGGCCATCCTAATCCACTCCAAAATCCCATTCACACTCCATTCGACCCACTCAGACTCGGATGGCCGGTATATCATTCTGACGGGCACGCTCGGACACCTAGAATGCACGATCGCCACTGTCTACACTCCCAACTCTGGGCAATCCTCTTTTTTTAACACCTTTTTCTCAGACCTGAACAAAATCAGAAAAGGTTACTTAATACTAGGAGGGGACTTCAACTCTGTCCCAGACACCGATCTGGATAAATCTTCTGGCCAGTCCCGCCCCCATCGAGATTCTCCCTCGCGCTCTTTAAACAAACATATCCTCGAATCTGGTCTCTTCGACGTTTGGCGAGCTCTCAACCCAACAGCCAGAGACTATACCTTCTTCTCAACCCCGCACCAATCATACTCTCGCATTGATCTATTTTACTGCGGCACATTGCTCTCCCGACACGTACTAGACTCATCTATCCTCACTAACCCTTGGTCAGACCACTCCATTATCACAGCCTCCTTCGACTTCCTTGACACCCCGACGACTCGCCCCAATTGGAGACTAAACGAAACGCTCTTAAAAATCCCTCAATTTCAGGAAAAGATCAAACTAGCTTTAGCCGACTATTTTTCCTTAAACATGACTGACTCTATTTGCACCCCACTAATCTGGGAAGCCCACAAAGCAGTAATCAGGGGACACATCATTAACTACGCATCACATAGGAACAAGGATCGCAAACAAAAAATATCATCCCTCACAGTTGAAGTCCACAACTTAGAAACACTACATAAGCAACGACCCTCGCAATCTCTCTACTCAAAGCTCACTTCCACCAGGGCCACTTTGAACGCGATGCTAGCCGAAAAAAACGAGCACTCACTCCGCTGGCTGAAACAAAAATTCTACGAAAAAAGTAATAAAGCCGATTCGCTATTGGCCGGCAGATTGAGGGCTCGGAAAGCGCACACTGCTATTCCGGCTATCAAGGACGAACAAAACACCCTCCAATACAACCCAAAGACTATCAACTCTCTCTTTCGGACGTATTACGAGCAGCTCTACAACTTACCAGACACTTCCTCCTCAATTGACCCGACCCACTCCATGATTGCAGACTACTTAGCCTCCACAGATTTGCCTCGTATCGACGTCAACACCTCCATGGCCCTAAACAAACCCATCACCCCCGAGGAATTAACCCTTGCCATCGGTAGCCAGAAACCATCTAAGGCCCCGGGCCCTGATGGCTACCCAATGTCATATTATAAAACTTTTCAACCCGCACTACTCCCCCACCTCACGTCACTATTCAACCTTATCTTAGATGGATCCTCCTTTCACCCCCACACTACCAAGGCCGTCATTACCGTGATTCCAAAACCCAATAAAGATCCCCAATTCATTTCTAATTATAGACCCATATCACTTTTAAACTCGGATCTAAAAACCTTTGCCAAAGTACTAGCTAATAGACTTAATCCTATCCTCCCCTCGCTCATACACCCCGACCAAGTGGGCTTTGTTCAATCCAGACAGGCACTCGACAACACTAGACGTGTCGTGGACATTATCGACCACATTAACCTCCACAAGATCCCATCCCTGACCCTTGCCCTAGACGCAGAGAAGGCCTTCGACAGAGTTTCTTGGCCCTTCATGCAACAGACTCTACAACGTTTTGGCCTTCAAGGTAAATTTCTCCAAGCCATACAAGCCCTTTACCAGAACCCCTCGGCCTCGGTTCTTTCCAATGGCCTACTTTCGGACCCCCTAAAAATTTCAAATGGAACACGACAGGGATGCCCATTATCTCCCCTTATATTCGCACTCATCATTGAACCCCTTGCAAGCCACATCCGGACTAACCCTGACATCATGGGAGTCCAAGTCAACCATACTCAGTATACCATCTCCCTCTTTGCTGATGACATCCTCCTGACCCTGACAAACCCAACTATTTCTCTCCCAAACCTTCTCCAGGAACTAGCCACATATGGCAATCTCTCGGGCTATAAAATTAATCAAACCAAATCCGAAGCCCTCTCATTGCACATCCCCAAACTAACTAAGTTACAACTACAACAGAATTTTAACTTTTCCTGGCGCAGACGCTCCCTCAAATATCTTGGAATCTCCATCACCAAAACTTACAATTCCCTCTACAAGGCTAACTACCCCCCTCTCATCACGTCAATCCTCACTGATATACAACAATGGGAATCTTACTTTCTTTCTTGGGTGGGACGAATCAATGCTATAAAAATGAATGTCCTTCCCAAACTTCTCTACCTATTTCAGACACTCCCGATCTCCGTGCCCTCCCAGACTCTTAACAAACTCCAGTCCTCCCTCTGCAAATTTATCTGGAATCACAAAAAGCCTAGAATCCGGCGGGATATCTTAGCCAAACACTCTCAAAACGGGGGTCTGGGCCTTCCCATCCTCCAACGCTACTACGACTCGACCAGACTAAGCCAACTAGCTGCCTGGCACGCTCCAGAACACACTAAAAGATGGGTTGACCTAGAGAGCGATTTATCGGGACTCCCATCTATCTCTTACTTGCCCTGGCTCTCTAGTAAATTAAGCGCCCCATCCCACTGCACCTCCCCCGCAATAGAATTGACACTTACACATTGGCGAAACCTGAACAAAAAATTAAAACTATCAAGACACCCCTCCCCCCTGACTCCCATCTGGAGCAACCCAGCATTTCCCCCGGGACTCTCTCGAGAAATGGCCCGTCCCTGGATCTCAGTGGGAGTTACCAGGATACACCACTTCACAGGGACACACTCTATTAAATCATTCTCTGACCTACAAACTGCGCACAGCCTACCTAACTCACTGTTCTACCAATACCTACAAATTCGCCACTTTCTTTCCTCTCTACAGTTAAAGTTTCCTCTATCGACCCCCACACCTTTCGAGAGACTCTGTATTTACAACTCTACCAGCAGAGGCACCATCTCCCTCCTCTACAAGACTATCCTCAGCCCTACACCCCCACCTCTCGAACCACATGAGATAGCATGGGAGGCAGACATGGGGTGCCACCTAGAGGACGAGGGTTGGGATACAATCTGCACCGCGATCTCACAATGCTCCATCAGCGTGGCCATACGGGAAAACTCTTACAAAATATATACTAGATGGTACCTGGTACCGGACCGACTGCACAAGATCTACCCCGACACCTCCAACCTTTGCTGGAGAAGCTGCGGCCAAGTAGGCACATTCTATCATATTTGGTGGACCTGCCCGGTGATTGTTCATTACTGGGCAAAGGTCCGTAAGCTTATCTCACGACTAATCGACTTGCCAGAGCCCTTATCGCCTGCGAACCTCCTCCTCTGCTCCCCGCCCGATCACATCTCCAAGGAATCTAAAAACCTAGTTCTCTTCATATCTTGCGCAGCAAAATACCAAATTGCAAGTAATTGGAAGAATCCTGAAACCCCCAGCAGCCAAGCTCTCAAGAATAGAATCTGGTTTGTGGCAAACATGGAATACATTACTAGCCTTCGCCATAACACAGTTAAAAAGTTCCACTCCACCTGGCTCCCATGGTACAGGCTCCACGACCGCCCCCTCCCAGGACTTAACTAATTAAAGACCCCGCCTCGCAACCACAACCCCTCCTTCTATATCCCCTCCCCCCCCTATAAATGTTTTTTTTTTTTTTTACTTTTCCTCTTTCTCTTCCCTTTCCTCTCTCTTCTATTTTTTCCTCCTATTCTCTGAACTCACGTCCCATTAAAGACGCTGTTCTACTCCCCCGCTTTCTCCCTCCCCTCATAGCTCTGGATTCTTCGGCTTCCAGTTCCTCTCTCTATCAAACATACCACACTTCTCCACCGTTCTCTCAAAGAAGTTTACTTGCATGTTTTGTTTCTATAATGACCACTCTGTTTTTACAAACTCTTGTTTACCGTTTGTATATCGACAACTGACTCATATGTTTCTAACATAAAATAAAAATCATATGATGAAAAAAAAAAAAAAACCTTTTCCTTTTCAAGAATGGTTCAAGAAGTCACAAGAATATCATCTTCATATATTTTTTTTTTTGCATTTTTTTAATTTTATCACATACATTTCATGCTTCACCTATATAATACACTGCAAAGTAATAGAACATGTGCTACCCGCTTTTTTTATGAAGTCACTTCCGGTAAGGACTTCCGTTTTTGTCAATAAAGTTTTATGAGGATTTCCCTTTATAAAGACTAATCCAACCGGAACAACAAACATCCTTGACGAAGTGCTCAGTCACGAAACGCGTTGAATGCTGGGAAACCGGACGTACGTCACACCGGAAGTCACAGAGTGATCACTTCCGGTTTTGTGAAACACGCCAGGAACGGATGACGACTGCCAAGATGAGTAACCAGCATCGCAGGGAAGGAAGGTAGGATAGGGACAGGTAGATAGGGAATCCACCTCCCCACCCGCAAAAGACACGGAAACTCTGATACCAGCAACCTCCAGACCGGCCATCCGGTATCCCAACAAAAGTACTAAAAAAAGAGTGTAAACATTCTGGAACACAGCAGCAGCATTTTTCAATGCTAAGAATTGTTTTAAAAATATTTGTTTTTTTACTTTGCAGGTACATACAATAACAAACACTAGCGCTCCCATATCACCCCCTCTAACCATTTTATAATTGGAGCAGCTTTTTACATCTTAGCGCGGTATTAACCTACATTTTTTTTGTTACACTCAAGGATCCATCGGAGGAATCCCAGTTAGGAGAGGACTCATCAGACTTGCCAGTGACATGACCTGCAGGACTATTGGCGTTCCTGTCTAAGGAGGAAATTGACACTGGGGGAGTTGGTGGTGTGGTTTGCAGGAGCTTGGGTACAAGAGGAAAGGATTTAGTTGTCAGTAGACTGCTTCTGCTGTCACCCAAAGTTTTTGAACTTGTCAATGACTTCTGATGAATGCGCTCCAGGTGACGTATAAGGCAAGATGTTCCTAGGTGGTTAACATCCTTACCCCTACTTATTACAGCTTAACAAAGGCAACACATGGCTTGACACCCGTTGTCTGCATTTCTGTTAAAATAATTCCACACCGAAGAGGTGATTTTCTTTTGTAATTTGACCAGGCATGTCTATGGCCATATTCATCCCACGGACAACAGGTGTCTCCCCGGGTGCCTGACTTAAACAAACCACCTCACCATCAGAATCCTCCCTGTCAATTTCCTCCTCAGCGCCAGCAACACCCATATCCTCATCCTGGTGTACTTCAACAGTGACATCTTCAATTTGAATATCAGGAACTGGACTGTGGGTGCTCCTTCCAGCACTTGCAGGGGGCGTGCAAATGGTGGAAGGCGCCACGTCTTCCCGTCCAGTGTTGGGAAGGTCAGGCATCGCAACCGACACAATTGTACTCTCCTTGGGGATTTGTGATTTAGAAGAACGCACAGTTCTTTGCTGTGCTTTTGCCAGCTTAAGTCTTCATTTTTCTAGCTGGAGGATGAGTGCTTCCATCCTCACGTGAAGCTGAACCACTAGCCATGAACATAGGCCAGGCCCTCAGCCGTTCCTTGCCACTCCGTGTCGTAAATGGCATATTGGCAAGTTTACGCTTCTCCTCAGACACTTTTAATTTAGATTTTTGGGTCATTTTACTGAACTTTTGTTTTTTGGATTTTACATGCTCTCTACTATGACATTGGGCATCGGCCTTGGTAGACGACGTTGATGGCATTTCATCGTCTCGGCCATGACTAGTGGCAGCAGCTTCAGCACGAGGTGGAAGTGGATCTTGATCTTTCCCTACTTTACCCTCCACATTTTTGTTCTCCATTTTTTAATGTGTGGAATTATATGCCAGTAATATATCAATAGCAAAGGCCTACTGTACTGTACTATATGTATAATACTGGTCACCAAAATGCTGCACTGTCCTACTATATACTGCTCACAATAATGCAGCACAGAGATAGTATACTTGACACACAGCTGCAAGATACAGCAATGGCCTACTGTACTGTACTATATGTATACTGCTGGTCACCAAAATGCTGCACTGTCCTACTATATACTGCTCACAATAATGCAGCACAGAGATAGTATACTTGACACAGAGCTGCAAGATACAGCAATGGTCTACTGTACTGTACTATATGTATACTGCTGGTCACCAAAATGCTGCACTGTCCTACTATATACTGCTCACAATAATGCAGCACAGAGATAGTATACTTGACACACAGCTGCAAGATACAGCAATGGCCTACTGTACTGTACTGTTTGTATACTGCTGGTCACCAAAATGCTGCACTGTCCTACTATATACTGCTCACAATAATGCAGCACAGAGAGAGTATACTTGACACAGAGCTGCAAGATACAGCAATGGCCTACTGTACTGTACTACTTTATATGTATACTGCTGGTCACCAAAATGCTGCACTGTCCTACTATATACTGCTCACAATAATGCAGCACGGAGATAGTATACTTGACACAGAGCTGCAAGATACAGCAATGGCCTACTGTACGGTACTATATGTATACTGCTGGTCACCAAAATGCTGCACTGTCCTACTATATACTGCTCACAATAATGCAGCACGGAGATAGTATACTTGACACAGAGCTGCAAGATACAGCAATGGCCTATTGTACTGTACTATATGTATACTGGTCACCAAAATGCGGCACTGTCCTACTATATAGTGCTCACAATAATGCAGCACAGAGATAGTATACTTGACACAGAGCTGCAAGATACAGCAATAGCCTACTGTACTGTACTATATGTATACTGCTGGTCACCAAAATGCTGCACTGTCCTACTATATATGGCTCACAATAATGCAGCACTGAGATAGTTTACTTGATACAGAGCTGCAAGATACAGCAATGGCCTACTGTACTGTACTATATGTATACTGCTGGTCACCAAAATGCTGCACTGTCCTACTATATACTGCTCACAATAATGCAGCATAGAGATAGTATACTTGACACAGAGCTGCATGATACAGCAATGGCCTACTGTACTGTACTGTACTATATGTATACTGCTGGTCACCAAAATACTGCACTGTCCTACTATATACTGATCACAATAATGCAGCACAGAGACAGTATACTTGACACAGAGCTGCAAGATACACAGCAATGGCCTACTGTACTGTACTACTATAATTATATACTGGTGGTCCCCACAATGCAGCACACAGAGCACAGATATTTGCAGCACACTGAGCACAGATATGGAGCGTTTTCAGGCAGAGAACGTAGATATTTTCAGCACACTGAGCACAGATATTTGCAGCACACTGAGCACAGATATTTGCAGCACACTGAGCACAGATACTGAGCTTTTCAGGGAGAGAACGCAGCTACGTCCTCTCTGTTCAATCTCCAATGCACGAGTGAAAATGGCGGAAACGCACGGCTCTTTATATAGAATACTAATCTCGCGAGAGTCCGACAGCGGGATGATGACGTTCGGGCGCGTTCGGTTTAACCTAGCAAGGCGGGAAGATCCGCGGCTGCCTCGGAACCGTGTAAAATAGGTGAAGTTCGGGGGGTTCGGATCTCGGAGAACCGAACCCGCTCATCTCTAATAGAAATTAACACATTGTGTTTCTGATAGATAAGGGAGGGTGTATATATTATTTTGCCTAGCTATACTCATTATGGGGCCTTTTTAACAAATTATATTTGTGGGATATTACCAGAAAACAGCGGTTTTGGGTGGATGCCTGTAAATATTAAGTATCCCCAGAATGTACTATGGAGGGATCACAGTAGATACCTGTTGCGATCAGTCCATTCCTGTCAGCAGCCGCAGTGGTGCAGCACCTATACATTTCTATTGGGAATGCGCTGCTGCCAGTTTTACCAAGCTCTGGAATGCAAAGGCAGTGGTGTTATCCTATAGTAGCCTATGGGCTACCAACGTGCAATTTTTTCTGTTGCCCTCCTGGTGACGCATATGCTGGGCAACAGCCACACATGGAATGGGGCTGCCAGAAACCTGAACCAGGAATATTGTGATAGTGTAACACTATCACACTGCTTCCAGCTGTTCTCCGCTATGGGCTTTTATCGGATCCCATGTCCTGGTTTGAGAACATTGGTAAAATTATATTAAAATATTTATTTTCAATTTGTGAATGTATACAAAAAATATTTATCACATCTGCATTAAAAATGTGGATTGTCATAAATATGCTCCTATTAGCTCAATTAGTATTTAACTTAATCTACCCCTACGTACTTCTGTTAATGTTTTGCTGACCTCCAAAATTCAGTGCAGAAGGAAAATGGGTGATCTGTAAGCCGTGCATATATTAACTATTACTTCACTGCCAAATAGTTGTTCCTTATAGTCTCTCCTAAAGAATAGAATTGCTGTACTGTATCCAACATTCCATTTACTGTATATGCTCTTGCATATCCTTTCCCTTACTAAAGAGGACATTTACTAAGCAGTGGTAAGAGTGGAGAAGTGAGCCAGTGGAGGAGTTGCCCCATCAACCAATCAGCAGCTCTGATAATAGTATGCATATTATAGATGTTACTTCAGTGCTGATTGGCTGCCACTGGCACTTCTCCACTGGCTCATTCATCCGCTCTTATCACAGCTTAGTAAATGTCCCCCTAAATCTCATTTGATCTTCTTAGCAGTAATAATTTGCTGTTAAACTATATCTTTCATACAGCTTCTGTAACGCATCCCACGTGCCATTTGCAGTATTCCCATGCCTCATGTGAATAAGCTGCTCACCTTCAACTAATACATTTATGTTTGCAAGTGCCTGTCTGTTTATCATATCTGATCATTTGTAATCATCATGTTATCTATTTGTAATTATTACCTCCTACAGGTTATCTCTCGGCAGCAGCATTTCTGTTAATATGTACAATTTGGTATTAATAAACAGAGCAATAGTATACACTAACAATATCACAAGATACACAGTCAGTCCAAACCTTAACTAGAACTTTAGGTTTATTGTGCAGTAGTGTGCATGTACATACTCGCAGTTATTGTACATATACTCAGCTTAACCAGAACATATACAGTAATAGATTTGGAAATATGAATGCACACTGTAAATCAAAGTAATAGCTAAATGCTTTGAGCTAAAGAAGGGATGATCACAGATTATATGAATTTTCAAAAAGTACTGGGTTATTCACAGCTATCTGAATTGTTCGGCTGGGCAAGTTATTCCTTTACAAGAGCTGAACAAATGAATTACTTTAAAATCCTGGAAAAAAACAGTAAATTGCTCAACAATACTGTTTCCTCATTTTGATACTGTTTCTGCATTTTTATGCTTGCATTTTTTAAAAGTGGCTGTGATAAGTTTTGGCTACTGGGATTTGAGCTTTGCAGTAAAAGACGGATGTCTAAAATATACCAAAAAAAAAACCTTCTATGCATTCACTGGCTTACCATCACATACAAGGCACTCTTCTACTCCACTGATCCCTACATCTCAAATCCTCTTCTCCATCCACACTCCCTCTCGCCCTCTACAGTTGGCCAATGGCTGCCACCTTTCCTCCCCTATAGTTACCACATCTCACTCCAGAATCCAATATTTGTCCTTTACTGCCCCCACCATTGGAATGCTCTCCCATCATTCTGTTAGACTATCCCCCAGCCTGCAGTGCTTAAACCAGGCAATGAAAACTCACCTGTTCTAAAAGGCTTATCCATCCACTACTTAATCACATTGTCACGCAGTCTACCTCACTTTCTTGCACCCTTCAGTTCTTCCACTCTTGCTTCCTGCCCTCAGTCCCCCTTTACAATGGCTCACTCCTTATGTTTTGTGTCAGTCTCCCCCTTCCCTTTAGACTCTCCATGAGAAAGCCCCACCCCCCACCCCACACAGTTCTGTTTTCATTACCTGCTTCTCCTGCATTCCAGCTACACTCAACTCCACCTCCTTAGGATCTCTGCCCTGGACTGCACTCCTTAATTGCTTTGGTTTATTCAGACGACCTAGACTTGCTATCTCCATCCACGGTAATAAGTAAAGGTTTCAGATTATGCTGAGTATTCCCACTGCACCCCTTGTATCAGTGGCTGCATTAAAACAAGGGTGGTCCAATAAATAAGGCAACAAGACCTCTCATTGGGTAAATTTATTTATACATATTAGTGACGAGTGGTGAGGCAGAGCATTTCCTGTCATACTAACGTATACACCAAAGTTTACACTATATAAAAGATATGAAGAATACAAAGAATATATTAGAAATATCTTTTTTTTATTACTCTAGTCATTTTGTAAAGTCCAAACTCTGGAGTAAAAAGTCTATGATAAGTGAGGAAGTGCCTCATCTGCTGATATTTTCTGCAAATTTGCTGCATCTATGTGTAATGCCCACATGTACCCTTGGGCTGATATATTGTGTGTAAATCTGGCTCTGGTGCTAGCCAGTGCCTCCTGAGCCATTTACCTCTGTGCACATCCCTGATACATATACATATAGTCAGTAGTATGGCCTTTTACCCAGGTGCTTCTTCAATGAGCCAAAGAGATGGAAATCACTTAATGCCAGGTCAGGGCTGCAGAGAGGATGGTCCAGTACCTCCCAATGGTATTGCTGCTCATCCTGGACGTCTGTTCTGCTGTTATCAAAGGCAGTGCACCAAACCTGTTTCCATGACATGACGTTATCATGGTACACCCAATGGTATAGCTACCATAGGTGCAGGGGATGTGGCTGCTATGGGGCCCGAGTCGTCTCTGGGTCCCAAGCCTTTCCCCTGCACCCAGCTGCTGAGCCCCGGCGCTGGCAGCTTTTTACATTACAAGAGTGCTGCTGTACTGCAGCCACACCTGCTCACCTGGCTGGCTCCGCCTCCCGTGGGTACTAACTAATGCTGGGAGGAGGCATGGCTGAGTATGCATGGAAATCCTCGGACCATGGCCACGCCTCCTCCCAGTGTCTGAGAAAAGACAGGAGAAGGAGCCAGGTCGGCTGGGAGAGCGGATGTGGTAGCAGTGCAACAGCACACTGGGACCCCAATGGTGAGTGCTGCTGATAGGCCACTGGGGAAGGGGGTCTTTAAGTAGTCTGGGGGGTGGAGAGTATCTTTGCGTAATCCATAGGGGTGCATCTGTGCAGTGTGTGTGTGTGTGTGTGGGGACGACGACGACACATGGAATTATGCTATGGGGCCCCAAATGGCATAGCTACATCCCTGGGTACACCTCAACAAGTTGGTGATGAATTTCAGCTGCTGATGTGCCCTTTATATGATCACACTATGCACCTCAATGTTTGACCATGTTTCCGCCAGCCCCACCATCTTACAACTCATGTTGGGACAGTGTGACTGATATGACGCACAGTCTAATGGCCATAGGAGGAAGCAGTGGTCTACCTGTTCTGGTCTTGTAGGGCATTAGAATGATATAGAGAACATTGCACATGGAAGAGGTCTTATTCTTGTTGCCTTACTTATTGAACCACCCTCATAGCTGTATTGCTATTTGTTACTTGTCTACTGTATTGTAAAATTCTCTGTACAGTACTGTTTCACCCTGTACTGTCTTTTTGCTTTTGCCCTCTGTACTGTACGGCACTGTGGACCACTTGTGGTGCCCTATAAATAAAATTCATAATAATAATAATAATAATAACATTCTGATACTGATGATGCTAGCTGCTGTTATGGATGGAAAAACAGTGGGTGGAGCGGCTTCCCACTTGAAGCCATATGGATAATTGCATTATCCCTACAGAAACTCACGTTAGCATAAGATAATAAATCAGACTTCCATGGCATCACACACACAGGCACTTACTGTCTGACCCAGAATCAGGCCCATTGTGAAGATGAAGAAGAGAAAATCACGATAATTACAGCATGATCTAAAAGATTGTAGAGTTGTGTTTTTGCTTTTTAATTAAGACCAATCAGTAATAAGAATCCATATTCTGGAGCCTAATTAAATTGTTAAGAATGCTAATAATATTTTTTTATACCTATTTTCGTGTGCATAAATTAATTTTTAAGTGTAGCTTCAACTTTGATTGTTGGAAGCCATAGAAATCGGGTAGAGCTGCCAAATTTGGTTCTCATGTGTTGTGCCGTAGGGCACAGACAATGCAGAAAAGCACTTTAAGTATATGGTTGCAGGTACAGGTTTATCTATTCATGCGCCACCAAGGCAGTGATTAGGATCAAATGTCACCCAACTTCCAGGGGGCTCACACAGAAGCAGCGATTGGCGAAGAAGATGGCAATCTTCAGATTGTCCTCTTAAGGTACTTAAAGTTTCCAGACAATCCAATGGGAAGTGTAATCCCCAACTTGTCCTGTTAACTCCAAGTTTCTTATTATCCTCTGGACATTGCTCATTTACTATTTCTCCTGTTCCCACTGTAGAGAGTTCCTGGTATAAGGTGGGAGCTAGTTCCTTGTTCCACCGAAATTGGTGCATTTTATCTTCTGATGGCTAACATAGTAACATAGTAGGTGAGGTTGAAAAAAGAACAGTAGTCCATCGAGTTCAACCTGAATTAAACTATATTCCCTATTTTATTCTGGTTAAAGGCAATATCCTCGGATATCTTTTTCCATTTTATCAAACCTATTTTTAAACGCATTGACTGAGTCCGCCATTACAACCTTCTCTGGCAGTGAATTCCATATTCGTATTGCCCTTACAGTGAATAATCCCATCCTGTGTTTTGTCTACGAAATTTCCTGTCCTCAAGCTTTAGTGGGTGTCCGCGTGTTTTGTGTACAGGTCTCTTAATAAACAAATCACCTGATAACTCTGTATATTGCCCCTTTATATATTTGTAGATATTAATCATATCTCCTCTTAGTCGTCTCATTTTTAGTGTAAACATGTCTAACCTAGAAAGCCTCTCCTCATAATCCAGTGTCTCCAACCCCTTAATTAATTTGGTGGCTCACCTCTAAACCTTTTCAAGTGCTAGCGTGTCTCTTTTATAGTGTGGCTCCCAGAACTGTACACAATACTCAAGATGCGGATGTACCAATGATTTATACAGTGGCAGGATTACACTCTCATCCCTTGACTGAATTCCCCTTTTAATGCATGCTAACATCTTATTTGCCTTTGTTGCTGCACTTTGACTTTGTGTACTGCTGCTAAATCTACTATCAATTAACAACCCCAAATTCTTTTCTAATACTGTTTCCCCTATATTTACCTCATTTAATTGGTATATTGTGTGATTATTCTTAGTCCCCAATGTCTAATATATATTAATGTGATTAGGGACTGGGCTCTGCAACTCTTGCTCTAAGGAAACTCTTCTAGGGATGGAATGGTTCCCCAACAATGATTTCCATTTATGGCAGCATTGATACCTTCCATCGATGGTATGAAACTACCAATGAAAATCCGTTGATGGTTTTAACCATCAGTGTCTGGCATGATGGAACAATCAGTGGTAGAGGGAGTGGGACTATGGGGCAGCCAAATAGAGGTGGTGCCAAGCGATTTGCAACATTTTTTTAAATAAATGGCACTAAATCACCATGAGATACATTGGAACTACACTATTGTTGGAAAAACATTAATCTCACAAATCAAATCATCGATGGTTGTTGTCCATTCCTACTTCCTTATGGCTCTGACAGAGTAAGAGGCATCAACCTTCCATAAAAGTTCTTAATCAACAAAGAGCTTACCAATTTGTTGATGTATAGTCCAAATAATAATAAACAGGGTATATTTACTGGGATGTAGTTATGTGAACTGTGGTCAGGAGACCACCGGTCACATTACCTCGCCTACATCCCACGCCATCACAATTCCGTCAGTCAGCATGCCGACCAGCAGGGACTATTCCCACTTGTGGGTGTCCATGACACCCATAGAGTGGGAATAATCACCTCGGTGACTGCAGGTCCCCACCAAGCCTGCAGCGTGGTGCGCGCAGTGAGCCTGCAAAGGGCTTTCTATGCTCCCTAATCCCTTTCATTTGTTTCAGTCTATTATCTCTGTGAAGGGAACACATATGTTTCACTTGCAGATGGGATGCCGGCTATTAGTACAACGACAGCAGCATCCCGTCAGTTGGAATCCTGGCAGCCACCAGTTATATTCCCACTTGGTTGGGGGCGTGGACCCACCAACCGAGTGGAATAATCTGCAGTGGGCGGGATTCTGTCTGTCAGTATTTCACAGGCTATCGGAAATTCCGGCATTGGTCTACTGAACACCAGGATCCCAGGAGCCGGTATATTAATTGCATCCCCTGTGAAGGTCACATTTATATTATGTTTGTGGATTTAATACTGTTCAGATGATTCCACCAGTCTGTGGAGGTTTATTGAAGCTGAGAAATATTCCTACCATTTTCATACTGTACATATCAATTTCTTTTTTTTCTTTTTCTTTTTTTTGTAGGAATCTTGGTGAGAAGACAATATGCGGGACCTGTACTGTTCATGGAAGTATTTCTTACTATCACTAATCTTTATGTTTGCCTCTGGATGCTTATTGTATAAAAGGTTCACTGAAGGACTCTTAAAATTCCAGAGACCTATAAATAATCTGATTTACCCAGCCTTCAAACACCCCCTGGCCCCGCCATACCCATATCCCTACCGGTTCCTTATTAACCAGCCGGAGAAGTGCAAGAACCGAAACCCATTCCTAGTTATGTTTGTGATTGGTGAGACCTGGGATGCATCAACTAGGCACGCCATACGGGACACATGGGGCAATGAAAGTAATTATGATGTTGATGTGATAAGGATTTTTCTGGTTGGTCTATCTGCACTTGCAACTGAAAAGGTCCAATCAATGCTTGAGGAGGAAAGTGTAGCCTTCGGTGATATTGTACAACAAGACTTTTTGGACACATACTATAACTTGACTCTAAAATCTGTAATGGGCATGGAATGGGTGGCCAAATTCTGCCCCACTGCCAGCTACATTGTGAAAATAGACAATGATATGTTCCTCAATGTGGATTATCTGGTCCACCAGCTCCTTCACCCAGAGTTGCCAGTGCGTACAAATTATTTTACAGGGTACATAGTATCCAACACTGGACCTATGAGAAGGAAAACCTACAAGTGGTATGTACCTAAGGAAATATATCCCAACGACACCTACCCACCCTACTGCGCAGGCCCTGGATATGTCTTTTCAGTGGATTTGGCACAAAAAATATATGATGTGTCACAGGAAATTAGGATGATCCCAATGGAAGACTCTTTTATGGGAATTTGCTTGTATGAGCTCAAGATCCCACTCACTCCTCCACCTCCGAACATATTTAATGGTCACGAGACTAATTATGACCCCTGCAAATTTAAACAGGTCGTTACAGTTCACCATAATGGCAGGGAAGAGCTGCGTACTGTATGGGCCGACTTTTGGGCTAAGAGATATTTGGCATGTTGATTTCAGGAACTGGACATACTGTAACTCATTACTGTGTGTTTCTAGGTGACTAGAAACATTTCTTGTAGACATTATAACGGAGTGCAGCTAGCGATTCTGGGGGGGGGGGGGTGGAGAATCAGGAAATGTAGCACCTACAGTAGCTCGATGAGCAAGCTTCCTTATGCAATTAATAGTGATGTGTCAGAGCATACACTGAGAAAGTTATGCAGAATTTATAAAATATAGAATATACTGTATGGTTAATTTCAAATGTATATCATTTGTATGAGGTAATATGTTAAGGAGGCTGCAAAATTAGTCTAAGGCGTCTACTGAGTTATTGTGATTAACCTTTGCATAACCCATTAAGCTAGCTTATCACTAAAATAAAGACACTGACAAAATAAGACACGGACAACCACTTCGTAAGTATAAAATGTCATGTTAAGTATTTATCAAGTGGAATGACCCTTCTGGTAAGGGATGGCAAGGAAAATGCTTGATGACCAGCTCTAGCCAATTAAGGTTATAATAATAATGGCGGCGACTTAAATGCCCCAACTTAAATGGTGGCGACCATGAACGCCCCAACTCTATAAAATGAGGCGACTGAAATGCCTCATCCAGCCAAGGGCATAACCTGCATTGAGAAGGCAACACAACCCCACACTCTGGCACAGCATGACCATTTCCTATAGAAAATGCCCATCGCCTGCCCATACAGACAGAACTCACTAGTCGTTCTTGGAAAGGGTAGGTGCCCCTCAACGACCACTTATGCTCAAAAGCACTTTCCCGCCACTGCCAAGTTCCACCACCATTATCACTAATGGCCTAATGGAACCGCAGCCTGCCATCCTGCACCTAGAAAAACATCAAACTAACACTACCCCACACTATCAAAAATAGCCCTCAGAAAAACCTCCAAACCTGACTTAGACAGATGAACCCCCATCCCATCTGAAATACAGAGGATTCTCAGTCAACAGCAATGGGTGCCGCACCGAAAAACCACCGCTAGCGTTAACAAATTTCGACACAAAAAAATTGACTTTCTGCCACATCTTGTCAACAGCAAGCAGGCTGATGGAACCTCTCCAATGCATTTTAAGTTCTATGTCAGACCATACAACACAAACCGCATGCCAACTGGTATGTAAGCGACACAAATCAGCCTTGACTTGCAGCGTCAGATCAATACCTTTCCTCTGGCCAATATCATTACCCCCTAGATGTACTGTATGATAACAACGTCTGGACGACCCCCGCACCGCTCTCTGCCAAAAACCAAAAAGTAACAACAATAAACCAGACCACCGCAAACCCCTCTCTCCCAGCCACTTAACACTTTGAACATCCAGTAACTCAGAGGCCGGTGCAGCTAAGGGGTGACACTCTGCCCAAAAAATGTAGGAATGGCTCACCACCCAAACCTGGGAAGATGAAAAATTAGGAGCTGAGAAAGAAATACAACCTAATCATTAGTTTGCATGAAAGAGAAAATTTAGGCACAAACAAACTGATAACAACTGTAGAAACCCAAGTGAAGGCAAAAACTTAAAAAAAAACCTCCGTTGTACTTGTAGAACAGCCAATTATAATTAGCCCACCAACGGAGGAAAAATTTAAAAAAAAATCCTTTACGCCCCCAGTTCCGGAATGCTAGCAGTTCCAAAACTGGCAGGCAAACAACATTTTTGGGTTAATACCAACAGACGTAATATCACAACTTATCAATACAAACATAAGACTTATAAGCAGCAGACTTCCAATGACCCAATTCTTGAAAGGCCGATAGTGAAAGGCTGCTGGCGGCAGCCCAAGTAGCCACCCCTATCCTACAGGAATGCGTCCCATAGTCCGCCACAGTGAGCCCTAAATGCTTCAAACAATGTTTAAAAACAGCAATGTACTGAAAACAAGTAAGTGGCAAAGAATCAGAGTGCAGCAAAAATTGCATACCGTCCATGGGCCTGGTGGGCAAATAAACTGCAGCCAAACTAACAGGGCACAAGGCAGCCTCGGTGTATGCATTCAGTGAAACCCATCTGTCCCGACCCAGCTGATCCGTCTCGTACTGGGCAATTTTACACATGATCAGCCCATTCTGGCAGACCACTTTCTTAAAAAGATGCCCAGTGTCAGACGAAGTTCTGTTAACCGCTACCAGCTCGCTAATCCGGAAGATGCCAAAAGAGGCAAAAGAAAATGCCACTTGAAACAAAGATCCCTACAACTAATTTCCAGCCACCGCAGCAAGCGCGACTAACAACTCACGCAACAACCACAGGTCAACGGGCCTGCACATGTCAGCAACTAAGGGGCTCTCCCTAGCCCATCCTCTCAAAGCCTTATCCAGGATGAATGACTTCATGGGGTCAACTGTCTCTAACAACCTAGAGTGAAAGTAGATCCCAGCGATGGACTTGGTCATAGCCGCCCTGGATCTGCCTTGCGAGCAATGGTCCCACATGAAACCAAGAAAGAAATCCTCGACTGACTTACTAGCAACAAAGTGAGAAGCCCAGTAAGACACCCAATTGTGCCAAGCTGCAGAGTAGGCCCGCGAGGTCGAAGATGCCAATGATCTCAATGCCAACTCCCTCAGGCCTGTTCTACAATCTGCCAGACAGAATGCGGACAAATTATGCTGAGCGCCGAGGCTCCCTGGGCTAACTCCCGAAACCTCCGGAAATTGTCTGACCTGGTTGGTGACCTCCAACCAAACCTCAACATCTTTACAACCCAAAGGCAAGACCTTGGTCCCATCGTGCTTCTCCCTGAACTTGGTATCATAATCCCTCCACACGTAACCTTTATACGTGATGAGGGTTTTGTTAACCAAGAAGAAATACTTGATGATATTCTTGTATTATCCGTGCCTGCTCTCCAAGTAGCAGGCCGAAATAAAAAAAGGGTCCACCTAACCAGTGATGATAACTACAAAAGGCATTCTTGCTGGAGATTCCCTCCTTCTTAGGCTTAGCATAACTCTTTTTCATCTCCGCCGTTATGGTAAAGATATCCTCAAATTTGCCCTGCCTGATCCTATCTTTCAAACTTTTCCTTAAACCCCTGGTAACCGCCGTGTTAGCGCAGCGTACCATGTAAAAAAAAAAACAACAACAGCGTCTCGGGCGAAGTGGCTACTATGCTTCATCCCACCCAGCTTTTTTGCAACCTCCCTAGCTACCAGCTTAGCCATCTTGCGCGGGTGCTTAGGGGTACCTGAATGGTCGCTGCTAGCAGAGGACCTAGAGGAAGAAACAACAGAGGAAGAATTAGAAACGTCATTCTCGCCATCAGCCGAAGCGCAAGCCGGCAGATCTGGAGCCACCACCATCATTAAGCGAGGTGCCACACCTCCTTGTCCAGAAATGACCACTGAAGCCGACACTGCATCTGAACCTGATACCTCCACAGCTGAGGGAGCAACCTCCGTGCACACCAAACGATCTCCACCTTGCACTTGCTGTGACTCATGAGACACGGGACCGTCACTGCCTGTCGCTTCAGAAGAGATAGTAGAGTTAAGTACCTGGTGCTCCACAACCGCGCCAACCGGGATGCCCACCAGCACTGGTGACCCTGCAAACAAAACAGTCGGCAAGGGTCGGGAGAGTGGAGCCAGAGGGGTTGACTACGGGAGTATGGGAAATGCCATTAGCTATATTGTAAGCCGAAGCCCACGGACTGAGCCCAAAACCAGCAGCCGGACCCCCAGCCGGATAGGGGGCCCTTTGCAGTGTAAGGGGGTACAGGGTTGCTGGTAAAAGGATGGGTGCTGAATGGGAAATGGTGAATCAGCGAATTGCGGCGAACCCGCATAAAACACGGGCTGCACCAACACCTGCGATGTATTAAATGACCACGTGGGCTGCACCACAGGAGGGAACTTGGCCGGAAAAAAGGAAGAAACGGATGGCGGCATGGACCCAGAAGAACCCTGCTGTAGGGACGTGCTAATGACAGGGAAAGCCTGGGTAGCAGGCATCCCTGCAGGCACAACATTCTGATAGACCAACCCAGGGTTGGGTACCAGAGGGGGTTGTACAGGCATCCTAACGTTAGAGGATACCACCGATTGAGTGGACACAAAACGCATCATGCTGGTATGACCAGCAGGTGGAACTGCAGCACTACCAAACATGTGGCCTGGGATGAAACCAGCAGCATGGCCACCAGCATCAGCACATAGCTGATCCCCCTGCACAGCAGTGGCAGCAAGCCCATTGCCCCCCTCTGTTGAGGACCCCAGGAGGGGTAGTACTAGCCCCAGCAGCCCCATCACACCCCCTGTCTGCCGCGGCAGCTGCCGGGCTAACACCCAGCAGGGGTTAACAGGGCCACCAGGGATGAGGTAGCCAGGACACTGGCCAGTGCCACGGGCACAGCTAGTGCCAGGACCCCACCACCACCTACTGGGCCACCCGGCACCATGTGCCCAGACATAGAGCGATGGGCCGCGGTGCCACCCACCAGCACCACCCCGTCGTCAGCAAGGTGCGGCAAGAAGACGTGCTGGGACCTGATGAGAGAGGAGACACCAGGGGCAGAGGAAGTGGCTGGGGCAGGAGGCAGTGGACCAACCACCGCCAGGGAAACCACAGGAGGGGACCACACTCCAGACCCACGGCGGCTGACGGAGGTCAATGGGCAGGCCGTTTCAGCCAGCCAGCAGGGGGGGGGGGGGGGCAGAGCGCCTCGGCTGCATCATCAAAGCAGCACAATTGAGGCACAGGGAAAAAACAGAGAAAGTGAGCCAGAATGGAAAAACAGGTAGAGGATATGTATAGAGTGTGAGGAGGAGACAAAAGTGGACAGACAAGAGGAGACCACTTATCTGCTTTCCAGGCACTCAAAAGGAAGTGCTGCTGTTGAAACTGCCTATAAATACCCCTCTCACGTTACCTCCCCTAACTGCCCTGATGCAGCCAATTGGGTGCCTTTTGCCCCAGTTGTGTCTATGACTTTATGCTAGTGCTATTAGTGTGCAAGGACTGAGATGACCACTTTCATATGCACACGCGCGGGGGGGCGGGGGCGTTCGAGTACCCCCCCCCCCACATGCTGATCCATTGATATATATATTTTTTAATAGATGGAGCGGAGCAGCTCTGTCTGTAGCGCAGCAGAGGAACGAAGCCGCTAGCTGAATGCAGGGAAGCTGCAGGGAAGCTTCTCTCAATAATTTGTTTTACCTTGCATCGGGCTTTTTGAGACATCACTTTTGCATCCGGGTGAGGCAGTGACTGTCTCCAGGTGCGTGTCTTGCATTGTCGGGGGGTGCCGGCAGCGGACAGGCGGAAAGTGGGATTTTCCAGGCGTGTGTAGTATAAGACAGTGTTGTTGGAGATAAGCCTCCTACTATCAATCCCCTTCAATTGTCTGTTCATTACCCTTTGTTTACCAATCAATTGGGAATCCCAGGAAGCAGACAACACACGTAGTTATACAATACAAATACAGCAGTGTGAATTCCTGGCGCAAAAAGTTGTCAACCCAATCTAAATCCTCAACCGATCTGTCCAAATAACAGGTCAAACAACAATGAATTAAAGTACAATGAGAGGATAGATCAAAGGCGATAACAAATTAAATTTAAGATAATACGTCACATATTTGGGTGTCCTTTCAGATGTTCACTCTTTCGATTATCTCATGATATCCAGTTGTCAAACATGAAAAAAAGAAAGATGATACACATGCATGGGTGGTATTGCTTGAAGCACTTATTTGAACACCCTCTAAGTGTCCAGAAAAGAGAAGCCTATGGTGCCGGGCCCAATTTGCTAGTAGATGAGGATAGTATCTCGCCACCACTCTCCCGATTTTTAAGGACGTACCGAAACTCACATCAGAATAAATGAGAATAAGTGTGTAAAGGTATCTTTAGAACTCTATATCCCACGTGATCAAAAACAGGAAGAAGGCTGCTCTAGAAGCGTACCCCACTCACTTGGGAGGGGGATTAATTCCACATGTAAAGGTATCTTTCAAGCCGGGTTCAGGAATAGCAACCGCAGTGGTTCAAAAAGAATTTTATTAAGAGTCCATAAAACAACAATGAATTGCTTTTCTATGTGGTTTCCACTCTCTGGTCTGTACACAACATGCAGGTCAGGAATCATAGACAAAAACTGATGCAATCCGGATTTACACCAGTACAGTCATGTTATGTTGGACATACTCCAAAAGTGGTGTCCCATAAAAAACAAAATGATTGAATAAAAATGATGAAAAACTCACTACCTGGTTTCAAACCAGGTAGTGAGTTTTTCATCTGAACCCGGCTTGAAAGATACCGGCTTGAAAGATACCTTTACATGTGGAATTAATCCCCCTCCCAAGTGAGTGGGGTACGCTTCTAGAGCAGCCTTCTTCCTGTTTTTGATCACGTGGGATATAGAGTTCTAAAGATACCTTTACACACTTATTCTCATTTATTCTGATGTGAGTTTCGGTACGTCCTTAAAAATCGGGAGAGTGGTGGCGAGATACTATCCTCATCTACTAGCAAATTGGGCCCGGCACCATAGGCTTCTCTTTTCTGGACACTTAGAGGGTGTTCAAATAAGTGCTTCAAGCAATACCACCCATGCATGTGTATCATCTTTCTTTTTTTCATGTTTGACAACTGGATATCATGAGATAATCGAAAGAGTGAACATCTGAAAGGACACCCAAATATGTGACGTATTATCTTAAATTTAATTTGTTATCGCCTTTGATCTATCCTCTCATTGTACTTTAACACACGTAGTTATGTCCATCAAAATGAGACTGGCTTCACTTTATTTAGCATGACATTATATAGAGAAAAAGCTACTTGCATGAACACTTGATACACATCACATTTCAAAAACAATAATGCATCTCATCTCATAACTCCTCTCAGACTGACACCCTCCTATGTGTCCTTCACAGAAGTCTAAACACACAGAGACTGTCTAATATGTTTTTGAGACTTATAGATACGACCTTGCTTCGCACAGAACGTACTAACAGGGAAATGTCAGCATTATTATGATCTCTCCAGCAAAGCATACTTCTTACTCACTATATCATGGCTGCTGCTTAACAAAATGGCTGACACTGCTTAAGCTCAATACATTTATCATCCTCAGTCCCTTCTTTCATAATAAAATGACATTACAGCTGATAACAATATGACCTTTACAGTTGAGCTGCAAGGCATCACACAACCTCTTCCTACAAGACACTAAGCAAACAGTCTAGCTATAATGGTGCTAAAGGCTATGGGGGTAATTCCAAGTTGATTGCAGCAGGAAATTTTTTAGCAGTTGGGCAAAACCATGTGCACTGCAGGGGAGGCAGATATAACTTGTGTAGGGAGAGATAGATTTGGGTGTGGTGAGTTAAATCTGCAATCTAAATTGCAGTGTAAAAATAAAGCAGCCAGTATTTACCCTGCACAGAAATAAAATAACCCACCCAAATCTAACTCTCTCTGCAAATGTTATATCTGCCCCCCCCCCCTGCAATGCACATGGTTTTGCCCAACTGCTAAAAAATTTCCTGCTGCGATCAACTCAGAATTACCCCCTATGTTCCCATAGGACTGTGCTTGTCACTCTATCCCACGGAAGGTAAAGAACCATTTGCTTCATATCCATTAAGATAGACTGCTCACGGCTCCTTCTTGCCAAGCTCTTCTGTAGTTTCTTAAACTCGGAGGATTCACATCTTTGAGTTTACAGATTTCTTTCAAGCTGAAAGGAAAGGAAACAAAATAGCATCTTAAAATACAGATATATGCAAATTGCTAAGCCAACAATTTTTAATTAAAACATCACTATTCCAACAATCTACTCTTTGATCCCGCTAAACCAATTAGCTGGGTTTGAGCAGGACATTTCTCTAAACCACTTCTTGCGCACTGTCTTTTTCATTAGTAATAAATATACAACACATTCTTGGAGTTCTCTTCATACATATTCTAAAAAATATTACACTCTATTTTAGTAGTATGTATTTGCTTTAAACAAATTAAAACCCTTATATGCTTATATGTAGTGGGGACAGATGTCCATTCCCATCCTTTTCCAGATGTGGATATATATATATGTTCACGCCTTGACAAAGGGGTTTAAGGACCTCGAAACGTTGGTTTACCGTGACCATTGTTTGTAATACTTTGATCTAATACACGTTTGATTCATTCATTGCCGGAGTGCCGCTGCCTTTTTTTCTATTTTTATGCACCTTTCGCTGCGGAGGGCACCCGGATACACAAAGCATACCAGAGTGCCGGGCATTCTTGTTTTGTATATATATATATATATATATATATATATATATATACACACACATATAAAAGAAGCACATACTACATATACTACATATATAACAAGTATATACTTATATACTAAACACTGGAACGTAACTTTAGATTGGCGGACATGACAGTCCCTGCCCTCTCCTGTGACAGCTATAGAGTATATTATGACAACAATGAGTACTGAAGTTCCCAATATAATGACCCATAGTGGTCTGTCTAGTTTAGGCACAATTAGCCTTTGCATGTTTGTGTATTTCATTGTTCAAACTTAACTTGAGCAAAATTGCAGTGGAACCCAAGTTTCTCTTTCCTTAATTGACACAGAAATGGGCGTGGTCAGCAACACTCGATATGGACCATCAAATCTGGGCTCAAGTAACTCTTGCACGTGTCTTTCCAGATACACCCGATCTCCTGGTTAAAGCTTGTGGGGATTCAGATTTGCTCCTGAATCTGAGAGAAAGGCAAACTAGAAAATACAGAAGTGTCAGTTTCTTCAGTAAGATTTTTTTTAACATATGCAGTCAATTACCATATTTATGCTGTAACTCGTATGGATAATAACATCCTATCTTAGGTATGCCATCAAAAAATATTTCATAGGGTGAATAACCTATGGTTTTACTGAATATGGTTCTACTATTAACCAGTACTAAAAATAAACACTTTAGCATCCCTTTCTGGTTCCTGTGGCACACCCACTAACCTGTGGGGGATAGATGGAATGCAGTTGTATTCCCAAATCATACCTTATGTACTACATTATTTCTTGAATGAAATAAATACTGCTATCTGCTACTATAACTCTTGGTACTCCATATCTGCACATAACTTCTGAAACTAATTTTCTAGCTATTGATTGTGCTGTGGCTTTTGCCATTGGCAAATAACTGAAAATGTCTGTGGCTACCAGTACATCTTTGGCAGTTAGATATAGTCAATTTGCAGTCTTTGAAATGGAAAATAACTTTTTTGGGATTGCTCCAAGGATTGACTTGACCTTCTGTCCTGGATTGGACATTTCCAGTAGGCCTACATATCTAGTAGGCTTGTACAAACTTGGTTGCGGCTGGATAACATCCTGGAGCTATCCATCTTCCATTAACTAAATTTTCTTTTTGATCCTCTCCCAGGTGTGTGAGTCCATGGCTGACTTAACACCTACAGTATGTGGATATAAGCTTCTGGGTAAGTATAACTTCTCTTCTGATTTTCATAAGCCAGTGTATTCTTCTTGTCTGGCTCTTGTTCTTTGCCATGCTGCTTTTTCTTCAGGACCTGCTTGTTCCTGAAATTTCTTCAAATCCTGTAGATCAGGCATTTGAGGCCTTGCTTCTTTCTGTTACTTCTGTCTGTATGGTGTAGATGGCTACCTTTACTGGTTGTTTGGTTGCTTTCTCTTTATCCACAGGCTACTTTCTCACTCTCTCCTGCTTGGTTCTGAAGTTCAATCAGCATAGCATAATCAGGCATCTGGTCTGGCACTGGAATGGTTACTGGATAAACTTGCCTTTCCTGCTGGGGGCATCTTGCTGCCCTCTTGGCTTCAGCATCTTGCCAGATTGTTGCCTCTTGTTTCAGGAGTGTCATTTCTTGCATGTGCCTGGATCTTCATTACTGCTACCTTTTCTGTGGCCCTTGCAAAGCGCTGAACTCGTGTCTGATCAGGGAAGCATATTGTATGTCTTCCCCGCTTGCCTTCTTAAAGCCTCTGCTTTTCCATATTTGGCCCCCACTCTTATACTGGGATGGTAAGGATCCTGAATCCACAACTCCATGTTCAGTGGTCACTACTCCTGTATAAGGAATTCCATCCTCATGGTACCTTGATCCATCCATATATAGCTCATGCTGAGCATTAGGTAGGGCTGTTTATGTAACATATGGCAAGCTGAGGTTCTTGTTCCATTAACGCCACACAAGGAAAAGGAACATTTTTGATTACTAGAATTATTCTATTCCTCTTCTGGACCATCCCTCTGGTCCTGCATCCATGGTGATCTGTTTCTATCTTACTCTTCTGGACCACTTTCCTGGTCCTTATCATCAACTTCTTGCTTTCCGATTCATCAGTAGATAATCTGTTTTTCCCTCCTTTTGAATCTTGAGATTCAACACCTTTATTGATTAATGCTGGAAAAGGGTTGCTGGGTTGAGGGTAGTACATCTTCTGATGGTTACTTGTCGCACTTTGGCAGTGCTTCTTCATACATGGTCAGCCTTGCCGCTGACAGGTGTTTAGTTCTTGCTTGCTGAAGCTTTTCTGTACCTGCATGTGGTACCTGGTTGATAAGTTCATGATTCAGCACTATGCCTGTGCTCTTGTCCTCTTCTAGGACTACTGATTCAGCACTGTGTCTGTGCTCTTGTACTCTTCTAGGACTGTTGCTGCTGCCACTGCTCTGAAGCCGGTAGGTGCTCCTTGAGTTCTGTTGTCAAGCTTGCTTGAGTGGTAGGCCACTGGTCTTCATTTCAGTCCATAATTTTGCGTAAGGACTTCTATGTATGGCCTCCTTCTTCAATAGTCAGGTAGTTCTAGGGCTTGAGATGAGGCAACTGCTGCTTCCAATCGTTCAATTGCTTCATTCATCTGTTGCTGTGTGTAGGATGCGGACCCTCCTCCCTTTCAGTGTTGTCATACAATGCTTGCATGTAGACTGATGCTAGAGGTATCCGTGCTCTGTAGTGTCCTACTAGGCCCATGAATGATCATCTGACTTGCTTGAAACTAGTTGGCATCTTAGCTTGCAGTATGAATTTTTTCCTTCTCACTTTTGTTAGATGTTGGGTACCTTGAGTGTCCTAGGAAGATTACCTCTTGCTTGGCTAGCTGCAATTTCTCCTTCTGAGGCTCTGCAGTCTTGTCCTTCCAGAAACTTCAATAAGGACACTGTCTCTTCTTGGTACTTCTTTTAGTAGTGGTGGCAATCAGCAGTTCATTCACATCCTATATTAGTTGTGTCTTCTGGATAAATCACTGGGTGCTGTAGCCCCTCCCTGGGGTATCCTGGTCCAGTAGTATTGCTTACTTTCTTCTACAACTGGTACTATGGGAATGAGCCAATACTGAACTTCTGTTCTAACTTGCTTCTTAATGGTTCTGTTCTTTCCTTTGATACGTTGCTGGAAAGTTCAACTTCTGCTGGTGTGTACTGTATTCTCCTTGGATAAGCTTCAGTACATTGTGTTCCAGCAAAGTCATTGGACATGTACTCTGAGGTCAAGAACTGGACTGGTATCAGTGACTGTAGTTCTTGCATCTCCTGTCCCTTTAGGAGTTTCTGATGTCATAATTTCTTGTGATAACTCCCTCTGTTGTCTTCTGCATCTGCTGGCTCCAGTATGCATTAGACACAGCACAATTATGCACGTCCTGCTCCAGTGGGCAAGGTGACTGCAATTATACCTTCCATTGTTTCTTCTGAAGACATTATGTTCACTGGGGAGTACCTGAAGAAGCATGTACTTCATATTGGCAGAGGAAGCATCATTCATTTGCCTTCTGGGACTTCTTCTGTCTTGTTCCTTATTATTTGCTTCAACACTGGAGCTGCTGGTGCTTAAAATCTTCTTCTCATGGATTACCGCTGTAATCTTGCCCTATAATACTGACCACTTGTCAGATGTCTTTATGTAGTCTTTAATCTTTCATGCAACCTTCAAATTGCTTCTCAACTTTTCTTTTTTCCAATTACCTTTCTTTATGATTCATCCATTATTCTTCACACTTTGTCCTTTCTTCACTTGCATATTCTTTCCTTCTGCTGCTGGCATGTCATCTTCTTAGTCCAAGTCCACCCATGCTGGTGTTCAACATAATGATGTCCATGCTGGGAGTTGTTGTTCCTCTTTGACTTACTTTTCCTGTGAGAGGTAGACTTGTATAACAGCTTGTATTTCAGGTTACATCCTTGCTGGAATGTTGTAGGTACATCTTACTTTCTTGCAGGGGTAGGGCTTAACCTCCCAATCCAGTTGTTGCGATGGCCTGATCTGTAAGTAAAAGTGGAGAAATCTGGTTGTGCATAAAAACAGCTCTTGAAACTCTTGTGTCTCCTGCTGACACAGGGGCTGCACAGCCTCACATTCAATTATCTTGTGTGTGCTGCCCAACATATGGCTGATAAGAAACCTGTTGCCGTGCTTTTTAAAACCTGTTCTAAATTTACTAAACAGGGTCTATATATATATATATATATATATATATATATACATACATATATATATATATATATATATCATACATCATACACGTATTTACTCAAAGAATGCAGCAGGATTCTATTCCCTCATACCTGGCAACTTTTTTACAATTCCCAACACATTTGACTGACACCATGGTATGTAATGTTCTCAATCAATATGTTTGGGGCTGCAACAAAACCTCATCACAAAACTTTTAGTATTTTAAATAATAATAATAAAGCACTCTAATAATGAGCACTATGCTTACTATCCTTCGGCTACCTGACAGCTGAGAATTATTCTCTAACCCAAAACTAAAATACACATTGCATATGTGAGAAAAAAATGACTTTATGGAAATATATATAAATTTGCATAATTATGCGTAGTCACCCATTAATATACTTTGCAGTAGCATGTTCTTATAAAACTTACTGCTTTCTAATTATCTTTAAAACATTCTAAGGCATTCAGGAATAAAAATGACAATTGTTTTTCTAATGCAATTTTTCTTTACTGTTATGTTATATATATTATATTATATTATCCATATTCTGTAGTCATAAACATTTGTACATCTGCATGTCATTAGTCACATAGAACTAACAGGTGAATTGTTACCTTATTTCCCATCCCCAGCCTGTATATTTACAGATCACATAGAACAACAGATTATACTTGATAATGTTACTATTACGATAAACCTTGATATATCAGTGATCTATTGTCCAGATTTTGTAATATTTTGGATTTACACACTAGTACTTTGGTCATATGGAATCAGCCTTTGTGGCTTCCCTGAGGGATTTACAACATAGACGGGCTGTAGCGGTTCCTTTATCTTTGCTATAGCAATCTAGACAATGTATTGGTATGCATAACTTGGTCTGAGAACATTCACATTTCCAGGAACCTTGATTATAGGGAGTAACCCTTAGCTTTTTCTTATTACCGCTTCTAGTAGTACGTGCTGTGGGCAGTATGCCAGACTTATCAGTTCTGCTTTTTCCAGAACTAGGAACATTACAGTTTGTATAAACCCGGGAACAATTTGGATCCAATGTTTTTGTGGATGACATAATAAAACTATTCT
Source organism: Pseudophryne corroboree (assembly GCF_028390025.1). Lineage (NCBI taxonomy): Eukaryota > Metazoa > Chordata > Amphibia > Anura > Myobatrachidae > Pseudophryne > Pseudophryne corroboree. The sequence continues at coordinate 86,254,158 of NC_086449.1, read as the reverse complement.
GGAGGTTGGATACAAGTAGCGATGTGCACCGGCAATTTTTCGGGTTTTGTGTATTGGTTTTGGATTCGGTTCCGCGGCCATGTTTTGGATTCGGACGCGTTTTGGCAAAACCTCCCTGAAATTTTTTTGTCGGATTCGGGTGTGTTTTGGATTCGTTTTTTTTTTTTTTTTTTTTTACAAAAAAACACTCAAAAACAGCTTAAATCATAGAATTTGTGGGTCATTTTGATCCCATAGTATTATTAACCTCAATAACCATAATTCCCACTCATTTCCAGTCTATTCTGAACACCTCATAATATTATTTTTAGTCCTAAAATTTGCACCGAGGTCGTTGGATGGCTAAGCTAAGCGACCCAAGTGGCTGACACAAACACCTGGCCCATCTAGGAATGGCACTGCAGTGTCAGACAGGATGGCCGATTTAAAAAATAGTCCCCAAACAGCACATGATGCAAAGAAAAAAAGAGGTGCAATGAGGTAGCTGTGTGACTAAGCTAAGCGACCCAAGTGGCCGACACAAACACCTGGCCCATCTAGGAGTGGCACTGCAGTGTCAGACAGGATGGCAGATTTAAAAAATAGTCCCCAAACAGCACATGATGCAAAGAAAAAAGAGGTGCAATGAGGTAGCTGTGTGACTAAGCTAAGCGACCCAAGTGGCTGACACAAACACCTGGCCCACCTAGGAGTGGCACTGCAGTTTTCTAGCGAGAGGATGAGTGCTTCCATCCTCATGTGAATCTGAACCACTAGCCATGAACATAGGCCAGGGCCTCGGCCGTTCTTTGCCACTCCGTGTCGTAAATGGCATATTGGCAAGTTTACGCTTCCCAAAAGGGGGGAGAGAGGAGAGTGACCATGAGATGGTCATCCGCCAAAGAAGGCTTACTTTGTGGCGCACTCTATTTAATAAAAGAGTGCGCCACAAAGTAAGCCTTCTTTGGCGGATGACCGTCTCATGGTCACTCTCCTCTCTCCCCCCTTTTAGATATTGTATAATGCTTACAGGTGCACCTCCAGCCCAATTCTATGTAGGTTAGGGCATTCCGCCCTTTCAATTTCTCTTTCAAGGCTGGTTTCTAAATCAATACCTTTTCTTCTTATTATTTATATTGACAGAGCCTGTGCATAGCCCCCCAGACTATACGTCTTTCTCCCTTTAAAGTTTACGCTTCCCATCAGATGCTTTTCATTTTGATTTTTGGGTCATTTTACTGAACTTTTGTAGTATACTTGACGACACAGAGGTAGAGCAATGGACTACTGTACCATACTGCTATATATATACTGGTGGTCAGCAAAATTCTGCACTGTCCTCCTACTATATAATACTGCGCACAACTAAAATGCACCACAGGTATGGATGGATAGTATACTTGACGACACAGAGGTAGGTAGAGCAGTGGACTACTGTACCGTACTGCTATATATTATATACTGGTGGTTAGCAAAATTCTGCACTGTCCTCCTACTATATAATACTGCGCACAACTAAAATGCACCACAGGTATGGATGGATAGTATACTTGATGACACAGAGGTAGGTAGAGCAGTGGACTACTGTACCGTACTGCTATATATTATATACTGGTGGTCAGCAAAATTCTGCACTGTCCTCCTACTATATATAATGTGCACAACTAAAATGCACCACAGGTATGGATGGATAGTATACTTGACGACACAGAGGTAGGTAGAGCAGTGGACTACTGTACCGTACTGCTATATATTATATACTTGTGGTCAGCAAAATTCTGCACTGTCCTTCTACTATATAATACTGCGCACAACTAAAATGCACCACATGTATGGATGGATAGTATACTTGATGACACAGAGGTAGGTAGAGCAGTGGACTACTGTACAGTACTGCTATATATTATATACTGGTGGTCAGCAAAATTCTGCACTGTCCTCCTACTATATAATACTGTGCACAACTAAAATGCACCACAGGTATGGATGGATAGTATACTTGACGACACAGAGGTAGGTAGAACAGTGGACTACTGTACCGTACTGCTATATAATACTGGTGGTCACTGGTCAGCAAAATTCTGCACTGTCCTCCTATACTACTATGCAGCACAGATATGGAGCGTTTTTCAGGCAGAGAATGTAGATATTTTCAGCACACTGAGCATAGATATTTGCAGCACACTGAACACAGAAACTGAGAGAACGCTGCACTCTCCCTATCATCTCCAATGCACAAGTGAAAATGGCGGCGACGCGCGGCTCCTTATATAGAATACGAATCTCGCGAGAATCCGACAGCGGGATGATGACGTTCGGGCGCGCTCGGAACCGTGTAAAATGGGTGAAGTTCTGGGGGGGGTTCGGATTCCGAGAACCCAAACCCGCTCATCACTAGATACAACCAAACCAGTAAGTATTTTAACATTTAACACTTAGGTACTTTTCCAAGTATCAATATCCAGGATCTAAACAGATCGTAGGATATGCATCTATGTGCTCAATTTCCTGAACTAGCAAGGAAACTCAGCCACTCTCTACCGATATCACTTGGTTTTGGAATAAAGTGACATCCCATCAATATATAAACACTTTCTACTGACTCCATAGTATTTCTCCACACTCCTGGTTCAGCACAACAAAACAAAATGGTCCTCAATATAAAAGGACCCTGCCGTTTCTTTTCTATAAATGCCACACACAAACATTCTGAGCACACGTATTCAGTCGACATGTGTATACGCTTTTAACTACTTATTCATACAGGTCATGTATTAAACCTTATGCCCCTGAAACAGTTTGTCAAATTCTTAACAGTGTCAGTAAAACCTTGTTTATCAATTCAGTGTTTGTTGTTTGCTTCAAATCTCCCTCATTAGTAAACACTTCCCTTCCTCTAGGAAGTTTGTCCCTTACACAAATTGTGCCTATTTTTCCTTATCTAGTACTGACAGGGGCTTACTGTGCGGTCCCTTCGCGTGATTGATCAATTCACTTTGCAAAATCCTTCAGGCCTGCACCTTTATTTGTACTGCACAGTATCAAAACAACAACAAGTCAGTATATACCTCAGCTTAAAAGATTTACACTTTAAAGCATCACACTCATAGTAATAAGTCTTTTCTAGGGAACTCAGTTTAGAAAACTTAGAATTCTAAACATCACACTTACTTGAATTAAGTGTTTTCTTAGGAAAATACCTCAGTTTAAGAGACTTGCCTCTCTTAAACATCACACTTCTTATTTAAGTGTATTCTATATTCATCAGCAATGCAGGACCAAAATGAAGTAAACCACTTGGATCTTTAATCCTCTGACACAACAAACCAAAATCTGTCGTTACTGACTTAAAACCATCTAGTTCACAAAGACCTCCCAAATCATGGAGTCATATGTCTTATCATATGCAAATGAATTACCTTTGGCAACAATAGATTTAACGTTTTTTCTTCTAATAATATTAAACTCTTTGAACAGACGAATAAATTCTGGTGACAAGTGATGAATAGATGGACAAGCGTAGACAATATACTGCAATATATCAGCCAGTGCACTTTTCTATGAAAAACTGACCACTATTGCCAAATCTTATACAGATGTACCCTCATACACCGTTGCTCATAGCGCGCTATTTAGGGTCCTGAATCGCGAGTTGTAATAACGTTATGGCGTGTGTTGAGTCCCACGCCATGTAATACACATTTTCACCGCTAGGTGGCAAATGCTCCATGTTAAGCACGGTGCCGCGCGTTCACAAAGAGTAGAACACATAATATATTTACCTGGAGAGCCAGCTCATATCATCATCAGCAGTGGCATAATGGTTACAGTGTCTGCTTGCAGAGCGTGCATCCCGTGTTCGAATCCTGTTGAGACTAGAATTTTTTTTTTTGTGAATTTATTTAATGTCATTTTTTATTGAAAAAAAAAATGGCGTGGGGTCCCCCCTCCAAAGCATAACCAGCCTCGGGCTCTTCGAGCCGGTCCTGGTTCTAAAAATCCGGGGGGAAAACGGACAGGGGATCCCCCGTATTTTTAAAACCAGCACCGGGCTCTGCGCCTGGTGCTGGTGCAAAAAATACAGGGGACAAAAAGAGTAGGGGTCCCCCGTATTTTTTACACCAGCATCGGGCTCCACTAGCTGGACAGATAATGCCACAGCCGGGGGTCACTTTTATACAGAGCCCTGCGGCCGTGGCATTAAATATCCAACTAGTCACCCCTGGCCGGGGTACCCCCTTCAATCAAGGGGTCCCCCCCCAGCCACCCAAGGGCCAGAGGTGAAGCCCGAGGCTGTCCCCCCCATCCAAGGACTGCGGATGGGAGGCTGATAGCCTTGAGAAAAATGACAAAATATTGTTTTTTCCAGTAGTACTACAAGTCCCAGCAAGCCTCCCCCGCAAGCTGGTACTTGGAGAACCACAAGCACCAGCATGCGGGAGAAAAACGGGCCCGCTGGTACCTGTAGTTCTACTGGAAAAAAAATATCCAAATAAAAACAGGAGACACACACCGTGACAGTAAAACTTTATTTCACACATGTCGACACACATACATACTTACCTATGTTGACCCGCCGACCGGCACGTCTCGTCTCCGACGATCCGGGGTACCTGTGAAAAAAATTAGGCTCACCTGATCCAGGGTCCGGGAGATAATCCACGTACTTGGCAAAAAAATAAACCGCAATTACCCGTGCCAGCGGACTGAAAGGGGTCCCATGTTGACACATGGGACCCCTTTCTCCGAATGCCGGGACCCCACGTGACTCCTGTCACTGAGGTCCCTTCAGCCAATCAGGAAGCGCTACTTCGTGGCGCTCACCTGATTGGCTGTCTCGCGTCTGAGGTCAGACAGCGCATCGCAAAGCCTCTCCATTACTTTCAATGGTGGGAACTTTCCGGGCAGCGGTGAGGTCACCCGCGGTCAGCGGCTGACCGCGGGTAACCCCACCGCTGACCGGAAAGTTCCCACCATTGAAACTAATGGAGGGAGTTGTGCGATGCGCTTCTGTCACTTCAGAGGCGCATACAGCCAATCAGCAGAGTGCAAGGACGTTGCGCTCGCTGATTGGCTGAAGAGACACTTCTGTGACAGCAGTCATGGGGGTGTCTTTGCATTTGAGGAAAGGGGTCCCATGTGTAAACATGGGACCCCTCTCAGTCCGCTGGCACGGGTAATTGCGGTTTTTTTTTTTTTACAAGTCCGTGGATTATACTCTGGACCCTGGATCAGGTGAGTATAATTTTATTCACAGGTACACCGGATTCTACAGTGACGAGGGAGACGTGGCAGTCGGCGGGTCAACATAGGTAAGTATGTATGTGTCGGCAGGTGTGAAATAAAGTTTTACTGTCACGGTGTGTGTCTCCTGTTTTTATTTGGGTATTTTGTCCAGTAGAACTACAGGTACCAGCGGGCCCGTTTTTATCCCGCATGCTGGTACTTGTGGTTCTCCAAGTACCAGATTGCGGGGGAGGCTTGCTGGGACTTGTAGTACTACTGGAAAAAAAACAATATTCTGACATTTTTCTCAAGGCTATCAGCCTCCCATCCGCAGCCCTTGGATGGGGGGGACAGCCTCGGGCTTCACCCCTGGCCCTTGGGTGGCTGGGGGGGGACCCCTTGATTGAAGGGGTCCCCACTCCCCCAGGGTACCCCGGCCAGGGGTGACTAGTTGGATATTTAATGCCACGGCCGCAGGGCACTGTATAAAAGTGACCCCCGGCTGTGGCATTATCTGTCCAGCTAGTGGAGCCCGATGCTGGTGTAAAAAATACGGGGGACCCCTACTCTTTTTGTCCCCCGTATTTTTTGCACCAGCACCAGGCGCAGAGCCCGGTGCTGGTTTTAAAAATACGGGGGATCCCCTTTCCGTTTCCCCCCCGGATTTTTAGAACCAGGACTGGCTCGAAGAGCCCGAGGCTGGTTATGCTTTGGAGGGGGGACCCCACGCCATTTTTTTTCGGGTTTTTCCCATTCCATTTAAAAAAATAAAAAATAAAAAATAATAATATTTTTAAAAATATATAAATAATACTTGTGCCTCCAAAAAAGGCAAACCAAGTACCTAATCCCTTCTAATATAAATATGGTTTGTACACAGACACCGGACAAAATCCGTTAATAGTACACCACATCAAAACACATCTTATATTTACCTGGAGTACCAACTCATATCATGGTCAGCAGTGGCATAATGGTTACAGTGTCAGCTTGCAATACGTGTATCCCGTGTTTGAATCCTGTTGAGACTAGAATTTTTTTTTGTGTGAATTTATTTAATGTCAGTTTTAATGGAATGGGAAAAGTCAGAAAATAAAATGCGTGGGGTCCCCCCTCCAAAGCATAACCAGCCTCGGGCTCTTCGAGCCGGTCCTGGTTCTAAAAATCCGGGGGGAAAACGGACAGGGGATCCCCCGTATTTTTAAAACCAGCACCGGGCTCTGCACCTGGTGCTGGTGCAAAAAATACGGGGGACAAAAAGAGTAGGGGTCCCCCGTATTTTTTACACCAGCATCGGGCTCCACTAGCTGGACAGATAATGCCACAGCCGGGGGTCACTTTTATACAGAGCCCTGCGGCCGTGGCATTAAATATCCAACTAGTCACCCCTGGCCGGGGTACCCTGGGGGAGTGGGGACCCCTTCAATCAAGGGGTCCCCCCCCAGCCACCCAAGGGCCAGGGGTGAAGCCCGAGGCTGTCCCCCCCATCCAAGAGCTGCGGATGGGAGGCTGATAGCCTTGAGAAAAATGACAGAATATTGTTTTTCCAGTAGTACTACAAGTCCCAGCAAGCCTCCCCCGCAAGCTGGTACTTGGAGAACCACAAGTACCAGCATGCGGGATAAAAACGGGCCCGCTGGTACCTGTAGTTCTACTGGAAAAAAATACCCAAATAAAAACAGGAGACACACACCGTGACAGTAAAACTTTATTTCACACCTGCCGACACATACATACTTACCTATGTTGACCCGCCGACTGCCACGTCTCCCTCGTCACTGTAGAATCCGGGGTACCTGTGAATAAAATTATACTCACCTGATCCAGGGTCCAGAGTATAATCCACGGACTTGTAAAAAAAAAAAACCCCGCAATTACCCGTGCCAGCGGACTGAAAGGGGTCCCATGTTTACACATGGGACCCCTTTCCTCGAATGCAAAGACACCCCCATAACTGCTGTCACAGAAGTGTCTCTTCAGCCAATCAGCGAGCGCAACGTCCTTGCACTCTGCTGATTGGCTGTATGCGCCTCTGAAGTGACAGAAGCGCATCGCACAACTCCCTCCATTAGTTTCAATGGTGGGAACTTTCCGGTCAGCGGTGGGGTTACCCGCGGTCAGCCGCTGACCGCGGGTGACCTCACCGCTGCCCGGAAAGTTCCCACCATTGAAAGTAATGGAGAGGCTTTGCGATGTGCTGTCTGACCTCAGACGCGAGACAGCCAATCAGGTGAGCGCCACGAAGTAGCGCTTCCTGATTGGCTGAAGGGACCTCAGTGACAGGAGTCACGTGGGGTCCCGGCATTCGGAGAAAGGGGTCCCATGTGTCAACATGGGACCCCTTTCAGTCCGCTGGCACGGGTAATTGCGGTTTGTTTTTTTGCCAAGTACGTGGATTATCTCCCGGACCCTGGATCAGGTGAGCCTAATTTTTTTCACAGGTACCCCGGATCGTCGGAGACGAGACGTGCCGGTCGGAGGGTCAACATAGGTAAGTATGTATGTGTGTCGACATGTGTGAAATAAAGTTTTACTGTCACGGTGTGTGTCTCCTGTTTTTATTTGGATATTTTTTTTCCAGTAGAACTACAGGTACCAGCGGGCCCGTTTTTCTCCCGCATGCTGGTACTTGTGGTTCTCCAAGTACCAGCTTGCGGGGGAGGCTTGCTGGGACTTGTAGTACTACGGGAAAATACAATATTTTGATATTTTTCTCAAGGCTATCAGCCTCCCATTCGCAGCCCTTGGATGGGGGGGACAGCCTCGGGCTTCACCCCTGGCCCTTGGGTGGCTGGGGGGGGGACCCCTTGATTGAAGGGGTCCCCACTCCCCCAGGGTACCCCGGCCAGGGGTGACTAGTTGGATATTTAATGCCACGGCCGCAGGGCTCTGTATAAAAGTGACCCCCGGCTGTGGCATTATCTGTCCAGCTAGTGGAGCCCGATGCTGGTGTAAAAAATACGGGGGACTCCTACTCTTTTTGTCCCCCGTATTTTTTGCACCAGCACCAGGCGCAGAGCCCGGTGCTGGTTTTAAAAATACGGGGGATCCCCTGTCCGTTTTCCCCCCGGATTTTTAGAACCAGGACCGGCTCGAAGAGCCCGAGGCTGGTTATGCTTTGGAGGGGGGACCCCACGCCATTTTTTTTCGGGTTTTCCCATTCCATTTAAAAAAATAAAAAAAATAAAAAAAATCTTTTTAAAAATATATAAATAATACTTGTGCCTCCAAAAAAGACAAACCAAGTACCTAATCCCTTCTAATATAAATATGGTTTGTACACAGACACCGGACAAAATCCGTTAATAGTACACCACATCAAAACACATCATATATTTACCTGTAGTACCAACTCATAACATGGTCAGCAGTGGCATAATGGTTACAGTGTCTGCTTGCAATGCGTGTATCCCGTGTTCGAATCCTGTTGAGACTGGAATTTTTTTTTTTTTCTGGTGAATTTATTTTAATTTTATTTTTTTTAAATAAATACACTTGTTTGGTCTGTTTTTTCTTTCCCGCTGGGCTCCATTATGTTTTGTACACAGACACCGGATAAAATCCGTTATGGGTATACCACATTGCAGGCGGTGGGGAAGCAAATTCAGTTTGCACGCATTGTGGGCTACAGATTCAATCCACGGTTTGTGGACTGCATCCGGCGTCTTACTGTACATCAGGCAAAAATGGCAGGGAGACGCTACGTTAGAGGGGAGCTTCTGATCCTGCTTAGGTGGCGGGACCGGCCATTTACTACGAACTCGGAGAAGCGGCGGGCATACAATAAAGTCCGCCTTGAGATCCGAACAAAATATGGCCAGTCCTGCAGCCTCAGGTCACTCCAGAGGAAGTGGAGTGATCTGGTCACCAGGGAGCCCAGGAAACTGGAAATACTGCGGCTGTCCCTGAGGAGTAAGTACAGTCCAGTACTGCACATTATTACTACTGTATTTAAGTAATGTACATTTCTCTAATGTCCTAGAGGATGCTGGGGTCCATTTAGTACCATGGGGTATAGACAGGTCTGTAGGAGCCATCGGCACTAAATGACTTTAAACGTGTGGGCTGGCCCCTCCCTCTATGCCCCTCCTCCAGACGTCAGTTTAGAAATTGTGCCCGGAGGAATCTGTTTGGATGGGCGACCATGTTAAGGTCGACAGTCATTAGGTCATTAGGTCGACCACTATTGGTCGACAGTGACATGGTCGACATGGACTCATGGTTGACACATGAAAATGGTCGACATGACAGGTCAGCATATGAAAGGTCTCCAGTGATGAATACTCACCACTCTTCTGACTTCTGGCTCTGTTAGGGGGTGGCGGCAGTGCTGCGGGAGTGAGCACTGGCCAGGCTTGGGCTATGTTTAGTACCCTCAGGAGCTAATGGTGTCCTGTCAGCGGAAGCAGAGCCATGGAACTTAATGAGAAGTTGGTTCCTACTTCAAACCTCCCAACTTTCTTATGTTCTAAGGAGGGACACATGCGTGGCGAACCCGCGTGCTCCCGAAAAGGGGATAGGGCCTATGAAAAGGGGCGTGGCTTCGCGGATGCCCCGCAATTGCTAGCCACGCTAAGCAGGGCAGCGAGATATAGCATGCAGGCCAATCTAGCACCAGCGATAGCGATGCGCAGAGCTGCGCATCGCTATCGCAGTGGGAGGTACACACGGAGCGATCATGCGTAAAATCTAAGCAATCTAGTCAAATCTAATTGATCGCTCCGTGAGTACCCCCCTTAAGTCCCACAAAGCAGGGAGACTTTCCAGCAGCATCCTCTAGGATGTTAGAGAAATACAGGCGTTCCGAAACATACTGTACAGTATCTGAGTGAGCCTAATAATGAGTATACTGTGAGATACTGTATAACATACTGTACAGTATGCTGTATCCGAAGTGGTGCATTCATGAACAAACTCCATATGCAGTAACCTTTTTGGTTGCTTTAAGAAATATCCTTCACAATATGGCAATCCCTGAACCCCAGTCAAAACCTGTTTCTGTAGACACTAGTGTTCAATTAGCAGCAATTGAATGTGTATTCAGATTAAAGTGGATTAACTAGTGTATGCAAAAATGGTGTTTGACTGGGGGGAGGGACAGCCATACAATACTGTATAGTGATGAGCACCGGAAATTTTTCGGGTTTTGTGTTTTGGTTTTGGGTTCGGTTCTGCGGCCGTGTTTTGGGTTCGAACGCGTTTTGGCAAAACCTCACCAAATTTTTTTTGTCGGATTCGGGTGTGTTTTGGATGCGGGTGTTTTTTTCAAAAAACCCTAAAAAACAGCTTAAATCATAGAATTTGGGGGTCATTTTGATCCCAAAGTATTATTAACCTCAATAACCATAATTTCCACTCATTTTCAGTCTATTCTGAACACCTCACACCTCACAATATTATTTTTAGTCCTAAAATTTGCACCGAGGTCGCTGGATGGCTAAGCTAAGCGACCCAAGTGGCCGACACAAACACCTGGCCCATCTAGGAGTGGCACTGCAGTGTCACGCAGGATGGACCTTCCAAAAAACACTCCCCAAACAGCACATGACGCAAAGAAAAAAAGAGGCGCAATGAGGTAGCTGTGTGAGTAAGCTAAGCGACCCTAGTGGCCGACACAAACACCTGGCCCATCTAGGAGTGGCACTGCAGTGTAACGCAGGATGGCCCTTCCAAAAAACACTCCCCAAACAGCACATGACGCAAAGAAAAAAAGAGGCGCAATGAGGTAGCTGTGTGAGTAAGCTAAGCGACCCTAGTGGCCGACACAAACACCTGGCCCATCTAGGAGTGGCACTGCAGTGTCACGCAGGATGGCCCTTCCAAAAAACACCCCCCAAACAGCACATGACGCAAAGAAAAATGAAAGAAAAAAGAGGTGCAAGATGGAATTGTCCTTGGGCCCTCCCACCCACCCTTATGTTGTATAAACAGGACATGCACACTTTAACCAACCCATCATTTCAGTGACAGGGTCTGCCACACGACTGTGACTGAAATGACGGGTTGGTTTGGACCCCCACCAAAAAAGAAGCAATTAATCTCTCCTTGCACAAACTGGCTCTACAGAGACAAGATGTCCACCTCATCATCATCCTCCGATATATCACCGTGTACATCCCCCTCCTCACAGATTATCAATTCGTCCCCACTGGAATCCACCATCTCAGCACCCTGTGTACTTTGTGGAGGCAATTGCTGCTGGTCAATGTCTCCACGGAGGAATTGATTATAATTAATTTTAATGAACATCATTTTCTCCACATTTTCTGGATGTAACCTCGTACGCCGATTGCTGACAAGGTGAGCGGCGGCACTAAACACTCTTTCGGAGTACACACTTGTGGGAGGGCAACTTAGGTAGAATAAAGCCAGTTTGTGCAAGGGCCTCCAAATTGCCTCTTTTTCCTGCCAGTATAAGTACGGACTGTCTGACGTGCCTACTTGGATGCGGTCACTCATATAATCCTCCACCATTCTTTCAATGGGGAGAGAATCATATGCAGTGACAGTAGACGACATGTCCGTAATCGTTGGCAGGTCCTTCAGTCCGGACCAGATGTCAGCATCAGCAGTCGCTCCAGACTGCCCTGCATCACCGCCAGCGGGTGGGCTCGGAATTCTGAGCCAGTTCCTCGCACCCCCAGTTGCGGGAGAATGTGAAGGAGGAGATGTTGACGGGTCGCGTTCCGCTTGACTTGACAATTTTGTCACCAGCAGTTCTTTGAACCCCAGCAGACTTGTGTCTGCCGGAAAGAGAGATCCAAGGTAGGTTTTAAATCTAGGATCGAGCACGGTGGACAAAATGTAGTGCTCTGATTTCAACAGATTGACCACCCGTGAATCCTTGTTAAGCGAATTAAGGGCTCCATCCACAAGTCCCACATGCCTAGCGGAATCGCTCTGTGTTAGCTCCTCCTTCAATGTCTCCAGCTTCTTCTGCAAAAGCCTGATGAGGGGAATGACCTGACTCAGGCTGGCAGTGTCTGAACTGACTTCACGTGTGGCAAGTTCAAAAGGATGCAGAACCTTGCACAACGTTGAAATCATTCTCCACTGCGCTTGAGACAGGTGCATTCCACCTCCTATATCGTGCTCAGTTGTATAGGCTTGAATGGCCTTTTGCTGCTCCTCCAACCTCTGAAGCATATACAGGGTTGAATTCCACCTCGTTACCACTTCTTGCTTCAGATGATGGCAGGGCAGGTTCAGGCGTTTTTGGTGGTGCTCCAGTCTTCTGTACGTGGTGCCTGTACGCCGAAAGTGTCCCGCAATTCTTCTGGCCACCGACAGCATCTCTTGCACGCCCCTCTCGTTTTTTAAATAATTCTGCACCACCAAATTCAAGGTATGTGCAAAACATGGGACGTGCTGGAATTTGCCCAGATTTAATGCACACACAATATTGCTGGCGTTGTCCGATGCCACAAATCCACAGGAGAGTCCAATTGGGGTAAGCCATTCTGCGATGATCTTCCTCAGTTGCCGTAAGAGGTTTTTAGCTGTGTGCGTATTCTGGAAAGCGGTGATACAAAGCGTAGCCTGCCTAGGAAAGAGTTGGCGTTTGCGAGATGCTGCTACTGGTGCCGCCGCTGCTGTTCTTGCGGCGGGAGTCCATACATCTACCCAGTGGGCTGTCACAGTCATATAGTCCTGAGTCTGCCCTGCTCCACTTGTCCACATGTCCGTGGTTAAGTGGACATTGGGTACAACTGCATTTTTTAGGACACTGGTGAGTCTTTTTCTGAGGTCTGTGTACATTTTCGGTATCGCCTGCCTAGAGAAATGGAACCTAGATGGTATTTGGTACCGGGGACACAGTACCTCCAACAAGTCTCTAGTTGCCTCTGCAGTAATGATGGATACCGGAACCACGTTTCTCACCGCCCAGGATGCCAAGGCCTCAGTTATCTGCTTTGCAGCAGGATGACTGCTGTGATATTTCATCTTCCTCGCAAAGGACTGTTGGACAGTCAATTGCTTGGTGGAAGTAGTAAAAGTGGTCTTACGAGTACGACTTCCCCTCTGGGATGACCATCGACTCCCAGCAGCAACAACAGCAGCGCCAGCAGCAGTAGGCGTTACACGCAAGGATGCATCGGAGGAATCCCAGGCAGGAGAGGACTCATCAGAATTGCCAGTGACATGGCCTGCAGGACTATTGGCATTCCTGGGGAAGGAGGAAATTGACACTGAGGGAGTTGGTGGGGTGGTTTGCGTGAGCTTGGTTACAAGAGGAAGGGATTTACTGGTCAGTGGACTGCTTCCGCTGTCGCCCAAAGTTTTTGAACTTGTCACTGACTTATGATGAATGCGCTGCAGGTGACGTATAAGGGAGGATGTTCCGAGGTGGTTAACGTCCTTACCCCTACTTATTACAGCTTGACAAAGGCAACACACGGCTTGACAAATGTTGTCCGCATTTCTGTTGAAATACTTCCACACCGAAGAGCTGATTTTTTTGGTATTTTCACCAGACATGTCAATGGCCCTATTCCTCCCACGGACAACAGGTGTCTCCCCGGGTGCCTGACTTAAACAAACCACCTCACCATCAGAATCCTCCTGGTCAATTTCCTCCCCAGCGCCAGCAACACCCATATCCTCCTCATCCTGGTGTACTTCAACACTGACATCTTCAATCTGACTATCAGGAACTGGACTGCGGGTGCTCCTTCCAGCACTTGCAGGGGGCGTGCAAATGGTGGAAGGCGCATGCTCTTCACGTCCAGTGTTGGGAAGGCCAGGCATCGCAAACGACACAATTGGACTCTCCTTGTGGATTTGTGATTTCGAAGAACGAACAGTTCTTTGCTGTGCTTTTGCCAGCTTGAGTCTTTTCATTTTTCTAGCGAGAGGCTGAGTGCTTCCATCCTCATGTGAAGCTGAACCACTAGCCATGAACATAGGCCAGGGCCTCAGCCGTTCCTTGCCACTCCGTGTGGTAAATGGCATATTGGCAAGTTTACGCTTCTCCTCCGACAATTTTATTTTAGATTTTTGAGTCCTTTTTTTACTGATATTTGGTGTTTTGGATTTTACATGCTCTGTACTATGACATTAGGCATTGGCCTTGGCAGACGACGTTGCTGGCATTTCATCGTCTCGGCCATGACTAGTGGCAGCAGCTTCAGCACGAGGTGGAAGTCGATCTTGATCTTTCCCTATTTTTGGAACCTCAACATTTTTGTTCTCCATATTTTAATAGGCACAACTAAAAGGCACCTCAGGTAAACAATGGAGATGGATGGATACTAGTATACTTATGGATTGACGAGCGACTGCCGACACAGAGGTAGCTACAGCCGTGGACTACCGTACTGCGTCTGCTGCTAATATAGGCCCTCATTCCGAGTTGATCGGTCGCAAGGCGAATTTAGCAGAGTTACACATGCTAAGCCGCCGCCTACTGGGAGTGAATCTTAGCTTCTTAAAATTGCGACCGATGTATTCGCAATATTGCGATTACTAACTACTTAGCAGTTTCAGAGTAGCTTCAGACTTACTCTGCCTGTGCGATCAGTTCAGTGCTTGTCGTTCCTGGTTGACGTCACAAACATACCCAGCGTTCGCCCAGGCACTCCCACCGTTTCTCCGGCCACTCCTGCGTTTTTTTCGGAAACGGTAGCGTTTTCAGCCACACGCCCCTGAAACGCCGTGTTTCCGCCCAGTAACACCCATTTCCTGTCAATCACATTACGATCGCCGGAGCGATGAAAAAGCCGTGAGTAAAAATACTTTCATCATAGTAAAGTTACTTGGCGCAGTCGCAGTGCGAACTTTGCGCATGCGTACTAAGCGGATTTTCACTGCGATGCGATGAAAAAGAACGAGCGAACAACTCGGAATGAGGGCCATAGACTGGATGATAATGATATAAAAAATATATATATATATATATCACTACTGCAGCCGGACAGGTATATATTATATAATGACGGACCTGCTGGACACTGTCAGCTCAGCACTGCAGACTCCTAAAGTAAGCTACTAGTAGTATCAAGAAGATAGAAAAAAAAAAAAACACCACAGGTAGGTGGTATACAATTATGGATGGACTAGCGACTGCCGACACAGAGGTAGCTACAGCCGTGGACTACCGTACTGCGTCTGCTGCTAATATAGACTGGATGATAATGAGATATAAAATATATATATATATCACTACTGCAGCCGGACAGGTATATATTATATAATGACGGACCTGCTGGACACTGTCAGCTCAGCACTGCAGACTCCTAAAGTAAGCTACTAGTAGTATCAAGAAGATAGAAAAAAAAAAAAACACCACAGGTAGGTGGTATACAATTATGGATGGACTAGCGACTGCCGACACAGAGGTAGCTACAGCCGTGGACTACCGTACTGCGTCTGCTGCTAATATAGACTGGATGATAATGAGATATAAAATATATATATATATCACTACTGCAGCCGGACAGGTATATATTATATAATAACGGACCTGCTGGACACTGTCAGCTCAGCACTGCAGACTCCTAAAGTAAGCTACTAGTATCAAGAAGATAGAAAAAAAAAAAACACCACAGGTAGGTGGTATACAATTATGGATGGACGAGCTACTGCCGACACAGAGGTAGCTACAGCCGTGGACTACCGTACTGCGTCTGCTGCTAATATAGACTGGATTATAATGATATAAAAAATATATATATATATCACTACTGCAGCCGGACAGGTATATATTATATAATGACGGACCTGCTGGACACTGTCAGCTCAGCACTGCAGACTCCTAAAGTAAGCTACTAGTAGTATCAAGAAGATAGAAAAAAAAAAAAAACACCACAGGTAGGTGGTATACAATTATGGATGGATGAGCGACTGCCGACACAGAGGTAGCTACAGCCGTGGACTACCGTACTGCGTCTGCTGCTAATATAGACTGGATGATAATGATATAAAAAATATATATATATATCACTACTGCAGCCGGACAGGTATATATTATATAATGACGGACCTGCTGGACACTGTCAGCTCAGCACTGCAGACTCCTAAAGTAAGCTACTAGTAGTATCAAGAAGATAGAAAAAAAAAAAAACACCACAGGTAGGTGGTATACAATTATGGATGGACTAGCGACTGCCGACACAGAGGTAGCTACAGCCGTGGACTACCGTACTGCGTCTGCTGCTAATATAGACTGGATGATAATGAGATATAAAATATATATATATATCACTACTGCAGCCGGACAGGTATATATTATATAATGACGGACCTGCTGGACACTGTCAGCTCAGCACTGCAGACTCCTAAAGTAAGCTACTAGTAGTATCAAGAAGATAGAAAAAAAAAAAAACACCACAGGTAGGTGGTATACAATTATGGATGGACTAGCGACTGCCGACACAGAGGTAGCTACAGCCGTGGACTACCGTACTGCGTCTGCTGCTAATATAGACTGGATGATAATGAGATATAAAATATATATATATATCACTACTGCAGCCGGACAGGTATATATTATATAATAACGGACCTGCTGGACACTGTCAGCTCAGCACTGCAGACTCCTAAAGTAAGCTACTAGTATCAAGAAGATAGAAAAAAAAAAAACACCACAGGTAGGTGGTATACAATTATGGATGGACGAGCTACTGCCGACACAGAGGTAGCTACAGCCGTGGACTACCGTACTGCGTCTGCTGCTAATATAGACTGGATTATAATGATATAAAAAATATATATATATATCACTACTGCAGCCGGACAGGTATATATTATATAATGACGGACCTGCTGGACACTGTCAGCTCAGCACTGCAGACTCCTAAAGTAAGCTACTAGTAGTATCAAGAAGATAGAAAAAAAAAAAAAACACCACAGGTAGGTGGTATACAATTATGGATGGATGAGCGACTGCCGACACAGAGGTAGCTACAGCCGTGGACTACCGTACTGCGTCTGCTGCTAATATAGACTGGATGATAATGATATAAAAAATATATATATATATCACTACTGCAGCCGGACAGGTATATATTATATAATGACGGACCTGCTGGACACTGTCAGCTCAGCACTGCAGACTCCTAAAGTAAGCTACTAGTAGTATCAAGAAGATAGAAAAAAAAAAAAACACCACAGGTAGGTGGTATACAATTATGGATGGACTAGCGACTGCCGACACAGAGGTAGCTACAGCCGTGGACTACCGTACTGCGTCTGCTGCTAATATAGACTGGATGATAATGAGATATAAAATATATATATATCACTACTGCAGCCGGACAGGTATATATTATATAATGACGGACCTGCTGGACACTGTCAGCTCAGCACTGCAGACTCCTAAAGTAAGCTACTAGTATCAAGAAGATAGAAAAAAAAAAAAACACCACGGGTAGGTGGTATACAATTATGGATGGACGAGCGACTGCCGACACAGAGGTAGCTACAGCCGTGGACTACCGTACTGCGTCTGCTGCTAATATAGACTGGATGATAATGATATAAAAAAATATATATATATATCACTACTGCAGCCGGACAGGTATATATTATATAATGACGGACCTGCTGGACACTGTCAGCTCAGCACTGCAGACTCCTAAAGTAAGCTACTAGTAGTATCAAGAAGATAGAAAAAAAAAAAACACCACAGGTAGGTGGTATACAATTATGGATGGACTAGCGACTGCCGACACAGAGGTAGCTACAGCCATGGACTACTGTACTGCGTCTGCTGCTAATATAGACTGGATGATAATGAGATATAAAATATATATATATATCACTACTGCAGCCGGACAGGTATATATTATATAATGACGGACCTGCTGGACACTGTCAGCTCAGCACTGCAGACTCCTAAAGTAAGCTACTAGTATCAAGAAGATAGAAAGAAAAAAAAACACCATGGGTAGGTGGTATACAATTATGGATGGACGAGCGACTGCCGACACAGAGGTAGCTACAGCCGTGGACTACCGTACTGCGTCTGCTGCTAATATAGACTGGATGATAATGATATAAAAAATATATATATATATCACTACTGCAGCCGGACAGGTATATATTATATAATGACGGACCTGCTGGACACTGTCAGCTCAGCACTGCAGACTCCTAAAATAAGCTACTAGTAGTATCAAGAAGATAGAAAAAAAAAAAAAACACCACAGGTAGGTGGTATACAATTATGAATGGACTAGCGACTGCCGACACAGAGGTAGCTACAGCCGTGGACTACCGTACTGCGTCTGCTGCTAATATAGACTGGATGATAATGAGATATAAAATATATATATATCACTACTGCAGCCGGACAGGTATATATTATATAATGACGGACCTGCTGGACACTGTCAGCTCAGCACTGCAGACTCCTAAGGTAAGCTACTAGTATCAAGAAGATAGAAAAAAAAAAAACACCACGGGTAGGTGGTATACAATTATGGATGGACGAGCGACTGCCGACACAGAGGTAGCTACAGCCGTGGACTACCGTACTGCGTCTGCTGCTAATATAGACTGGATGATAATGATATAAAAATATATATATATATCACTACTGCAGCCGGACAGGTATATATTATATAATGACGGACCTGCTGGACACTGTCAGCTCAGCACTGCAGACTCCTAAAGTAAGCTACTAGTATCAAGAAGATAGAAGAAAAAAAAAACACCACGGGTAGGTGGTATACAATTATGGATGGACGAGCGACTGCCGACACAGAGGTAGCTACAGCCGTGGACTACCGTACTGCGTCTGCTGCAGTGCTAATATAGACTGGATGATAATGATATAAAAAATATATATATATCACTACTGCAGCCGGACAGGTATATATTATATAATGACGGACCTGCTGGACACTGTCAGCAGAATGCGTTTATAGAATAAAAACACCACACGACGAGTGTTTAACTTTTTCAGGCAGACAATCACAATGTACTGGTGGTCAGTGGTCACTGGTCAGTCACACTGGCACTGGCAGTGGCACTCTGGCAGCAAAAGTGTGCACTGTTAAAATATGTACTCCTGCTATAACTGCTCCCCAGTCTCCCCCACAATTAAGCTGTGTGAGCAGTGAGCACTCAGCACAGTCAGATATACACTATTACATAGATGATGCAGCACACTGAGGGCACACTGAGGCTGAGCACAGATATGGTATGTGACTGTGTCACACTGTGTATCGTTTTTTTTCAGGCAGAGAAAGGATTAATTAAACTGGTGGTCACTGGTCACACTATCAGCAAGTAGTACTCCGTCCTAATATGCTCCCCAAAATTAGTAAATCAAGTGTCTCTACTCTCTACTACTCTCTAGTCTACTCTAAACGGAGAGGACGCCAGCCACGTCCTCTCCCTATCAATCTCAATGCACGTGTGAAAATGGCGGCGACGCGCGGCTCCTTATATAGAATCCGAGTCTCGCGATAGAATACGAGCCTCGCGAGAATCCGACAGCGGGATGATGACGTTCGGGCGCGCTCGGGTTAGCAGAGCAAGGCGGGAAGATCCGAGTCTGCCTCGGACCCGTGTAAAAAGCGTGAAGTTCGGGGGGGTTCGGTTTCCGAGAAACCGAACCCGCTCATCACTAATACTGTATAGCAGTGATTTTCAACCTTTTTTTAGTCACGGCACACCGAATAATATTTTAAAATTCCCAGGGCACACCATCAGTTCCCCACAGAAAAAAAACAAAAAACACACATTGGCCCTCACAGTAAAGAAAAATCCACACATACATTGGCCTACACAGTTGCTCCCCACATAAATCATGTTGCTCACACATAAATCAATCACATTTCTCCCCACATAAATCGTATTGTTCCCCACATTAATTATTCACATTGGGGGTCATTCCGAGTTGTTCGCTCGGTAAAAATCTTCGCATCGCAGCGATTTTCCGCTTAATGCGCATGCGCAATGTCCGCACTGCGACTGCGCCAAGTAAATTTGCTATGCACTTAGGAATTTTACTCACGGCTTTTTCATCGTTCTGGCGATCGTAATGTGATTGACAGGAAATGGGTGTTACTGGGCGGAAACAGGCCGTTTTATGGGCGTGTGGGAAAAAACGCTACTGTTTCCGGAAAAAAACGCAGGAGTGGCTGGAGAAACGGGGGAGTGTCTGGGCGAACGCTGGGTGTGTTTGTGACGTCAAACCAGGAACGACAAGCACTGAACTGATCGCAGATGCCGAGTAAGTCTGGAGCTACTCAGAAACTGCTACGAGGTGTGTAATCGCAATATTGCGAATACATCGTTCGCAATTTTAAGATGCTAAGATTCACTCCCAGTAGGCGGCGGCTTAGCATGAGCAAATCTGCTAAAATTCACTTGCGAGCGAACAACTCGGAATGACCCCCACTGTTCCCCCCATAAATCCATATAAATCCTTATTCTCCCCACATAAATCTTATTGTTCCCCACAGGAGAAATAAAATAACAAATATTAGCCCCTACCGGTCAGCTGTCCTCCTCCCTGTCCCTCGGTTGCGGGCGTTCATAGTGGAGTGCTGCAAATACTGAGCAGGGGGCGGTTGGGCAGGTGTGGATGTGGGTTGGCAAGGAAAGCTGTGTAAGCAGGCGGGTACTGGAAGATGTGTAAGCAGGCAAGTGGGCTGGCTGGGTGGTAGACGCGGCAGCAGTGACCTATGATATCACACCGCCGCGTCTTCAAGTCATAGGTCACGGCCGGAGCATGACTGATCCTCTAAAAAGAGCCTGGGCCAACAGTTCACTCTGAAGGTGCAGGACACTGCTCTGGCTCCGCGGCACACCTTGCAACTGGTCGTGGCACACTAGTGTGCCACGGCACACTGGTTGAAAAAGTCTGCTGTATAGTATACTGTAAATGACATTTCTTAGCAAACAGAAAGCCCTCCTTGTGATACATTTCTCTGTGAGTGAAAAATTGCACCAGCAAATCAGCTCATACAGTAACTGTCAATTTTCAAAAACAGTCTGTACCATGACAGTTAGGAGCTGATTGGCAATGGCTGAAACATTACTTACCGAGTAACAATGCAGTGGTACTGATCATCAGGGCAGCGGGCGGCAGTGGAGCATAAACCGAGAGGAGCAGCTGCAGCAGTTTATCACTGCTGCTGGGCTGCCCCTGTCACCCCAGGATCAGAGTTGACAGCAGGTGTTGTGGCAGCCTGGATGGTGTGCATGGCTTATTACACCTGCATTAAAATAAATGTTGCCAGCATGAGGGGTATCAAATGCAAAAAGGATATACAGCATATTCTCTTGCATACTGTATATCAGTGTGCCTAAGTTCACGGCTCCCTTATATTATAAATTATCATATGTCACTTCAAATGCTGCCATAATATCTAAAAGGGGGAGCTCTGCCTGCCGTAATATCTAAAAGGGGACTCCACCTGCCGTAATGTCTAAAAGGGGGCTCCGCCTGCCATACTGTGTAAAAGGGGGCTCCACCTACATACTGTACTGTAGGGGTGTCCCTTATTCATGTTATGACACACATTAGTGCCCCTCATACACAAAGCCCACAGCAGTAGCACCCCTAATACACATAATGCCCACAGCAGTACCGCCCCTTATACAATGCCCACAGTAGTATTGCCCCTTATGCTATGGCCACTGTACTGTTAGTGCCCCTTATGTACAGTAGAGCCCATAAAAGAAATGCTCCCAGTAGTAGTGCCCTTTATGTCCCCAGGAGTGCCCCTTATGTCCCGCTTATAAAGTGACTCCTATGCAATGCCCGTAAATCTCAAAAATAAAAATAGACGCTTGCAGGGGTGATCAAATATTTATTGTCACTGTAATAGGCACTGGAACTTGGCTGGTACCTGTTTTATGGGGGGAAAAATAAATGACTGTAAATACTGTACTGTACCAGGCCCCCAAGGAACCCTATAAAGCACAGTTTACGTGACATCATGATGGTCCACAGCAGAGACATGGGGAGGCTCAGCCACAGGAGCAGGGAAAGGCTAAAGGGGAAGCTGAGGCACAGTGGGAGGTGTAGGATAAGAGGCACAGGGTGGGGAATAAGGTTTAGAAACAGTGGTGAAATGAGCATTAACTTAACAAAAATGTCTTACCAGGATGAGGCGGGTCCGCAAATGCCGGCGGCGGAGGAATTGGTCCAGGGGTGCCTGTATTAAACACATTGGCCACAGCATTACCATTGTCCCCAGCAGTAATCAAACAAAAGCATTCATACCCTCATGGTTTACTGTACATTTCACAAGGTGCAAATCGCACCTGGGGTCTAATTCAGATCAGATCGTAGATGTGCTAAATTTAGCACATCTATGATCAGTTTCACAGACACTGGTAAATCTCAAAAATAAAAATAGACGCTTGCAGGGGTGATCAAGAACCAATTCAAATATTTATTGTCACTGTAATAGGCAAAATCAGTGCTGGGGTCTTCCAATCATAAATTACAGTACAGTATTTACTGTTACAGCATTCAGTATGTGCAGTAATGTACTGTACCCAGGGCGTCAGCAGCGGATAAGATGGCGAAGGGCCCAGCAGCAGATAAGGTGGCGAAGGGCTCGGCACCACTCTTTCACTTATCTGCTGCTGGGCCCTTCGCCATCTTATCCGCTGCTGACGCCCTGGGTACAGTACATTACTGCACATACTGAATGCTGCAACAGTAAATACTAGAGATGAGCGCCTGAAATTTTTCGGGTTTTGTGTTTTGGTTTTGGGTTCGGTTCCGCGGCCGTGTTTTGGGTTCGAACGCGTTTTGGCAAAACCTCACCGAATTTTTTTTGTCGGATTCGGGTGTGTTTTGGATTCGGGTGTTTTTTTCAAAAAACACTAAAAAACAGCTTAAATCATAGAATTTGGGGGTCATTTTGATCCCAAAGTATTATTAACCTCAAAAACCATAATTTACACTCATTTTCAGTCTATTCTGAATACCTCACACCTCACAATATTATTTTTAGTCCTAAAATTTGCACCGAGGTCGCTGTGTGAGTAAGATAAGCGACCCTAGTGGCCGACACAAACACCGGGCCCATCTAGGAGTGGCACTGCAGTGTCACGCAGGATGTCCCTTCCAAAAAACCCTCCCCAAACAGCACATGACGCAAAGAAAAAAAGAGGCGCAATGAGGTAGCTGTGTGAGTAAGATTAGCGACCCTAGTGGCCGACACAAACACCGGGCCCATCTAGGAGTGGCACTGCAGTGTCACGCAGGATGGCCCTTCCAAAAAACCCTCCCCAAACAGCACATGACGCAAAGAAAAAAAGAGGCGCAATGAGGTAGCTGTGTGAGTAAGATTAGCGACCCTAGTGGCCGACACAAACACCGGGCCCATCTAGCAGTGGCACTGCAGTGTCACGCAGGATGTCCCTTCCAAAAAACCCTCCCCAAACAGCACATGACGCAAAGAAAAAAAGAGGCGCAATGAGGTAGCTGTGTGAGTAAGATTAGCGACCCTAGTGGCCGACACAAACACCGGGCCCATCTAGCAGTGGCACTGCAGTGTCACGCAGGATGTCCCTTCCAAAAAACCATCCCCAAACAGCACATGACGCAAAGAAAAAAAGAGGCGCAATGAGGTAGCTGTGTGAGTAAGATTAGCGACCCTAGTGGCCGACACAAACACCGGGCCCATCTAGGAGTGGCACTGCAGTGTCACGCAGGATGTCCCTTCCAAAAAACCCTCCCCAAACAGCACATGACGCAAAGAAAAAAAGAGGCGCAATGAGGTAGCTGACTGTGTGAGTAAGATTAGCGACCCTAGTGGCCGACACAAACACCGGGCCCATTTAGGAGTGGCACTGCAGTGTCACGCAGGATGTCCCTTCCAAAAAACCCTCCCCAATCAGCACATGATGCAAAGAAAAAGAAAAGAAAAAAGAGGTGCAAGATGGAATTGTCCTTGGGCCCTCCCTCCCACCCTTATGTTGTATAAACAAAACAGGACATGCACACTTTAACCAACCCATCATTTCAGTGACAGGGTCTGCCACACGACTGTGACTGATATGACGGGTTGGTTTGGCCCCCCCCCAAAAAAGAAGCAATTAATCTCTCCTTGCACAAACTGGCTCTACAGAGGCAAGATGTCCACCTCATCATCACCCTCCGATATATCACCGTGTACATCCCCCTCCTCACAGATTATCAATTCGTCCCCACTGGAATCCACCATCTCAGCTCCCTGTGTACTTTGTGGAGGCAATTGCTGCTGGTCAATGTCTCCGCGGAGGAATTGATTATAATTCATTTTAATGAACATCATCTTCTCCACATTTTCTGGATGTAACCTCGTACGCCGATTGCTGACAAGGTGAGCGGCGGCACTAAACACTCTTTCGGAGTACACACTTGTGGGAGGGCAACTTAGGTAGAATAAAGCCAGTTTGTGCAAGGGCCTCCAAATTGCCTCTTTTTCCTGCCAGTATAAGTACGGACTGTGTGACGTGCCTACTTGGATGCGGTCACTCATAAAATCCTCCACCATTCTATCAATGTTGAGAGAATCATATGCAGTGACAGTAGACGACATGTCCGTAATCGTTGTCAGGTCCTTCAGTCCGGACCAGATGTCAGCATCAGCAGTCGCTCCAGACTGCCCTGCATCACCGCCAGCGGGTGGGCTCGGAATTCTGAGCCTTTTCCTCGCACCCCCAGTTGCGGGAGAATGTGAAGGAGGAGATGTTGACAGGTCGCGTTCCGCTTGACTTGACAATTTTGTCACCAGCAGGTCTTTCAACCCCAGCAGACTTGTGTCTGCCGGAAAGAGAGATCCAAGGTAGGCTTTAAATCTAGGATCGAGCACGGTGGCCAAAATGTAGTGCTCTGATTTCAACAGATTGACCACCCGTGAATCCTTGTTAAGCGAATTAAGGGCTCCATCCACAAGTCCCACATGCCTAGCGGAATCGCTCCGTGTTAGCTCCTCCTTCAATGTCTCCAGCTTCTTCTGCAAAAGCCTGATGAGGGGAATGACCTGACTCAGGCTGGCAGTGTCTGAACTGACTTCACGTGTGGCAAGTTCAAAGGGCATCAGAACCTTGCACAACGTTGAAATCATTCTCCACTGCGCCTGAGACAGGTGCATTCCACCTACTATATCGTGCTCAATTGTATAGGCTTGAATGGCCTTTTGCTGCTCCTCCAACCTCTGAAGCATATAGAGGGTTGAATTCCACCTCGTTACCACTTCTTGCTTCAGATGATGGCAGGGCAGGTTCAGTAGTTTTTGGTGGTGCTCCAGTCTTCTGTACGTGGTGCCTGTACGCCGAAAGTGTCCCGCAATTCTTCTGGCCACCGACAGCATCTCTTGCACACCCCTGTCGTTTTTTAAAAAATTCTGCACCACCAAATTCAAGGTATGTGCAAAACATGGGACGTGCTGGAATTTGCCCATATTTAATGCACACACAATATTGCTGGCGTTGTCCGATGCCACAAATCCACAGGAGAGTCCAATTGGGGTAAGCCATTCCGCGATGATCTTCCTCAGTTGCCGTAAGAGGTTTTCAGCTGTGTGCGTATTCTGGAAACCGGTGATACAAAGCGTAGCCTGCCTAGGAAAGAGTTGGCGTTTGCGAGATGCTGCTACTGGTGCCGCCGCTGCTGTTCTTGCGGCGGGAGTCCATACATCTACCCAGTGGGCTGTCACAGTCATATAGTCCTGACCCTGCCCTGCTCCACTTGTCCACATGTCCGTGGTTAAGTGGACATTGGGTACAGCTGCATTTTTTAGGACACTGGTGACTCTTTTTCTGAGGTCTGTGTACATTTTCGGTATCGCCTGCCTAGAGAAATGGAACCTAGATGGTATTTGGTACCGGGGACACAGTACCTCCAACAAGTCTCTAGTTGGCTCTGCAGTAATGATGGATACCGGAACCACGTTTCTCACCACCCAGGATGTCAAGGCCTCAGTTATCCGCTTTGCAGTAGGATGACTGCTGTGATATTTCATCTTCCTCGCAAAGGACTGTTGGACAGTCAATTGCTTGGTGGAAGTAGTAAAAGTGGTCTTACGACTTCCCCTCTGGGATGACCATCGACTCCCAGCAGCAACAACAGCAGCGCCAGCAGCAGTAGGCGTTACACGCAAGGATGCATCGGAGGAATCCCAGGCAGGAGAGGACTCGTCAGAATTGCCAGTGACATGGCCTGCAGGACTATTGGCATTCCTGGGGAAGGAGGAAATTGACACTGAGGGAGTTGGTGGGGTGGTTTGCGTGAGCTTGGTTACAAGAGGAAGGGATTTACTGGTCAGTGGACTGCTTCCGCTGTCTGCCCAAGTTTTTGAACTTGTCACTGACTTATTATGAATGCGCTGCAGGTGACGTATAAGGGAGGATGTTCCGAGGTGGTTAACGTCCTTACCCCTACTTATTACAGCTTGACAAAGGGAACACACGGCTTGACACCTGTTGTCCGCATTTCTGGTGAAATACTTCCACACCGAAGAGCTGATTTTTTTGGTATTTTCACCAGGCATGTCAACGGCCATATTCCTACCACGGACAACAGGTGTCTCCCCGGGTGCCTGACTTAAACAAACCACCTCACCATCAGAATCCTCCTGGTCAATTTCCTCCCCAGCGCCAGCAACACCCATATCCTCCTCATCCTGGTGTACTTCAACACTGACATCTTCAATCTGACTATCAGGAACTGGACTGCGGGTGCTCCTTCCATCACTTGCAGGGGGCGTGCAAATGGTGGAAGGCGCATGCTCTTCACGTCCAGTGTTGGGAAGGTCAGGCATCGCAACCGACACAATTGGAGTCGGACTCTCCTTGTGGATTTGGGATTTCGAAGAACGCACAGTTCTTTGCGGTGCTACTGCTTTTGCCAGCTTTAGTCTTTTCATTTTTCTAGCGAGAGGCTGAGTGCTTCCATCCTCATGTGAAGCTGAACCACTAGCCATGAACATAGGCCAGGGCCTCAGCCGTTCCTTGCCACTCCGTGTGGTAAATGGCATATTGGCAAGTTTACGCTTCTCCTCCGACAATTTTATTTTAGGTTTTGGAGTCCTTTTTTTACTGATATTTGGTGTTTTGGATTTGACATGCTCTGTACTATGACATTGGGCATCGGCCTTGGCAGACGACGTTGCTGGCATTTCATCGTCTCGGCCATGACTAGTGGCAGCAGCTTCAGCACGAGGTGGAAGTGGATCTTGATCTTTCCCTAATTTTGGAACCTCAACATTTTTGTTCTCCATATTTTAATAGGCACAACTAAAAGGCACCTCAGGTAAACAATGGAGATGGATACTAGTATACAATTATGGACTGCCTGCCGACTGCAGACACAGAGGTAGCCACAGCCGTGAACTACCGTACTGTACTGTGTCTGCAGCTAATATAGACTGGTTGATAAAGAGAAGATGTCTATGTAACTATGTATGTATAAAGAAGAATGAAAAAAAACCACGGTCAGGTGGTATACAATTATGGACGGACTGCCTGCCGAGTGCAGACACAGAGGTAGCCACAGCCGTGAACTACCGTACTGTACTGTGTCTGCAGCTAATATAGACTGGTTGATAAAGAGAAGATGTCTATGTAACTATGTATGTATAAAGAAGAATGAAAAAAAAACACGGTTAGGTGGTATACAATTATGGACGGACTGCCTGCCGAGTGCAGACACAGAGGTAGCCACAGCCGTGAACTACCGTACTGTACTGTGTCTGCAGCTAATATAGACTGGTTGATAAAGAGAAGATGTCTATGTAACTATGTATGTATAAAGAAGAATGAAAAAAATCCACGGTTAGGTGGTATTACAATTATGGACGGACGGACTGCCGAGTGCAGAGACACAGAGGTAGCCACAGCCGTGAACTACCGTACTGTGTCTGCTGCGACTGGATGATAAATGATATAAAAAATATATATATATCACTACTGCAGCCGGACAGGTATATATTATATATTATATAATGACGGACCTGCTGGACACTGTCTGTCAGCAGAATGAGTTTTATTTTTATAGAATAAAAAAAAAAAAAACACACAAGTGAAGTCACACGACGAGTGTTTAACTTTTTCAGGCAATCACAATATAAGTATACTACTAACTATACTGGTGGTCAGTGTGGTCAGGTCACTGGTCAGTCACACTGGCAGTGGCACTCCTGCAGCAAAAGTGTGCACTGTTTAATTTTAATATAATATGTACTCCTGGCTCCTGCTATAACCTATAACTGGCACTGCAGTAGTGCTCCCCAGTCTCCCCCACAATTATAAGCTGTGTGAGCTGAGCAGTCAGACAGATATATAATATATATAGATGATGCAGCACACTGGCCTGAGCCTGAGCAGTGCACTGCACAGTGCACACAGATATGGTATGTGACTGACTGAGTCACTGTGTGTATCGCTTTTTTCAGGCAGAGAACGGATATATTAAATAAACTGCACTGTGTGTCTGGTGGTCACTCACTATATAATATATTATGTACTCCTGGCTCCTGCTATAACCTATAACTGGCACTGCAGTAGTGCTCCCCAGTCTCCCCCACAATTATAAGCTGTGTGAGCTGAGCAGTCAGACAGATATATATAATATTATATATAGATAATAGATGATGCAGCACACTGGCCTGAGCCTGAGCAGTGCACACAGATATGGTATGTGACTGACTGAGTCACTGTGTGTATCGCTTTTTTCAGGCAGAGAACGGATATATTAAATAAACTGCACTGTGTGTCTGGTGGTCACTCACTATATAATATATTATGTACTCCTGGCTCCTGCTATAACCTATAACTGGCACTGCAGTAGTGCTCCCCAGTCTCCCCCACAATTATAAGCTGTGTGAGCTGAGCAGTCAGACAGATATATATAATATTATATATAGATATTAATAGATGATGCAGCACACTGGCCTGAGCCTGAGCAGTGCACACAGATATGGTATGTGACTGAGTCACTGTGTGCTGTGTATCGCTTTTTTCAGGCAGAGAACGGATTATAAAGTAAACTGCACTGTCCTCACTAGTAAACTCTCTCCACTCAGTCTCTACACTTCTACAGTAACAGTACTCCTCCTAGTCAGCTCCAGTAAATCTCTCTCAGTCTCTTATAATCTAAATGGAGAGGACGCCAGCCACGTCCTCTCCCTATCAATCTCAATGCACGTGTGAAAATGGCGGCGACGCGCGGCTCCTTATATAGAATCCGAGTCTCGCGAGAATCCGACAGCGTCATGATGACGTTCGGGCACGCTCGGGTTAACAGAGCAAGGTGGGAAGATCCGAGTCTGCTCGGACCCGTGAAAAAAACCATGAAGTTCTGGCGGGTTCGGATTCAGAGAAACCGAACCCGCTCATCTCTAGTAAATACTGTACTGTAATTTATGATTGGAAGACCCCAGCACTGATTTTGCCTATTACAGTGACAATAAATATTTGAATTGGTTCTTGATCACCCCTGCTAGCGTCTATTTTTATTTTTGAGATTTACCAGTGTCTGTGAAACTGATCATAGATGTGCTAAATTTAGCACATCTACGATCTGATCTGAATTAGGCCCCAGGTGCGATTTGCACCTTGTGAAATGTACAGTAAACCATGAGGGTATGAATGCTTTTGTTTGATTACTGCTGGGGACAATGGTAATGCTGCGGCCAATGTGTTTAATACAGGCACCCCTGGACCAATTCCTCCGCCGCCGGCATTTGCGGACCCGCCTCATCCTGGTAAGACATTTTTGTTAAGTTAAGGCTCATTTCACCACTGTTTCTAAACCTTATTCCCCACCCTGTGCCTCTTATCCTACACCTCCCACTGTGCCTCAGCTTCCCCTTTAGCCTTTCCCTGCTCCTGTGGCTGAGCCTCCCCATGTCTCTGCTGTGGACCATCATGATGTCACGTAAACTGTGCTTTATAGGGTTCCTTGGGGGCCTGGTACAGTACAGTATTTACAGTCATTTATTTTCCCCCCCATAAAACAGGTACCGGCCAAGTTCCAGTGCCTATTACAGTGACAATAAATATTTGATCACCCCTGCAAGCGTCTATTTTTATTTTTGAGATTTACGGGCATTGCATAGGAGTCACTTTATAAGCGGGACATAAGGGGCACTCCTGGGGACATAAAGGGCACTACTACTGGGAGCATTTCTTTTATGGGCTCTACTGTACATAAGGGGCACTAACAGTACAGTGGCCATAGCATAAGGGGCAATACTACTGTGGGCATTGTATAAGGGGCGGTACTGCTGTGGGCATTATGTGTATTAGGGGTGCTACTGCTGTGGGCTTTGTGTATGAGGGGCACTAATGTGTGTCATAACATGAATAAGGGACACCCCTACAGTACAGTATGTAGGTGGAGCCCCCTTTTACACAGTATGGCAGGCGGAGCCCCCTTTTAGACATTACGACAGGTGGAGTCCCCTTTTAGATATTACGGCAGGCAGAGCTCCCCCTTTTAGATATTATGGCAGCATTTGAAGTGACATATGATAATTTATAATATAAGGGAGCCGTGAACTTAGGCACACTGATATACAGTATGCAAGAGAATATGCTGTATATCCTTTTTGCATTTGATACCCCTTATGCTGGCAACATTTATTTTAATGCAGGTGTAATAAGCCATGCACACCATCCAGGCTGCCACAACACCTGCTGCCAACTCTGATCCTGGGGTGACAGGGGCAGCCCAGCAGCAGTGATAAACTGCTGCAGCTGCTCCTCTCAGTTTATGCTCCACTGCCGCCCGCTGCCCTGATGATCAGTACCACTGCATTGTTACTCGGTAAGTAATGTTTCAGCCATTGCCAATCAGCTCCTAACTGTCATGGTACAGACTGTTTTTGAAAATTGACAGTTACTGTATGAGCTGATTTGCTGGTGCAATTTTTCACTCACAGAGAAATGTATCACAAGGAGGGCTTTCTGTTTGCTAAGAAATGTCATTTACAGTATACTATACAGCAGGCTTTTTCAACCAGTGTGCCGTGGCACACTAGTGTGCCGCGACCAGTTGCAAGGTGTGCCGCGGAGCCAGAGCAGTGTCCTGCACCTTCAGAGTGAACTGTTGGCCCAGGCTCTTTTTAGAGGATCAGTCATGCTCCGGCCGTGACCTATGACTTGAAGACGCGGCGGTGTGATATCATAGGTCACTGCTGCCGCGTCTACCACCCAGCCAGCCCACTTGCCTGCTTACACATCTTCCAGTTCCCGCCTGCATACACAGCTTTCCTTGCCAACCCACATCCACACCTGCCCAACCGCCCCCTGCTCAGTATTTGCAGCACTCCACTATGAACGCCCGCAACCGAGGGACAGGGAGGAGGACAGCTGACCGGTAGGGGCTAATATTTGTTATTTTATTTCTCCTGTGGGGAACAATAAGATTTATGTGGGGAGAATAAGGATTTATGTGGATTTATGGGGGGAATAATGTGAATAATTAATGTGGGGAGCAATACGATTTATGTGGGGAGAAATGTGATTGATTTATGTGTGAGCAACATGATTTATGTGGGGAGCAACTGTGTAGGCCAATGTATGTGTGGATTTTTCTTTACTGTGAGGGCCAATGTGTGTTTTTTGTTTTTTTTTCTGTGGGGAACTGATGGTGTGCCCTGGGAATTTTAAAATATTATTCGGTGTGCCGTGACTAAAAAAAGGTTGAAAATCACTGCTATACAGTATTGTATGGCTGTCCCTCCCCCCAGTCAAACACCATTTCTGCAGACACTAGTTAATCCACTTTAATCTGAATACACATTCAATTGCTGCTAATTGAGCACTAGTGTCTACAGAAACAGGTTTTGACTGGGGGGCAGGGATTGCCATATTGTGAAGGATATTTCTTAAAGCAACCAAAAAGGTTACTGCATATGGAGTTTGTTCATGAATGCACCACTTCGGATACAGCATACTGTACAGTATGTCATACAGTATCTCACAGTATACTCATTATTAGGCTCACTCAGATACTGTACAGTATGTTTCGGAACGCCTGTATTTCTCTAACATCCTAGAGGATGCTGCTGGCAAGTCTCCCTGCTTTGTGGGACTTAAGGGGGGTACTCACGGAGCGATCACTTAGATTTGACTAGATTGCTTAGATTTTACGCATGATCGCTCCGTGTGTACCTCCCACTGCGATAGCGATGCGCAGCTCTGCGCATCGCTTTCGCTGGTGCTAGATTGGCCTGCATGCTAGATCTCGCTGCCCTGCTTAGCGTGGCTAGCAATTGCGGGGCATCCGCGAAGCCACGCCCCTTTTCATAGGCCCTATCCCCTTTTCGGGAGCACGCGGGTTCGCCACGCATGTGTCCCTCCTTAGAACATAAGAAAGTTGGGAGGTATGAAGTAGGAACCAACTTCTCATTAAGTTCCATGGCTCTGCTTCCGCTGACAGGACACCATTAGCTCCTGAGGGTACTGAACATAGCCCAAGCCTGGCCAGTGCTCACTCCCGCAGCACTGCCGCCACCCCCTAACAGAGCCAGAAGTCAGAAGAGTGGTGAGTATTCATCACTGGAGACCTTTCATATGCTGACCTGTCATGTCGACCATTTTCATGTGTCAACCATGAGTCCATGTCGACCATGTCACTGTCGACCAATAGTGGTCGACCTAATGACCTAATGACTGTCGACCTTAACATGGTCGCCCATCCAAACAGATTCCTCCGGGCACAATTTCTAAACTGACGTCTGGAGGAGGGGCATAGAGGGAGGGGCCAGCCCACACGTTTAAAGTCATTTAGTGCCGATGGCTCCTACAGACCTGTCTATACTCCATGGTACTAAATGGACCCCAGCATCCTCTAGGACATTAGAGAAATGTACATTACTTAAATACAGTAGTAATAATGTGCAGTACTGGACTGTACTTACTCCTCAGGGACAGCCGCAGTATTTCCAGTTTCCTGGGCTCCCTGGTGACCAGATCACTCCACTTCCTCTGGAGTGACCTGAGGCTGCAGGACTGGCCATATTTTGTTCGGATCTCAAGGCGGACTTTATTGTATGCCCGCCGCTTCTCCGAGTTCGTAGTAAATGGCCGGTCCCGCCACCTAAGCAGGATCAGAAGCTCCCCTCTAACGTAGCGTCTCCCTGCCATTTTTGCCTGATGTACAGTAAGATGCCGGATGCAGTCCGCGAACCGTGGATTGAATCTGTAGCCCACAATGCGTGCAAACTGAATTTGCTTCCCCACCGCCTGCAATGTGGTATACCCATAACGGATTTTATCCGGTGTCTGTGTACAAAACATAATGGAGCCCAGCGGGAAAGAAAAAACAGACCAAACAAGTGTATTTATTTTAAAAAAAATATATAAAAATAAATTCACCAGAAAAAAAAAAAAATTCCAGTCTCAACAGGATTCGAACACAGGATACACGCATTGCAAGCAGACACTGTAACCATTATGCCACTGCTGACCATGTTATGAGTTGGTACTACAGGTAAAGATATGATGTGTTTTGATGTGGTGTACTATTAACGGATTATGGAGGTCATTCCGAGTTGTTCGCTCGCAAGCGGATTTTAGCAGATTTGCTCATGCTAAGCCGCCGCCTACTGGGAGTGAATCTTAGCATCTTAAAATTGCGAACGATGTATTCGCAATATTGCGATTACACACCTCGTAGCAGTTTCTGAGTAGCTCCAGACTTACTCGGCATATGCGATCATTTCACTGCTTGTCGTTCCTGGTTTGACGTCACAAACACACCCAGCGTTCGCCCAGACACTCCTCCGTTTCTCCGGCCACTCCTGCGTTTTTTCCGGAAACGGTAGCGTTTTTTCCCACACGCCCATAAAACGGCCTGTTTCCGCCCAGTAACACCCATTTCCTGTCAATCACATTACGATCGCCAGAACGATGAAAAAGCCGTGAGTAAAATTACTAAGTGCATAGCAAATTTACTTGGCGCAGTCGCAGTGCGAACATTGCGCATGCGCATTAAGCGGAAAATCGCTGCGATGCGAAGATTTTTACAGAGCGAACAACTCGGAATGAGGGCCTTTGTCCGGTGTCTGTGTACAAACCATATTTATATTAGAAGGGATTAGGTACTTGGTTTGTCTTTTTTGGAGGCACAAGTATTATTTATATATTTTTAAAAAGATTTTTTTTATTTATTTATTTATTTTTTTAAATGGAATGGGAAAAACCCGGAAAAAAATGGCGTGGGGTCCCCCCTCCAAAGCATAACCAGCCTCGGGCTCTTCGAGCCGGTCCTGGTTCTAAAAATCCGGGGGGAAAACGGACAGGGGATCCCCCGTATTTTTAAAACCAGCACCGGGCTCTGCGCCTGGTGCTGGTGCAAAAAATACGGGGGACAAAAAGAGTAGGGGTCCCCCGTATTTTTTACACCAGCATCGGGCTCCACTAGCTGGACAGATAATGCCACAGCCGGGGGTCACTTTTATACAGTGCCCTGGATATTTAAATATCCAACTAGTCACCCCTGGCCGGGGTACCCTGGGGGAGTGGGGACCCCTTCAATCAAGGGGTCGTCCCCCCCAGCCACCCAAGGGCCAGGGGTGAAGCCCGAGGCTGTCCCCCCCATCCAAGGGCTGCGGATGGGAGGCTGATAGCCTTGAGAAAAATGACAGAATATTGTTTTTTCCAGTAGTACTACAAGTCCGAGCAAGCCTCCCCCGCAAGCTGGTACTTGGAGAACCACAAGTGTGTGTCTCCTGTTTTTATTTGGATATTTTTTTTCCAGTAGAACTACAGGTACCAGCAGGCCCGTTTTTCTCCCGCATGCTGGTACTTGTGTTGGCTATTTGAGGCATTCGCCATAGAGTTTAGGAAAAACGACATCTGGTGGACAGAAAGTAGAATGCATGTTACAATTATAACGTGACGTCACATTTACAACGCATCTTATAACGGGAGTTATAGCGGTACGCAGCAACGTTATAGCAGGACATATCTGTATGTCAAACCAACTGCAGTTTTCTTGTATTAACAGACACAAACACACACCCTGGCTGTACTGGATTGCAAAGACTGAGTATGTTTTTAAATGCCTTAACCTAAGTCTATGCCATCTGGTTAAACGTTGTTTATAGTCAGAAGGATTTTCTTCACCAACTATTAGAGATGAGCGGATTCGGTTTTACTCGGTTTTACTCGGTTCTCAAAACGGCATCTTATTGGCTATCCAAAACACGTGACATCCGTGAGCCAATAAGATGCCGTTTTGAGAACCGAGTAAAACCGAATCCGCTCATCTCTACCAACTATAGCTCTGGGACCAAGGAATATATAATTAACAGGTAATTAATTTATCAAGACAATACAGAAATTTATCACCAATACATTTTTCTATCACCACCTTATCAACATGACACCCCACAACTGTTGCAAAACCTGTCTTAGGTTCCTTACAAAACTGAAATCACTATTTTGCAAATATACCTTTAAATTCACAATGGCCCTCATTCCGAGTTGTTCGCTCGCAAGCTGCTTTTAGCAGCTTTGCACACGCTAAGCCGCCGCCTACTGGGAGTGAATCTTAGCTTATCAAAATTGCGAACGAAAGATTAGCAGAATTGCGAATAGACACTTCTTAGCAGTTTCTGAGTAGCTCCACACTTACTCGGCAACTGCGATCAGTTCAGTCAGTTTCGTTCCCGGTTTGACGTCACAAACACTCCCAGCGTTCGGCCAGACACTCCTCCGTTTCTCCAGCCACTCCCGCATTTTTCCCAGAAACGGTAGCGTTTTTTCGCACACACCCATAAAACGGCCAGTTTCCGCCCAGAAACACCCACTTCCTGTCAATTACATTACGATCACCAGAACGAAGAAATAACCTTGTAATGCCGTGAGTAAAATACCTAACTGCATAGCAAATTTACTTGGCGCAGTCGCACTGTGGACATTGCACATGCGCATTAGCGACTAATCGTTCCGTTGCGAGAAAAATATAACGAGCGAACAACTCGGAATGACCCCCAATATTCTGACTCGATAGCAGGATTACACCACCAAAATTCTGAACATTTGCAGTTATGACACGTTATCTAAAAATAAAACCACATTTTTCATTGGAAAAGTGAAACTGAAACTTATAACTCTAAAATAAAACCAAATGTTTTCCCTTGAAACAGTGAACCTAAAAGTTATCAGCGCACACAGACAAATAATTAATGTTTTATCAAACAGACAATTGGGTCCAAATAATCGAGTATTGCTTACCTAATCAGATGAACAGACCAGATGAATGTATATACAAGTACTGACAAAGTAATCCGGTTGATATATAATGATCAAGCTTCAGATTACTTACTCGGGTATGTCAGCAGTTGCACACACATCCAGCAGTCACGTTGTTATCTGATATTGATAATCTCATCGATCCTGGAACAATAGCCCCCATGTAACTGTTGGAGATAAGCCTCCTACTATCAATCCCCTTCAATTGTTCGTTACCCTTTGTTTACTAATCAACTGGGAATCCCAGGAAGCAGACAACACACGTAGTTATGTCCATCAAAATGAGACTGGCTTCACTTTATTTAGCATGACATTATATAGAGAAAAAAGCTACTTGCATGAACACTTGATACACATCACATTTCAAAAACAATAATGTATCTCTTCTCATAACTCCTCTCAGGCTGACACCCTTCTACGTGTCCTTCCCAGAAGTCTAAACACACAGAGACTGTCTAATAACATGTTTTCGAGACTTATAGATACGACCTTGCTTCGCACAGAATGTACTAACAGTGAAATGTTAGCATTATTATGATCTCTCCAGCAAAGCATACTTCTTAATCACTACATCATGGCTGCTGCTTAACAAAATGGCTGACACTGCTTAAGCTCAATACATTTATCTTCCTCAGTATCGAACTAGGGCATGAACGGCCCACCGGGAGAATGCTGTTGTAGGGGGCCCATGCTTAAGGGAGTGGCCAGGCTACACTGGGGCGTGGCCAGCCACCACAGAGAATGGGCTAACTATTACAGAGTACATGTTTTGTACCCCTTGGTAAATATATAAGAAACCATATTCTTGTGAAGTATAATCTCCTATATATTAGCCCTGTGACTCTGTGCCTGGCCCTCTAACGCTGGGTGGAGTCACAGATCAGGGTAGAGTTAGCAGCTCCTGCCCTGTCCCAGTGCCAGCACACCACTTAGCAGTAGCTGCAACGGGAGCAGCAGCCACAGAATCCGCCCACCATCCCCAGCCAGAAGCCGCCAGTGGAAAGACGCCCCACAGTGCCCCAGTAAGCATGGACCCCTCCCTTGGCACCTACAACCCAATGACACCCGCACCACACAACCTCAAACCCGCCCTCCCCAAAACCCCTCCACCAGCTCCCACATGCAGCAACTGATGGGCCAGCTACCCCCAGCCCCGATGTATGCATAACGGACCAGCACGCACTGCCCACCCTAACCCCACAGCACCGAACCCACCCTCCGCACAAGCCCAGCAACACCTCCCACATCCATCCATGCCAGGGACATGCACCACGGCCATCCAGACAGCCGCACCCCACACCACCCCTCCCGTCATCGGCACAAACCCACCACCACCTAGCGCACCCACCTTCCCCACCACACCCGGACAGACTGCCGCTAACCCACCGTCTGCACAACCCCAGCACCATATGTCGCCTTGCAGCCACGACATGGGCACACAGACCTCTCCCGACCTCCCCACCACCACCTCTCTCATACACCTGAACACAGCCCACACTGTACCGCCAGATGCCATCAGCACAACAGCGGAACCCACTGCACTTACACATCACCGTCACCCACACCTGTCTGTGTGCCGGCGACAAGGCTCTCGCCACTCCTGCCCCCAGCTCCACATAAACAAAGTCGCTCCCCTCCCAGCAGCTCTCCAGGCGCAGCCCCTCTCTACACTATGCTGCATTGGGTACTTCCCAGCTGTGTGACCATGGAAGGCGCCACGCTCCTGTTTCACTTACTTTTTGCTGAACTGGGATTGGAGAGGAGGCTCCGGCGGTGGAGCTGTGTGGGGAAGTGACGGGCTCGGGGGATGCCGGTCCGCTGTCCACCTGACAGAGATGCCGGGGAGCGGAGGTGGCAGCGGTGGCGGAGCTGAATGTGCTGCTGCTGCTGTGTGAGGAGGTGACTCTCTCAGGACCTACTGTGGATAGAGACACCGAGGAGTGGAGGAGGAGGTGGCGGCGGTGTCGAGCATTCTGCAGCTGTGTGGGGAAGTGATGGGCCATGGGAATGCCGGGGCCCAGCACAGCCACAAGTGGTGAGTGCGGACAGGAGTGAAGTTGCTGTGTCTGTATATGTCCATGCTGTACAGACCTGTATGTGTGTGCATAAATGCTGTGTGTATAGGACCCCGTCCCCCACTCGCGGCACCCCCACAACCACCCCTACCACCCAGGGACCCCATCCCCCACCCACACCAACCCTCAAAACTGCCCCTCCACCACCTGTGGCACCTCCTGACCCCCTCCCCCATCTGCCACACCACCGCACCTGCCCTTCTCCCACCCGCACCACCCATGCTTCTCCCCCCCCACACGGCACCTCCCAACCTCCTACCCCACCTGCAGCCCCCCCTCCCCCACCCATGGCATCCAGGCACCCCCACACCTGCCCCTCCACCACCCGCAGCACCTCCGGACCCCCTCCACCATCAACCGCACTCCCCTGCAACCAGCCCCTTCTCCAACCCGCCACACCCCCTCCACTATTCACACTGCCTCCGGGCCCTCTCCCCCATTCACGGGAACCCCCCAGCACCTCCCAACCCCCTCACCCATCTGCACCCCCCATCAACCCCCCTCCACCCGTAGCATCTACAGACACCCTCCCCCACACCACAGCAAACCCTGCACCTGTCCCTTCCCCACCCGTGCCACCCACCCCTCTCCCACACTTGGCACCCCCACAACCATCCCTCCCCTACTGCCCATGAACCCCCACCCATGCCAACCCCTGCAACTGCCCCTCCACCACCCGCAGCACCTCCTGACCCCTCCCCCATTCGCCACACCACCGCAGCTGACCCTCTCCCACCCGCACCACCCATGCTTGTCCCCCCCACATGGCACCTCCCAACCCCACCTGCAGCATCCATACACCCCCGCACCTGCCCCTCCACCACCCACAGCCCCCCCTCTCTCTCACCCATCCACACACCCCCTCTCTGCATCCACCACCTCCACCCGTACCATCTACCGACACCCTCCCCCACCAATTTCATCCACGCACCCCCCCTCCACCACCCACAGCACCTCTGAGCCCCCTCACCCACCCACCCATCCCCCACAACCAGGCCCTTCCCTACCTGCAGTGCCTTCGGAACCCCTCCCCCCATCCCCAACAGTCCCGCTCCTGTCCCTCCCCCCACAACACCACCTCAGGACCCCCTCCCCCATCCAATGCCCCCTCCCTTCCCCTCAGCACCTCCCGACCCCCCTCACCCATCCGCGCCCCCCATCCACCCCCTCCACCCAGAGCCGGCCATAGGCATAGGCAAACTAGGCAATTGCCTAGGGCATTTGATATGCCTAGAGGCATCAGCAGCTTCTGCTGATTAAAATGATATGCAGCATGCCTATATTCTGTGTGTAGCATTTCATATGCAGATACAGCCACAGCCTCACACAGTATATAGGCATGCTGCATATCAGTTTAATCAGCAGAAGCTGCTTGTGCATCCTAGACACTTAGCAATGCAAATAAGATGCATTTTCATTTAAAAAAATGTGCCCGACGTTAGCATTGAGGCAAGATTTATGAAGACACATCTGTATCCAGGCAGAGGTCACAGTGTTAGTGGCAGTGTGAGTGCATGTGAGTGGGTTGGTTGTGCATTAATAATGTGCAACATACGTGTAAGGGGCACTATGTGTGTCATGTGTATAAGGGCATAAATAATGTGCGTCATATGTGGAACAGGGTACTACTGTATGTGTGTCATTATGTGTATAAGGGCATTAATAATGTGCAGCATATGTGTAAGGGACATTATGTGTAAAAGGGCATTAATAAAGGTTGTCATAATGTGTAAGGCACATTATGTTTATAAGGACATTAATAATGCGTCTCATATGTTTAAGGGGCATTAACTGTGTGGCATTATGTGTATAAGGTGCTCTACTATGTGGCATTGCGTATAGAAAGGGCACTACTGTGTCATCTAATGTGAATAAAGAGCAATAGGGTGTGGTGTAATGTGAATAAGGAGCAATTCAGTGTGATATAATTTAAATAAGGGGCTCTACTGTGAGGAGTAACGTTTATAAGGTAAAGTGATACTACTGTGGGATGTAATATGAATTATGGACACTATCGCATGATCAAATGTGAATAAAACTGCAGTACTGTGTGGCGTAATTGGAATTTGGAAACACACCCCTTTTTGGGCTGTGAGCCAAATGTGTTCCTATTTAAAATATAGGGGGTGCAAACACCAAAATAATGACTGCTATGGATGAGGGGTGGTGGTGCTGTGAAAGAGGTGCAAGGTCAGAGGCGGAACCAGCGGTGGTGCTAGGGGGCACCAGCCAAAATCTTGCCTAGGGCATCATATTGGTTAGGGCCGGCTCTGTCAGCACCAGACAGCTCTCTGTATTATTACATTATGTAACACAACTGAGATCAGTACCAGACAGCTCTCTGTATTATTACATTATGTAACAGAACTGAGATCAGCACCAGACAGCTCTCTGTATTATTACATTATACAACACAACTGAGATCAGCACCAGACAGCTCTCTGTATTATTACATTATACAACACAACTGAGATCAGCACCAGACAGCTCTCTGTATTATAACATTATGTAACACAACTGAGATCAGCACCAGACAGCTCTCTGTTTTATTACATTATGTAACACAACTGAGATCAGCACCAGACAGCTCTCTGTATTATTACATTATACTACACAACTGAGATCAGCACCAGACAGCTCTCTGTATTATTACATTATACAACACAACACAACTGAGATCAGCACCAGACAGCTCTCTGTATAATTACATTATGTAACACAACTGAGATCAGCACCAGACAGCTCTCTGTATTATTACATTATACAACACAACTGAGATCAGCACCAGACAGCTCTCTGTATTATTACATTATACAACACAACTGAGATCAGCACCAGACAGCTCTCTGTTTTATTACATTATGTAACACAACTGAGATCAGCACCAGACAGCTCTCTGTATTATTACATTATACAACACAACTAAGATCAGCACCAGACAGCTCTCTGTATTATTACATTATACTACACAACTGAGATCAGCACCGGACAGCTCTCTGTATTATTACATTATACTACACAACTGAGATCAGCACCAGACAGCTCTCTGTATTATTACATTATACTACACAACTGAGATCAGCACCGGACAGCTCTCTGTATTATTACATTATACTACACAACTGAGATCAGCACCAGACAGCTCTCTGTATTATTACATTATGTAACACAACTGAGATCAGCACCAGACAGCTCTCTGTATTATTACATTATGTAACACAACTGAGATCAGCACCAGACAGCTCTCTGTATTATTACATTATGTAACACAACTGAGATCAGCACCAGACAGCTCTCTGTATTATTACATTATGTAACACAACTGAGATCAGCACCAGACAGCTCTCTGTATTATTACATTATACTACACAACTGAGATCAGCACCGGACAGCTCTCTGTATTATTACATTATACAACACAACTGAGATCAGCACCAGACAGCTCTCTGTATTATTACATTATACTACACAACTGAGATCAGCACCAGACAGCTCTCTGTATTATTACATTATACAACACAACTGAGATCAGCACCAGACAGCTCTCTGTATTATTACATTATACAACACAACTGAGATCAGCACCAGACAGCTCTCTGTATTATTACATTATACAACACAACTGAGATCAGCACCAGACAGCTCTCTGTATTATTACATTATACTACACATCTGAGATCAGCACCAGACAGCTCTCTGTATTATTACATTATATAACACAACTGAGATCAGCATCAGACAGCTCTCTGTATTATTACATTATGTAACACAACTGAGATCAGCACCGGACAGCTCTCTGTATTATTACATTATACTACACAACTGAGATCAGCACCAGACAGCTCTCTGTATTACTACATTATACTACACAACTGAGATCAGCACCGGACAGCTCTCTGTATTATTACATTATGTAACACAACTGAGATCAGCACCAGACAGCTCTCTGTATTATTACATTATACTACACAACTGAGATCAGCACCAGACAGCTCACTGTATTATTACATTATACAACACAACTGAGATCAGCACCAGACAGCTCTCTGTATTATTACATTATACAACACAACTGAGATCAGCACCAGACAGCTCTCTGTATTATTACATTATACAACAAAACTGAGATCAGCACCAGACAGCTCTCTGTATTATTACATTATACTACACAACTGAGATCAGCACCAGACAGCTCTCTGTATTATTACATTCTACAACACAACTGAGATCAGCACCAGAAAGCTCTCTGTATTATTACATTATGTAACACAACTGAGATCAGCACCAGACAGCTCTCTGTATTATTACATTATACTACACAACTGAGATCAGCACCAGACAGCTCTCTGTATTATTACATTATACAACACAACTGAGATCAGCACCAGACAGCTCTCTGTATTATTACATTATGTAACACAACTGAGATCAGCACCAGACAGCTCTCTGTATTATTACATTATACAACACAACTGAGATCAGCACCAGACAGCTCTCTGTATTATTACATTATACTACACAACTGAGATCAGCACCAGACAGCTCTCTGTATTATTACATTATACAACACAACTGAGATCAGCACCAGACAGCTCTCTGTATTATTACATTATACAACACAACTGAGATCAGCACCAGACAGCTCTCTGTATTATTACATTATACAACACAACTGAGATCAGCACCGGACAGCTCTCTCTATTATTACATTATACTACACAACTGAGATCAGCACCAGACAGCTCTCTGTATTATTACATTATACTACACAACTGAGATCAGCACCAGACAGCTCTCTGTATTATTACATTATACTACACAACTGAGATCAGCACTGGACAGCTCTCTGTATTATTACATTATACAACACAACTGAGATCATCACCAGACAGCTCTCTGTATTATTACATTATACTACACAACTGAGATCAGCACCGGATAGCTCTCTCTATTATTACATTATACTACACAACTGAGATCAGCACCGGACAGCTCTCCGTATTATTCCATTATACAACACAACCGAGATCAGCACCAGACAGCTCTCTGTATTATTACATTATACTACACAACTGAGATCAGCACCGGACAGCTCTCTGTATTATTACATTATACTACACAACTGAGATCAGCACCAGACAGCTCTCTGTATTATTACATTATGTAACACAACTGAGATCAGCACCAGACAGCTCTCTGTATTATTACATTATACAACACAACTGAGATCATCACCAGACAGCTCTCTGTATTACATTATACAACACAACTGAGATCAGCACCGGACAGCTCTCTCTATTATTACATTATACAACACAACTGAGATCAGCACCAGACATCTCTCTGTATTATTACATTATATAACACAACTGAG
Source organism: Pseudophryne corroboree (assembly GCF_028390025.1). Taxonomy (NCBI): domain Eukaryota; kingdom Metazoa; phylum Chordata; class Amphibia; order Anura; family Myobatrachidae; genus Pseudophryne; species Pseudophryne corroboree. Next base: position 86,210,340 of record NC_086449.1, on the reverse strand, counting down.
ATCAGCACCAGACAGCTCTCTGTATTATTACATTATGTAACACAACGGAGATCAGCACCCAGAGCCAGCCATAGGCATAGGCAAACTAGGCAATTGCCTAGGGCATTTGATATGCCTAGAGGCATCAGCAGCTTCTGCTGATTAAAATGATATGCAGCATGCCTATATTCTGTGTGTAGCATTTCATATGCAGATACAGCCACAGTCTCACACAGTATATAGGCATGCTGCATATCAGTTTAATCAGCAGAAGCTGCTTGTGCATCCTAGACACTTAGCAATGCAAATAAGATGCATTTTCATTTAAAAAAATGTGCCCGACGTTAGCATTGAGGCAAGATTTATGAAGACACATCTGTATCCAGGCAGAGGTCACAGTGTTAGTGGCAGTGTGAGTGCATGTGAGTGGGTTGGTTGTGCATTAATAATGTGCAACATACGTGTAAGGGGCACTATGTGTGTCATGTGTATAAGGGCATAAATAATGTGCATCATATGTGGAACAGGGTACTACTGTATGTGTGTCATTATGTGTATAAGGGCATTAATAATGTGCAGCATATGTGTAAGGGACATTATGTGTAAAAGGGCATTAATAAAGGTTGTCATAATGTGTAAGGCACATTATGTTTATAAGGACATTAATAATGCGTCTCATATGTTTAAGGGGCATTAACTGTGTGGCATTATGTGTATAAGGTGCTCTACTATGTGGCATTGCGTATAGAAAGGGCACTACTGTGTCATCTAATGTGAATAAAGAGCAATAGGGTGTGGTGTAATGTGAATAAGGAGCAATTCAGTGTGATATAATGTGAATAAGGGGCTCTACTGTGAGGAGTAACGTTTATAAGGTAAAGTGATACTACTGTGGGATGTAATATGAATTATGGACACTATCGCATGATCAAATGTGAATAAAACTGCAGTACTGTGTGGCGTAATTGGAATTTGGAAACACACCCCTTTTTGGGCTGTGAGCCAAATGTGTTCCTATTTAAAATATAGGGGGTGCAAACACCAAAATAATGACTGCTATGGATGAGGGGTGGTGGTGCTGTGAAAGAGGTGCAAGGTCAGAGGCGGAACCAGCGGTGGTGCTTGGGGGCACCAGCCAAAATCTTGCCTAGGGCATCATATTGGTTAGGGCCGGCTCTGCCTCCACCCGTAGCATCTACAGACACCCTCCCCATCCGCAGCAACCCCCGCAACTCCCCCATCCGCCCCCCCTCCACCTGCAGCATCTGCACACACCCTCCCCCATCTGGGGTCACCACGAAAACCCGGAACGTACCTAAACTTGCAAGTCAAGGACGTTGTTCGAACGCATAAAGGTTTATTTTCCATAAGATTCTTTCCTTATTGTGTCCACATTTATCTTCTCCTTGTTTGTCGATATACTGCAGGACGGCACACTACTCCCACATAGTTAAAGTGGCCATCTATTAGCCTCCCAATGTTTCAGCACCCATTGGTGTCAGGACCTCCGCCTTGAGGAAGCACTCTTTACCAGAGAATCTTACCGTCTGGCATATTTCATGGACTTGTAGCACTGGTCTACACTTGTTTGAAAGTATGCTATGTATATGTACAGTATGTTACGTGCACCGACACACACACATATATATATATATATATATATATATATACACAGTACTGTGACTCTGTGCGCAGTACTATCAGGTCGCATGCGCGGTGCAGTTTAGACAGATGTATAGTTAAAAAAATATTTCTCCACTGCATGTGACATCAGCAGAGCATGCAACTTAAGTCAGGACATATATGTGTAACACTCCCTGTTATGTTGGGTATAACAACAAACGCACATCATTGAACATTACTGCAAATGCTCAAGTAGGGAGTTCAATTGGAAGCCTGGTGAAAGCTGATATAAGTGGAACACAATTGGTCTGAGGGATGTGTTGCAGAGATGAAGTGCAGCAGCAAGTGGTGATGATAGTCAGTGGCGTAACTACCGAAGGTGCAGGAGGTGCAGCCGCTATGGGGCCCGAGCTTTTCCAGGGCCTGCTGCTCCCCCTGCACCCAGACCGAGGCTGCCTACATGGTCCGCTGCTCCCCCCTTCATCCCCGCCCACGGTGAGAAAGCTGCCACAGCCGAAAGCACCCCAGAAGGCTGCCTTCCAGTACCCCCGCGACCGCTGCACAGAGGTACGCAGCGGCCGCGGGGGCTACTGGAAGAAATCCAATTGGATCCCTCTCAGGAAGAAACTTAAAGATGTTCATAGGCTTCTATGGGATATACTGGGAGGGTCCTGTATCAGATCCCTCTCAAGAAGATGCAAAAAGAAGACCATAGACTTCTATAAGGTAATGCCAGTAGAGCTGGCGTTACCATCAACATCGAACTCCATCATATTAGAGGTACAGTATATAGATATTGCTTGCAAATAAACCTTTGCCCCACTGTTGTAGTTTAATTAATGTTAGACATCTGTTTATTGGAAAAAAGGGAAATGTGTCCTATTTATTAGAAGTTTATTAATTTGTTTAGGGAATGTGGGTATTTAAATGTAATGACTTATTGCCACATTTTTACTATATTTGTTGAAGGGATTTTAGAAAATGAATTAAAAGGATATCCTCACCAGAGAAGTAAAGTTATCAGGATCTGCTTAATAAAGGAGCAATTAACCTTTGTGCCAGTCATTGTGTGACCTATTGTCTGCAACTGTTTGCGCGGTCTTCGCCTCTCTGCCTGGGATGTGTCTTAGCTGAGTCTTTGGGTCAAGATAAATGGAAATAAGAAACAAGCTCCGAAGTATATTCTTATCAATCTATGCTGTAAAGGCCACCCAATACTACATATCTCACCCTGTCTGCACTAACATCACTCTGGAAGTCTGCACTATCCTTGGTTCACTATATAATAAATACCTCCCAACTTTCTCAGTAAATGAAGAGGGACACACTCCCGAAAAGTGAGCATGGTCTATGAAAAGAGGCGTGGCTTCGTGGGAGGGCCCGCAATTGCGAGCAATGCCCCGTTTTTGTCACTGAGGGTGCATGCCCAGTGCTCCGTGAGCCGCTGGCATGCCCCCTCTCAGAGCAGCGAGTGCAGGAGCCTCCCAACCAGACTTGCCTACCCTCCCGCATTCAGCGGGAGGCTCCCAATTTTTAAGTGAGCCTCCCGCTGCCCCGCAAAACTTGCCAGCCCCCCGGATTTTCAGGGTCCTCACCGAAAATCAGCACTGCGCATGCGCAAGTCCGGAGGGCCCAGCACCTGCACGGGAGACTTCGGGGGCGGCAGTGTCCGTCTTGCTAGGCACACTGCACAGTGACAAGGAAGCAGTCTCAATCAGGGGTGTGCTTCCTGTGGCTGGCCCCTCCCACCACACTCAGACTGAGAGAGAGCTGCGTGTATGAGGCCAGCAGCAGCAGAAGCTGACCTCTCTCTCTGCTCCTCGGCTCTCACTGTTGCCTTCCCACACTGTCCTCCAGTCTGCTCCTAAGAGGAAGGAACAACGTAGCCAGGTGACTGCTGTGTGTAATGGGGGGAATGTAATGTGGCACTGACTGGGTGTAAATTGGGGTAGGGGGCTGTGTATGATGTGGAGCTGTGTGTAATATGTGAGCTGGGTGTAATATGGGGGAGGGGGCTGTGTATGATGTGGAGCTGGGTGTAATATGGGGGAGGGGGTTGTGTATCATGTAATGTGCTGGGTGTAATATGGGGGAGGGGGGGTGTTTGCTGTGTGTAATGTGCTGGCTGCAATATGGGGAAGGGGGACTGTCTGTAATGTGCTGGGTGTAATATGGGGGAGGGGGGCTGTGTGTAAGGTGCTGGGTGTAATATGGGGAGGGGGACTGTGTGTAATGTGCTGGGTGTAATATGGGGAGGGGGGCTGTGTGTAAGGTGCTGGGTGTAATATGGGGGAGGGGGACTGTGTGTAATGTGCTGGGTGTAATATGGGGAGGGGGGCTGAGTGTAATGTAATGTGCTGGGTGTAGTATGGGGCTGTGTATGATGAGGAGCTGGGTGTAATATGGGGTATGGGACTGTGTATGATGTGAGCTGGGTGTAATATGGGGGAGGGGGTTGTGTATAATGTAATGTGCTGGGTGTAATATGGGTGAGTTGCGTATAATGTAATGTGCTGGGTGTAATATGGGGGAGGGGTGTGTATAATGTAATGTGCTGGGTGTAATATGGGGGAGGGGTGTGTATAATGTAATGTGCTGGGTGTAGTATGGGGGAGGGGGTTGTGTATAATGTAATGTGCTGGGTGTAATAAGTGGGAGGGGGCAGTGCATAATGCAATGTATTCTGGTGCTGTATGTACTAGGTGTAATGTGTATGTGGGTGTAGTGGGTGTATGTATACACACACACAGTGCTGAAAGTGGGCCGGTATACACTGGTATGGCATACCGGCACTTCGAGCACTGACTGCCGCATCTTTTCAAATTCGTCACTATTAACGCGCCAATTGGAGCTCTTGAACCAGCAGCCAATCAGGAGCAGCCACTCCTGATTGGCTGCTGGTCTGTGGCAGATTTGAAATAGTGGCGGTCATAGGTGGACCATAGCTACCCCGAAGGCCGCTGCCCTCAGCCTCCTCCTCCGCACTGCCGCCCACAGCCGCCTCCTCTGCACCGTCGATGACCACAGCCTCCTCATCCTCCACACCGCCGACCACACACTCCTCCGCTCATTAACCAATCTTACCCTGCTGCCTTTCTCTCTCCCTACTGTATGTCTTTGCTGTCCTCCTCCTATGTCTCTTCCTGTCTCTCTGTCACTCTCCCTGTCCCTACTGTATGTCCCTGCTGTCACTCTCCCTGTCCCTGAATTTTGGCTCATTCCGTGTGGATTGTGGCTCATACTGTGTAGCTTAATGTGAATTTCGGCTCATACTGTGTGGAATATGTGAATTTCAGCTCACACCGTGTGGCATAATGTGTGTGTGTGTGTGTGTATGTATATACATATATATATATATATATATATATATATAAAATCCCACACCAGTGTATATAGATTTTGGTTTTCTCAGTCACTTAATGTATCTTGCACTTATATTGTTGCTTTTTTTCTAATTCTTTTTTTTTTGCTGCTTTTTGTACTATAGTTTTCACCTGCCATTGCAGGACACACCCCTGATTGCAATAAATACACCCATAGGTGGAACTAGACACACCCCTTGGGCGGAGCTCGACACACCCCTGCACGGCGCATTCTGCTGCCACCTGGAATCTCCCTGAAACTAGTTTTCAAAAGTAGGCAAGTATGCTCCCAACTGCCCCCCCTTCACCGCCGGACACGGTCATAGTGTCCATCTTCCTCTTCTCCCAATGTTGGGAGCTTTGTATATACAGAATATAAAATGCACTTTATATAATTTGATTTGTTCAGTTACTGTGCCTATAACAAGGTTGTGTAACTCTTTACTCTATACAGTGTCAGTTCTTTGCCTTTGAGAATAATAAATAAACACTGACACACAGCATGCAATAAAATCTGCACCCTCCCCCAGTGTTGCCCCGCTGCCGATTGATGATCAGTCAGCATGGCAGGACCACCCACCCAGTGGCTGCAGACACCAGTGTGTCTATCAAACAGAGGACAGTGGCACCTACATATCGCTTACTTTTAGTGTGCTTTGTTGCCATATTGGTAATTGTTTGCACTTAATATAATATTAGGGTAATGGATATTGTCTGAATTAAAATATAATTCATTATAAATAGGTGATTTAACCATGGTGAATAGTATAGGTCTATATATAGTAAGAAATAGATAAGTTAGGTTTGTGTACATGTATAAGTTAAATGTAACTTATAGTAAAATGCACACAGATACTGGTATGTACAGGGCTGCGTTTAAAATGCGGAGTCAGAAATCTGCATATCCTTAGCAAATGGATGGTATCTGCCCTTTGTTTTGTTATACTGCAGACCGGAGACAATTACAACACAATGGGGGTAATTCTGAGTTGATTGCAGCAGCAAGTTTGTTAGCAATTGGGCAAAACCATGTGCACTGGAGGGGGGGCAGATATAACATTTGCAGAGAGAGTTAGATTTGGGTGGGTTCTTTTGTTTCTGTGCATGGTAAATACTGGCTACTTTATTTTTACAATGCAATTTAGATTTCAGTTTGAATACACCCCACCCAAATCTAACTCTCTCTGCACATGTTATATCTGCCCCTCCTGCAGTGCACATGGGCCCTCATTCCGAGTCGTTCGCTCGGTAATTTTCATCGCATCGCAGTGAAATTCCGCTTAGTATGCATGCGCAATAATCGCACTGCGACTGCGCCAAGTAATTTTACAATGAAGATAGTATTTTTACTCACGGCTTTTTCCTCGCTCCGACGATCGTAGTGTGATTGACAGGAAATGGGTGTTACTGGGCGGAAACACAGCGTTTTCGGGGCGTGTGGATAAAAACGCTACCGTTTCCGGAAAAAACGCAGGAGTGGCCGGAGAAACGGGGGAGTGTCTGGGCGAACGCAGGGTGTGTTTATGACGTCAAACCAGGAACGACAAGCACTGAACTGATCGCAGATGCCGAGTAAGTCTGAAGCTACTCTGAAACTGCTAAGTAGTTTGTAATCGCAATATTGCGAATACATCGGTCGCAATTTTAAGAAGCTAAGATACACTCCCAGTAGGCGTAGGCTTAGCCTGAGCAACTCTGCTAAATTCGCCTTGCGAGCGATCAACTCGGAATGAGGGCCCTGGTTTTGCCCAATTGCTAACAAAATTGCTGCTGCGATCAACTCAGAATTAGGCCCAATATCAATTGAGTTACCAAGTCCCAATTGTTCATGCTAACAGCTGTGGTAAAAAAATATATTTACACTCCAAATAATCAAAAGGAAAACCTTTGATGGACTAAGAAATATCAGACTCTATGACCCCAGATCACATCCTCTGCTCGTCACCTTGAGGTAGAACGATTGGACATGTTTTACGACACTTTGGAATCTGGCAGTGCCGCCTTGAGGGTTTATGTATGCCACCGTGGTGACATTGTCTGACCATACTTGAACTGGCCTGTTCTGTAGCAGAGGCAGGGTGTTAGACAAAGTATTGAACACTGCCCGCAATTGCAGAATGTTTATCGGGAGGAGTGATTCCTTCATGGTCCACCAACCTTGGAAAGAGTGTTGCTCCAACACCGCACCCCAACCACTCTGACTGGCATCCATAGTCAGTAGGACCCAGTTGGGGACCCAGAAGGGACAGCCCCTGCTCAATTGCCAGTCCAGTAGCAACCAGGTCAGCGACAGACGAACCTCCGGAGTCAAGGAGATCATGTGAGACTTGATCCAATGAGGTAGGCTGTCCCACTAGGAAAGGATTAACCTCTGCAGAGGGCGGGAATGAAATTGAGCCGACACCATAGGACCTACTACTTGCATCGCTGAGTGTATCGACACTCTTGGGTGATCCTTATCTGATCCTGTCCTGAAGTTTCAGGACCTTCTCTGGAGACAGAAACAGCTGTTGACTGTGTGTGTCCAACAGCGCCCCCAGGTGCACCATGCTCTGAGCAGGGACCAGCAAGGACTTCTTCCAGTTGATGAGCCACCCGTGGGCTTGTAGAAAGTTTACAGTTGCAGATGACGGAGGAGGACATCGTGGAAGTTTTCCAGAATCAGCAAGTCATCCAGATATGGCAGGATCCTGACTCCCTGGTGACAGAGATGAGCTGTCATCATGGCCATAACCTTGGTGAAGATCCGTGGGGCCGTGGCCAGTCCAAATGGCAGAGCCTGGAATTGATAGTGAAGGTTGCCAATAGCAAACTGCAGATATGCATTGCGATATGGCAACAGGTATATGCAGGTAAGCATCTTGTATATCCAGGGATACCATATAGTCTCCTGGGTTCCATGGCCAGTATAATTGAGTGCAGTGTTTCCATACGGAACTTGGACACTCTCACAAATTTGTTCAATGATTTAAGGTTGAGTATAGGCCGGAAAGACCCATTGTGTTTTGGGACTAGAAACAGGGTCGAGTAGTGTCCTCTGCCTCTCTGGGACACAGGTACCAGCACCACTGTAGAGCTTGCACTTTCAACTGATGCGAAGGGATAGCCGTTGTGCAGAACTGGCGAGGGGGACTTCTCTTGAAAGAGACTGCAAACCCGCGAGAGATGACTTCTCGCACCCTAGTGATGAGCGGATTCGGTTTTACTCGGTTTTACTCTGTTCTCAAAACCGAATCTTATTGGCTATCCAAAACACGTGACATCAGTGAGCCAATAAGATTCGGTTTTGAGAACCGAGTAAAACCGAGTAAAACCGAATCCGCTCATGACCGACGCACCCATGCGTCTCAAGTGGTCTTTAACCAGACCTGGGTGAACTGCAGAAGTCAGCCTCCTTCCCTGGGGTCCCCAAGGGGGAGGCCCGCCACGTCATGTAGCAGGCTTGTTGTGTTTAGAAGCCGGCTGATGGGCTGCCCAGGATTTTTTTGCCTTGGGCTTAGTGGTTTTGGGTGCACGAGATTGTCTCGGATATGCCTGACCTTTTGCTTTCCCTTGCAGTCGAAATTAGCAAAAAGTGGTACCTTTTGCCTTCTGTGCAGAAGGATTAGTATTTGGGAGAAAAGCAGTCACTATTTTCTTGAGATCTCCTCCAAATAGGATGTCCCCGTTAAAAGGGAGTACCTCCAAAGTCTTTTTGGAGTCCAGGTCCACCTTCCATGACCTCAACCACAGAATGCGGCGAGCCAGTATGGACGTAGTTGATGCCTTGGCCGCAAACACACCCGCCTCAGAGGATGCCTCCTGAATGTAATAGGCGATGGTGGTAATATGAGGCAGGTATTGTCTGACAGTGTCAGAGATATTCTGAGGCGCCTCTTCCTCTAATGCCTGAACCCATGCTTCAATTCCTTTTGCAGCCCAGGAGATTGCTATAGTGGGTCTATGTACAGCACCTGTAAGGGAGTAAATAGACTTCAGGCATCCCCCCACACACTTATCTGTCGGTTCTTTCAGTGAGGTGACAGTGGTGACAGGTAGAGTAGATGACACCACGAGATGGGTGACATGGGAATACACCGACGGTGAATTTTCCCACTTGTTACATAACTCTGAAGGGAGAGGATAACGAGCTACCATCCTTTTAGATAGGGAGAATTTCTTTCCTGGAGAAGACCAGCGTTCTTGACGTATATCTACTAAATGGTCATAATGCGGCAATAAAGTTTTAGTTTCCTTCTGACGTTTAAATTGATCAGGTTTCTTAGACACCGTAGTGGAATCCTCATCATCATCAGTGATCTGTAGGATCTGCTTAATAGCAACCTCTAAGTCAGGGACATCAACCTGAGTAGTAGATTCTTCGTCAGAAGCAACTGTGTCAGTGTCTGACGGGTCAGTATACTCCCCATCCTCATCAGAAGAATCTTCTGAGAGATTAGTGGATTGTGAGGAGGAAGTAGCCCGCTTAGGTGACCCCATGACATGGGAGTGACTTGGGGCAGTTTTAAGTCTATCCAAGGATTGATTCAAGTGCTGCAACTGGGTAGACAAATTATCCACCCAAGGCGGATTTACCATAGGGACAATATGTGACTGTAATGGCACAGGAGGTCCCATAGGGGGCGTAAGGCGTGTCACAAGCGTATTTAACATAGATGAGAATGTCGCCCAAGGAGGCTCCTGATTGGTTACAGGAGCTGCGGACTGACTGGGAGATGTATGGCACAGAGTACACAGACCGTCATACAAAACTTCCCCCTCAGGCAAATCCTTGGCGCATGCTCTGCATGACACAGGAGCATCTGCGGAATTCCCGCCCTCTGTGTTAGACATTTTCAGTGAGTGTAACCACAGAGCGAATGAGTATGATACAGCCAGACAGAGTACAATACTTGCGAATAAATCCCCTAGTATGTGACAGCATACACAGGGGGTCATTCTAACCTGATCGCTCGCTGCAGTTTATCGCAGTGCAGCAATCAGGTCAGAACTGCGCATTCAATGGTGCCACAGTGCACCGGCACATGGCTGACAGCTGACGACTGTCATTGCCTAGCGATCGCCTCAGCCTGATTGACAGGCAGAGGCAGTCGCTGGGCAGGAGGGGGCGGCACAGCGGCGTTTGGACGCTGCTTTGTGGGTGCAGTCTGACTAATGCAGGCATGGCCGGATCATGCGGAGGGCGGGCTGCAGCGGCTGTGTAATGTCACATGCAGCCACTGCGAGCTGGGCAGCCACAAGTAGCTCCCGGCCAGCACGCAAAAGCTGCGCTGGCCTGGAGCTACTCCTGAAGTACAAAAGCATCGCCACTGTGCGAAGCTTTTGTACTTCAGCGATGGGGCAGGGACTGACATGCGGGGCGGTCTAGCCCTGTGCTGGGCGTCCCCCCGCATGTCAGTGTGGATGGTCATAGCTGTGCTAAATTTAGCACAGCTACGATCAACTCGGAATGACCCCCACAGTACACAACACCAGCGAATAAATCCGGTAGTATGTGACTGAGTACACAATAGAATACACTTTAACGGTAAATACTGTGATGCACTATATATGAGACCCAGATGCACCTAGTCCCTTAGGGTATGCCTTTCTGCCATTTCATCTTGGATGACATCTCGCCACCTCAAACTTAATATTTCCAAAACAGAATTAATTATATTTCCACCGGCCAATAGTAGTTACCAACCTGATATCTCTATCACTGTTGAGAACTCGACAATCATCCCAACCCCACAAGCTCGCTGCCTAGGTGTCATTCTTGACTCTGAACAGTCCTTTGTTACCCACATTCAATCTGTCTCAAGATCATGTTACATACATCTAAGAAACATATCCAAAATACGACCATATCTTACACAAGACACAGCAAAAACTCTAATCCATGTTCTCATTATCTCCCGCATTGATTATTGTAATAGTCTCCTGACCGGTCTTCCCAAACATAGGCTCTCACCACTACAATCCATTTTGAATGCAGCTGCGAGGCTAATCTTCCTTGCCAGACGTTCATCGTCTGCGGATCCGCTCTGTCAGTCCCTCCATTGGTTACCGGTATTCTACCGTATTAAATATAAAATACTTTTACTCACATACAAGGCTGTTAACCAAACTGCACCAACATACATCTCTTCACTCATCTCAAAATATCTCCCTACCCGACCTCTCCGCTCTGCACAAGATCTACGTCTCTCATCCACACGCATTACTTGTTCACACTCAAAATTACAGGAGTTTTTCCGGGCTTCACCCACTCTGTGGAATGCCCTCCCACGCACAGTAAGACTCGCCTCTAGTCTCCAAACCTTTAAATGTTCCCTGAAAACTCACCTCTTCAGACAAGCCTATCAAATTCCAGACCCACCCACATAACCTTCAGTGCTTCCCTATCTAATTACATCCTCTGTAGAGTATTCATAACATCACATATCTTGTCTTTCTTTAGTCTCACACCCTCCTGACACTTGGCCAACTTTGTGGGGTATCATCATACAACCCATTAAGAACCTAGCAATCTGGTGGACCATTATGCAATAGGTAGCATCTATCCTTGTGTATCTATGCCTATTTCCCTATAGATTGTAAGCTTGCGAGCAGGGCCTTCCTACCTCTATGTCTGTCTGTTTTTACCCAGTTTTGTTCTATTACTGTTGTTCTAATTGTAAAGCGCAATGGAATATGCTGCGCTATATAAGAAACTGTTAATAAATAAATAAATAAATAAATACAGAATACAGTGAAAACTAAAGCTGGGACACACTGAAAGGGAAATCCATACAGCAGATACAGGCGCACACAGTCACAGTGACAATGCAGATAATTATTTTAGTAAGACAACAAAACTGGACTAGTAAATGTATATTTATATATATATATATATATATATATATATACACACATATATATATATATATACACATATATATATATATATATATATATAAAAATAAATATATATATATATATATATATACAGATGGGTCCACATTTATCTTGACCTTTAGTAGGATTAACGGAGACTGGCCAGTCGGACTTAATCCCCTCCTTTAATGATTGAATCCCCTGCTGTATTGTTCTCTGTATTGTATTGCAGCTGAGAACAATAGATGAAGGGCTTATGCTAATAAGTCATGTTGTGCCTAGGCGCAGAACACTAGTCAAGATAACCGTGGAGCCATCTGTATATATATATATATATATATATATATATATACACATATAAAACAATGCACGGTCTGAGACTGGATGTATTTATCAGAATACTCATACAATATATTCTGGCACAAGTACACTTGTTCTTAACTAATGCTGTCTTAATATGGACATGTAGAATACTTAAGTGTGTGTAAAATCTTGGCACTGATATGCAGGCGGATTTACAGAGGAGACCTTGCCCTGTAGTCCCTGAGACCAGCATCGCAGTCCATCTCCTTAGACTGCGATCGGAATGCGATTTAATGGCAGGTCCCGTATGGAGGACCCTCTTAACTCCTCCCTTCTGTAGCAGCCATGCGAACCAGGAGAGCATCTGCGACCGTGTGCCTAAGCCGGAGCGTCTCCGCCGCAAGTACCCGGAAACAGAGCCAGCGGGAGTATGCGATGCCGCTGGGGAGGTGACGGAGCCACAGTACAGAATGTCAACCTGACATGTAAGTGCTGCAGCTCTTGAAGTCTTCTAAAAGCTTTTTCAGGGCTGCCCAGTGCAGTCCCCCTGTTAAGTGACCTGTTTCTGCAGGCACCAACTCGAAACTGAGCTCACAGTGTGGAGGCAGGGATATAGAGGAGGACCCAATGCATCCTGGGACAGTCTAAAGCTTTAGCCTGTTGGTGCCTCTGGATCAAGATCCATCTCTACACCCCTGATGTTTCCGTGTGGAAACCAATATACTCCGCTGCAGAAATATTACCATCCACACCATATGAATGGCAATTGCAACAGTCAACCAAAAGCTGAAGAATTATATCTGTATTTTATATAAGTGTCTAGTATGTTCTCTATTATATAGAGGTTTCTAAAATGCTCCCTGTAATGTACAGTATATTGGAAGCAGCAGCGAGGCTAGCATATGTTAATGCAGCAGGAGGCATCTGGTATAAGAAGATGCCTTCTGCATGCATGCATGCGTGATCTACTTATGAGTCCAAGGATGCAGCATTGGATCACTTGTGACACTATTGGCTGGCTGAGTGTCCCATGAGGTCACGCAAGCTGGCCACTGCAGCTCTTTCCAAGAATCTAGGAAATCTTTGTCAGATGCCGGAGATCCTGGCCTCGGCACACCCAAAAAACAGGGGTGCCATGCCTCAGTTATATGAAATGGCTGCCGTCACTGCCTCCTCCCCACTGAATCCAATGACGCAGGACCCGTACTGCATATGCAGCCACCGTTGCTTCGGGACCTGCATCAGGCCTACTGTATTGTACATTGGTCATTTGAATTTCCTGTGTACTATTAGTATTTAAGTGTTACTAGCATGCCCCTGTATTGTATACTGGTTACTAGAATTTTCAGTGTATTGTATATTGGTTATTAGAATGCTCTGCGTATTATATATCAGTTAATAGAATGCCTATTGTAGTTAGTCACTAGAATTAATTATTTCTGTACTATATGTTGGTCACTAGAATGCTCCTGTATTATATATTGGTTACTAGTTAACGCTTGTATATTGGACATTGTCTCTCTATGGTATATATGTCAGTAGAATGCTCTCTGTATTGTATTGCATTGCTAAAATGCTCCCTGTATTATGTTACAGTCATTACAATGCTCTTAGTATAGTATATTGGTCATTATAATGCTTCCTATCGTGTGCATCAGACTCTAGAGTGGTACCTGTTTTGTGTACAGTAACAGTATCAGCCACTGCTCAATGCCAGAAGTTCTTAAATGTGGTCCCCAATGCACCCTAATGGTCCAGGTTTTAATGTATATTCATGACTCAGCCCAGATGGTTAAATGAAATTGACTGAGGTACTAAGTAAGTCACCTGAGGCCAAGCATGGGAACCTCTCTTCTATACAGTATATTGTATAGTGGTTACTAGAATGCTCCTGTCATTAAAGTATTCCTGTTTTGTGCATTAGTCACTAGAATTACCCTATATTGTTTATGAATCACTGGAATACTTGTATATCTTACACTAGAATGGTCCCTATAGTGTATACCAGTCACTAGAATTCTTTCTTTATTATACATAAATCACTAGAATTCTCTTTGTATTCTATATTGGTTACTAGATGCATGCTCTATGCACTGTATGTTAGTCACTACAATTCTGATTGTATTGTGTTTTGGTTACTAGAATGCTCTCTGTATTGTAAGTCAGACACTGCAATTCTCTCTGTGTTGAGAAGAGGCAATTTGCATAGACTCTGCATGCCAAATGGTGTTGGTAGGAGGTGTATTTGATACTTTAACATCATGTTTTATTGAATATTTAAACCACTTCCCAGTTAGAACAATAAAATAAAAATGTTGTTTCTATTTCAATTTTTACAGATTTCATCCTTCATTTTCCTGCTGAGATTATTTCTTTCACCACTTTTATCAGCAGACGTCATTTTCACCTTTTCAGTGTCTTATAAAGAGCTTATGAAAGTTAAATACTTTATTATTTCAGAGCTCAATAAAAAAAATTAAACAGTTGGCATTGTGATGGAGATGTTTTCCTCCTGTACCAGCTCTCTCTAGCCTGCAAGCACTTTCACATCCCCTGGGTCTGTAATTGCTGGCACAAATAACTTTCAGGCCGAGAACACTGATGCAAATATCTTTTCAGGCTGGTAATTGCACAGCAGCTGATGCTAGATGGATGATGCAGTGGCCAGTGCCAGGTATCTGCAAGTAACATCACAGAAACCACTGTAGAGTGTATATGAGAATTGAAAAAAAAACATTGCATAATTTCTATTTATTACTTGGACCATCCGGGAATATTAAACCTACTTTAATTAAGGTATATCCTTCATGAATTGCTTATAATGCTGTATTACATATACATCCTGTCCTGCAACTGATGCTGCTGGTTATTTGACTAAAGGAACTCTAACCTCGAAACTGTGATGGCCATTGACAGGTCTTCCATCGATGGTTTGAATTGATAGCAGGAAAACACTGACTGCAAATAAGACTGTGCAGGAGTTGGACCAATCAGGGAAGAAGACAGGGCTTTGCTGATCACATTGTGGCCTCCAGGTGAGAAAGAAAAGAAACATCCCTAGCAATGGCTGCCATCAATGGCAAAACCTACTACTTTGGTGGCAAATCATCCCTTGTTAAATTGTGGATGGTCATCCCTCATACTAGGTCTATACGTATATAGGTTCCGAGCAACCTTAGGGAGTTTGTTGCCACCTCTTTGTCTGCTGTTTATTTTATTACAGTAAGTATCACCATGGTCATCCCAAAGATACTTTCCCAAAAACAGCACATACTAGGCCCTCATTCCGAGTTGTTCGCTCGTTATTTTTTTTCGCAACGGAGCGATTAGTCACTAATGCGCATGCGCAATGTTCGCACCGCGCCTGCGCCAAGTAAATTTGCAAAGAAGTTTGGTATTTTACTCACGGCTTTATGAAGAAATTTCTTTGTTCTGGTGATCGGAGTGTGATTGACAGGAAGTGGGTGTTTCTGGGTGGAAACTGGCCGTTTTATGGGTGTGTGCGAAAAAACGCTTGCGTTTCTGGGAAAAACGCGGGAGTGCCTGAAGAAACGGGGGAGTGTCTGGGTGAACGCTGGATGTGTTTGTGACGTCAAACCAGGAACGAAACTGACTGAACTGATCGCAGTGGCAGAGTAAGTCTCGAGCTACTCTGAAACTGCAAAGAAATTTCTATTCGCAATTCTGCTAATCTTGCGTTCGCAATTCTGCTACGCTAAGATTCACTCCTAGTAGGCGGCGGCTTAGCGTGTGCAATGCTGCTAAAAGCAGCTAGCGAGCGAACAACTCGGAATGAGAGCCACTAGTCACTCGTGTGGAGAACATTAGCACCAGGTATAGAAACTCCTCATTATGCTAATGATATTGCACAAGTTCATTCTCAGTTCAGCAACAACCCAATGAGACCTGATCCACCAAACACAGGTCTAGGAGTTTCCATGTAGTGATATATTTTGCAAGGTGGCAGAAACACCCCAATTTGTACAATTCTGTAGGAGAATGTACTGTTCTGACCTTATGGGCCTGTGAGTGTTATGGTAAAGGTAACTGATTTGGGTACTAGGAATAGTTGTGCTGTGACTGCTTATCGATGAATGGCACAATTGGGGGTCTGCCACTTAGAACACTTGCCACATTGAACCACTTAACTCTACATCCACTTCCACTGATCATAGTCCAGGAGGTAACGGATTACACCATTTCACTAAATGGAAAGTACTCCATCTATATTTGTATCAACATTTAGAAACACGTAGATAGCTGGGCATTATATCAACATAGGAGGTTCCTACTTCTCTATGCCTCATCTCACCTGCTCCATCCCAATCATCAAATGAAATTACTCATCACCAATTGAATTGATCAGTCCAATACATTAATTACATCTTTGTCAAACTGTCAGAAGTGCCTAAAATATATACACATTCATTTTATCTTTAAGAGCCATTGACACTAATTGTAGCTAGGCTGAGGGAGTCTCATGAGACACTGCTGGCTCAATACAAAGTATTTGTAAATAGATGGGGACTGAAGGGATTTATTAATATCCAGGAGACATGTGCAACTGTATCTGTATCCCACGCACACTGTATCTGACCCACATTGTAAAGATTTCAGGTTTGGATCCCCTCCTGCAGGCTGCAGATTATGCATGTTGCTTACTGTGTAACAAGTTGGTTGATATTTTTTTTCTCTTGTAGCTACTGATCTAACATAGCCACTAGGTGGCAAACATATATCACCTGTGGAAGGTGAATCTATTGCAGTAAAGCAGTTTCCCAAACTGCACCATTAAAGTTCAGATTGTAAAGATATCCATGTTTAAGTCCAGATTGTTAAGTCCAATTAACTGAGGTACTAATTAAGTCACCTGTTTTCAAGTAAGGATATCCTTAAAACGTGGGCTTTAACGGCATAGCATGGGAAAGGTTATCTGTAGAAAGCAGAGGTAATGTTTTGTGGATTTTCTAATTGTACACAGGTGAGTTAGTCTATTTTTGCTGGGTCAGTAACTATCCCACCTGCTTCCACAAACAGAAATCCTCAAAATATGTCCTGGTGGCAAGGCCAGAGGCAGAACTCTGGGAGGCAACGGAGTCATCTGCCGCCGGGCTGCTGCTCTGAAGGGGGGCACCTCTCCTCCTATACTGTGACACCAGTGAATTAAGTTAATTGATAGCTGCCGCTGTCTTTTCAGTGGCCGACTTCCTCACTGGTCCCTGCACCTTACAAATCACACCCTCTTTATTATACACATTTTACAAGTGTCACACCCAGGATTAGAAACCACAACCTATTATACTGGAAGCAGACACCTTACTGATGAAGCTGTTTGCACCTGTATAGTAAATATGAGAATTTTAACTATATGAAGATACTTCTCTGACAATTACACGTAACTTCATATAGTTCGCATTCTCATGCTTCCTCTACAGGAGCAAATAGCTCCATCAGTAAAGTGTCTGCTAACACACACACACACACACACACACACACACACACACTTATCTTGATATAGGAAATAGGGGGGCACCAATATTTATCTTGCCTCTGGGCAACTGGGACGCACTTACGCCACTGGGCAAGGCTGAGGTTTTCTTAAGTCTGCAGACAAGAGGATCCCAAACGTTGTCCTTAAGGCACCCCAATGGTCCAGGTTTTAAGTATATCCATGACTCAGCACAGATGGTTAAATCATACTTGCCTACCTGACCCTCTCCATGAGGGAGAAAATGCTGTTCCTGGACTTTCCTGGTAATGTATGATTGCCATCATCTGTGGTGAAACACCTTATCAATTAACTAGCTCACCACAGGTGATGGCAATCATACATTACCAGGAAAGTCCAGGAACAGAGCATTTTCTCCCTCATGGAGAGGGTCAGGTAGGCAAGTATGGGTAAAAAATAAGATTTTACTCACCGGTAAATCTATTTCTCGTAGTCCGTAGTGGATGCTGGGAACTCCGTAAGGACCATGGGGAATAGCGGCTCCGCAGGAGACTGGGCACAACTAAAGAAAGCTTTAGGACTACCTGGTGTGCACTGGCTCCTCCCTCTATGACCCTCCTCCAGACCTCAGTTAGGATACTGTGCCCGGAAGAGCTGACACAATAAGGAAGGATTTTGAATCCCGGGTAAGACTCATACCAGCCACACCAATCACACCGTATAACTCGTGATACTATACCCAGTTAACAGTATGAAATATAACTGAGCCTCTCAACAATAACCCTTTAGTTAACAATAACTATATACAAGTATTGCAGACAATCCGCACTTGGGATGGGCGCCCAGCATCCACTACGGACTACGAGAAATAGATTTACCGGTGAGTAAAATCTTATTTTCTCTGACGTCCTAGTGGATGCTGGGAACTCCGTAATGACCATGGGGATTATACCAAAGCTCCCAAACGGGCGGGAGAGTGCGGATGACTCTGCAGCACCGAATGAGCAAACTCAAGGTCCTCCTCAGCCAGGGTATCAAACTTGTAGACTTTTGCAAAAATGTTTGAACCCGACCAAGTAACAGCTCGGCAAAGTTGTAAAGCCGAGACCCCTCGGGCAGCCGCCCAAGAAGAGCTTACTTTCCTTGTGGAATGGGCTTTTACAGATTTAGAGTGCGGCAGTCCAGCCGCAGAATGTGCAAGTTGATTCGTGCTACAGATCCAGCGAGCAATAGTCTGCTTAGAAGCAGGAGCACCCAGCTTGTTGGGTGCATACAGGATAAATAGCGAGTCAGTTTTCCTGACTCCAGCCGTCCTGGAAACCTATATTTTCAGGGCCCTGACTACGTCCAGTAACTTGGAGTCCTCCAAGTCCCACGTAGCCGCAGGCACCACAATAGGTTGGTTCACATGAAAAGCTGATACCACCTTAGGAAGGAATTGGGAACGAGTCCTCAATTCCGCCCTATCCATATGAAAATCAGATAAGGGCTTTTGCATGACAAAACCGCCAATTCTGATACACGCCTGGCAGACGCCAAGGCCAACCGCATGACCACTTTCCACGTGAGGTATTTTAGCTCTACGGATTTAAGTGGCTCAACCCAATGCGACTTCAGGAAATCCAACACCACGTTGAGATCCCACGGTGCCACTAGAGGCACAAACGGGGGCTGAATATGCAGCACTCCCTTAACAAAAGTCTGAACTTCAGGCAGTGAAGCCAGTTCTTTTTGGAAGAAAATGTACAGAGCCGAAATCTGGACCTTAACGTAACCCAATTTTAGGCCCGTAGTCACTCCTGACTGTAGGAAGTGCAGAAATCGACCCAGTTGAAATTCCCCCGTTGGGGCCTTCCTGGCCTCACACCAAGCAACATATTTTTGCCATATGCGGTGATAATATTTTGCGATCACATCTTTCCTAGCCTTAATCAGCGTAGGAATGACTTCCTCCGGAATGCCTTTTTCCTTTAGGATCCGGTGTTCAACCACCATGCCGTCAAACACAGCCGTGGTAAGTCTTGGAACAGGCAGGGCCCCTGCTGCAGCAGGTCCTGTCTGAGCGACAGAGGCCATGGGTCCTCTGAGATCATTTCTTGAAGTTCTGGGTACCAAGCTCTTCTTGGCCAATCCGGAACCACGAGTATAGTTCTTACTCCTCTCCTTCTTAGTATTCTCAATACCTTGGGTATGAGAGGCAAAGGAAGGAACCCATACACCGACTGGTACACCCACGGTGTTACCAGAGCGTCCACAGCTATCGCCTGAGGGTCCCTTGACCTGGCGCAATATCTTTTTAGCTTTTTGTTGAGGCGGGACGCCATCATGTCCACCTGTGGCCTTTCCCAATGGTGTACAATTATTTTGAAGACTTCTGGATGAAGTCCCCACTCTCCCGGGTGGAGGTCGTGCCTGCTGAGAAAGTTCCACTCCGGGAATGAACACTGCTGACAGTGCTAACACATGATTTTCCGCCCATCGGAAAATCCTTGTGGCTTCTGCCATCACCATCCTGCTTTTTGTGCCGCCCTGCTGGTTTACATGGGCGACCGCCGTGATGTTGTCTGACTGGATCAGCACCGGCTGGTGTTGAAGTAGGGGTCTAGCCTGACTTAGGGCATTGTGAATGGCCCTTAGTCCCAGAATATTTATGTGTAGGGAAGTCTCCTGACTTGACCATAATCCTTGGAAGTTTCTTCCCTGTGTGACTGCCCCCCAGCCTCGAAGGCTGGCATCTGTGGTCACCAGGACCCAGTCCTGTATGCCGAATCTGCGGCCCTCTAGAAGATGAGCACTCTGCAGCCACCACAACAGCGACACCCTGGCCCTTGGAGACAGGGTTATCAGCCGATGCATCTGAAGATGCGACCCGGACCACTTGTCCAACAGATCCCACTGGAAGATCCTTGCATGGAACCTACCGAATGGAATTTCTTCGTAAGAAGCTACCATCTTTCCCAGGACTCGCGTGCATTGATGCACCGACACCTGTATTTGTATTAGGAGGTCTCTGACTAGAAATGACAACTCCTTGACCTTCTCCTCCGGGAGAAACCCTTTTTCCTGTTCTGTGTCCAGAACCATACTCAGGAACAGTAGACGCGTCGTAGGAACCAGCTGCGACTTTGGACTATTCAGAATCCAGCCGTGCTGTTGTAGCACTTCCCGAGATAGGGCTACTCCGACGAACAACAGTTCCCTGGACCTCGCCTTTATAAGGAGATCGTCCAAGTATGGGATAATTATAACTCCCTTTTTTCGAAGGAGTATCATAATTTCGGCCATTACCTTGGTAAATACCCTCAGTGCCGGGGACAGACCAACGGCAACGTCTGGAATTGGTAATGACAGTCCTGTACCACAATTTTGAGGTACTCCTGGTGAGGAGGGTAAATGGGGACATGCAGGTAAGCATCCTTGATGTCCAGTGATACCATATAATCCCCTTCGTCCAGGCTTGCAATAACCGCCCTGAGCGATTCCATTTTGAACTTGAACCTTCGTCTATAAGTGTTCAAGGATTTCAATTTTAGAATGGGTCTCACCGAACCGTCTGGTTTCGGTACCACAAACATTGTGGAATAGTAACCCCGTCCTTGTTGAAGGAGGGGTACCTTGATTATCACCTGCTGGAAGTACAGCTTGTGAATTGCCGCCAGTACTACCTCTCCTCGAGGGCAGCAGGCAAGGCTGATTTGAGGTAACGGCGAGGGGGAGTCGCCTCGAACTCCAGCTTGTATCCCTGTGATACTATTTGCAGAACCCAGGGATCCACCTGTGAGCGAGCCCACTGGTCGCTGAAGTTCCCGAGACGCGCCCCCACCGCACCTGGCTCCACCTGTGGAGCCCCAGCGTCATGCAGCGGACTCAGAGGAAGCGGGGGAAGATTTTTGATCCTGGGAACTGGCTGTCTGGTGCTGCTTTTTCCCTCTTCCCTTGACTCTGTGCAGAAATGAAGCGCCTTTGACCCGCTTGCTTTTCTGAAGCCGAAAGGACTGTACCTTATAATACGGTGCTTTCTTAGGCTGTGAGGAAACTTGGGGTAAATATTTTCCTTCCCATCTGTTGCTGTGGATACGAGGTCCCAGAGACCATTCCCAAACAATTCCTCACCCTTATAAGGCAGAATCTTCATGTGCCTTCTAAAGTCAGCATCGCCTGTCCACTGCCGGGTCCCTAATACCCTCCTGGCAGAATGGACATTGCATTAATTCTGGATGCCAGCCGGCAAATATCCCTCTGTGCATCCCTCATATATAAGACGACGTCTTTAATATGCTCTATGGTTAGCAAATAGTATCCCTGTCCTGACAGGGTAATAGACCACGCTGCAGCAGCACTATCCATGCTGAAGGCAATTGCAGGTCTCAGTATAGTACCTGAGGGTGTATATACAGACTTCAGGATAGCCTCCTGCTTTTTATCAGCAGGCTCCTTCAAAGTGGCCGTATCCTAAGACGGCAGTGCCACCTTTTTGACAAACGTGTGAGCGCCTTATCCACCCTAGGGGATATCTCCCAACGTGACCTATCCTCTGGCGGGAAAGGGTACGCCATCAGTAACTTTTTAGAAATTACCAGTTTCTTATCGGGGGAACCCACGCTTCTTCACACACTTCATTCACTCATCTGATGGGGGAACAAAACACTGTCTGCTTTTTCTCCCCAAACATAAAACCCCCTTTTTTTTTTTTTGTGGTACCTGGGTTAATGTCAGAAATGTATAACACATTTTTCATTGCCGAGATCATGCAACGGATGTTCCTAGTGGATTGTGTATATGTCTCAACCTCGTCGACACTGTAGTCAGACTCCGTGTCGACATCTGTGTCTGCCATCTGAGGGAGTGGGCGTTTTTGAGCCCCTGATGGCCTTTGAGACGCCTGGGCAGGCGCGGGCTGAGAAGCCGGCTGTCCCACAGCTGTTACGTCATTCAGCCTTTTATGTAAGGAGTTGACACTGTCGGTTAATACCTTCCACCTATCCATCCACTCTGGTGTCGGCCCAACAGGGGGCGACATCACATTTATCGGCATCTGCTCCGCCTCCACATAAGCCTCCTCATCAACCATGTCGACACAGCCGTACCGACACACCGCACACACACAGGGAATGCTCTGACTGAGGACAGGACCCCACAAAGTCCTTTGGGGAGACAGAGAGAGAGTATGCCAGCACACACCAGAGCGCTATATAATGCAGGGATTCACACTACCCACAGTGATTTTTCCCTTATAGCTGCTATAATACACATATTTGCACCTAAATTTAGTGCCCCCCCTCTCTTTTTAACCCTTTGAGCCTGAAAACTACAGGGGAGAGCCTGAGGAGCTGTCTTCCAGCTGCACTGTGAAGAGAAAATGGCGCCAGTGTGCTGAGGGAGATAGCCCCTCCCCTTTTTCGGCGGACTTTCTCCCGCTTTTTTATGGATCCTGGCAGGGGTATTTTACACATATATAGCCTCTAGGACTATATATTGTGTTATTTTGCCAGACAAGGTGTTAATATTGCTGCTCAGGGTGCCCCCCCCCCCCCAGCGCCCTGCACCCATCAGTGACCGGAGTGTGAGGTGTGCATGAGGAGCAATGGCGGACAGCTGCAGTGCTGTGCGCTACCTTGTTGAAGACCGAAGTCTTCTGCCGCCGATTTTCAGGACCATCTTCATGCTTCTGGCTCTGTAAGGGGGACGGCGGCGCGGCTCCGGGACCGAACGATCGAGGTCGGGTCATGTGTTCGATCCCTCTGGAGCTAATGGTGTCCAGTAGACTAAGAAGCCCAAACTAGCTCCAATCAGGTAGGTTCGCTTCTTCTCCCCTTAGTCCCTCGTAGCAGTGAGTCTGTTGCCAGCAGATCTCACTGAAAATAAAAAACCTAAAATATACGTTCTTTTTCTAGGAGCTCAGGAGAGCCCCTAGTGTGCATCCAGCTCAGCCGGGCACAAGATTCTAACTGAGGTCTGGAGGAGGGTCATAGAGGGAGGAGCCAGTGCACACCAGGTAGTCCTAAAGCTTTCTTTAGTTGTGATCAGTCTCCTGCGGAGCCGCTATTCCCCATGGTCCTAACGGAGTTCCCAGCATCCACTAGGAAGTCAGAGAAATCAAATTGACTGAGGTACTAATTACAGTATTCAGAAAGTAAGCATGGATATACTTTAAGTTTAAACCTGGACCAACCTGCCTTGAGGACTGCATTTGGGAACCTCTGGTGTCATGGGCATACTATATTGAGAGAGGAGGAGGCCCATGTGCAGCCTCCATCTGGGCCCCTTCCTGTCTAGCCAGCAGCTCAGTAGTTTCTGAGCACTAGTGTCACTAGGAGACCCTCGTACTGTGCCAGAACCTTGTGCACATGCACGGGACTCCAGGAAAATGGTGCAGCAGCCAGACTCCAGAGTGCTTTGTATTCAAGAAATGGGTGCAGGATGTGTGGTGTGGCCCCCCTGGACCCAGGGGCCCGTGTGCACCACAAAACTTGCACCAAATTATAGATACACCACTGTCCGTTGAAGACCATACAGAAATAATAGAAACGAGTGATTGCTTTATAACTATTAGAGATGAGCGCCTGAAATTTTTCGGGTTTTGTGTTTTGGTTTTGGGTTCGGTTCCGCGGCCGTGTTTTGGGTTCGAACGCGTTTTGGCAAAACCTCACCGAATTTTTTTTGTCGGATTCGGGTGTGTTTTGGATTCGGGTGTTTTTTTCAAAAAACACTAAAAAACAGCTTAAATCATAGAATTTGGGGGTCATTTTGATCCCAAAGTATTATTAACCTCAAAAACCATAATTTACACTAATTTTCAGTCTATTCTGAATACCTCACACCTCACAATATTATTTTTAGTCCTAAAATTTGCACCGAGGTCGCTGTGTGAGTAAGATAAGCGACCCTAGTGGCCGACACAAACACCGGGCCCATCTAGGAGTGGCACTGCAGTGTCACGCAGGATGTCCCTTCCAAAAAACCCTCCCCAAACAGCACATGACGCAAAGAAAAAAAGAGGCGCAATGAGGTAGCTGTGTGAGTAAGATTAGCGACCCTAGTGGCCGACACAAACACCGGGCCCATCTAGGAGTGGCACTGCAGTGTCACGCAGGATGGCCCTTCCAAAAAACCCTCCCCAAACAGCACATGACGCAAAGAAAAAAAGAGGCGCAATGAGGTAGCTGTGTGAGTAAGATTAGCGACCCTAGTGGCCGACACAAACACCGGGCCCATCTAGGAGTGGCACTGCAGTGTCACGCAGGATGTCCCTTCCAAAAAACCCTCCCCAAACAGCACGACGCAAAGAAAAAAAGAGGCGCAATGAGGTAGCTGACTGTGTGAGTAAGATTAGCGACCCTAGTGGCCGACACAAACACCGGGCCCATCTAGGAGTGGCACTGCAGTGTCACGCAGGATGTCCCTTCCAAAAAACCCTCCCCAATCAGCACATGATGCAAAGAAAAAGAAAAGAAAAAAGAGGTGCAAGATGGAATTGTCCTTGGGCCCTCCCACCCACCCTTATGTTGTATAAACAAAACAGGACATGCACACTTTAACCAACCCATCATTTCAGTGACAGGGTCTGCCACACGACTGTGACTGATATGACGGGTTGGTTTGGACCCCCCCCAAAAAAGAAGCAATTAATCTCTCCTTGCACAAACTGGCTCTACAGAGGCAAGATGTCCACCTCATCTTCACCCTCCGATATATCACCGTGTACATCCCCCTCCTCACAGATTATCAATTCGTCCCCACTGGAATCCACCATCTCAGCTCCCTGTGTACTTTGTGGAGGCAATTGCTGCTGGTCAATGTCTCCGCGGAGGAATTGATTATAATTCATTTTAATGAACATCATCTTCTCCACATTTTCTGGATGTAACCTCGTACGCCGATTGCTGACAAGGTGAGCGGCGGCACTAAACACTCTTTCGGAGTACACACTTGTGGGAGGGCAACTTAGGTAGAATAAAGCCAGTTTGTGCAAGGGCCTCCAAATTGCCTCTTTTTCCTGCCAGTATAAGTACGGACTGTGTGACGTGCCTACTTGGATGCGGTCACTCATATAATCCTCCACCATTCTATCAATGTTGAGAGAATCATATGCAGTGACAGTAGACGACATGTCCGTAATCGTTGTCAGGTCCTTCAGTCCGGACCAGATGTCAGCATCAGCAGTCGCTCCAGACTGCCCTGCATCACCGCCAGCGGGTGGGCTCGGAATTCTGAGCCTTTTCCTCGCACCCCCAGTTGCGGGAGAATGTGAAGGAGGAGATGTTGACAGGTCGCGTTCCGCTTGACTTGACAATTTTGTCACCAGCAGGTCTTTGCACCCCAGCAGACTTGTGTCTGCCGGAAAGAGAGATCCAAGGTAGGCTTTAAATCTAGGATCGAGCACGGTGGCCAAAATGTAGTGCTCTGATTTCAACAGATTGACCACCCGTGAATCCTTGTTAAGCGAATTAAGGGCTGCATCCACAAGTCCCACATGCCTAGCGGAATCGCTCCCTTTTAGCTCCTTCTTCAATGCCTCCAGCTTCTTCTGCAAAAGCCTGATGAGGGGAATGACCTGACTCAGGCTGGCAGTGTCTGAACTGACTTCACGTGTGGCAAGTTCAAAGGGCATCAGAACCTTGCACAACGTTGAAATCATTCTCCACTGCACTTGAGACAGGTGCATTCCACCTCCTATATCGTGCTCAATTGTATAGGCTTGAATGGCCTTTTGCTGCTCCTCCAACCTCTGAAGCATATAGAGGGTTGAATTCCACCTCGTTACCACTTCTTGCTTCAGATGATGGCAGGGCAGGTTCAGTAGTTTTTGGTGGTGCTCCAGTCTTCTGTACGTGGTGCCTGTACGCCGAAAGTGTCCCGCAATTTTTCTGGCCACCGACAGCATCTCTTGCACGCCCCTGTCGTTTTTTAAAAAATTCTGCACCACCAAATTCAAGGTATGTGCAAAACATGGGACGTGCTGGAATTTGCCCATATTTAATGCACACACAATATTGCTGGCGTTGTCCGATGCCACAAATCCACAGGAGAGTCCAATTGGGGTAAGCCATTCCGCGATGATCTTCCTCAGTTGCCGTAAGAGGTTTTCAGCTGTGTGCGTATTCTGGAAACCGGTGATACAAAGCGTAGCCTGCCTAGGAAAGAGTTGGCGTTTGCGAGATGCTGCTACTGGTGCCGCCGCTGCTGTTCTTGCGGCGGGAGTCCATACATCTACCCAGTGGGCTGTCACAGTCATATAGTCCTGACCCTGCCCTGCTCCACTTGTCCACATGTCCGTGGTTAAGTGGACATTGGGTACAACTGCATTTTTTAGGACACTGGTGAGTCTTTTTCTGACGTCCGTGTACATTCTCGGTATCGCCTGCCTAGAGAAGTGGAACCTAGATGGTATTTGGTAACGGGGGCACACTGCCTCAATAAATTGTCTAGTTCCCTGTGAACTAACGGCGGATACCGGACGCACGTCTAACACCAACATAGTTGTCAAGGCCTCAGTTATCCGCTTTGCAGTAGGATGACTGCTGTGATATTTCATCTTCCTCGCAAAGGACTGTTGAACAGTCAATTGCTTACTGGAAGTAGTACAAGTGGGCTTACGACTTCCCCTCTGGGATGACCATCGACTCCCAGCGGCAACAACAGCAGCGCCAGCAGCAGTAGGCGTTACACGCAAGGATGCATCGGAGGAATCCCAGGCAGGAGAGGACTCGTCAGAATTGCCAGTGACATGGCCTGCAGGACTATTGGCATTCCTGGGGAAGGAGGAAATTGACACTGAGGGAGTTGGTGGGGTGGTTTGCGTGAGCTTGGGTACAAGAGGAAGGGATTTACTGGTCAGTGGACTGCTTCCGCTGTCACCCAAAGTTTTTGAACTTGTCACTGACTTATTATGAATGCGCTGCAGGTGACGTATAAGGGAGGATGTTCCGAGGTGGTTAACGTCCTTACCCCTACTTATTACAGCTTGACAAAGGGAACACACGGCTTGACACCTGTTGTCCGCATTTCTGGTGAAATACCTCCACACCGAAGAGCTGATTTTTTTGGTATTTTCACCTGGCATGTCAACGGCCATATTCCTCCCACGGACAACAGGTGTCTCCCCGGGTGCCTGACTTAAACAAACCACCTCACCATCAGAATCCTCCTGGTCAATTTCCTCCCCAGCGCCAGCAACACCCATATCCTCCTCATCCTGGTGTACTTCAACACTGACATCTTCAATCTGACTATCAGGAACTGGACTGCGGGTGCTCCTTCCAGCACTTGCAGGGGGCGTGCAAATGGTGGAAGGCGCATGCTCTTCACGTCCAGTGTTGGGAAGGTCAGGCATCGCAACCGACACAATTGGACTCTCCTTGTGGATTTGGGATTTCGAAGAATGCACAGTTCTTTGCTGTGCTGCTTTTGCCAGCTTGAGTCTTTTCATTTTTCTAGCGAGAGGCTGAGTGCTTCCATCCTCATGTGAAGCTGAACCACTAGCCATGAACATAGGCCAGGGCCTCAGCCGTTCCTTGCCACTCCGTGTGGTAAATGGCATATTGGCAAGTTTACGCTTCTCCTCCGACAATTTTATTTTAGGTTTTGGAGTCCTTTTTTTTCTGATATTTGGTGTTTTGGATTTGACATGCTCTGTACTATGACATTGGGCATCGGCCTTGGCAGACGACGTTGCTGGCATTTCATCGTCTCGGCCATGACTAGTGGCAGCAGCTTCAGCACGAGGTGGAAGTGGATCTTGATCTTTCCCTAATTTTGGAACCTCAACATTTTTGTTCTCCATATTTTAATAGGCACAACTAAAAGGCACCTCAGGTAAACAATGGAGATGGATACTAGTATACAATTATGGACTGCCTGCCGACTGCAGACACAGAGGTAGCCACAGCCGTGAACTACCGTACTGTACTGTGTCTGCAGCTAATATAGACTGGTTGATAAAGAGAAGATGTCTATGTAACTATGTATGTATAAAGAAGACTGAAAAAAATCCACGGTTAGGTGGTATACAATTATGGATGGACTGCCTGCCGAGTGCAGACACAGAGGTAGCCACAGCCGTGAACTACCGTACTGTACTGTGTCTGCAGCTAATATAGACTGGTTGATAAAGAGAAGATGTCTATGTAACTATGTATGTATAAAGAAGAATGAAAAAAAACCACGGTTAGGTGGTATACAATTATGGACGGACTGCCTGCCGAGTGCAGACACAGAGGTAGCCACAGCCGTGAACTACCGTACTGTACTGTGTCTGCAGCTAATATAGACTGGTTGATAAAGAGAAGATGTCTATGTAACTATGTATGTATAAAGAAGAATGAAAAAAATCCACGGTTAGGTGGTATTACAATTATGGACGGACTGCCTGCCGAGTGCAGAGACACAGAGGTAGCCACAGCCGTGAACTACCGTACTGTGTCTGCTGCGACTGGATGATAAATGATATAAAAAAAATATATATATCACTACTGCAGCCGGACAGGTATATATTATATATTATATAATGACGGACCTGCTGGACACTGTCTGTCAGCAGAATGAGTTTTATTTTTATAGAATAAAAAAAAAAAAAACACACAAGTGAAGTCACACGACGAGTGTTTAACTTTTTCAGGCAATCACAATATAAGTATACTACTAACTATACTGGTGGTCAGTGTGGTCAGGTCACTGGTCAGTCACACTGGCAGTGGCACTCCTGCAGCAAAAGTGTGCACTGTTTAATTTTAATATAATATGTACTCCTGGCTCCTGCTATAACCTATAACTGGCACTGCAGTAGTGCTCCCCAGTCTCCCCCACAATTATAAGCTGTGTGAGCTGAGCAGTCAGACAGATATATATAATATTATATATAGATAATAGATGATGCAGCACACTGGCCTGAGCCTGAGCAGTGCACACAGATATGGTATGTGACTGACTGAGTCACTGTGTGTATCGCTTTTTTCAGGCAGAGAACGGATATATTAAATAAACTGCACTGTGTGTCTGGTGGTCACTCACTATATAATATATTATGTACTCCTGGCTCCTGCTATAACCTATAACTGGCACTGCAGTAGTGCTCCCCAGTCTCCCCCACAATTATAAGCTGTGTGAGCTGAGCAGTCAGACAGATATATATAATATTATATATAGATAATAGATGATGCAGCACACTGGCCTGAGCCTGAGCAGTGCACACAGATATGGTATGTGACTGACTGAGTCACTGTGTGTATCGCTTTTTTCAGGCAGAGAACGGATATATTAAATAAACTGCACTGTGTGTCTGGTGGTCACTCACTATATAATATATTATGTACTCCTGGCTCCTGCTATAACCTATAACTGGCACTGCAGTAGTGCTCCCCAGTCTCCCCCACAATTATAAGCTGTGTGAGCTGAGCAGTCAGACAGATATATATAATATTATATATAGATAATAGATGATGCAGCACACTGGCCTGAGCCTGAGCAGTGCACACAGATATGGTATGTGACTGACTGAGTCACTGTGTGTATCGCTTTTTTCAGGCAGAGAACGGATATATTAAATAAACTGCACTGTGTGTCTGGTGGTCACTCACTATATAATATATTATGTACTCCTGGCTCCTGCTATAACCTATAACTGGCACTGCAGTAGTGCTCCCCAGTCTCCCCCACAATTATAAGCTGTGTGAGCTGAGCAGTCAGACAGATATATATATAATATTATATATAGATAATAGATGATGCAGCACACTGGCCTGAGCCTGAGCAGTGCACACAGATATGGTATGTGACTGAGTCACTGTGTGCTGTGTATCGCTTTTTTCAGGCAGAGAACGGATTATAAAGTAAACTGCACTGTCCTCACTAGTAAACTCTCTCCACTCAGTCTCTACACTTCTACAGTAACAGTACTCCTCCTAGTCAGCTCCAGTAAATCTCTCTCAGTCTCTTATAATCTAAATGGAGAGGACGCCAGCCACGTCCTCTCCCTATCAATCTCAATGCACGTGTGAAAATGGCGGCGACGCGCGGCTCCTTATATAGAATCCGAGTCTCGCGATAGAATCCGAGCCTCGCGAGAATCCGACAGCGTCATGATGACGTTCGGGCGCGCTCGGGTTAACCGAGCAAGGCGGGAAGATCCGAGTCGCTCGGACCCGTGAAAAAAAACATGAAGTTCTGGCGGGTTCGGATTCAGAGAAACCGAACCCGCTCATCTCTAATAACTATCATAACCAAATCTAATACTTAATTATCCAATGAATCTTTTATAGGATAGAGATCAGAGAACATTTATTAGCAAAGTACGGTCTCCAAAAAAAATTGTGCTGCTTAAATGACATTGCATTTAATATCTGAGGGTTTTTTAGGTTGTAGTACAAGCATCATCAAAATAACAGTGGTATCAATGGAAATCACACAATTGCTAAGAATCTACTTTGCGAATGCAAGTAAATTCACTCCAAAATTGCATAATATTCGCACCTCAATGCTAGAGATGAGCGGGTTCGGTTCCTCGGAAACCGAACCCGCCCGAACTTCATGTTTTTTTACACGGGTCCGAGCGACTCGGATCTTCCCGCCTTGCTCGGTTAACCCGAGCGCGCCCGAACGTCATCATCCCGCTGTCGGATTCTCGCGAGGCTCGGATTCTATCGCGAGACTCGGATTCTATATAAGGAGCCGCGCGTCGCCGCCATTTTCACACGTGCATTGAGATTCATAGGGAGAGGACGTGGCTGGCGTCCTCTCCGTTTATAGAGAAGAGAAGAAGAGAGTGAGACTAGAGTAGAGAGAGACACAGTAGTAATTTTGGGGAGCATTAGGAGGAGTACTACTACTTGCTGAAGTGATAGATAGTGTGACTGTATAATGTATATCTGACTTGTGGGGGAGACACTGACAGTGGGGAGCAGTTAGAGTCTGAGAGCAGGACTCAGGAGTACATATAACGTACAGTGCACACTTTTGCTGCCAGAGTGCCACACTGCCATTGTGACCACACTGACCACCAGTATAATATATATTGTGATTGTCTGCTTAGGAGTACTACTTGCAAGTTGCTGATAGTGTGACCAGTGACCTGACCACCAGTTTAATAATCACCACCAGTTTAATATATATATATATATATATATATATATATATAATTGTATATAATATATATATAATATTGTATACCACCTACCCGTTTTTTTTTTTTCTTTCTTCTTCTTTATACATACTACTATAGTAGCTTACTGTAGCAGTCTGCGGTGCTGCTGAGCTGACAGTGTCCAGCAGGTCCGTCATCAGTCATTACATAATAAATATATATACCTGTCCGGCTGCAGTACTAGTGATATTATATATATATATATATATATATATATATATTAATTTCATCTCATTATCATCCAGTCTATATTAGCAGCAGACACAGTACGGTAGTCCACGGCTGTAGCTACCTCTGTGTCGGCAGTCGCTGGTCCATCCATAATTGTATACCACCTACCCGTGTTTTTTGTTTTTTTTCTTTCTTCTTGATACATACTACTATAGTAGCTTACTGTAGCAGTCTGCGGTGCTGCTGAGCTGACAGTGTCCAGCAGGTCCGTCATCAGTCATTACATAATAAATATATATACCTGTCCGGCTGCAGTACTAGTGATATTATATATATATATATATATATATATTAATTTCATCTCATTATCATCCAGTCTATATTAGCAGCAGACATAGTACGGTAGTCCACAGCTGTAGCTACCTCTGTGTCGGCAGTCGCTGGTCCATCCATAATTGTATACCACCTACCCGTGTTTTTTTTTTCTTTCTTCTTGATACATACTACTATAGTAGCTTACTGTAGCAGTCTGCGGTGCTGCTGAGCTGACAGTGTCCAGCAGGTCCGTCATCAGTCATTACATAATAAATATATATACCTGTCCGGCTGCAGTACTAGTGATATTATATATATATATATATATATATATTAATTTCATCTCATTATCATCCAGTCTATATTAGCAGCAGACACAGTACGGTAGTCCACGGCTGTAGCTACCTCTGTGTCGGCAGTCGCTGGTCCATCCATAATTGTATACCACCTACCCGTGTTTTTTTTTTTTTTCTTTCTTCTTGATACATACTACTATAGTAGCTTACTGTAGCAGTCTGCGGTGCTGCTGAGCTGACAGTGTCCAGCAGGTCCGTCATCAGTCATTACATAATAAATATATAAACCTGTCCGGCTGCAGTACTAGTGATATTATATATATATATATATATATATATATTAATTTCATCTCATTATCATCCAGTCTATATTAGCAGCAGACACAGTACGGTAGTCCACGGCTGTAGCTACCTCTGTGTCGGCAGTCGCTGGTCCATCCATAATTGTATACCACCTACCCGTGTTTTTTTTTTTTTCTTTCTTCTTGATACATACTACTATAGTAGCTTACTGTAGCAGTCTGCGGTGCTGCTGAGCTGACAGTGTCCAGCAGGTCCGTCATCAGTCATTACATAATAAATATATATACCTGTCCGGCTGCAGTACTAGTGATATTATATATATATATATATATATATATATTAATTTCATCTCATTATCATCCAGTCTATATTAGCAGCAGACACAGTACGGTAGTCCACGGCTGTAGCTACCTCTGTGTTGGCAGTCGCTGGTCCATCCATAATTGTATACCACCTACCCGTGTTTTTTTTTTTCTTTCTTCTTGATACATACTACTATAGTAGTTTACTGTAGCAGTCTGCGGTGCTGCTGAGCTGACAGTGTCCAGCAGGTCCGTCATCAGTCATTACATAATAAATATATATACCTGTCCGGCTGCAGTACTAGTGATATTATATATATATATATATATATATATATATATATTAATTTCATCTCATTATCATCCAGTCTATATTAGCAGCAGACACAGTACGGTAGTCCACGGCTGTAGCTACCTCTGTGTCGGCAGTCGCTGGTCCATCCATAAGTATACTAGTATCCATCCATCTCCATTGTTTACCTGAGGTGCCTTTTAGTTGTGCCTATTAAAATATGGAGAACAAAAATGTTGAGGTCCCAAAATTAGGGAAAGATCAAGATCCACTTCCACCTCGTGCTGAAGCTGCTGCCACTAGTCATGGCCGAGACGATGAAATGCCAGCAACGTCGTCTGCCAAGGCCGATGCCCAATGTCATAGTACAGAGCATGTAAAATCCAAAACACAAATATCAGTAAAAAAAGGACTCCAAAATCTAAAATAAAATTGTCGGAGGAGAAGCGTAAACTTGCCAATATGCCATTTACCACACGGAGTGGCAAGGAACGGCTGAGGCCCTGGCCTATGTTCATGGCTAGTGGTTCAGCTTCACATGAGGATGGAAGCACTCAGCCTCTCGCTAGAAAAATGAAAAGACTCAAGCTGGCAAAAGCACCGCAAAGAACTGTGCGTTCTTCGAAATCCCAAATCCACAAGGAGAGTCCAATTGTGTCGGTTGCGATGCCTGACCTTCCCAACACTGGACGTGAAGAGCATGCGCCTTCCACCATTTGCACGCCCCCTGCAAGTGCTGGAAGGAGCACCCGCAGTCCAGTTCCTGATAGTCAGATTGAAGATGTCAGTGTTGAAGTACACCAGGATGAGGAGGATATGGGTGTTGCTGGTGCTGGGGAGGAAATTGACCAAAAGGATTCTGATGGTGAGGTGGTTTGTTTAAGT
The DNA here is from genome assembly GCF_028390025.1 of Pseudophryne corroboree. NCBI lineage: Eukaryota > Metazoa > Chordata > Amphibia > Anura > Myobatrachidae > Pseudophryne > Pseudophryne corroboree. The sequence goes on along the minus strand of NC_086449.1, from coordinate 86,176,065 downwards.
CAGGCACCCGGGGAGACACCTGTTGTCCGTGGGAGGAATAGGGCCGTTGACATGCCTGGTGAAAATACCAAAAAAATCAGCTCTTCGGTGTGGAAGTATTTCACCAGAAATGCGGACAACATTTGTCAAGCCGTGTGTTGCCTTTGTCAAGCTGTAATAAGTAGGGGTAAGGACGTTAACCACCTCGGAACATCCTCCCTTATACGTCACCTGCAGCGCATTCATAATAAGTCAGTGACAAGTTCAAAAACTTTGGGCGACAGCAGAAGCAGTCCACTGACCAGTAAATCCCTTCCTCTTGTAACCAAGCTCACGCAAACCACCCCACCAACTCCCTCAGTGTCAATTTCCTCCTTCCCCAGGAATGCCAATAGTCCTGCAGGCCATGTCACTGGCAATTCTGACGAGTCCTCTCCTGCCTGGGATTCCTCCGATGCATCCTTGCGTGTAACGCCTACTGCTGCTGGCGCTGCTGTTGTTGCTGCTGGGAGTCGATGGTCATCCCAGAGGGGAAGTCGTAAGCCCACTTTTACTACTTCCACCAAGCAATTGACTGTCCAACAGTCCTTTGCGAGGAAGATGAAATATCACAGCAGTCATCCTGTTGCAAAGCGGATAACTGAGGCCTTGACAACTATGTTGGTGTTAGACGTGCGTCCGGTATCCGCCGTTAGTTCACAGGGAACTAGACAATTTGTTGAGGTAGTGTGCCCCCGTTACCAAATACCATCTAGGTTCCACTTCTCTAGGCAGGCGATACCGAGAATGTACACGGACGTCAGAAAAAGACTCACCAGTATCCTAAAAAATGCAGCTGTACCCAATGTCCACTTAACCACGGACATGTGGACAAGTGGAGCAGGGCAGGGTCAGGACTATATGACTGTGACAGCCCACTGGGTAGATGTATGGACGCCCGCCGCAAGAACAGCAGCGGCGGCACCAGTAGCAGCATCTCGCAAACGCCAACTCTTTCCTAGGCAGGCTACGCTTTGTATCACCAGTTTCCAGAATACTCACACAGCTGAAAACCTCTTACGGCAACTGAGGAAGATCATCGCGGAATGGCTTACCCCAATTGGACTCTCCTGTGGATTTGTGGCATCGGACAACGCCAGCAATATTGTGTGTGCATTAAATATGGGCAAATTCCAGCACGTCCCATGTTTTGCACATACCTTGAATTTGGTGGTGCAGAATTTTTTAAAAAACGACAGGGGCGTGCAAGAGATGCTGTCGGTGGCCAGAAGAATTGCGGGACACTTTCGGCGTACAGGCACCACGTACAGAAGACTGGAGCACCACCAAAAACTACTGAACCTGCCCTGCCATCATCTGAAGCAAGAAGTGGTAACGAGGTGGAATTCAACCCTATATATGCTTCAGAGGTTGGAGGAGCAGCAAAAGGCCATTCAAGCCTATACAATTGAGCACGATATAGGAGGTGGAATGTACCTGTCTCAAGCGCAGTGGAGAATGATTTCAACGTTGTGCAAGGTTCTGCAACCTTTTGAACTTGCCACACGTGAAGTCAGTTCAGACACTGCCAGCCTGAGTCAGGTCATTCCCCTCATCAGGCTTTTGCAGAAGAAGCTGGAGGCATTGAAGGAGGAGCTAAAAGAGAGCGATTCCGCTAGGCATGTGGGACTTGTGGATGGAGCCCTTAATTCGCTTAACAAGGATTCACGGGTGGTCAATCTGTTGAAATCAGAGCACTACATTTTGGCCACCGTGCTCGATCCTAGATTTAAAACCTACCTTGGATCTCTCTTTCCGGCAGACACGAGTCTGCTGGGGTTCAAAGACCTGCTGGTGACAAAATTGTCAAGTCAAGCGGAACGCGACCTGTCAACATCTCCTCCTTCACATTCTCCCGCAACTGGGGGTGCGAGGAAAAGGCTCAGAATTCCGAGCCCACCCGCTGGCGGTGATGCAGGGCAGTCTGGAGCGACTGCTGATGCTGACATCTGGTCCGGACTGAAGGACCTGACAACGATTACGGACATGTCGTCTACTGTCACTGCATATGATTCTCTCCCCATTGAAAGAATGGTGGAGGATTATATGAGTGACCGCATCCAAGTAGGCACGTCAGACAGTCCGTACTTATACTGGCAGGAAAAAGAGGCAATTTGGAGGCTCTTGCACAAACTGGCTTTATTCTACCTAAGTTGCCCTCCCACAAGTGTGTACTCCGAAAGAGTGTTTAGTGCCGCCGCTCACCTTGTCAGCAATCGGCGTACGAGGTTACTTCCAGAAAATGTGGAGAAGATGATGTTCATTAAAATGAATTATAATCAATTCCTCCGTGGAGACATTGACCAGCAGCAATTGCCTCCACAAAGTAGTACACAGGGAGCTGTGATGGTGGATTCCAGTGGGGACGAATTGATAATCTGTGAGGAGCGGAATGTACACGGTGATATATCGGAGGATGATGATGAGGTGGACATCTTGCCTCTGTAGAGCCAGTTTGTGCAAGGAGAGATTAATTGCTTCTTTTTCGGTGGGGGTCCAAACCAACCCGTCATTTCAGTCACAGTCGTGTGGCAGACCCTGTCACTGAAATGATGGGTTGGTTAAAGTGTGCATGTCCTGTTTATACAACATAAGGGTGGGTGGGAGGGCCCAAGGACAATTCCATCTTGCACCTCTTTTTTCTTTCATTTTTATTTGCGTCATGTGCTGTTTGGGGAGTGTTTTTTGGAAGGGCCATCCTGCGTGCCACTGCAGTGCCACTCCTAGATGGGCCAGGTGTTTGTGTCGGCCACTAGGGTCGCTTATCTTACTCACACAGCTACCTCATTGCGCCTCTTTTTTTCTTTGCGTCATGTGCTGTTTGGGGAGTGTTTTTTGGAAGGGCCATCCTGCGTGCCACTGCAGTGCCACTCCTAGATGGGCCAGGTGTTTGTGTCGGCCACTAGGGTCGCTTATCTTACTCACACAGCTACCTCATTGCGCCTCTTTTTTTCTTCTTTGCGTCATGTGCTGTTTGGGGAGTGTTTTTTGGAAGGGCCATCCTGCGTGCCACTGCAGTGCCACTCCTAGATGGGCCAGGTGTTTGTGTCGGCCACTAGGGTCGCTTATCTTACTCACACAGCTACCTCATTGCGCCTCTTTTTTTCTTCTTTGCGTCATGTGCTGTTTGGGGAGTGTTTTTTGGAAGGGCCATCCTGCGTGACACTGCAGTGCCACTCCTAGATGGGCCAGGTGTTTGTGTCGGCCACTAGGGTCGCTTATCTTACTCACACAGCTACCTCATTGCGCCTCTTTTTTTCTTTGCATCATGTGCTGTTTGGGGAGTGTTTTTTGGAAGGGCCATCCTGCGTGCCTCTGCAGTGCCACTCCTAGATGGGCCAGGTGTTTGTGTCGGCCACTAGGGTCGCTTATCTTACTCACACAGCTACCTCATTGCGCCTCTTTTTTTCTTCTTTGCGTCATGTGCTGTTTGGGGAGTGTTTTTTGGAAGGGCCATCCTGCGTGACACTGCAGTGCCACTCCTAGATGGGCCAGGTGTTTGTGTCGGCCACTAGGGTCGCTTATCTTACTCACACAGCTACCTCATTGCGCCTCTTTTTTTCTTCTTTGCGTCATGTGCTGTTTGGGGAGTGTTTTTTGGAAGGGCCATCCTGCGTGACACTGCAGCGCCACTCCTAGATGGGCCAGGTGTTTGTGTCGGCCACTAGGGTCGCTTATCTTACTCACACAGCTACCTCATTGCGCCTCTTTTTTTCTTTGCGTCATGTGCTGTTTGGGGAGTGTTTTTTGGAAGGGCCATCCTGCGTGACACTGCAGTGCCACTCCTAGATGGGCCAGGTGTTTGTGTCGGCCACTAGGGTCGCTTATCTTACTCACACAGCTACCTCATTGCGCCTCTTTTTTTCTTCTTTGCGTCATGTGCTGTTTGGGGAGTGTTTTTTGGAAGGGCCATCCTGCGTGACACTGCAGTGCCACTCCTAGATGGGCCAGGTGTTTGTGTCGGCCACTAGGGTCGCTTATCTTACTCACACAGCTACCTCATTGCGCCTCTTTTTTTCTTCTTTGCGTCATGTGCTGTTTGGGGAGTGTTTTTTGGAAGGGCCATCCTGCGTGACACTGCAGTGCCACTCCTAGATGGGCCAGGTGTTTGTGTCGGCCACTAGGGTCGCTTAGCTTAGTCATCCAGCGACCTCGGTGCAAATTTTAGGACTAAAAATAATATTGTGAGGTGTGAGGTATTCAGAATAGACTGAAAATGAGTGGAAATTATGGGTTTTGAGGTTAATAATACTTTGGGATCAAAATGACCCCCAAATTCTATGATTTAAGCTGTTTTTTAGTGTTTTTTGAAAAAAACACCCGAATCCAAAACACACCCGAATCCGACAAAAAAAATTCGGTGAGGTTTTGCCAAAACGCGGTCGAACCCAAAACACGGCCGCGGAACCGAACCCAAAACCAAAACCCGAAAAATTTCAAGTGCACATCTCTACTCAATGCACAAAATCAATTCCCCGTTTTCTTTTTTTTGTCTTGACATGTGAAAATCATTTTTCCATGAAGTCCCATCAAGAGCCCCACCAAAATCACACACAAGTTACACTTCAATTCACCACTTCTAAAAAGCAAAACCATTTTAAATATGGGTAAACTAATCAGAATTCTAATAAAGCCCACCAGCTCAACCATGGCAGAGAGATAAGAAAAACGGCTGCGCTGAATGTCAGATGTAATGAAAAGAGAGCCAACGTGTAAAATATAGAATATAAAAATTTAATGAGAAAATAACTATAGCGTATGATTTGACAATAAAAACAATAAAAAATGGATGAATAATGCTAAATAGCTTGTCTCAAAGTGTCAACACAATTCAAGGACTGCAGCTGTAGTATATAGAGCTGAAGTCCATGTTCCGCAGCTGACAATGAATGCTGCTAATTGTGCACAACAGTGAACAGAGGGTGCAATGTTTGAGCTCCAATGATAGATAGACTGTATGTGGCCAGTAGACATTCAGTAATTGATACCTCTCCGGTGAGCTGGTCCGTTTACAGGGCGTCCCCGGTCGGATGTCCTGCGTTGCCCACGGGTGCTGTGCAGCGGAGAGGGGATGAGATGCTGTATGCTGTAGGCTGGCTTAGGCGGCGTGAGTGACAGCGGCCGCTGGAAACGGGAAGACAGTCAGGAGCGTACCCATCTGGAAGTACTGAGCGTTGCACCAAATGTGAGACACCTGAGCAAGGTATGTAGAGAGGAAGGTCCTAACGCGTTTCGTCACACTCCACGTGACTTTTTCAAAGGTAATTTCCTGTCTCCAAATTCTCCAGTATTTAAGCTATGGTGTATTCAGAGTGGACAGCTGTCTGCACTCAATCTCAAATTAAAAGACAAGCATAAACTGTTTAAACTACATGGCTCTCTTATAGAAACACAATACAAATCATATAAATCCATGGCAAACTTGACTTGCTAAAAATAAAAGATTAGAATAATAGATAAAGGTATAAAAGTAAATTAATACAACCTAATGTGCATTTAAGAACTCATTATAATGAGAAGAGGTCCCAATGCAAAGCCTCAAGCATATGTAAATAGAACACAGAAAACTTTTTAATTCCATATGCGGGAGCGAGATTTTAACCCTATAAATAGAACAACATACTGTGCCGAAGAAACATTCTCTAACCCGGATTTGTAACCTTCAATTGGTGGAAATCTACATATAATCTAATGTAACCTGCAGTTGGAACTTTCAGATACATTCTAACAGAAAAGGATTTAATTAGAAAATGTATATGTACATGATAGTGAGGTACAAAATTATGACCCTACCCTATAGTCAGATGACCACTGACACCTTACTATCTCGGTTCGGATTCGAACTCAGTCACCTTCAGACTGAGAAGGTCCGTCACTTAGTCATGTGCGCCACTGAGCACACAAGGTGTCCAGGGTGTACAAAAAAGATATAACACCATATATTGCGTTCTCTCTCGCTATAATGTAGGTTAAATCAAAAGGAGTAATTCAATCATATAAATAGCTGCGGAATCTAGATAACTAGTATAATTGGTGAAAACATACCCATATGGATACAGACTCCTGATATTGTACCAATACATAACTATATACTGAGTTGAGTTAGATATAATGTGTCACACCATTAAACTATTAAGATAAAATGAACGATGTTGAGAATGGGAGCGCTAACGTCAGCGCTACAGATGCCATAGTGCACAGTGCAGGGGGACTATGAGAGATTCAAACGGATTGAACACTAAGGTTCTGTCTGAATATGTCTCGGGAACAGTCTCCTGATATCAAATAGTTAATTGTTAGTCCTATGGAATCAGTATAACAATTATGAATAAATATAAATAATAAGGAGATACAAAATAAAAAATAAAAACCATAGCCTCTAGTCAAATGACCACTGACACCTTACTATCGCAGTTAGGATTCAAACTCGGGATCCATCAGACTATAGAAGTCCGTCACTTAGCCATGCACGCCACTGAGCACACAAGGTGTCCAGAGTGTGCAACAAAGAGATATACCACCGTATATTACGTTCTCTCTCGCTATAATATAGGTTGAATCAGAAAAGAATGGTTCAATAATTTAGATAGCTACGGGATCCGAATGACTAGTATAATCAATGAATACATACCCTTATGAATACAGACTCCTAATATTGTGCCAATACATAGCTGCAAAATAAGTTAAATGTAATCTATCCCCACATTAGACTATTAGAGTAAAGTATACGATAATGAGAATGGGAGCGCTAACGTCAGTGCTACAGATGCCATAGTGCACAGTATAGGAGAACTATGAGAGGTTCTAATAGATAGAACACTAAACTTCAGTCTTAATGTAACTAAAACAGTCTCCTGATATCAAATAATTAATTATTAGTGCTATTGAATCAGCATAACAATTATAAATGTTAGAAGGACATGAACAAATTACATGTAAAAGAATAAGTAAAAAACAGACATGAAGATGTGAAGAACCGATCTGTAAAAAATTATATAATAATGATATAATAGATAATATAGTAATAGATAATACTAAAAAATTATATAATAATGATATAATATATAATATAATATATAATAGATATAAAAGATAGTAGAAAAGTAAAGAGATACAAAATGATTTGAAGAGATAACTGGGAACCTATTAAGGAAGATCAAATTCAATACATTCATTTAATCCTTCTGGAGTAAGCGTTCTTAGTTTATGAATCCAATAGTTCTCCCTGAGGCATAATTTTCTGTATCTATCTCCTCCCCTGACTGTGGGTTAGATGGTTTCGATGCCTATTAGTTGAATACCTTCTGGGTTTTTCTGATGTTTATCTAAAAAATGTCTGGAGACACTATGAAACACAAAACCCTTCTGGATGTTACGTCTATGTTCAAGAAATCTAATCCTGAGTTTTCGTGTGGTCCTGCCAACATATATTAAATTGCATTTGCAAACCAATATATAGATTACAAAAGAACCATTACAATTGATATGTGAGCGTATCTCAAATTGAGAGGAATCAGAGGCAAAGAAACTCTTAGAGCTGTTTTGGATGTAGGAGCAGGTGATGCATTGATTCGCACCACAATTATAGCATCCTACTACTTTAGGCAGCCATTGATTACTTTTAACAGGAGCTATAGCATCATCCATATTTCTGTTGTCTATGAATAGACTAGGAGCAAGAGATTGCTGCAGATTGTTAGATTTCTTAAAAATAACTGACGGGGTGTCTTTCACTTCAGTTCTAAGTACCTGATCTGTAAGGAGGATGGGATAATTGTTACAAATGATGTTCCTAATCTTAGATGAAGAACAATTAAACTGTGACAAAAAATGAGGTTGATCTGATTCAAATTTCAGAGGATGATTTTTAGATACCAAAAGATCTTCTCTATCCAAAGCATCAACCCTTTCACATGCAGTTCTAATTAGCCCCGCTGGATAACCTCGATTCTGAAATGATAATGAGAGTTCATCTGCTTGTAGTTAATGATCTACTCTATCACTAAAATTCCGTTTGATGCGTCTCAATTGTCCAAATGGAATATTATTAAGCCACGGTTTGTAATGTGAACTATTGTAATGTATGAAATTTAAAGTATCCACTTCCTTACGAAACGTTTTAGTAGAAATTCTACCATCAACTATATTAAGAGAGATGTCAAGAAATGAAATAGAGGATTGGTGCGCAGTGCCCGTGAACCATAAATTAAAATTGTTATTATTTAATAAATCAATAAAGTGAGATGAAGAAACATCACCATCGAAAATAAAAAACAAATCATCTATATAACGGCCATAGTAGACGAGGTCCGCGCCAAAGCTCCGCCCCCAAACATAATGGTGCTCAAAGGCACCCATGTAGAGGTTAGCGAAGCTCGGCGCGAACCTCGTCCCTATGGCCGTCCTGAGTTTCTGTAAATAATAAGATTTGTTAAATACAAAATAATTGTGCGAAAGTATGAATGCTATCGAATCCAATATGAATTCTTGTAACTCAGAATCAATCGAATGAGTTTCCAGAAGAGAATCAGCAATCACGGATCTGCCTTTGTGATGTGGAATGTTAGAATAAAGTGCCTGTACATCACAGGTCATAAAGAAAAAAGTGCTTTTCCAATTGATATTCGCCATAGCATTCAAAAAAAAGTGGTGTCTTTGATATGTGAACGTAAAGAAGTAGCATGTGGCTGTAAAAAATAATCAACAAAATGTGATAAATTAGAAGTGAGGGAGCCCACACCAGAAATTATCGGTCGACCAGGAGGTGCAGTGAGTGATTTGTGGATCTTAGGTAAATGATAATAGGTGGGGATAATAGGGTGAGTGGGAACTAAATATCTAAATTCTTCCTTTGTAATGTAAGGAACCAGAGGCTAGTTTGGAGTAGCCTGGATGTAAGCAGGGATTTCATGTGGTCTGCACCAGCCAACTGAAAGAGCCAGGAGCTAGAAACAGAACAGAGTAAAAGCACAAAGGGGTTCTGAAAATCCTGTGTAGGCCTAGGTTCTTCCGTGGGTGGTTGAACTTCAATACAGTCTCTGATGATGAGGTCATGCAGATGTTCTGCCTCAATTGGATTATGGGTCTATGTTAGGGGCATAGGGGTATATGCAATTAGCGGCAAATTTCTCAAGGCTATCAGCCCCCCATCCGCAGCCCTTGGATGGGGGACACACAGCCTCGGGCTTCACCCCTGGCCCTTGGGTGGCTGGGGGACACCCCTTGATTGAAGGGGTCCCCACTCCCCCAGGGTACCCCGGCCAGGGGTGACTAGTTGGATATTTAATGCCACGGCCGCAGGGCGCTGTATAAAAGTGACCCCCGGCTGTGGCATTATCTGTCCAGCTAGTGGAGCCCGATGCTGGTGTAAAAAATACGGGGGACCACTACGCTTTTTGTCCCCCGTATTTTTTGCACCAGCACCAGGCGCAGAGCCCGGTGCTGGTTTTAAAAATATGGAGGATCCCCTGTCATTTCCCCCCCCGGATTTTTAGAACCAGGACCGGCTCAAAGAGCCCGAGGCTGGTTATGATTTGGAGGGGGGACCCCACGCCATTTTTTTTTTCGGGATTTTACCATTCCATTTAAAAATAATAATAATAATAATAATAATAATAATATTAAAAAAATATATAAATAATACTTGTGCCTCCAAAATAGACAAACCAATTACCTAATCCCTTCTAATATAAATAGATATGCTATTACCAATAAAAAAAAAACACCAAAAAAAAATGTTTTACATTTTTTTTATTAGATTCCCCCACCAAAGTGTGGCGGATTGAAAATGACGAATTTACTGTCTAAAAGCACTGTTGTCGAATTTCCAAACTTCAATTGAATATACTTTTGGCGAATTGCTGCATTTGTACCATTGCAGAAATGTCGAATTTTACAAATGTCGAATTTCAAAAAGTCGAATTTTGAAAGTCCGTTTTTTGACGGAAAGTACTGAATTGCATTGTCGATTTTTTTTTGGGGGGCGAAAAAGTCCAGTTTTTCGACAATTTCGGGAATTCGACCGCAATTGCATATACCCCATAATCTGTAGAACCAAACTGCTGGTTCTAGTGCAAAGAGCAATGCTGTAACACATAGCAATCAGCAAAGCCGTAACTAGACATCATGGTGCACTGTTCCAGAAAGCATTGGTGCCACACCTCCATATTTTAAATAGGGACAGCGAGCGTGGCAGAAAATGGAAATCTTACTGGTAAAGGTTGTGGTCACACAACAGTATCCCCAGTTCAAATTACACTACACAGTAGTGTCTCTTACTCACATTACAATGCATAGTATTGACCCTTATTCACATTACGTCACACAGTAATGCTCTCACACATTATGCCACAACGTAGTACCACTTATACACGTTACAGCACACAGGGCCCCTTACACTACACAGTTGTACCACTTATACATATTATGCCACACAATACTATTCCTTAAACATTAGTATTGTCCCTTACAAGTTGTGCCCCACAATATTAGTGCCTCTTACATGTTATGCCCACACAGTAGCAGTGGCCCTTATACATTACGCCCACACAATGGTTGTGCCCCTTTACACATAATGGCCACAGTAATAGTGCCCTTTACACATGATGCCCACACAGTGATAGTGACCCTTACACATTATGCCCACACAGTGGTAGTGCCCATTATATGTGATGCCCACAGTAATGCCCCTTACATATAATGCCCATAGTAGTGCCCCTTACACAGTAGCAGTGGCCCTTGCACATTATGCACACACTGTAGTAGCACCCCGTACATATAACTTTATATAGCTGCCCACCACCATACATATAACACTATATATAAGTTACTGTTAATGTAGCAGGTGACCAATTGTTAGGGTCTCCTGCCCTGTGCTGCCACGTCGTCATGGCAACCGGGAGACAAGTGCTAGCGGAGTAACCTGAGCGCAGCTGATACTCCGGTTCGGGTCTTTTGCTGTGCAGTGGTTACAGGCATGGGATCCGGTGCTGGTTTTTGTGCTCAGCATCTGTGAGGTCTGAGGGGGGCGTGGACAGCACCTGCTTTATAAGGCCTCTTCTCAGATTAAGCAGATGCTGCTGAATCTTTGTTGGTTAGTCAGTTCCTGAAAGTTAGCCAGTACTGTGTAGCTTTGTATTTTGTTATTGCTTACTGCAAATAGGCCTGGGCATTTGGTACTACACTCTGCCAATCCAGACCTAGCAGTAAGACTGGAGTCAGTCGTTTAGCCTGCTGAGGTTCTTTTGCTATTCTGTGAACCCAGCAGGTTTGTGGCTGTACTTTCAGACCTGCCTGCATAATCCTCTCTCACTGTGCAGGGTGTCCATGTGTCAGTTTAGTGGCAGTAAGCTGAACCTGGGCCCTGCAAGTGAGAATTAGGATTGTGGAGACTCTCCTTGTGTCTATTATTCCATCTCTGACCAAGGAGTTTACTGCCACACCCGTTGGTAACCCTTTAGGGTTTTGCTGTTGCCCTTAGCAACAGCATTTCAGGTTCTCTACGTATTAAAACACAACATCTTGCTTTTTCCATCTGAGCATTTCTAATACTAGGGAGACACCCAGTTTCTTAGCCTCTGGGCTTCTCTGTTCACTCTGTGTTGGTTTTGTTACCCTATCACCTTCTGTGTACGTTATGTCATATTTCCCAGTCTGTCTGTGAGTTCATTTGTTTTGCATCCCTCTCTGTTCAGACACCAGTACATTCCTGCAGGCACTGGTGTGTATAACAGTTCAAACACCAGTACATTCCTGCAGGCACTGGTGTGCATAACATATTCAGCAGCCCAATACTCCTGTTGAAATTTTGTGGGAATATGGAGCATACCCCTCAAAATACGTTGCAACAGGTGGTCGATCAGGTGCAGGTCCTGACTCGTCAATTTAATGATTTGTTCATTAAAATGCACACCTCCCAGGCCGCTGGCGGAGCTCCCGCAGCAGCAGCACCTTCAGGGGTTAAGGAGCCGAAAGTAAATCTTCCGGATCGTTTTTCTGGAGATCGCTCGCAGTTCTTTTGTTTCAAGGAGAGCTGCAAGCTATATTTCCAGCTTAGGCCTCAGTCTTCTGGGTCAGAGATTCAGCGGGTGGGCATAGTGATTTCCTTGCTACAAGGAGACCCACAGGTCTGGGCATATGGGTTGCAGCCTGACTGTCCGTCGCTTAAAAGTGTTGATGCTTTTTTTACGGCACTGGGCATGTTGTATGATGACCCTGACAAGACGGCCTCAGCCGAGGCTCAGATTTCGATCCTTAAGCAAGGGCGAAGGCCAGTTGAGGTTTACTGTACGGAGTTTCGGAGGTTGGCCCATGATACCCAGTGGAATGACCCAGCCCTGAGACACCAGTACCGAAGAGGTCTTTCTAACCAGATAAAAGACCAACTGGTACAATATCCCTTGCCTGATAGCTTGGATCAGCTCATGCAGTTATCCATCCGGGTGGATAGACGGCTGAGAGAGCGTAGGCTTGAAAGGGAGACCGAGGTTTCCTTCTTTCCCAAGGGAACCTCAGACTCAGAGGAATTTTCCGAGGAGCCTATGCAGATTGGGGCTACCCGCCTCTCCTCGCGTGAGAAGACGCGGAGGAGACAGCAGGGGTTGTGTTTGTACTGTGGGAATAAGGGTCATGTGGTAGTATCATGCCCAGGAAAGCCGGAAAACTTCAGGGCCTGAGGGTGATGGGAAATATCCTGTCAGGCCAGAAGTCAGAATTTCCCAAGAAGACTTTTATCATTCCGGTGACCTTGAAGATCCTCGGTCAAACTGTCAAGACTGAGGCCTTTGTGGACAGTGGGGCCGACAGGGTTTTTATGGACCGCCAATTCGCCCTGAAACACTCTGTTTCCTTAGTACCCTTGGCGTCGGAAATTGAGATTTGTGGGTTAAACGGGGAACCATTATCCCAGGGTAAAATTACCTCTTGCACTAGCCAGATTTCTTTGTTTATTGGAGCCACACACTCGGAAAAATTGTCCTTTTATGTGACTGTCTGTACTTTTGCCCCATTGGTGTTGGGGTTACCCTGGTTAAGGGCCCACAATCCTCAATTTGACTGGGTCTCTGGGGAGATTCTTAGTTGGGGTACTGATTGTTTCAGGAGTTGCTTGAGTCTTCCAGTCAGGCTCTCGCAGCTAAGTTTGCCAGGATTGCCAGGGTGTTATGCAGATTTTGCGGACGTGTTCTCCAAAAAAGTTGCAGAGGTACTACCTCCCCATCGCCCCTATGACTGTGCCATTGATTTGTTGCCGAATGCTAAGCTTCCCAAGAGCAGGTTGTACTCCCTGTCACGTCCTGAGACTCAGGCTATGGCAGAGTACATTCAGGAGAACTTGGCTAAAGGATTTATCAGACCTTCACAGTCTCCAGTTGGGTCGGGGTTCTTCTTCGTGGGTAAAAAGGACGGTTCATTGCGACCCTGCATCGACTTCAGGGAATTGAACCGTATCACGATTAAAAACTCATACCCACTGCCTCTCATTTCGGTCTTGTTTGACCAGCTTCGTACTGCCACCATTTTTTCTAAGATTGACCTACGCGGTGCGTACAATCTAATCCGAATAAGAGAGGGGGATGAATGGAAGACTGCCTTTAATACCCACTCAGGGCATTATGAATATTTGGTGATGCCTTTTGGGCTCTGTAATGCCCCGGCAGTCTTCCAGGATTTCATGAACGATGTGCTCAGGGAATATTTGGATAGATTCTTAGTTGTATACTTAGATGACATCCTAATCTTCTCCCATTCCCTGGAGGAACATCGGAAGCATGTACGCTTAGTCCTCCAGAAACTCAGAGACCACCGGCTTGGGGCGAAGCTGGAGAAGTGCGAATTTGAAGTTCAGCAAATCGCATTTCTAGGATATATTATCTCCCCAGAAGGTTTCCAAATGGAGGGTTCCAAGGTACAGGCAGTCCTGGATTGGGTGCAGCCCACTAGTTTGAAGGCGCTTCAGCGTTTCCTGGGCTTTGCAAATTTTTATAGACGATTTATCGCTGGATTTTCGTCTATAGTGGCGCCCTTGGTGGCACTCACTAAGAAAGGGGCGGATGTTGCTTACTGGTCTCGTGAGGCCAAAGCGGCTTTTGCCCGTCTCAAAAGGGCATTTGTCTCGGCCAAGGTGCTGCGACACCCAGATCCAGAGCGTCCTTTTGTGGTGGAGGTGGATGCCTCTGAGATGGGTATTGGGGCAGTGCTCTCTCAGATGGGAGTGTCTGATAATCGCCTTCATCCCTGTGCTTACTTTTCCCGTAAATTTTCGCCTGCCGAGATGAATTATGACGTGGGTAACCGGGAATTGTTGGCTATTAAGGATGCACTCGAGGAGTGGAGACACTGGCTTGAGGGGGCTAAGTTTGTGGTCTCAATTCTCACCGACCATAAGAATTTGGCATATTTAGAGTCAGCAAAGCGTCTCAATGCCAGGCAGGCACGATGGGCTTTGTTTTTTGCTCGCTTTAATTTTTTGATAACATATCGCCCTGGGTCAAAAAACATCAAGGCTGATGCGCTCTCGCGGAGTTTTGCTCCAATCCAGGAGACCACCGAGGAGCCGTTGCCCATTGTGTCCCCATCATGTATTAAAGTGGGCATTACCCAGGACCTCTTGTCATTAGTCCTTAGAGCACAGGAGCAGGCTCCTCCAGACCTTCCGGTAGGTCTTTTGTTTGTGCCTCCTAGGTTAAGACAGCGAGTGTTCCTGGAATTCCATGCCAAGAAGTCGGCAGGTCACCCGGGTATTGCCAGAACTCGGGAGTTGCTATCTAGGGTGGTGTGGTGGCCCTCGGTGGCTAAGGATGTGGATCAGTGGGTTCGGGCATGTGACATCTGTGCCCGAAATAAGACTCCTAGAGGGGTTCCTGTTGGCCCATTACATCCACTCTCTATTCCATCTAAGCCATGGACCCACATTTCAATGGATTTTGTTGTGGACTTGCCCAAATCCTCTTGGATGACAGCCATCTGGGTTGTCGTTGACAGGTTTTCGAAGATGGCGCACTTCGTTCCACTGGTTGGGCTGCCATCGGCAAGACGCCTGTCTGAATTATTTATGCTGCATGTTGTGCGCCTCCATGGGTTGCCACTTGATGTGGTCTCTGACCGCGGATCCCAGTTTGTGGCCAAATTCTGGAGGGCATTTTGTTCCGATCTCCAGATTTCTGTCAGCTTGTCGTCAGGCTACCATCCGCAGTCTAATGGGCAGACTGAAAGGGTGAACCAGACCTTGGAGCAGTTCCTCAGGTGTTATGTCTCCAAGTGTCAGACTGACTGGGTTGCTCATCTGTCAATGGCGGAGTTTGCCTATAACAACGCGGCTCACTCTGCTGCAGGGATCTCTCCCTTCCTTTGTGTGTATGGGCATCATCCTAAGGCCAATTCTTTTGACCCCCTGGACTCCACGCCTGGTGGTTCCTCTGTCGTTTCCTCTGTCGTTTCGGTCCTTAGAGGTATTTGGAGGAAAGTGAAGAAAGCCCTTGTGTCTGTGTCATTAGTGACCAAAAGGGTTTTTGATAAGCGGAAAAGACCCTGCAGCTTCAAATTAGGAGACTTCGTCTGGTTGTCTACCAAGAATTTGAAGTTGAAACAGCCATCTCATAAGTTAGGCCCCCGGTTCATCGGCCCTTATAAGATCACCAGGGTTATCAATCCGGTGGCATTTCAGTTAGATCTGCCCCGTTCTTTGGGTATCAATAAAACATTTCATTGTTCCCTTTTAAAACGGGAGATTAGTAATCCTTCTTCCAGAGGAAGACCTTCCCCTCTTCTGATACGTGGCCAGAGGGAGTTTGTTGTTGAAAGGATTCTTGACTCCAAGATGGTTCGGGGTCGGCTGTCATTTTTGGTGCACTGGAAGGGGTATGGCCCGAAGGAGCGGTCGTGGGTGCGCAGTTGTGATCTTCATGCCCCCAGACTGATACGCTCTTTCTTCTCGCAGTTCCCCGATAAACCCGGTGGTAGGGGTTCTTTGACCCCTCGTCAGAGGGGGGGTACTGTTAGGGTCTCCTGCCCTGTGTTGCCACGTCGTCATGGCAACCGGGAGACAAGTGCTAGCGGAGTAACCTGAGCGCAGCTGATACTCCGGTTCGGGTCTTTTGCTGTGCAGTGGTTACAGGCATGGGATCCGGTGCTGGTTTTTGTGCTCAGCATCTGTGAGGTCTGAGGGGGGCGTGGACAGCACCTGCTTTATAAGGCCTCTTCTCAGATTAAGCAGATGCTGCTGAATCTTTGTTGGTTAGTCAGTTCCTGAAAGTTAGCCAGTACTGTGTAGCTTTGTATTTTGTTATTGCTTACTGCAAATAGGCCTGGGCATTTGGTACTACACTCTGCCAATCCAGACCTAGCAGTAAGACTGGAGTCAGTCATTTAGCCTGCTGAGGTTCTTTTGCTATTCTGTGAACCCAGCAGGTTTGTGGCTGTACTTTCAGACCTGCCTGCATAATCCTCTCTCACTGTGCAGGGCGTCCATGTGTCAGTTTAGTGGCAGTAAGCTGAACCTGGGCCCTGCAAGTGAGAATTAGGATTGTGGAGACTCTCCTTGTGTCTATTATTCAATCTCTGACCAAGGAGTTTACTGCCACACCCGTTGGTAACCCTTTAGGGTTTTGCTGTTGCCCTTAGCTTATTAAAACACATCTTGCTTTTTCCATCTGAGCATTTCTAATACTAGGGAGACACCCAGTTTCTTAGCCTCTGGGCTTCTCTGTTCACTCTGTGTTGGTTTTGTTACCCTATCACCTTCTGTGTACGTTATGTCATATTTCCCAGTCTGTCTGTGAGTTCATTTGTTTTGCATCCCTCTCTGTTCAGACACCAGTACATTCCTGCAGGCACTGGTGTGTATAACAGTTCAAACACCAGTACATTCCTGCAGGCACTGGTGTGCATAACACCAATAAACATTAATGTCTTCTTGTTTACCATCATCTTACTTATAACACTATATTGCAACAAATTATTCATCCTGCGTGATCATTTACTTAAGATGGTGGCAAACAAAAAATACATAAATGCTTATAGTTCGCTTACAGTACTACTACCTTAATATTACCTTGTCGCTGGTTTTCAAACTTTCATTCATCTCCCTAAGAAGATTGTTTTGTCTTTCAAATAGACATATGATATTTTATTGAAAGGCCATATTTGAATTTATTTGTGCCTCTAAAATATGGTGGTTTGCTTTTAAGATTCTGGTCATTTTGATTAAGACTACAAACATTTTCATTTAAAAGCATGCAATTTTCACACTGTAAACGCAGATGGTTCGAAAATGCTGTCCTTTTCCCAATTGGTGGTAAAGTATTCTTCATTGTAAATACCCCTGTTTTCATATTTCCAAATGCGAAGTTACGTTTCTAGTGTGATGTCCCACTCCGCTACTGATAATGTCCACAATGATATAGATTCCTTGGTCAGAACTTCAGGTGACAGGGTTTACTCCTCATCACTATTGTATTTCCAAATCAGACGAAAGCTTGATTTGGACACCTTACAAACGGGTATGGCCAAATGGACCATAGATTTACCTACTCTCTCCATTAACTCACTTCTTACTGCGTTTGTTCGCCTTAATAAAATGTTAGTATCCTCTTCATATGTGGAAATGCAATACAAACTTCTATCTGGAAGCTGTGGTCCCAAAATGGGGTCTTTTAAAAGGATTCCCCAATGTTTTTCCAATGTCTTCTTGATTTTATTATTTTCTTTGTTGAATTGCGTAATAAATGGACAACTCTTTTTGTTCTTGGGTTCCTTTTTTTATTTAATTGACAGTAATTCAGATCGGTTAGCATTATATGCTCGTATTTGTGCTTCCCTTAGATCTTTTTGGGCATATCCTCTCTCCATAAATCTTTCGAACAGTTTTTCTGACTGCTCCCAAAATTTCTCAGAATTGTTGCAATTTCTCTGAATTCTCAGAAATTGTGCAAAAGGGACATTGGTTTTCCAACTTTTTAGATGACAACTGTCCGCAGGAATAAAGCTATTAGCGTCTGTTTATTTGAAGTATGTTGATGTAGCTATTTTATCATTGTTATAACCTAATTTCAAATCAAGATAATCTATTGAATTTTTGTGACTTTTATAGGTGAATTTCAAATTGTAATCATTAATATTGATATAATTTATGAATCGTTTGATGCTTTCATCATCTCCCTCCCAAATCACAATAAGATCATCAATATAGCGTCGGTAATATTTAATATGTGAAATTTCAAACTCGGAACCGTATACATGCTTATCTTCCCAATTTCCCATTAGGATATTTGCATAAGATGGCACAAATTTTGTACCCATTGCGGTACCCTGTTTCTGAACGAAAAACTCATTTTCAAATTTAAAAAAATTATGAGTCAGAATGAATTCAATATTTTCTAACAGGAATGGTCTCATTTCTTCCGAAATGTCCTTATCTTCACTAAGTACTGATGTAACTGCTTCTATGCCTTTGTTGTGAGGGATCTAAGAATACAGAGCTTGGACGTCTATTGTCAACCAGACATAACTTGGATTCCAATTCATATCTTGTAGTTCCCTTAGTAGAGAAGTAGAGTCCTTTAAATATGACCTCAGTTCTTTCACATATATTTGTAGTTTTCAATCTACATAATGAGATAAATTGGATGTTAGGGAATCTATCCCCGAAATGACAGGTCTGCCAGAGGAAGATTTTTTATCTTTATGTATTTTGGGAATATGATAGAACAAAGCCAATCTGGGATGTTTCATAAACAGATAATCAAATTCCTTGTCCACCAGAATCTTCATATTCCTGGCCTTATTCAGTAGTAGATACAAGCGTTCTTGAAATATTCCTGATGGATCCTCCTTTAGCCATTCATATGTTTGTTCATCATCAAGGATCTTATATTCTTCGGCCAAATAATTCTCTCTTTTCTGAATAACTACCCCCCTCCCTTGTCTGCCTGTCTGATGACCATACTACTATCTGTTTTTAATTGTTTGATGGCTTGTTTTTCCACTGGTCTCAAATTCTAATTAAATTTATCGGATTTGATTTTTATTGCCCTGAAGTCTTCCTTAACTGATTCGTAAAATATTTCAATATGGCTACCTCTTGATTCTATGGGGTAGTCCTTAGATGGGAGAGATACCACAGGGGTTTTCTTTTGCATTTCCAAATCCTGATTAGAGTTTTTTTTTTTAAATGACTTTGTAAAGTCAGCGTTCTAATAAACTTATTGAGATCTATAAATAGGTCAAATTTGTTTACGTGTGCATCCGGTGCAAATTTCAAACCACGTTCTAATAATTCACTCTGCGAACTGGATAACTGGTTCTCTGTGAGGTTGCATATTCCGCTCTGTTGGGTTCTAAACTGCTCAGTTGACCTTTTAATTTCTTTGGTGAAACTCCTCCCACTGCCCCTCTTTCCTCGTCTTCGTCCCGCATGTTCCTTTTTGTAGCCTGAGGGGAATCCACTTTCCTGAATAATTCTTCCCTTCATTGTGTATATGGAAGGTCTCTCTTCTCTCCTAAAAAATGGTGCCTCGGGGGATATGATGAGGCTTGAGGTGGCGAATCTGATGGTTCGTATCTGGTTTCAACCATAGAATATTGATTTTGGTTAATACACTGGGATCTGTAATTGGGACCCCATTTGGGTAGATTCCTTATTTGTCTTTGATGGATACTTCTATATGGTTCATTCCTATATTGTGGCCTTTCCCGTTTTCTCCAATTTCTAGATCTTGATCTATCCCATGATCCTTCTCTTTCACTTCTTATTCTTTGTCTTCCATATTGTTGATCCTGTCCGCTATTGTTGTTATACCATGTGTGGACTTTATTATTCTGATAGTCGAGTTTGTCTCTAAGGAATTTCTGTTTTCTTGTAATATCGTTTTCAAGATGGTCAATTCTTTTACGGGCAGCTTCAACCTCATTTAAAAAATCCTCATCTTTTTCCTTTTC
Source organism: Pseudophryne corroboree (assembly GCF_028390025.1). Lineage (NCBI taxonomy): Eukaryota > Metazoa > Chordata > Amphibia > Anura > Myobatrachidae > Pseudophryne > Pseudophryne corroboree. The sequence continues at coordinate 86,156,115 of NC_086449.1, read as the reverse complement.
AAACTCAGTTAGACTTGTTTCTAGTCTTATTAGATCTTCTATTTTCTTATGTTTTCTTTCTTTCATTTATTAATAACCTCACAAGTTTGATACAACTATCTTCCAAAATTTTATTCCAATTAGCCATAAAATCATCACTACTAGTTACAATGGTTGGAGTTTTTGAAGCCTCAGTCCTCTTGGGATCCTACCCACTTCTACATATTTTTCAAGGGTTACAATATCATACCAACATTTCTCTAACGTCCTAGTGGATGCTGGGGACTCCGTAAGGACCATGGGGATAGACGGGCTCTGCAGGAGACATGGGCACTTTAAGAAAGAATTTAGGTTCTGGTGTGCACTGGCTTCTCCCTCTATGCCCCTCCTCCAGACCTCAGTTTGATACTGTGCCCAGACGAGCTGGGTGCTTTTCAGTGAGCTCTCCTGAGTTCGCTGAGAGAAAGTATTTTGTTAGGTTTTTTATTTTCAGGGAGCTCTGCTGGCAACAGACTCCCTGCATCGTGGGACAGAGGGGAGAGAAGCAGCCCTACTCTCTGAAGCTAGGTCCTGCTTCTTAGGCTACTGGACACCATTATCTCCAGAGGGATCGTACGCAGGATCTCATCCTCGCCGTCCGATCCCAGAGCCGCGCCGCCGTCCCCCTCGCAGAGCCAGAAGACAGAAGCCGGGTGAGTATGAGAAGCAAGAAGACTTCAAATCGGCGGCAGAAGACTCCATTTTTCACTGAGGTAATGCACAGCACTGCAGCTGTGCGCCATTGCTCCCACACACCTCACATACTCCGGTCACTGTAAGGGTGCAGGGCGCAGGGGGGGGGGGGCGCCCTGGGCAGCATTTGGATCCTCTTTTTGGCAAAAGTAGACATATATACAGTTGGGCACTGTATATATGTATGAGCCCCTGCCAAGAAAATGCATATTTAAGCGGGACAGAAGCCCGCCGTCGAGGGGGCGGGGCTTCTTCCTCAGCACTCACCAGCGCCATTTTTCTCCACAGCTCCGCTGAGAGGAAGCTCCCAAGGATCTCCCCTGCAGATTCATGGTAGAAGAGGGTAAAAAGAGAGGGGCAAAAACACAATATAAACAGCAGCTACTGGGTTAACATTAAGTTACTGTGTTATTCCTGGGTTATAGCGCTGGGGTGTGTGCTGGCATACTCTCTCTCTGTCTCTCCAAAGGGCCTTGTGGGGGAACTGTCTTCAAAAAGGGCATTCCCTGTGTGTGTGGTGTGTCGGTACGCTTGTGTCGACATGTCTGATGAGGAAGGCTATGTGGAAGCAGAGCGGGAGCAAGTGAATGTGGTGTCTCCGCCGACGGCGCCGACACCTGATTGGATGGATATGTGGAAGGTTTTAAATGATAATGTTAATTCCTTGCATACGAGGCTAGATAAAGCTGAAGCCTCAGGACAGTCAGGGTCCCAACCCGTGCCTGATCCTATATCCACCTCATCAGGCGTACCTCAGATTTGTGGTACAGGATTGTCATTACCAATTTTAGACGTTGCCGTTTGGTCTCTCCACGGCACCGAGAATATTTACCAAGGTAATGGCAGAAATGATGGTACTCCTGCGGAAGCAAGGAGTCACAATTATCCCATACTTGGACGATCTCCTCATAAAAGCGAGATCAAGAGAGCAGTTACTGATCAGCATAGCACTTTCTCTGGAAGTGTTACGGCAACAAGGCTGGATTCTAAATATTCCAAAGTCGCAGTTGGTTCCTACGACTCGTCTGCCTTTCCTGGGCATGATTCTAGACACAGACCAGAAAAGGGTTTATCTCCCGAGGAGAAAGCTCAGGAACTCATGACACTGGTCAGGAACCTATTAAAACCAAAACAGGTGTCAGTGCATCACTGCACTCGTGTCCTGGGAAAGATGGTGGCATCATACGAGGCCATTCCCTTCGGCAGGTTCCATGCGAGGACCTTTCAATGGGACTTACTGGACAAGTGGTCTGGATCACATCTTTAGATGCATCGGTTAATCATCCTATCCCCCAGGGCCAGGGTGGCTCCTGTGGTGGCTGCAGAGCGCTCACCTTCTCGAGGGCCGCAGATTCGGCATTCAGGACTGGGTCCTGGTGACCACGGACGCAAGCCTCCGAGGTTGGGGTGCAGTCACACAGGGAAGAAATTACCAAGGTCTGTGGTCAAGTCAAGAGACTTGCCTTCACATCAACATCCTGGAACTAAGGGCCATATACAACGCCGTACGTCAAGAGGAGACCCTGCTTCGCGACCAACCGGTTCTGATTCAGTCAGACATCACCGCAGTGGCTCATGTAAACCGCCAAGGTGGCACAAGGAGCAGAGTGGCGATGGCGGAAGCCACCAGAATTCTTTGCTGGGCGGAGAATTATGTAAGCGCACTGTCAGCAGTGTTCATCCCGGAAGTGAACAACTGGGAAGCAAACTTCCTCAGCAGACACGACCTCCACCCGGGAGAGTGGGGACTTCATCAGGAAGTCTTCGCGCAGATTACAAGTCGGTGGGAACTGCCACAGGTGGACATGATGGCATCCCGCCTCAACAAAAAGCTACAGAGGTATTGCGCCAGGTCAAGAGACCCTCAGGCGATAGCTGTAGACGCCCTGGTGACACCGTGGGTGTTCCAGTCGGTCTATGTATTTCCTCCTCTTCCTCTCATACCCAAGGTGCTGAGGATAATAAGAAAAAGAGGAGTGAGAACAATACTCATTGTTCCAGATTGGCCACGAAGGACTTGGTATCCAGATCTGCAAGAAATGCTCACAGAGGACCCGTGGCCTCTTCCTCTAAGACAGGACTTGTTGCAACAGGGGCCCTGTCTGTTCCAAGACTTACCGCGGCTGCGTTTGACGGCATGGCGGTTGAACACCGGATCCTAGCAGAGAAAGGCATTCCGGATGAGGTCATTCCTACGCTGATAAAGGCTAGGAAGGACGTGACAACTCAACATTATCACCGTATATGGCGAAAATATGTTGCTTGGTGTGAGGCCAGGAATGCTCCTACGGAGGAGTTCCAGCTGGGCCGTTTCCTTCACTTCCTACAGTCCAGAGTGAATTTGGGCCTAAAATTGGGTTCCATTAAGGTCCAGATTTTGGCCCTATCCATTTTCTTTCAAAAGGAGTTGGCTTCTCTACCTGAAGTTCAGACGTTTGTAAAGGGAGTGCTGCATATTCAGGCCCCTTTTGTGCCTCCAGTGGCACCTTGGGATCTTAACGTGGTGTTGAGTTTCCTGAAATCCCACTGGTTTGAACCACTCAAAACGGTGGAGTTGAAATATCTCACGTGGAAGGTGGTCATGCTATTAGCCTTGGCTTCGGCTAGGCGTGTGTCAGAGTTGGCAGCTTTGTCACATAAAAGCCCCTATCTGGTTTTCCATGCGGATAGAGCAGAATTGCGGACCCGTCCACAATTTCTGCCGAAAGTGGTTTCATCTTTTCATATAAACCAACCTATTGTGGTGCCTGTGGCTACTACTGACTTGGAGGATTCCGAGTTACTTGATGTGGTCAGGGCTTTGAAGGTTTATGTAGCCAGAACAGCTAGGGTCAGGAAAACAGAGTCTTTGTTTATCCTGTATGCTTCCAACAAGCTTGGTGCTCCTGCTTCAAAGCAAACTATTGCTCGCTGGATCTGTAACACGATTCAGCAGGCTCATTCTGCAGCTGGATTGCCACTCCCGAAATCAGTTAAGGCCCATTCCACGTGGGCTCTTCTTGGGCGGCTGCCCATGGGGTCTCGGCATTACAGCTTTGTCGAGCGGCTACTTGGTCAGGTTCAAACACTTTTGCAAAGTTCTACAAGTTTGATACCCTGGCTGAGGAGGACCTTGTGTTTGCTCAATCGGTGCTGCAGAGTCATCCACACTCTCCCGCCCGTTTGGGAGCTTTGGTATAATCCCCATGGTCCTTACGGAGTCCCCAGCATCCACTAGGACGTTAGAGAAAATAAGATTTTACTTACCGGTAAATCTATTTCTCGTAGTCCGTAGTGGATGCTGTGGGCCCGTCCCAAGTGCGTACTTCTTCTGCAATACTTGTATATAGTTATTGCTTCAATAAGGGTTAAGTTATGGTTGCATCAGGGTTTGACCGGATGCTCTGTTATTTGTCATACTGTTAACTGGTTGTTATCACTTGTTATAAGGTGTGATTGGTGTGGCTGGTATGAATCTTGCCCTGGATTACTAAAATCCTTTCCTTGTACTGTCAGCTATTCTGGGCACAGTTTCTCTAACTGAGGTCTGGAGGAAGGGCATAGAGGGAGGAGCCAGTGCACACCAGAACCTGAATTCTTTCTTAAAGTGCCCATTTCTCCTGCGGAGCCCGTCTATCCCCATGGTCCTTACGGAGTCCCCAGCATCCACTACGGACTACGAGAAATAGATTTACCGGTAAGTAAAATCTTATTTTTAAGTCTTTCACTGATAATTTTTCTAGACTATTTAGTTACATATATTGATCATCATCTCCTCCATCTAGACATATATCTGTTTCCTCATCAACAAATATCATTCTACAATTTTGGGTCCTTTTGGACCTATCACGGAACATAGGCATGATAACAAGCAGGCAAACAAGGTTTCTGGCAAAAATATCAACAACAAGAAACAATAACCAGTTGCGCTAAATGTGTAGCCTTTACGGCATAAAAGTCTTTGGAGGAATTTGGAAGCCAATCCCCAAAACAAGTCCTCTTGCCAGTTGAGAAACAGAAGCTTAATGATGAAATGGTAGATGTAGGGGAGCGCTCAAATAACAGTCTTTATGATAATTCTTATGGATTTCTTCAGATTGAATATCCACAGTTCAGTAGAAGTTTTCTAGAAAAAACCCTCTCACCAAAAATCACCCAGACAGCGAAAATACTTATTAGTCCATTTCTTTTAAAACTTGGAAATTTATTAAAACTCTTTGTGTATTGTACGACTCTTACATTTATCTTGACAATCATGGGATAAAGATCTTATTGGTACTTGCTGTTCACCCCAGCCGGGGGAGCTCCTAAGACAGCTCGTCCACCCACTAATGTCTAAGACCATCACCCAACATGTTTCGTCTATACAGACTTCCTCAGGGGTGTCTTTAACATAAAATAAAACATGTTTTTCATATAATAACTTATTAGCAAAATAACACACAAAACATATAAAAAATATATATAAAATATATAGGAAAAACCAATTACTAAATAGTAAGGACTCTTATACGTATACATATAATACAAGTATCCAAATCTAACCATAACCATTGGTTTGAACTAGTATAGATCAATATATCCCACATTGGAAATTATAAATTGGGGAAGGATTTTTTTCTCTAAAAAGTAGACAATTGAAACAAGGCTTTATCTATATATATTTTCTAGTACTCCTTATTGATACCGTTACCATTTATCTTCACCCAAACGTTGACATATAATTACAGCAAAATAATGATGAGTAGCATATTCATATTCTATCTTGTGAGGTTTTAACAATTATACTTTCAACATTAATCAGTTGTATCATCTATAAAGGACTTTACTTGGAAAAAAAACTTTTGAGAACTTACTTTCTACGAGTAAGAGCGAAGTTCTAGTTGAAAATTTGTATAAAATGGGGGACACCCATATAAGCACGGTTCTGTGGACATAGAATCTTTGATTAATCTCAAATTTCTATTTTTAATTTTATTACAAAAAAATATATATTCCCAATATTACTTACATTAAAATGATATATCCTAATTAAACCAGATGATCCCAGAATCCTAAAGTGCCAGCGTTTAAGAATGTCCAGATAACTCTATAACATTCGTTTTTCTAAAAATAAAAAATAATTTTAATTTAATAAATTAACTAATCTACAGTGAACAGTATATAAACAGACACTTACTGTTAGTTGCAAACTGGAGCCTGTGTCCTCAGTGCTGGCTCAGCTCTGAATGAACTGTGAGAGCTCTGTTTGGGCTTTTATTTCCCCTTATCATTACATCACTTCCTATAATTTGGTTATATATATAAATCTACATCTATAATTTCACATACATTGACCTAGCCAGATCCACATGAAATACATTGAAATAGCTAGATCCACATGAAATACATTGAAATCACCAGATCTACATAAAATACATTTAAATATCAAGATCCACATAAAAGATATTTATATAGCCAGAACCGCATAAAATACATTACACTGAAAAAGCCAGATCCACATTTAAAAAAAAACATTGAAAAAGCCAGATCTTGGTGGAGGTAGAAAACACAGCAGAATGCAAACACATCTTACGCATTAGGATGTTTTCTTTTGGTCTTTGCCGTGAATAAAGTACAAACTTAAGTGTGACATTTGCAGTATATCACTAAGCAGCTTTACAGTAAAATCATTTATCGTTACCAAATGAGTGATGCCACACCATCATCCCCCGTCTGCATCCCTCAGCCAAACCATCATCTCCTCCCCGCGTCTCTCAGCTACACCATCATCTCCCCCTCCCCTGCGTCTCTCAGCCACAGCATCACCCACCCCATGTCTCTCAGCCACAGCATCATCTCCTGCCTGCGTCTCTCTGCCACACCATCTCCCATCTACATCTCTCACCATCCCCCTCGCTATGCGTCTCTAAGCCTCCCCCTTCACTCTGAGCCTCTCAGCCTGCACCCCCCCCCCCCGTGCCTCTCAGAGAGCTAACCCATCCCTCTGTGCCTCTCAGCCTGCCCCCACCACCCTTTCACTCTGTCTCTCAGGCTGCCACCATTCATCCTTTCAGCCTGCACCTTGATCTGTGTCTCTCCCCTCTCACTGGTTGACTCTCACCTGCATGTGAGCTGGCGGACAGTGAGGCCAGCAGTAGCGGCAGATAGTAATCAGTAATCAGACAGGGCAGGGAGCGCTGCGCAGCAGTGAGAGTGACAGGCTAGCTGGCGAGTGGAAATTCAGCCAATCAGAAGCCACGGTCCGGCACCATTCAGGAGCTGCTGCTCCCGATTCGCTGCCACTACGAGAGCTCCGATTGGCTGGTGACCGGCGCTGCATTTTAAAATACCACCCACCGTCTTGCCGTTGCCTGTCACTCTCACTACTACGCAGCACTCCCTGCCGCTGCTCCTGGCCTCACATATACTCCGCTGCCACCAGCTTGGCCCTGCGTGCAGGGGGTGCCACACATTAGGGGATGCCTGTGCGCACCAGGCACCCCCCGTGCGCACGCCTATGCTTATACGGCAGTACCCCAGGACTGATACAGCAGTACTGCTGGACTCATACGGCAGTGTCAGACAGGATGGCCCTTTTCAAAAACTAGGCCCCAAACAGCACCTCATGCAAAGATGACGAAGAGGTGCAATGAGATAGGTGTATGACTAAGCCAAGCGACACAAACAAATCCCACTGGAATTATACGTCCAAATCACTGGAATTAAATGGTAAAATCACTGGAATTATACGTCCAAATCACTGGAATTATACTGCAAAATCACGAATTATAATGCAAAATCACTGGAATTATACATCCAAATCACTGGAATTAAATGGCAGTACCACTGGACATATACAGAAGTGTCAGACAGGATGGCACTTTAAAAAAATAGTCCCCAAATAGCACATGATGATAAGAAGAAAAAAGGTGCAAGTTGGAATTGTCCTTGGGCTCTCCCAGTCCCACCCACCCTTTTGTTGTATAAACAGGACATGCACACTTTAATAAACCAATCATTTCAGCGACAGGGTCTGCCACACGACTGTGGCTGAAATAACTGGTTGGTTTGGGCCCCCACTAAAAAAAGAAGCAATCAATCTCTCCTTGCACAAACTGGCTCTACAGAGGCAAGATGTCGACCTCATCCTCATCCTCCGATTCCTCACCCCTTTCACTGTGTACATCAGGCTTTTTCAACCAGTGTGCTGTGGCACACTAGTGTGCCGCGACCAGTTGAAAGGTGTGCTGCGGTGCCAGAGCAGCTTCTTGCACCTTCAGAGTGAACTGTTGGCCCAGGCTCTTCTTAGAGGATCAGTCGTGCACCGGCCGTGACCTATGCCTTGAAAACGGTGTGATATAATAGGTCACGGCCGCCACATCTCACCACCCAGCCAGCCCACCTGCCTGCATCTTCCAGTTCCCGTCTGCATACACAGCTTTCCTTGCCAACCCACATCCACGCCTGCCTGACCGCCAGCTGCTCAGTATTCGCAGAACTCCACTATGAACAACCCGAGCCACTGAGGGACAGGGAGGAGGACAGCTGATAATAATATTTGTTATTTTATTTCTCCTGTGGGGAACAATAGGATTTCAATAGGATTTATGTGGGGAGAATAAGAATTTATGGATGTATGGGGGGAACAATGTGAATAATTCATGTGGTTAGCAATAGGATTTATGTGGGGAGAAATTTGATTGATTTATGTGTGGAGCAATAGGATTTATGTAGGGAGCAACATGATTTATGTGGGGAGCAATGCGATTGTTTTTTCTATGTAGGCCAATGTATGTGTGGATTTTTTTTTTACTGTGAGGGCCAATGTGTGTGTTTTGTTTTTTTCTGTGGGGAACTGATGGTGTGCCTTTGCAATTTTAAAATATTGTTCGGTGTGCCGCGAGTTAAAAAAGGTTGAAAATCACTGGAGTACATCCTCCTCCTCACAGAGTATTAATTCGTCCCCACTGGAATCCACCATCACAGGTCCCTCTGTACTTTCTGGAGGCAATTGCTGGTAAAGGTCTTCCCAGAGGAATTTATAATTCATTTTGATGAACATCATCTTCTCCACATTTTGTGGAAGTAACCTCCTACGCCGATCGCTGACAAGGTTACCGGCTGCAATAAACACTCTTTCGGAGTACACACTGGATGGGGGGCAACTTAGGTAAAATAAAGCCAATTTGTGCAAGGGCCTCCAAATTGCCTCTTTTTCCTGCCAGTATACGTTCGGACTGTCTGACGTGCCTACTTGGATGCGGTCACTCATATAATCCTCCTCCATTCTTTCAATGGTGACAGAATCATATGCAGTGACAGTAGACGACATGTCAGTAATCGTTGGCAGGTCCTTCAGTCCGGACCAGATGTCAGCTTTCGCTCCTGACTGCCCTGCACCACTGCCAGCGGGTGGCCTAGGAACTCTTATCCTTTTCCTTGCAGCCTCAGTGGTGGGAGAAATTGAAGTAGGAGCTGTTGACAGGTCACGTTCCGCTTGAGTTGACAATTTACTAGAGATGAGCGGGTTCGGTTTCTCTGAATCCGAACCCGCACGAACTTCATGTTTTTTTTCACGGGTCCGAGCGACTCGGATCTTCCCGCCTTGCTCGGTTAACCCGAGCGCGCCCGAACGTCATCATGACGCTGTCGGATTCTCGCGAGACTCGGATTCTATATAAGGAGCCGCGCGTCGCCGCCATTTTCACACGTGCATTGAGATTGATAGGGAGAGGACGTGGCTGGCGTCCTCTCCATTTAGATTAGGAGAGAGAGAGAGAGATTGACCTGAGGCTGATACTGTAGAAGAGAGTGCAGAGTTTAGTGACTGACCACAGTGACCACCAGCAGTGCAGTTGTTTTATTTAATATATCCGTTCTCTGCCTGAAAAAAACGGTACACACAGTGACTCAGTCACATACCATATCTGTGTGCACTGCTCAGCCCAGTGTGCTGCATGCCTGCAAGCTCACACAGCTTATAATTGTGGGGGAGACTGGGGAGCACTGCAGTGCCAGTTATAGGTTATAGCAGGAGCCAGGAGTACAAGACAGTCACATACCATATCTGTGTGCACTGCTCAGCCCAGTGTGCTGCATCATCTATGTATATATTATATATCTGACTGTGCTCAGCTCACACAGCTTATAATTGTGGGGGAGACTGGGGAGCACTGCAGTGCCAGTTATAGGTTATAGCAGGAGCCAGGAGTACATATTATATTAAAATTAAACAGTGCACACTTTTGCTGCAGGAGTGCCACTGCCAGTGTGACTGACCAGTGACCTGACCACACTGACCACCAGTATAGTTAGTAGTATACTATAGTGTGATTGCCTGAAAAAGTTAAACACTCGTCGTGTGACTTCACTTGTGTGGTGTTTTTTTTTTTATTCTATAAAAAACTCATTCTGCTGACAGACAGTGTCCAGCAGGTCCGTCATTATATAATATATATACCTGTCCGGCTGCAGTAGTGATATATATATATTTTTTATATCATTATTTATCATCCAGTCGCAGCAGACACAGTACGGTAGTTCACGGCTGTAGCTACCTCTGTGTCGGCACTCGGCAGTCCATCCATAATTGTATACCACCTACCCGTGGTTTTTTTTTCTTTCTTCTTTATACATACATACTACTACATCTCTTTATCAACCAGTCTATATTAGCAGCAGACACAGTACAGTACAGTAGTTCACGGCTGTGGCTACCTCTGTGTCGGCACTCGGCAGTCCGTCCATAATTGTATACCACCTAACCGTGGTTTTTTTTTTCTTTCTTCTTTATACATACATACTACGACATCTCTTTATCAACCAGTCTATATTAGCAGCAGACACAGTACAGTACGGTAGTTCACGGCTGTGGCTACCTCTGTGTCGGCACTCGGCAGTCCGTCCATAATTGTATACCACCTAACCGTGTTTTTTTTTTCTTTCTTCTTCATACATACATACTACGACATCTCTTTATCAACCAGTCTATATTAGCAGCAGACACAGTACAGTACGGTAGTTCACGGCTGTGGCTACCTCTGTGTCGGCACTCGGCAGTCCGTCCATAATTGTATACCACCTAACCGTGGTTTTTTTTCTTTCTTCTTTATACATACATACTACGACATCTCTTTATCAACCAGTCTATATTAGCAGCAGACACAGTACAGTACGGTAGTTCACGGCTGTGGCTACCTCTGTGTCGGCACTCGGCAGTCCGTCCATAATTGTATACCACCTAACCGTGGTTTTTTTTTCTTTCTTCTTCATACATACATACTACGACATCTCTTTATCAACCAGTCTATATTAGCAGCAGACACAGTACGGTAGTTCACGGCTGTAGCTACCTCTGTGTCGGCACTCGGCAGTCCGTCCATAATTGTATACTAGTATCCATCCATCTCCATTGTTTACCTGAGGTGCCTTTTAGTTGTGCCTATTAAAATATGGAGAACAAAAATGTTGAGGTTCCAAAATTAGGGAAAGATCAAGATCCACTTCCACCTCGTGCTGAAGCTGCTGCCACTAGTCATGGCCGAGACGATGAAATGCCAGCAACGTCGTCTGCCAAGGCCGATGCCCAATGTCATAGTACAGAGCATGTCAAATCCAAAACACCAAATATCAGTAAAAAAAGGACTCCAAAACCTAAAATAAAATTGTCGGAGGAGAAGCGTAAACTTGCCAATATGCCATTTACCACACGGAGTGGCAAGGAATGGCTGAGGCCCTGGCCTATGTTCATGGCTAGTGGTTCAGCTTCACATGAGGATGGAGGCACTCAGCCTCTCGCTAGAAAAATGAAAAGACTCAAGCTGGCAAAAGCAGTAGCACTGCAAAGAACTGTGCGTTCTTCGAAATCCCAAATCCACAAGGAGAGTCCAATTGTGTCGGTTGCGATGCCTGACCTTCCCAACACTGGACGTGAAGAGCATGCGCCTTCCACCATTTGCACGCCCCCTGCAAGTGCTGGAAGGAGCACCCGCAGTCCAGTTCCTGATAGTCAGATTGAAGATGTCAGTGTTGAAGTACACCAGGATGAGGAGGATATGGGTGTTGCTGGCGCTGGGGAGGAAATTGACCAGGAGGATTCTGATGGTGAGGTGGTTTGTTTAAGTCAGGCACCCGGGGAGACACCTGTTGTCCGTGGGAGGAATATGGCCGTTGACATGCCTGGTGAAAATACCAAAAAAATCAGCTCTTCGGTGTGGAACTATTTCAACAGAAATGCGGACAACAGGTGTCAAGCCGTGTGTTCCCTTTGTCAAGCTGTAATAAGTAGGGGTAAGGACGTTAACCACCTCGGAACATCCTCCCTTATACGTCACCTGCAGCGCATTCATAATAAGTCAGTGACAAGTTCCAAAACTTTGGGTGACAGCGGAAGCAGTCCACTGACCAGTAAATTCCTTCCTCTTGTAACCAAGCTCACGCAAACCACCCCACCAACTCCCTCAGTGTCAATTTCCTCCTTCCCCAGGAATGCCAATAGTCCTGCAGGCAATGTCACTGGCAATTCTGACGAGTCCTCTCCTGCCTGGGATTCCTCCGATGCATCCTTGCGTGTAACGCCTACTGCTGCTGGCGCTGCTGTTGTTGCTGCTGGGAGTCGATGGTCATCCCAGAGGGGAAGTCGTAAGCCCACTTGTACTACTTCCAGTAAGCAATTGACTGTTCAACAGTCCTTTGCGAGGAAGATGAAATATCACAGCAGTCATCCTGCTGCAAAGCGGATAACTGAGGCCTTGACAACTATGTTGGTGTTAGACGTGCGTCCGGTATCCGCCGTTAGTTCACAGGGAACTAGACAATTTATTGAGGCAGTGTGCCCCCGTTACCAAATACCATCTAGGTTCCACTTCTCTAGGCAGGCGATACCGAGAATGTACACGGACGTCAGAAAAAGACTCACCAGTGTCCTAAAAAATGCAGTTGTACCCAATGTCCACTTAACCACGGACATGTGGACAAGTGGAGCAGGGCAGGGTCAGGACTATATGACTGTGACAGCCCACTGGGTAGATGTATGGACTCCCGCCGCAAGAACAGCAGCGGCGGCACCAGTAGCAGCATCTCGCAAACGCCAACTCTTTCCTAGGCAGGCTACGCTTTGTATCACCGGTTTCCAGAATACGCACACAGCTGAAAACCTCTTACGGCAACTGAGGAAGATCATCGCGGAATGGCTTACCCCAATTGGACTCTCCTGTGGATTTGTGGCATCGGACAACGCCAGCAATATTGTGTGTGCATTAAATATGGGCAAATTCCAGCACGTCCCATGTTTTGCACATACCTTGAATTTGGTGGTGCAGAATTATTTAAAAAACGACAGGGGCGTGCAAGAGATGCTGTCGGTGGCCAGAAAAATTGCGGGACACTTTCGGCGTACAGGCACCACGTACAGAAGACTGGAGCACCACCAAAAACTACTGAACCTGCCCTGCCATCATCTGAAGCAAGAAGTGGTAACGAGGTGGAATTCAACCCTCTATATGCTTCAGAGGTTGGAGGAGCAGCAAAAGGCCATTCAAGCCTATACAATTGAGCACGATATAGGAGGTGGAATGCACCTGTCTCAAGCGCAGTGGAGAATGATTTCAACGTTGTGCAAGGTTCTGATGCCCTTTGAACTTGCCACACGTGAAGTCAGTTCAGACACTGCCAGCCTGAGTCAGGTCATTCCCCTCATCAGGCTTTTGCAGAAGAAGCTGGAGACATTGAAGGAGGAGCTAACACGGAGCGATTCCGCTAGGCATGTGGGACTTGTGGATGGAGCCCTTAATTCGCTTAACAAGGATTCACGGGTGGTCAATCTGTTGAAATCAGAGCACTACATTTTGGCCACCGTGCTCGATCCTAGATTTAAAGCCTACCTTGGATCTCTCTTTCCGGCAGACACAAGTCTGCTGGGGTTGAAAGACCTGCTGGTGAGAAAATTGTCAAGTCAAGCGGAACGCGACCTGTCAACATCTCCTCCTTCACATTCTCCCGCAACTGGGGGTGCGAGGAAAAGGCTCAGAATTCCGAGCCCACCCGCTGGCGGTGATGCAGGGCAGTCTGGAGCGACTGCTGATGCTGACATCTGGTCCGGACTGAAGGACCTGACAACGATTACGGACATGTCGTCTACTGTCACTGCATATGATTCTCTCACCATTGAAAGAATGGTGGAGGATTATATGAGTGACCGCATCCAAGTAGGCACGTCACACAGTCCATACTTATACTGGCAGGAAAAAGAGGCAATTTGGAGGCCATTGCACAAACTGGCTTTATTCTACCTAAGTTGCCCTCCCACAAGTGTGTACTCCGAAAGAGTGTTTAGTGCCGCCGCTCACCTTGTCAGCAATCGGCGTACGAGGTTACATCCAGAAAATGTGGAGAAGATGATGTTCATTAAAATGAATTATAATCAATTCCTCCGCGGAGACATTGACCAGCAGCAATTGCCTCCACAAAGTACACAGGGAGCTGAGATGGTGGATTCCAGTGGGGACGAATTGATAATCTGTGAGGAGGGGGATGTACACGGTGATATATCGGAGGGTGATGATGAGGTGGACATCTTGCCTCTGTAGAGCCAGTTTGTGCAAGGAGAGATTAATTGCTTCTTTTTTGGGGGGGGTCCAAACCAACCCGTCATATCAGTCACAGTCGTGTGGCAGACCCTGTCACTGAAATGATGGGTTGGTTAAAGTGTGCATGTCCTGTTTTGTTTATACAACATAAGGGTGGGTGGGAGGGCCCAAGGACAATTCCATCTTGCACCTCTTTTTTCTTTTATTTTTCTTTGCGTCATGTGCTGTTTGGGGAGGGTTTTTTGGAAGGGACATCCTGCGTGACACTGCAGTGCCACTCCTAAATGGGCCCGGTGTTTGTGTCGGCCACTAGGGTCGCTAATCTTACTCACACAGTCAGCTACCTCATTGCGCCTCTTTTTTTCTTTGCGTCATGTGCTGATTGGGGAGGGTTTTTTGGAAGGGACATCCTGCGTGACACTGCAGTGCCACTCCTAAATGGGCCCGGTGTTTGTGTCGGCCACTAGGGTCGCTAATCTTACTCACACAGTCAGCTACCTCATTGCGCCTCTTTTTTTCTTTGCGTCATGTGCTGATTGGGGAGGGTTTTTTGGAAGGGACATCCTGCGTGACACTGCAGTGCCACTCCTAAATGGGCCCGGTGTTTGTGTCGGCCACTAGGGTCGCTAATCTTACTCACACAGTCAGCTACCTCATTGCGCCTCTTTTTTTCTTTGCGTCATGTGCTGATTGGGGAGGGTTTTTTGGAAGGGACATCCTGCGTGACACTGCAGTGCCACTCCTAAATGGGCCCGGTGTTTGTGTCGGCCACTAGGGTCGCTAATCTTACTCACACAGTCAGCTACCTCATTGCGCCTCTTTTTTTCTTTGCGTCATGTGCTGATTGGGGAGGGTTTTTTGGAAGGGACATCCTGCGTGACACTGCAGTGCCACTCCTAAATGGGCCCGGTGTTTGTGTCGGCCACTAGGGTCGCTAATCTTACTCACACAGTCAGCTACCTCATTGCGCCTCTTTTTTTCTTTGCGTCATGTGCTGATTGGGGAGGGTTTTTTGGAAGGGACATCCTGCGTGACACTGCAGTGCCACTCCTAAATGGGCCCGGTGTTTGTGTTGGCCACTAGGGTCGCTAATCTTACTCACACAGTCAGCTACCTCATTGCGCCTCTTTTTTTCTTTGCGTCATGTGCTGATTGGGGAGGGTTTTTTGGAAGGGACATCCTGCGTGACACTGCAGTGCCACTCCTAAATGGGCCCGGTGTTTGTGTCGGCCACTAGGGTCGCTTATCTTACTCACACAGTCAGCTACCTCATTGCGCCTCTTTTTTTCTTTGCGTCATGTGCTGATTGGGGAGGGTTTTTTGGAAGGGACATCCTGCGTGACACTGCAGTGCCACTCCTAGATGGGCCAGGTGTTTGTGTCGGCCACTAGTGTCGCTTAGCTTAGTCATCCAGCGACCTTGGTGCAAATTTTAGGACTAAAAATAATATTGTGAGGTGTGAGGTATTCAGAATAGACTGAAAATGAGTGGAAATTATGGTTTTTGAGGTTAATAATAATATGGGATCAAAATGACCCCCAAATTCTATGATTTAAGCTGTTTTTTAGTGTTTTTTTAAAAAAAACACCCGAATCCAAAACACACCCGAATCCGACAAAAAAAATTCGGTGAGGTTTTGCCAAAACGCGGTCGAACCCAAAACACGGCCGCGGAACCGAACCCAAAACCAAAACACAAAACCCGAAAAATTTCAGGCGCTCATCTCTACAATTTACTCACTAGCAGGTCTTTGCATCTCTGCAGACTTGAGTCTGCCGAAAGAGAGATACAATGTAGGCTTTAAACCTAGGATCGAGCATGGTGGCCAAAATGTAGTGCTCTGATTTCAACAGATTGACCACATCCTAGCAAAGCAAATGAAGGGCTCCATCCACAAGTCCCACATACTTTGCGGAATCGCTCCATCTTAGCTCCTCCTTTAATTTCTGCAGCTGCTTCTGCAAAAGCCTGATGAGGGGAATGACCTGACTCAAGCTGGCAGTTTCTGAACTGACTTCACGTGTGGCAAGTTTGAAGGGTTGGAGAACCTTGCACAAGACAGAAATCATTCTCCACTGCACTTGAGTCAGGTGCATTCCCCCTCCTTTGCCTATATCGTAGGTGGATGTATAGGCTTTAATGGCCTTTTGCGGCTCCTCCCTTCTCTGAAGCATATAGAGTGTTGAATTCTACCTCGTTACCACCTCTTGCTTCAGTTGATGGTAGGGCAGGTTCAGGAGTGTTTGCTGTCGCTCCAGTCTTCGGCACGCGGTGGCAGAATGTCGAAAGTGGCTCGCAATTTTTCGGAACACTGACAGCATCTCCTGTACACCCCTGTCATTTTTAAAAAAATTCTGCACCACTAAATTAATTGTATGTGCAAAACATGGGACGTGCTCGAATTTGACCAGATGTAATGTACGCACAATGTTGGTGGCGTTGTCCGATATCACAAATCCCCAGGAGAGTCTAATTGGGGTAAGACAATCTGCGATGATGTCTCAGTTTCCGTAAGAGGTTGTCAGCTGTGTGCCTCTTACGGAAAGCTGTGATACATAGTGTAGACTGCCTAGGAACGTATTGGCGTTTGCCAGATGCTGCTACTGTTGCCGCTGCTGTTCTTGCTGCGAGAGGCCATACATCTACCCAGTGGGCTGTCACAGTCATATAGTCCTGAGTCTGCCCTGTTCCACTTGTCCATATGTCCGTGGTTAAGTGGACATTGGATACAACTGCATTTTGTAGGACACTGGTGACTCTTTCAGACATCTTTGAACATTCTCGGTATCGCCTGCCTAGAGAAGTGGAACCTAGATGGGATTTGGTACCGGGGACACAATACCTCCATCAATTGTCTAAGTCCCACTGCACTAATGGCAGATACCGGACGCACGTCTAACACCAATATAAGTGTCAAGGCCTCAGTTATCCGCTTTGCAACAGGATGACTGCTGTCATATTTCATCTTCCTCACAAAGGACTGTTGGACAGTCAATTGCTTAGTTGAAGTAGTACAAGTGGTCTTCTGACTTCCCCTCTGGGATGATGATCGACTCCCAGCAGCAACAACAGCAGCGGCGGCAGCAACAGCAGCAGTAGGCGTACCACCAAGGATCCTCCCGAGGAATCCCGGTTAGGAGAGGACTCTTCAGTCTTGACAGTGACATGACCTGCAGGACTACTGACGTTCATGGATGAGGAGGAAGTTGATGTTGAGGGAGTTAATGGTGTGGCTTGCTGGTGCTTGGGTACAAGAGGAAGAAGGGATTTAGGTGTCAGTGAACTGCTTACGCTCTTACCCAAAGTTTCACAACTTGACACTGACTTATGATGAATGCACTGCAGGTGACGTATAAGGGAGGATGTTCCTAGATGGTTAACATCCTTACCCCTACTTATTAGAGATTGACAGAGGCAACACACGGCTTGACACCTGTTGTCCGGATTTGTGGAGAAATAATTCCACACCGAAGAGGTGGCTTTTTTGGTAGTTTGCCCAGGCATCGCAATTGGCTTCTTCATACCACGGACAACAGGTGTCTCCCCCGGTGCCTGACTTAAACAAACCACATCAGAATCCTCATCGTCAACTTCCTCCTCAGCGCCAGCAACCCCCATATCCTCATCCTGGTGTACTTCAACAGTGACATCTTCAATTTCAATTTCAGGAACTGGACTGTGTGTGCTCTTTCCAGCACTTGCAGGGGGCATGCAAATGGTAGAAGGAGCCACCTCTTCCCGTCCAGTGTTGGGAAGGTCAGGCATCGCAACCGCCGAGACACTTGGACTCTATTTGGGGATTTGTGATACCATCTCAGAACGCAGTTCTTTTCTGTGCTTTTTCCAGCTTAACTCTTTCAATTTTTCTAGCAGGAGGATGAGGGCTTCCATCGTCATGTGAAGCTGAACCACTTGTCATGAACATAGGCCAGGACCTCAGCCATTCCTTGCCACTCCATGTCGTAAATGGCATATTGGCAAGTTTGCGTTTCTCCTCAGACCATTTACATTTTTTGGGGGGGTCTTTTTACTGAACTTTGTTTTTTTGGATTTTACATGCCCTCTACTATCACATTGGGCATCGGCCTTGGCAGACGACGTTGATGGCATTTCATTGTCTATGTAGTGGCAGCAGCTTCAGCACTAGGAGGAAGTGGTTCTTCACCTTTCTCTATTTTATCCTCCAAATTTTTGTTCTCCATTATTTTTCTGGAGTTATATAACACAATATGCGGCACAGGAATGACTGATGGTTGATGCACAGGACACTACCACTGGTCTGATGCAGGACAACACAGCTAATTATACAGCAGCACTGGGCATATGGCAGCAGATGACACCACCACTGTGAATGGTCACTGGACTGACTGATGCCCAGGACACTAGCACTGGTCTGATGCAGGACAACACAGATAATTATACAGCAGCACTGGGCATATGGCAGCAGATGCCACCACCACTGTGAATGGTCACTGGACTGACATGTACAAGACACTAGCACTGGTCTGATGCTGGATAACACAGCTAATTATACAGCAACACTGGGCATATGGCAGCAGATGACACCACCACTGTGAATGGTCACTGGACTGATTGATGCACAGGACACTAGCACTGGTCTGATGCAGGACAACACAGCTAATTATACAGCAGCACTGGGCATATGGCAGCAGATGACACCACCACTGTGAATGGTCACTGGACTGATTGATGCACAGGACACTAGCACTTGTCTGATGCAGGATAACACAGCAACACTGTAAGCGACTTATTATACAGCAGCACTGGACATATGGCAGCAGAGGACACCACCACTGTGACTGGACTGATGCAGCACAATACACCACCCTGAACTGATGCAGCACAACACAGCACCCTATACAGCAGCACTGGATATATGGCAGCAGAGGACACAACCACTGTGACTGGACAGATTCAGCATAAGATACGGACACTGAGAGAACAGAGACACGTCCTCTCTCTACACTCTCCAATGCAGGAGTGAAAATGGCGAGGACGCGCAGCTCCTTATATGGCATCCAAACCCCGCGAGAATCCAACAGCGGGATGATGACGTTTTGCCTCATTCTGGTTTCCGAGTCAGGCGGGAAAACCTGAGCCTGACTCGGATCCGAGCTCGAATAGTGAAGTTTGGGAGGGTTTGGTTCTCAGAGAACCGAACTCACTCATCCCTATAATAAACAAGGGCACTACTATGGTTCATACAATAAACAAGGGCACTACTATGGTTCATACAATAAACAAGGGCACTACTATGTAGAGATGAGCGGGTTTGATTCTCCGAAAACCAAACCCTGTGCCAGGCTCGGTTGTTCCCGCCTGACTCGGAAAACCCAAACGAGGCAAAACATCATCATCCCGCTGTCGGATTCTCGCGAGATTCGGATTCCTTATAAAGAGCCGTGCGTAGCTGTCATTTTCACTCGTGCATTGTAGAGGGTACAGAGAGGAAGTGGCTACGTTCTCTCAGTGTCAAATCTCAATATCAGTGCTCAGTATCAGTGCTTATTGCTGCTCAGTAATACTAGTACAGTCTCTCTCTTGTGCTGCATCTTGCTGCTGTAGGGTGCTGTGGTAGTAGTGTCCTGTGGCTGCATCGGTCATCATCATTCCAGTCACAGTGGTATCTGGGGGGTGACAATTCCAGAGTGCTTTAGTGCTGCTCAGTAATACTAGTATAGTGTCTTGTGCTGCATCTGGCTG
This sequence comes from Pseudophryne corroboree, assembly GCF_028390025.1. Classification (NCBI taxonomy): domain Eukaryota; kingdom Metazoa; phylum Chordata; class Amphibia; order Anura; family Myobatrachidae; genus Pseudophryne; species Pseudophryne corroboree. The sequence goes on along the minus strand of NC_086449.1, from coordinate 86,136,133 downwards.
CTGTAGGGTATTGTGGTAGTAGTGTCCTGTGACTGTATATCGTTCATCATCATTCCAGTCCCAGTGGTATCTGGGGGGTGACAATTCCAGAGTGCTTTTGTGCTGCTCAGTAATACTAGTACAGTGTCTTGTGCTGCATCGTGCTGCTCAGTGTCAGTTCTCCATAGTATCATCAGTGCTCAGTATCATCAGTGCTCAGTATCACTGCTCATTGTCTTGTGGTGCTCAGTAATACTACATTAGTAATCAGTGGCGTAACTAGAAATTTTTCTCCCCCAAGCCAAAAAATCCTTCGGCGCCCCCCCCCCCCCCCATACCCACCATAATTGGCACTAGTAAAGGGACAAATACCGCCAAAAGGGTGTGTGGCTTCATTGACATGGGTGTGGCTTCGTGTAAAGGGGCGTGGCATTGCAGGAAAAGACTGCCTTATACCCCAGTTTTGCAACCTGCACGCCCAGACGTTAGCCACCACAGGAAAGAAAAATAATCCTGATTCATGCCCCTTACATTATTTGTCATTTTTCCTCCTTATAGTAATGCCCAGTATACATTATGCCACATACTGCAATGGCCCTTAGACATTATTCCACGCACAATAATGCACATGACACAATATGCACACACCATAATGCCCCCGACACATTATGCCACAGACCGTAATGCCTGTGACACATTATGACAGGAATCGCAATGCCCGTTATACATTATGCTACACACTGCAATGCCCCTGATACATTATAGCACATACAATGTCTGTGACACATTATGACACACACCACAATGATCCTGAGACATTATACCACATACCACAATGCCCGTGATATAGTATACAACACACCGTAATGCCTGACACATTATGACACACACCACAATGTCCGTGATACATTATGCCAAACACTGCAGTGACCCTGAGACATTATACCACATACCACACACTGCCCGTGATATAGTATACCACACCGTAATGCCCATTACACATTAAGTTCTACAGTAAGGCTTCCAATTACTTTTAAATTACCTGCTCGTTGCCAGGGGTTTCATGCTCTTGGTTCCATGCACGGTGCCAGGGGTTTTCATGCTCAGGGTGTCATGCTCGTTGCCAGGGGTTTCATGCACTGGGTGTCATGCTCGTTGCTAGGGGGTAGTGCTTGTTGCTAGGGCCGTGCTCCCAGTGCCACATATGCTCCCAGTGCCAGATATTCCCCCACAGTGCCAGGTATATGCACCCAGTGCCAGATATTCCCCCACAGTGCCAGGTATATGCCCCCAGTGCCAGATATTCCTCCACAGTGCCACATATGCCCCCTCAGTGCCTGCTCCCCCCAGTGCCAAATATTCCCCCACAGTGCCAGGTATATGCCCCCAGTGCCAGATATTCCCCCACAGTGCCAGGTATATGCCCCCAGTGCCAGATCTTGCCCCACAGTGCCAGGTATATGCCCCCAGTGCCAGATCTTCCCCCACAGTGCCAGATATATGCCCCCAGTGTCAGATCTTCCCCCACAGTGCCAGGTATATGCCCCCAGTGCCAGATCTTCCCCCACAGTGCCAGGTATATGCCCCCAGTGCCAGATATTCCCCCCAGTGCCAGGTATATGCCCCCAGTGCCAGATCTTCCCCCACAGTGCCAGGTATATGCCCCCAGTGCCAGGTATATGCCCCCCCCAGTGCCAGATATTCCCCCACAGTGCCTGCTTCCCCCCCAGTGCCAGATATTCCCCCTAGTGCCAGGTATATGCCCCCAGTGCCAGATCTTCCCCCACAGTGCCAGGTATATGCCCCCAGTGCCAGATCTTCCCCCACAGTGCCAGGTATATGCCCCCAGTGACAGATATTCCCCCCAGTGCCAGTTATATGCCCCCAGTGCCAGATCTTTCCCCACAGTGCCAGGTATATGCACCCCCCCCCAGTGCCAGATATTCCCCCACAGTGCCTGCTTCCTCCCCAGTGCCAGATATTCCCCCCCAGTGCCAGATATTCCCCCCCAGTGCCAGGTATATGCCCCCCCAGTGCCAGGTATATGCCCCCCCAGTGCCAGGTATATGCCACCCCAGTGCCAGGTATATGCCCCCAGTGCCAGATATTCCCCCACAGTGCCAGGTATATGCCCCCAGTGCCAGGTATATGCCCCCCCAGTGCCAGATATTCCCCCACAGTGCCAGATATTCCCCCACAGTGCCTGCTTCCCCCCCAGTGTCAGGTATATGCCCCCCCAGTGCCAGGTATATGCCCCCAGTGCCAGGTATATGCCCCCCCAGTGCCTGCTTCCCCTCCCCCATCCTTTGTGTTGGAGGAACACGGAGCGCATAGCGCGCCTCTCCAATGTCCCTCCTGGCTCTCCCCCGGCCGGTCTAATAAAGGAAGTGCCGGTTCGTGAGCCAATCAGAGCTCACGAACGGCACTTCCTTTATTAGACAGGCCGGGGGAGAGCTAGGAGGGACACAGGAGAGGCGCGCGATGTGCGCTCCATGCCCCTCCGTACACAGTAGGCAGCAGCGGAGGGAAGGAGGGAGAGGAGACCGCAGATTGACATGCGGACGCTCGTCCGCATGTCAATCTGTTCTGTCAGTGGCGCCCCCGCAGCCCCTCGCCCCCAAGCCACCGCGAGGGCTGCGGGGGCAGTAGTTACGCCACTGTTAGTAATACTAGTACAGTGTCTTGTGCTAATCGTGCTGCTCAGTGTCAGTTCTCCGTAGTATCATCAGTGCTCAGTATAATCAGTGCTCAGTATCACTGCTTATTGTCTTGTGGTGCTCAGTAATACTACATTAGTAATACTAGTACAGTGTCTTGTGCTAATCGTGCTGTTCAATGTCAGTTCTCCATAGTATCATCAGTGCTCAGTATCAGCAGTGCTCAGTATCAGCAGTGGACAGTATCATCAGTGGACAGTATCATCAGTGGACAGTATCATCAGTGGACAGTATCAGCAGTGGACAGTATCAGCAGTGCTCAGTATCACTGCTCATTGTCTTGTGGTGCTCAGTAATACTACATTAGTAATACTAGTACAGTGTCTTGTGCTAATCGTGCTGCTCAGTGTCAGTTCTCCATAGTATCATCAATGCTCAGTATCATCAGAGCTCAGTATCATCAGTGCTCAGTATCACTGCTCATTGTCTTGTGGTGCTCAGTAATACTACATAAAAAAAATGGAGAACAAAAATTTGGACGGTAAAATAGGGAAAGATCAAGATCCATTTCCATCTAGTGCTGAAGCTGCTGCCACTAGTCATGGCAGAGATGATGAGATGCCATCAACGTTGTCTGCCAAGGCCGATGCCCAATGTCATAGTAGAGAGCATGTAAAATCCAAAAAGCAAAAGTTCAGTAAAATGACACAAAAATCTAAATTGAAATGGTCTGAGGAGAAGCGTAAACTTGCCAATATGCCATCTACGACACGGAGTGGCAAGGAACGACTAAGGCCCTCTCCTATGTTCCTCATGACTAGTGGTTCAGCTTCACATGACGATGGAAGCAGTGGCGTAAGTTCGTCCCAGTCGCCCGGAGGCATGATAAATGTTGGTGCCCCCTACATATACACACACATACCAAAGAGCCAATACTAAAGTAGGCGGGATTAATACTTCAAAATGTAATGTACATGGAGTTACACCAACAAAAGGCAGAGCATGTTATATTAGCCGGATATAAAACATTAAAAACTTTAGAAAGTATAGTGCTGTAGCATAAGTAGTTAAGAAATTAAAACTGAGGTGACATATAATCCTCTGCACGCTCACTAAATAAATTGTAAAGTAATTATAGCTACTTCATGCTATATTCTATTACAGTGGTTCTCAAGCTCGGTCCTCAAGACCCCACACAGCTCACATTATTTAGGTCACCTACAGATGCACAGGTGTATTCATTACTCACTAACACAAAATTACACCTCACACCTACAAAATTACACCTCATCCCCCGACATAAAATTACACCTCACACCCACAAAATTACACCTCCATAAAAATACACCACACACCCATAAAATTACACCTCACACCCCCCAGACAAAATTACAACTCACCACCCAGACATAAAATTACACCTCACCCCCACCCGACATAAAATTACACCTCACACCCACCCTCCGATATAAAATGACCGTATATATAGAGATGTGCACCGGAAATTTTTCGGGTTTTGTGTTTTGGTTTTGGGTTTGGTTCCGCGGCCGTGTTTTGGGTTCGAGCGCGTTTTGGCAAAACCTCACCGAATTTTTTTTGTCGGATTCGGGTGTGTTTTGGATTCGGGTGTTTTTTTCAAAAAACCCTAAAAAACAGCTTAAATCATAGAATTTGGGGGTCATTTTGATCCCAAAGTATTATTAACCTCAATAACCATAATTTCCACTCATTTTCAGTCTATTCTGAACACCTCACAATATTATTTTTAGTCCTAAAATTTGCACCGAGGTCGCTGGATGACTAACATCAGCGACCCAAGTGGCCGACACAAACACCTGGCCCATCTAGGAGTGGCACTGCAGTGTCACGCAGGATGGCCCTTCAAAAAAACACTCCCCAAACAGCACATGACGCAAAGAAAAAAAGAGGTGCAATGAGGTAGCTGTGTGAGTAAGCTAAGCGACCCTAGTGGCCGACACAAACACCTGGCCCATCTAGGAGTGGCACTGCAGTGTCACGCAGGCTGGCCCTTCCAAAAAACACTCCCCAAACAGCACATGACGCAAAGAAAAATGAAAGAAAAAAAGAGGTGCAAGATGGAATTGTCCTTGGGCCCTCCCACCCACCCTTATGTTGTATAAACAGGACATGCACACTTTAACAACCCATCATTTCAGTGACAGGGTCTGCCACACGACTGTGACTGAAATGACGGGTTGGTTTGGACCCCCACCAAAAAAGAAGCAATTAATCTCTCCTTGCACAAACTGGCTCTACAGAGGCAAGATGTCCACCTCATCATCATCCTCCGATTCATCACCGTGTACATCCCCCTCCTCACAGGTTATCAATTCGTCCCCACTGGAATCCACCATCACAGCTCCCTGTGTACTTTGTGGAGGCAATTGCTGCTGGTGAATGTCTCCATGGAGGAATTGATTATAATTCATTTTAATGAACATCATCTTCTCCACATTTTCTGGAAGTAACCTCGTACGCCGATTGCTGACAAGGTGAGCGGCGGCACTAAACACTCTTTCGGAGTACACACTTGTGGGAGGGCAACTTAGGTAGAATAAAGCCAGTTTGTGCAAGGGCCTCCAAATTGCCTCTTTTTCCTGCCAGTATACGTACGGACTGTCTGACGTGCCTACTTGGATGCGGTCACTCATATAATCCTCCACCATTCTTTCAATGGGGAGAGAATCATATGCAGTGACAGTAGACGACATGTCCGTAATCGTTGGCAGGTCCTTCAGTCTGGACCAGATGTCAGCATCAGCAGTCGCTCCAGACTGCCCTGCATCACCGCCAGCGGGTGGGCTCGGAATTCTGAGCCTTTTCCTCGCACCCCCAGTTGCGGGAGAATGTGAAGGAGGAGATGTTGACAGGTCGCGTTCCGCTTGACTTGACAATTTTCTCACCGGCAGTTCTTTGAACCCCTGCAGACTTGTGTCTGCCGGAAAGAGAGATCCAAGGTAGGTTTTAAATCTAGGATCGAGCACGGTGGCCAAAATGTAGTGCTCTGATTTCAACAGATTGACCACCCGTGAATCCTTGTTAAGCGAATTAAGGGCTCCATCCACAAGTCCCACATGCCTAGCGGAATCGCTCCCTTTTAGCTCCTCCTTCAATGTCTCCAGCGTCTTCTGCAAAAGCCTGATGAGGGGAATGACCTGACTCAGGCTGGCAGTGTCTGAACTGACTTCACGTGTGGCAAGTTCAAAAGGTTGCAGAACCTTGCACAACGTTGAAATCATTCTCCACTGTGCTTGAGACAGGTGCATTCCACCTCCTATATCGTGCTCAGTTGTATAGGCTTGAATGGCCTTTTGCTGCTCCTCCAACCTCTGAAGCATATAGAGGGTTGAATTCCACCTCGTTACCACTTCTTGCTTAAGATGATGGCAGGGCAGGTTCAGGCGTTTTTGGTGGTGCTCCAGTCTTCTGTACGTGGTGCCTGTACGCCGAAAGTGTCCCGCAATTCTTCTGGCCACCGACAGCATCTCTTGCACGCCCCTCTCGTTTTTTAAATAATTCTGCACCACCAAATTCAAGGTATGTGCAAAACATGGGACGTGCTGGAATTTGCCCATATTTAATGCACACACAATATTGCTGGCGTTGTCCGATGCCACAAATCCACAGGAGAGTCCAATTGGGGTAAGCCATTCTGCGATGATCTTCCTCAGTTGCCGTAAGAGGTTTTTAGCTGTGTGCGTATTCTGGAAAGCGGTGATACAAAGCGTAGCCTGCCTAGAAAAGAGTTGGCGTTTGCGAGATGCTGCTACTGGTGCCGCCGCTGCTGTTCTTGCGGCGGGAGTCCATACATCTACCCAGTGGGCTGTCACAGTCATATAGTCCTGACCCTGCCCTGCTCCACTTGTCCACATGTCCGTGGTTAAGTGGACATTGGGTACAACTGCATTTTTTAGGACACTGGTGAGTCTTTTTCTGAGGTCTGTGTACATTTTCGGTATCGCCTGCCTAGAGAAATGGAACCTAGATGGTATTTGGTACCGGGGACACAGTACCTCAAACAAGTCTATAGTTGGCTCTGCAGTAATGATGGATACCGGAACCACGGTTCTCACCTCCCAGGATGCCAAGGCCTCAGTTATCCGCTTTGCAGCAGGATGACTGCTGTGATATTTCATCTTCCTCGCAAAGGACTGTTGGACAGTCAATTGCTTGGTGGAAGTAGTAAAAGTGGTCTTACGACTTCCCCTCTGGGATGACCATCGACTCCCAGCAGCAACAACAGCAGCGCCAGCAGCAGTAGGCGTTACACGCAAGGATGCATCGGAGGAATCCCAGGCAGGAGAGGACTCGTCAGAATTGCCAGTGACATGGCCTGCAGGACTATTGGCATTCCTGGGGAAGGAGGAAATTGACACTGAGGGAGTTGGTGGGGTGGTTTGCGTGAGCTTGGTTACAAGAGGAAGGGATTTACTGGTCAGTGGACTGCTTCCGCTGTCGCCCAAAGTTTTTGAACTTGTCACTGACTTATGATGAATGCGCTGCAGGTGACGTATAAGGGAGGATGTTCCGAGGTGGTTAACATCCTTACCCCTACTTATTACAGCTTGACAAAGGCAACACACGGCTTGACAAATGTTGTCGGCATTTCTGTTGAAATACTTCCACACCGAAGAGCTGATTTTTTTGGTATTTTCACCAGGCATGTCAATGGCCATATTCCTCCCACGGACAACAGGTGTTTCCCCGGGTGCCTGACTTAAACAAACCACCTCACCATCAGAATCCTCCTGGTCAATTTCCTCCCCAGCGCCAGCAACACCCATATCCTCCTCATCCTGGTGTACTTCAACACTGACATCTTCAATCTGACTATCAGGAACTGGACTGCGGGTGCTCCTTCCAGCACTTGCAGGGGGCGTGCAAATGGTGGAAGGCGCATGCTCTTCACGTCCAGTGTTGGGAAGGTCAGGCATCGCAACCGACACAATTGGACTCTCCTTGTGGATTTGGGATTTCGAAGAACGCACAGTTCTTTGCTGTGCTTTTGCCAGCTTAAGTCTTTTCATTTCTCTAGCGAGAGGCTGAGTGCTTCCATCCTCATGTGAAGCTGAACCACTAGCCATGAACATAGGCCAGGGACTCAGCCGTTCCTTGCCACTCCGTGTGGTAAATGGCATATTGGCAAGTTTACGCTTCTCCTCCGACGATTTTATTTTAGATTTTTGAGTCCTTTTTTTACTGATATTTGGTGTTTTGGATTTTACATGCTCTGTACTATGACATTGGGCATCGGCCTTGGCAGACGACGTTGATGGCATTTCATCGTCTCGGCAATGACTAGTGGCAGCAGCTTCAGCACGAGGTGGAAGTCGATCTTGATCTTTCCCTATTTTTGGAACCTCAACATTTTTGTTCTCCATATTTTAATAGGCACAACTAAAAGGCACCTCAGGTAAACAATGGAGATGGATGGATACTAGTATACTTATGGATGACGAGTGACTGCCGACACAGAGGTAGCTACAGCCGTGGACTACCGTACTGCGTCTGCTAGTATAGACTGGATGATGATAATGATATAAAAAATATATATATATCACTACTGCAGGACAGGTATATATTATATAATGACGGACCTGCTGGACACTGTCAGCAGCAGACTCCTAAACTACTAGTATGAAGTAGATAGAAAAAAAAAAAACCACCACAGGTAGGTATACAATTATGGACGAGCACTGCCGACACAGAGGTAGCTACAGCCGTGGACTACCGTACTGCGTCTGCTAGTATAGACTGGATGATAATGATATAAAAAATATATATATATATCACTACTGCAGGACAGGTATATATTATATAATGACGGACCTGCTGGACACTGTCAGCAGCAGACTCCTAAACTACTAGTATGAAGAAGATAGAAAAAAAAAAAACCCACCACAGGTAGGTATACAATTATGGACGAGCACTGCCGACACAGAGGTAGCTACAGCCGTGGACTACCGTACTGCGTCTGCTAGTATAGACTGGATGATAATGATATAAAAAATATATATATATATCACTACTGCAGGTATATATTATAATATAATGAATGACGGACCTGCTGGACACTGTCTGTCAGCAGAATGCGTTTATAGAATAAAAAAATAAAAAAACACCACACGAGTGTTTAACTTTTTCAGGCAGACAATATACTGGTGGTCACTGGTCAGTCACACTGGCAGCAAAAGTGTGCACTGTTATGTACTCCTGCTATAACTGCTCCCCAGTCTCCCCCACAATTAAGCTGTGTGAGCAGTGAGCACTCAGCACAGTCAGATATACATAGATGATATTATCAATCATGCAGCACACTGAGGCTGAGCACAGATATGATATGTGACTGTGTATCGTTTTTTTTCAGGCAGAGAACGGATTTTAAATAATAAATAAAACTGGTGGTCACTAGTATAACTATCAGCAAAACTCTGCACTCTCTGAGTACTCCTAATGCTCCCCAAAATTACTAAAATTAAATTACTAGTAAATCAAGTGTCTCACTCTCTATCTAAACGGAGAGGACGCCAGCCACGTCCTCTCCCTATCAATCTCAATGCACGTGTGAAAATGGCGGCGACGCGCGGCTCCTTATATAGAATCCGAGTCTTGCGATAGAATACGAGCCTCGCGAGAATCCGACAGTGGGATGATGACGTTCGGGCGCGCTCGGGTTAGCCGAGCAAGGCGGGAAGATCCGAGTCTGCCTCGGACCCGTGTAAAAAGGCTGAAGTTCGGGGGGGTTCGGATTCCGAGGAACCGAACCCGCTCATCTCTAGTATATACTCGAGTATAAGTTGACCCGAATATAAGCCGAGGCACCTAATTTTACCACAAAAACCTGGGAAAACTTATTGACTCGAGTATAAGCCTAGGGTGGGAAATGCAGCTCTAGCCGTACACAGCCCTCATACTGCCAGATATGTCCCCACAGTGCCAGATATGTCCTCATGCTGCCAGATATGCCCCACAGTGCCAGATGTGCCAGATATGCCCTCATGCTGCCAGATATGCCCCACAGTGTCAGATGTGCCAGATATGCCCCACAGTGCCAGATATGCCCTCATGCTGCCAGATATGCCCCACAGTGCCAGACGTGCCAGATATGCCCCACAGTGCCAGATATGCCCTCATGCTTCCAGCTATGCCCCACAGTGCCAGATGTGCTAGATATGCCCCACAATGCCAGATATGCCCTCATGCTGCCAGATATGCCCCACAGTGCCAGATGTGCCAGATATGCCCTCATGCTGCCAGATATGCCCCACAGTGCCAGATATGCCCTCTTGCTGCCAGATATGCCCCACTGTGCCAGATATGCCCCACAGTGCCAGATATGCCCTCATGCTGCCAGATATGCCCCACAGTGTCAGATATGCCCTCATGCTACCAGATATGCCCCACAGTGCCAGATATGCCCCACAGTGCCAGATGTGCCAGATATGCCCCACAGTTCCAGATATGCCCTCATGCTGCCAGATATGCCCCACAGTGCCAGTTTGTTACTTACCCTCCGTCGCTCCCGTGCTGTCCCGTCGCTACCGCGCTGTCTTCTGAAGGAGGGACACGGAGGGCACAGCGCGTGGCTCTCCTGTGTCTCCGGCGGCAGCGGCGTGTGTGTGTTAAAGGAAGTGCACGAACCGGCACTTCCTTTAACACACACACACGCCGCTGCCGCCGGAGATGCAGGAGGGACACAGGAGAGCCGCGCGCTGTGCCCTCCGTGTCCCTCCTAAATACTCACTTGAGTATAACCCGAAGTGGCTTTTTCAGCACAAAAAAAAGGTGCTGAAAAAGTCGGCTTATACTCGAGTATATACGGTACACCTCACACCCCCCGACATAAAATTACACCTCACACCTCAGCCATAAAATTACCTCACACCCCCCCAGCCATAAAATTACACCTCACTCCCCGCCCCCCAGACATAAAATTACACCTCACACACCCGACATAAAATGATGCCTCCCCCGAGACATAAAATTACACCTCACACCCCTCCCCAGACATAAAATGATGCCTCCCCGAGACATAAAATTAAACCTCACACCCCTCCCCAGACATAAAATGATGCCTCCCCCGAGACATAAAATTAAACCTCACACCCCTCCAAACTTAAAATTGCACCTCACACCTCCCCCCAGACATAACATTGCACCTCACACCCCCCCCAGACATAAAAGTGCACCTCACCTCCCCCCCCCAAGACACAAAGGTGCACCTCACTCCCATGACATGAGGCACCTCCCCTCATGAGAGGAACATGCATTTAGGGGAATCACTCTTCTGCAGTACGTGAAGCCTCACCTCTCCTACTGCAGAAACCGAACCCACCGTAGCCGCACCTTCCCTTCCCGCACGGTCCGCGCTGATGACGTCTGAGACGTTTGGCTCGCGGACCTCCTCTTCAGGTCAGCTGGGTGGGGGTGGAGCCGCTCATTGGCAGCTGCAGTGCCCACACCTGACGCAGGAGGGGGAGAGGGGGCAGCATAAACCTCTGACGTGCAGGGGGTGAGAGTTGCCGGGCCAGCTCTCCTGATAGCGGCACACAGGAATAAGCTGCTTTTGGGAGGTGGAGTGTGGCAGCATGAACTGGTGACGTGCTGGGGGGGGGGGGGGGGGGGGGGGTGTCTGGGCCAGCTCTCCTGACACAGGAATAAGCTGCTGTCTGCTGGTGTGAAGAAACTGGTGACGTGCGGGGGTGGGGGGGAGCAGCCCTCTTGATAGCGACCCGCGGCCGCACACAGAAAAAAACTGCTGACGGGGGGGTGGGGGTTTCAGCATGAACTGGTGACGTGCGGGGGGGGGGGGGTTCAGCATGAACTGGTGACGTGCGTGGGGGAGGGCCGAGGCCGCATACAGGCATAAGCTGTTGAGGGGAAGGGGGGCAGCATAAGATGGTGTTGTGCGGAGGGCAGGGCCGGCTCTCCTGACAGCGGCTGCAGCATTACATTATGCAGGTATTGTGTAAGGGAGGAGGAAGGGCCAGCTCTTCCCATAGCGATCGCTGCCTGCAGTTATTTCAATAAACGGTAGACAGCCTGGTGACGCAGAGGGGGCGGGGCTGCGTAGGACAGGCGGCCCCACTGCCCAATCGGCCCCCCGGGGAAACTCCCGGTGGCTTCTATGGCCAATCCGGCCCTGGGTGTTGCCATACAATAGTACTCTAAAGTCACGTTGCGCCACACAGTAGAGATCCTTTTACAGTACATGGTACATCACACAGTAGTGATCCTTGTACACGGTACATCACACAGTAGAAGCCTTATACATGTTATGTCACACAATAGAGAGCATTATACACGTTACGCCACACAGTAGAGAGCATTATACACATTATGTCCCACAGTAGAGAGGCTTATACACGGTACATCACACAGTAGAGAGCCTTATACACGTTACGTCACACAGTAGAGAGCCTTATACACGTTACGTCACACAGTAGAGAGCCTTATACACGTTACGCCAGTGTCTACCTGATGTGCACACCAACATTAACTATGAGGAATGTGAGCTAGATAGAAACAGATGTAGCAAGCCTCATTTTTGCCGTGATGCGTTGGTATGGGCGTACGCATTGCGACAAGCTTCAGTGAACGCTGTGCTGCGCTAAGTCGCAGCCGACGTTCTCTCTATAGCGCACGCACATTTCATAGACAAGGGAACACTAGTCATGAGTGTGGCTACATCTGTAGATATGGATATACAGTATACTGTATATACACACACACATAGTAAACACACACACTACTAATCACACACACACATTATATATATATATATATATATATATATATATTTATTTATTAGAGAGATGTGCACCGGAAATTTTTCGGGTTTTGGTTTTGGGTTCGGTTCCGCGGCCGTGTTTTGGGTTCGAACGCGTTTTGGCAAAACCTCAACGAATTTTTTTTGTCGGATTCGGGTGTGTTTTGGATTCGGGTGTTTTTTTTCAAAGAACCCTAAAAAACAGCTTAAATCATTGAATTTGGGGGTCATTTTGATCCCATAGTATTATTAACCTCAATAACCATAATTTACACTCATTTCCAGTCTATTCTGAACACCTCACACCTGACAATATTATTTTTAGTCCTAAAATTTGCACCGAGGTCGCTGGATGGCTAAGCTAAGCGACACAAGTGGCCGACACAAACACCTGGCCCATCTAGGAGTGGCACTGCAGTGTCAGGCAGGATGGCCCTTCCAAAAAATACTCCCCAAACAGCACATGACGCAAAGAAAAAAAGAGGCGCTATGAGGTAGCTGTGTGAGTAAGCTAAGCGACCCTAGTGGCCGACACAAACACCTGGCCCATCTAGGAGTGGCACTGCAGTGTCAGGCAGGATGGCCCTTCCAAAAAATACTCCCCAAACAGCACATGACGCAAAGAAAAAAAGGAGGCGCAAGCTCTTCCCGTCCAGTGTTGGGAAGGTCAGGCATCGCAACCGACACAATTGGACTCTCCTTTGGGATTTGTGATTTCGAAGAACGCACAGTTCTTTGCTGTGCTTTTGCCGCAAGTCTTTTCTTTTTTCTAGCGAGAGGATGAGTGCTTCCATCCTCATGTGAAGCTGAACCACTAGCCATGAACATAGGCCAGGGCCTCAGCCGTTCCTTGCCACTCCGTGTCGTAAATGGCATATTGGCAAGTTTCCGCTTCTCCTCAGACGCTTTTAATTTTGATTTTTGGGTCATTTTTTTACTGATCTTTTGTGTTTTGGATTTTACATGCTCTGTACTATGACATTGGGCATCGGCCTTGGCAGACGACGTTGATGGCATTTCATCGTCTCGGCCATGACTAGTGGCAGCAGCTTCAGCACGAGGTGGAAGTGGATCTTGATCTTTCCCTATTTTTTTAACCTCCACATTTTTGTTCTCCATATTTTGCGCACAACTAAAAGCCACCACAGGTATACAATGTAGATGGGTGGATAGTATAGTATTATATTACTTATGGACGACGAGTGACGACACAGAGGTAGGTACAGCCGTGGCCTACCGTACTGCTGCTTTATATATATATATATATATATATATATATAATATACTGTATAACGGACCTGGTGGACACTGTCAGCAGACTCCTAAACTACTAGTATGAAGAAGATAGAAAAAAAAAACCCACCACAGGTAGGTAGGTATACAATTATGGACGAGCACTGACGACACAGAGATAGCCACAGCCGTGGACTACCGTACTGCGTCTGCTAATATAGAGATGATAAAGATGATAGAGATGAAAAAAATATATATAACACTACTGTAGGTAAATATTTATATAATATAATGAATGACGGACCTGCTGGACACTGTCAGGAGAATGCGTTTATACTATAGAATAAAAAAAAAAAAAAACACCACAGGAGTGTTTAACTTTTTCAGGCAGACAATATACTGGTGGTCACTGGCAGCAAAAGTGTGCACTGTACTCCTGCTATAACTGCACCCCAGTCTCCCCCACAATTCAGCTGTGTGAGCAGTGAGCACTCAGCACAGTCAGATATACATAGATGATATATCATGCAGCACACTGAGGCTGAGCACAGATATGGTATGTGACTGTGTATCATTTTTGTTCAGGCAGAGAACGGATTATAAATAAAACTGGTGGTCACTATCAGCAAAACTCTGCACTGTACTGAGTACTCCTAATGCTCCCCAAAATTAGTAAATCAAGTGTCTCTCTAATCTATTCTAAACGGAGAGGACGCCAGCCACGTCCTCTCCCTATCAATCTCAATGCACGTGTGAAAATGGCGGCGACGCGCGGCTCCTTATATAGAATCCGAGTCTCGCGAGAATCCGACAGCGGGATGATGACGTTCGGGTGCGCTCGGGTTAACCGAGCAAGGCGGGAGGATCAGAGTCTGCTCGGACCCGTGCAAAAAAGGCTGAAGTTCGGGCGGGTTCGGATTCCGAGGAACCGAACCCGCTCATCTCTAATATATATATATATACACACACAAACACACACCCATAGCAAAAAAATACAGTATACATACACCAATAGCAAAATACATACACACCCCCATAGCAAAACCACACACATACATCCCTAGCAAAACACATACACCCATAGCAAAACACACACACAGCTAAATACATACACACACAGCCAGCATTTGCATGTGTGTACAACATACTTTGCACCTCCTGGCTCCTGTAAGGCTCCTCACTGCGGCTAAGCTGATGTCTCCCAGTCCTCACTCTCCACACACACTGCTGCCGTGAAAGTCCCTCCTCCCTCCCTCTTCTCCCAGCATGCAGCGGTGGCAGAGACCAGGAGTCTGGAGGAAGATGCAGCAGCGCGGTGCCGAGATGAATGGTGATGAGCTCACCTTTCTCACTTGCTGGCGCTGTGCGCTCACGTCCGGCGGCTTCCTCCTGTGTTAAGGCCCGCAGCGCAGCGGCGGCAGCGTGTAATGAGTCAGTGTGACTCATTATACTGTTGCCGGCTGTGGGCCCCTTCTTAGCGCTGAGCCTCGGTGCATTACACCGCTTGCACAGGTGCAGGTTCCGCCGCTGAGCAGCAGCGATCAGGCAGCCGGAGACAGTGGAGGAGATGTGCCCCCTGCAGGTCAGGAGCCCGGCGGCAGCCGACTCCACTGCCTCCCAAAGTTCCGCCCCTGGATGGAAGCACTCATCTTCCCGCTAGAAAAATTAATAGAGTTAAGGTGGCAAAAGTACAGGAAAGAATTAATACTCTGTGAGGAGGAGGATGTACACAGTGAAAGGGGTGAGGAATCGGACGATGAGGATGAGGTGGACATCTTTCCTCTGTAGAGCCAGTTTGTGCAAGGAGAGATTGATTGCTTCTTTTTTGGTGGGGGCCGAAACCAACCAGTAATTTCAGCCACAGTCGTGTGGCAGACCCTGTCGCTGAAATGACTGGTTTATTAAAGTGTGCATGTCCTGTTTATTATACAACATAAGGGTGGGTGGGAGGGCCCAAGGACAATTCCATCTTGCACCTCTTTTTTTATTTATCTTTGCATCATGTGCTGTTTGGGGACTATTTTTTTAAGTGCCATACTGTCTGACACTGCAGTGCCACTCCTAGATGGGCCAGGTGTTTGTGCCATCCACTTGGGTCGCTTAGCTTAGTAATCCAGCGACCTTGGTGCAAATTTTAGAACTAAAAATAATATTGTGAGGTGTTCAGAATAGACTGGAAATGAGTGGAAATGATGGTTATTGAGGTTAATAATACTATAGGATCAAAATTACCCCCAAATTCTATGATTTAAGCTGTTTTTGATTTTATTTTATTTTAAACACCGGAATCCGAAAAAAATCTGAAAGGGTGGTTTTGCCAAAACGCGTCCGGATCCAAAACACGACTGCGGAACCGAATCCAAAACGAAAGCACAAAACACGAAAAATGCCTGCTGCACATCTCTACTACTATGGTTCATGAAATAAACTAGGGCACCACTATGGAACATTAAATAAACTAGGGCACTACTATTTTTTCATACAATAAACAAGGGCACTACTATGGTTCATGAAATAAACTAGGGTACTACTATGGTCCATGAAATAAACTAGGACACTACTATGGTTCATGAAATAAACAAGGGCACTACTATGGTTCATGAAATAACTAAGGCACTACTATGGTTCATGAAATAAACTAGGGTACTACTATGGTCCATGAAATAAACTAGGGCACTACTATGGTTCATGAAATATACTAGGGCACTACTATGGTTTATCAAATAAACTAGGGCACTACTATGGTTCATCAAATAAACTAGGGCACTACTATGGTTCATCAAATAAACTAGGGCACTACTATGGTTCATCAAATAAACTATGGCACTACTATGGTTCAGGAGCCCCCTCAAAATGTTGCTATGGGGCCCACAAATTATGCCCCAGACCCTGATGATGAATAAGCCCCAGAATCACGTGTGCAGCATGGTAAAAGCAGTAGGTATTTGAAAAAAAAGGAGCAAACTTTCTTAATAGAAAAATAAATATCCACACTACTCAGAAGTGCCTGGGTAAGAGTTAATCATGAATTCTATAGCAGCATAAGTACATAGAAACTTAAAATGTATTGCACAGAGGTCACAAGCAGTAATTATTAATAATGCATTCTTAAATTGCCGAGAATTGTGTAATACTGACTGAGCTTTTATTTCCAAGTATAAATTGGCAGCACTCAGCGTGTAAAGAAGGTATTTCTGTGTCTAAAGGCTCTTTAACAAAAGGAATAATTAGTGGCTAATAGTTCCTCTAAGTGCTTCAGTGTTTGCCTTGTACTGTGTATGTGTGTAGTGTATTCTGTCACTTTGATTACTATAATTGCCTTGCACTCATTTATCTTGCTGTTATATTACCGTTTTTTTTGTGTACCGATTCTCGGGGTCAAATTAGGAATTTAAAGTGGCCATGAAAGATATTGTTAAAGTTGTAGACAGGATCAAAATAGGGGCAGGTGGGTCATATAATCAAGAAAGCCCAATGGAAATGCTGCATGTTTGGAAATGGAACTAGTATTATTTACCTCTGAATTAATACTTAAGGGGGCATATTTATTAAAGTAAGTTTGGTGGAAAATAAACCACTGAAAATGGATACATTAATATTTAAGCAACAAGGATGTATGTAAGGGGGCCCTAGAGTATCTCCGATATGGCCACAAACCCATTTCTGATCACAATAGCTGCCCCATAGGCTTCTATAGCGGATGCGCTATTGTGAGCTTTCCAAGCGTGGCCCCCGGTAGCTAATGCCTATTGTCTAACTTACACATTTCTTATAGAAGAGGGATAATGTAGATCTCTTCCTGTCAACCCATACCAACTCATACATAGCAACCCTAACTGCTATTCATGCACATTAGATTCGCCACGTCCAAACAAGGAAGCAAAGTGACAGCTTAAGCCAGTATTTCCCAAACTAGATCCATAAGGGACCCCAAGAGTCCAGGTTGTAAGGATATCCATGCTTAGACACAGGTGACTTATTTAGTACCTTAATCTGTTTGCTTTTACCATCTGTGCACAAGCATGGATATTCTTAAACCTTGACTGAGTCGCTGAATTCAAGAGAAAATATTTGTTTTTCCTTTGCAGATTTAGTGTCTATCATATCGACACCATATTAAAAATGTGGGATATAATTAGGCCCCCAAGTCTCCTCTCAGCACTCATATGAAAATTAGAGATGTGAGGGCTCAGTCTCCTGAAAACCAACCCTGCCCGAACTTCAGGGATCCGAGAGAATCTGAGCTCCGACTCTGGTTTTCTTGCCTTGCTTGGATTCCAAAATGAAGCAAAACATGATATTCCTAGTGTCTGATCTCATGGGTTTTGAATTTGCTATAAGACCCTCCCATGGTGATTCAGGCACCACTTCACACAAGGCCATGTATGATGACTGCTGAGCTGACCTATGTGACCGATTGCCCGCTCCTCAGGCTTTTAGTTTTATTGACTGATTGCTGCTGACCTACAGTATGTGACTGTGTCCTCAGGCTCTTAGGACCCTATTCAGTAAGGATTGCAAATTCTGCTTTTAGCAGAATTTGCAATCCTTTGACTCACATGCTGGGGGTCGCCCATCACAGGGCAAGGCCTCCCAGCATGCTAACCTCCACCCCCATCCCCCCCGCCCCGCGACCATGTACTAATTGTGATCATGCCACAATTAGTGCGAAGTCGCATAAAGTAGGGAAGCCTTTTGTTTGGCGCAGCCTGGCTGCGATGGCAAGAGGCCCGTAATCATATTTTTATCAGAGCAACTGCATGTGACACCACGCAGCCACCCTGATAACACTGCCAAAACACCCCCATTCAGAAGCCATCTCCCCCGCAACGCTCCACCTATTAAAATTGTAATAGGTAGTTAGCAAAACATGGTTTTTAATATTTTTGTAGTGCACAACAGTACATCTATTGTCTAAGTGTGTCACACTCGTGCTGCCTGTAACCATACGTTTCACACTGGTGGTGAGCATTAACACTTGGTGCAACTGTACACTAGTATTTTTTTTTTATTACTGCTGGCACTGCAGCAGCAGCCCAGCGCTCCTTATAGGGCAGGATTACACAGCACACTGTTTTTTTGTCACTGCCAACATTGCAGCCTTGAGCTGCATAGAGGGCAGAATTAACCATTGGTGCACAGCATACTGGTATTTTGTCACTGCATACATGGCAGTCCAGAGCTCCTAAAACAGGGCAATATTAACCCTTTACTGGTGCACGTTGGTGCCCACAAAAGATTTTGTTGTCAATTATGTAAAAAAGAAAAAAACATGTATTTGTGCAACTTGTGTGTTCAATAAAGCCCAGTAGGTGCTGTGCCCCACTGCATTAATAAATATAAGCACTGTGAAGTAATGTGTATAAAACAGAAAATAGTTTTTTTTTTTTGTACAACTGATATGTGTTGATTAAATGCTGTAGGCACAGCGCCAATGCATTAATAAATATAAGCACTGAATCAATATGGATCACAGTCAGTCAACAGAAGAGCAAGAGCAGCAACCAAGTACTGGTATGGCTGCTCCAGTCATGAAAGTACTATAACATCTACAAAAGGTGGTCCAGGGGGCAGAAAGTTTAGGCACCTGAAATCAAAATCTGTCCACAATGTTAAAAAAGAGGTAGAGATATCACATATAAAACCAACATATCAGTGTCCAAAGAAAAGAACACTAAGGATGAAGAACAAACTATGTGTTCACAAATCCCTGAAGAGAGTCTAGGGGTGTCCACATTAGGTATGTGTGAGTCTGATATTTTTCACACTGTACTCGTAAAGAAGCCTCCTTCACCTCCTTCCACTATTTTTGCACCATCTGCAAATGTGGGGATGGTCAGTGCAAGTAAAGATGGTGATGATGATGATGTCATAATAGAATTGAAGATGCTAGTATGGAAGTGGAACAGGATGAGGAGGATATTTATGTATTATCTAATCCTAATAAGGATGATGAGGATGTTGATTATGTTGTTTGTGTAAGTCAGCCACCAGTGGCAGCATTTCTTGCCCGTGATTAAAAGGAAACCATTGTGATGGCCAATGTATAAGACCAAAAAAAAGCCACCTCTTGGGTGTGGGATTTTTTTTTACCCAAATCCTGACAACTTTTGTGAAAGCATCTGCTCCATTTGTGAGGCCAAAGTTAGTAGAAGTAGGGATGTGAACCATCTAGACACCTCCTTCATGTTACCTCATTTGCAGCAACTTCATGAAATTTATTTTACAAAATTATAATAATTGGTAATTAACACCCTCATCAACCTCCTTATTAGTGATATGTGGTAGTCCTTCCATAAAATTGGTTTGTGAGGGTCCAAACAAACCAAGCACTTCAGCACAAAAGTGTCAGTTTCTGTTGCTGAAGTGCTTGGTTTGTAAAACTATGCATGCCTTTTTTAATATCCAACATAAAAGTGGGTGGGAGGGCCCAAAAACAATTCCATCTTTCACCACTTTTCTTTTCATAATAGGCTGTATTTTGGGGGACATTGGTGATGGTCTTTTTTACATAGACATTTGTATTGGTTATGGTTCTAAAACTAATTACTAATTTGTAACATATTTTTAATAGATATACTTGTCGTGTGTTTGTGCTGCTGTTTTGTTGCTTAATTTAGCCAGCCTTTAGCCAATATACAGTAGGTGAACAATATTGTGAGCTGGGAGGTGGTCAACATTCACTGGAAATGAATGTTATTTAGGTTAATAATACTGTAGAAACAAATATAGTTCCAAATGACATCATTTTTTAAAATTGAAATAAACAAATACAGATCCAAAACATGTGAGGGTAGGTTTGTCAAATTAGAATCAAATTATGAAATTAATACAGATCGAAAACCAAAACACAGTAGTCAGTGCATATCTCTAATGAAAACATGCTAAAGGGCATATTTATCAAACACTTTTTGTGGGAAATACCCTGAAAACTGACATTTAAGGGGAGATACCCACAAAATGTAAGTATCCTCTGGATGAATTACGGGGTTTCCAAAGCAGATATCAAAGATATCTGCTGCAGGTTCCCCATTTTCAACTGCAATAGCAGTGCCCATAGGTCTCTATGTGGAAAGGCATCAAGAGGACAATGTTATACCCGGTGCTGAAAGTAGGGTGGTACGGGGGATGGTACGGAGTACCATTAAGAAACATGGTGGTGGTACGCAGTACCACCAGCCTACTGCAGGGGCATAATTTATAATGGGCATTTTTGTGTGTGGGGCATAAAATGGTGTCTGTGGCATAACTGTGTATGGAATAATATGTACTAGGCATTACGGTGTGTGGCATAATATGTAAGGCATTACGGTGTGTGACAATGTGTAATGGGCATTATGGTGTGTGGCATAATGTGTAATGGATGTTATGGTGTCTGGCATAATGTATAATGGGCATTACGGTGTGAGGCATAATTTGTAATGGGCATTTCGGTTTTTGACATAATGTGTAAGCGGCGTTACAGTGTGTGGCATAACGTGGCCAGGCCACTATTGTCATGTAGCCACTCCCCTAGTTTTGTGTGACAACGACCCGTCATAACACGTGACCATGCCCATTTTTACTATCAATACCACTAAGAAAAAATTTCTACTTGCACCACTGGTTATACCCCTTTTGCACTGCCGCAATAACCTGGATTATTTCTAGGTCTACCCAGATCATAGCTCAGTGTAAAATGGTCCTTTAAAAATTACCCACTTCAAGTGGCCCAGGAATCCAACCTTGGTAGCTATAAGGTAAGGGTGCAGTATAGATGGCATGACCCAGATCATGAGACTTGGGTTATGCTTAAAAGCTGCTGATTGGCTGTGTATGAAGTGGTCCACCTCAAGGGTGTGTCTGTGAGTGATATGCAGGACAGACACAGGCTCCTTTTATAATACCGGGATAGTTAAAAAAAAGCCTGTCATGCAGTGTAACACTTACCGTATTCACTCTTGTAACAAGAATTTCTGAGTTGTTGCTGCCAAAGCTACTGTGTGCTCTCCTTGTATAATATGAGCTTTGTTCAATGTTTCCTTTTTGTATGATATAGTTACTGTAAATGTTAATGTGAGCTGTGTTTTTGATGTACTGTATCTTCCTACAAGCGCACCTTATTCTAATACCACTTTCAGACAGAAGCCGGGCTTGGACCCTGTTTTTTTTCTGGGTTTATGAACATGGGTTGGAGCTGGGTCACAGCTCATACTCCCCTTTCACACTGCAGCTTAGACCCGGGTTACCTTCTTATGGCGTGCAGTGGGAAAAAACAGTCACATTATGTATACCTGCGCGTGGCCACAGGGCGGCATTTTTGATCGCAGGTTGGTGTACTATAGTATATGTAGCCGCAGTGTAAAGAATTGAGTATCTGGAGAGTGCAGTACTCATGTTTATCCACTAGGTGTCGCTTTCAAAAAATTTGCATGCATGAATTTTCCAGTGTAACATCAAATTATGCTTTTTACATGCATTTTTTTTATTTCTTTTGCATGTCTTACAAATGTACCATGTGCCATGCTCATGACCTTTGCAATTTCAGCAGTGATGTGTGGCAGAGACACAGTGATACTGTAGCATGCCTTACAAAAAAAGGTGGGCTCTAGGGGTGCTCCATGATATACTATCATCACTTCACATATGTCGTAACATAAAAAGGACTGGTTCTATGAAGAGCTGAGTGTGCATCTATTGCCGTAAGCAAACAAGCAGGTACTACTGCATATACAATATAATATACCTTAATACGCCGTAAAAAGGCGACCTGTGCAATATTTATGTCACAACTAAGATGCATGTATGGTGAAACTATAGCAAGGATGAGAGTAGCTACATCTGTATATATTACCTCATATGTAACAATATAAATAATTGTTGCTTTCAGTGTAGAAGTGCTTTTTGTATTATAGCACAAAAAATAGGCCTAGGCATAAAATTTGCACATACATAAAAATAAATATTTGTGTGTACACAAATTTGATACTAAGTTTATCATCAACTATATGTTATTATTATTATTATTATTATTATTATTATTATCATCATCCTTAATAATAATAATAATAATAATAATTTATTTATATGGTGCCAGAAGGGTTCCGCAGTACCTAACAGAGGGGGTCATTTTGACCTGATCGCATGCTGCCATTTTTCGCAGTGCAGCAATCAGGTCACTACTGCGCATGCACCACAATGCGCAGGCACGTCGTACGGTTACAAAGTGGATCGTTGCTGTGCAATGGATTTAACAAAGAATCCATTCACACAGCTGATCGCAAGGAGATTGACAGGAAGAATGCATTTGTGGGTGGCAACTGACCGTTTTCTGGGAGTGCCGTGGAAAACGCAGGCGTGTCCAAGCGTTTGCAGGGTAGGTGTCTGACGTCAATTCCGGGACCTGACAGGCTGAAGTGGCCACAGCTCCACTGCACAAGCGATCGCACACTTGCTATGCTAAAATACACTCCTCCATAGGCAGCGACTATCTGATCGCACGGCTGCAAAAACTGCTACCGTGCGATCAACTCGGAATGACCCCCAGAGTACAAGGAAAAGAAAGTAGACTTCTTTGTGGGCGCACTCTTATAGAACAATTTCAATATGGAATCTGTGTTAGATTCGTAAATTTAAAACTTAACTTTTAATATATATCCTTAAAAAATGAACTCCTGAGACAAAAGAACATAAAGCATCCCTAGGGTGTCTTGACAGAACAACAAAAATAAAGAAAATTAGGGACAATTACAAACAATTAACACACATTAAAACAGCAGTTGGCGGTGAAGCCATGTATAGTCCATAAATATAATTAGGAAGTAAAATTTGTCCTTCAAAATACATGCGAGAAAATTCATTTTTTTTTTTATTGAATCTAATGATGTATCAAAGATATTCACTGACCAAAATGAATGGAAGCTGATGGTAGTTACTGGGTCACAGCCCTAGAAAATTACTTTGGGATGCCTGAAAAGATGGTGAAAAGTACAGTAGAAAGGTGAGTCTGCTGTCAATGTTAGACAGGAGGTTTAATCGTTTTGAACCTACTACACCAGGTATTCCTGGGTGGTCACCCACCAGGTACTGGCCTAGCCCTCAACTGTTAGGCTTCCAAGATCGGACAGTATTGGGCATGGGCAGTGAGGTATGATAGTAGATTTGATGATGTTAGTAAATGCCCTTCTCCTAAATCATTGATTAGAGTTCAGAAAAAACTAAAGTATCAAAACTAGGAGAAAAAGGAGGATCTGCTTTTGGTGTTAGGTGATGGATAGGTATCCCACCAGCCGGAGAGCTGCCGTGGGTGGATCATGAGTCTTTCAGATCACCAATGAGAGTCCTGAAGAAAGGAGGAACAAGTAGAATATAGGGGAGGCAAATCCCTGGTTTTAATTTATGTTTTAAGGTAAAGCTGGTTTCTATTAAATGCACTATCTCTGCCTATAACACTGGCCTCATTAGGGTTAATAGAGCCGGTAGTATGGTTTTTACATGGGCCGAAAGTAAGTAGATATCAGATAAATTGGTGATGTCAAAATAGCCTTACTTATAAGATAGTAATCACCATAACTTGCAATTATAGCTGTTTGGTATACTCAGAAAATTTGAACAGACACAGTTTCAAGTGTATGAGCTTGCCACAATGGTAATGGCTTAATGTGCTTAGAAGAGACACCAGTTAGAACCCAGAAGCAGCAAGAATAACTAACATTTGCTACAATTGTTGCTGCTTGGTCTGTTCCACAGGTTAGAACAAGTGCAATTAGTCTTGTACTTGTGGCTATAATATAACCAGAGTTATAAATCAAGAAACAGTGTATGCCAGCAGCACTGAACAGAAATAAATGATCTATGAGAGCAGACCCAGTTCAAAACGTATAAGTTGTGTGACAATTGTAGCAGCTTGATGTGTCTAAAGGGGACACACTATATATATATATATATATATATATATATATATATATATATATATAACTACCATTTGTTACAATTGTAACCAGTTGGTCTGTTCCACAGGTTGGAATAAATACAATTAATCCTGTGCTGCAGCTATGATATAATCAGAGTTTATGGATCCCGAAACAGTATATGGCAGCAATCTATACATGTAAAATAAGTGGTCTACAACAGCCTATTTTGTCGTAAATCAACATTGAAGCAATTTTGAGCTGTGATTTAGAAATATTTTGTCTTATAAGGATAACTTCCACTGAAGATTCAGCCAGCAGTATCTTTCACAAAATACAGGTTCAATATACAACATCAAAAAATAACCATGGTTGCCGCAAAGGTTGCTTATCAGACCTATGGGTGGAATTAGCCGTTTCTAAAGCAATCCGAAGCCTGCGCTAATTATTCTAAGCCAAAGATGCAGTGTCTTCGAACAGACGGAACTGGCTAAATTCGTAATGTCCCCCTTGTAGAGGGGATCGCAAGTACACTCCACCGTTTTGAAGAAAAGGTCAGAAATCAACATGGCAACTGAAAGATATATGATACCAATCCAGCTATCCTGGTCAGAGCTGCCGCATCCGCCTAAACCGCTGGGAAACCGACGGGCTTGGTCACTTCCTGATTTTGTCATCACCGGGCAGCGCTGAAATAGCGCCGCCGGAGGGGGAAGGTGCTGCTAATAATTAATACAGGTGCAAGGGTGATGTTTAGGCACTTTCCCATCCTTGCATTCATATGGGCAAAGTACGGAGCCATAAACCCCAATATTTCCATATGCGCCCACTGCCTAATCAAGGAGGGCCGGTCACAAATAACACATCAGGCCAAAGGTGGAATCACAGACAGTAAATGAGAGGGATACAAAAAAGAAACCCCACATCCCTAGTAATAGAGAGTCCCATACAGAAGGGATCCCATTAAAAGAACAAAAATAATAATCAGGGGAGACAAATGAAAGTTACCATAAGACACAAGAATATACTAATAGCTAAAAATAATAAGAGCGGGGACCCTTTAGAAAAAGTAGTTGTAGGGAAGTTTCAGAATATTCTAAAGGTGTAACCAAAAAAACTCTGAGCTAGAAATTTAGTTAGGCAGAAGGGGGGGGGCTTGACATAGTTTACAGCAGATTGAGCATGATCTGGTAAGGGCTGATTAGGCCTTGAATGATATATAATATGAGTAATATACATATCTCTCAGAAAATATCACCAGTGCGGAATCAAACCACATTTGTTTGCGACCCCCAGAGTACATAAACAAATGAGCAAAGCAAGAAAACAATGAGTTACAGTACAAGACATTGTAGGGCAAGTACTTAGTAAAAAAACATTGTTGCATCAGGGGACAGGACACTGAAATACTGTATTCATTAACGTGGCACAAAACGAGGGTTACAAGCTATTGAATGGGGTATGGAGTAGGAAATAGTCTAAAGGGCCCCTTACACTAGAATGATAAATGTCCGATTTCAGCCAATTTCGGGCATTCGGGACGATATATTGGGTGAAATCGGCCATTTTGGAGGTGTTTCTGATCCGATGCGCATTCCCGTGAGGGTCGCATCGGCTCCCCTAGACCGTTAGTGCTGCACTCGTGATATGTCGGTTCACGCAGGCATGGCATATGATATATCGCCTGCAAAGTGTACCAAATCGTTTGGAATCGTATGGGAAAATCACCTCCGACTTCAGCCTCAGACATATTGTTCTAGTGTATGGGGCCCTTAAGAGAGGGAAAAGCACATGTGTGGAGAGGGACCTGCTCATAAGAGCTTACATTCTGAAGGGGTGTGGTGGGGGCAGACAGACAAGGACACAGAATGGGAAGAAGGACACAGAAGGGGTAGAATGTGTCTAGACCAGTGGTGGCCAACCAGTGGCTCTTGAGCCGCATGAGGCTCTTTCTTTATTTAAATTTGGCTCCCAACACTCTAAATCATGTGACCACAACATATACAGAAACTGCTACACTCCAGCCAGACATGCAGCAGCACTACAGGGACTGGAAATTGAAGGAGCCAGATACTATAGGTGAGACACCCACTGGCAAACAGAGAACATATTAGGGGCTGCAGCAATGGCATGACTTGGTGGGGGAACTTTAGTGACACATGAGGGTGGGCTAGAGTGACACAAGGCGGAGCTGGCTGGAGTGACACAGAAGGATCCTGGCAGGAGTGACACATGGAGGAGCTGACTGGAGTGATGAAGGAGGGTGCTGGAAGTAGTGACACATGGGAAGCTGGCAGGAGTGACATAGGAGGGTGCTAGCAGCTGTGTCACATGGGGAGCTGGCTGGGGTGACATAGGAGGGTGCTAGCAGCTGTGTCACATGGGGAGCTGGCTGGAGTGAGATAGGAGGGTGCTAGCAGCTGTGTCACATGGGGAGCTGGCTGGAGTGACATAGGAGGGTGCTAGCAGCTGTGTCACATGGGGAGCTGTCTGGAGTGACATAGGAGGGTGCTAGCAGCTGTGTCACATGGGGAGCTGGCTGGAGTGACATAGGAGGGTGCTAGCAGCTGTGTCACATGGGGAGCTGGCTGGAGTGACATAGGAGGGTGCTAGCAGCTGTGTCACATGGGGAGCTGGCTGGAGTGACATAGAAGGGTGCTAGCAGCTGTGTCACATGGGGAGCTGGCTGAAGTGACAGGAGGGTGTTGGCTGGAGTGACACATGGGGGAACTTAAGTTTATTATGTGAATCTGGCTTTTTTAATTATTTTATGTGAAAGTGGCTTTTTCAATGGATCTGACTTTAAAATGTGTTATTTTATGTCGATCTGGCTTTTTCAATGTATTTTATACTGGGGCGTGGTCTAGCAGGCACAAGGCCACATTCCATTTTTGCATGCACGCCTTCGGCTCGATGTCGGCTCTTTGACGTACCTAACTAGATTTTTTGGCTCTTTGTCACTGACTGGTTGGCCACCCCTGGTCTAGACAAATAGGCAAACATTTGCCAATATAATATACAGGCTTGTTATAACTGGCTAAGTATAAAAGTTTATACTTGCATAAAGTAAAAAAATACTTGCCCACAAATGTCTATAGACAGTGTATTCATGATTTTATGCACTTCTATGTGGAGTGCTATGTGGACTGTTATGCGGAGTGCTTTGTGGACTGCTATGCGGAGTGCTATGTGGACTGCTATGCAGAATGCTATGTGGACTGCTTTGCGGAGTGCTATGTGAACTGCTATGCAGAATGCTATGTGGACTGCTATGCAGAATGCTATGTGGACTGCTATGCGGAGTGCTATGTGGACTGCTATGCGGAGTGCTATGTGGACTGCTATGCGGAATGCTATGTGGACTGCTATGCAGAGTCCTATGTGGACTGCTATGCGGCGTGCTATGTGGACTGCTATGCGGAATGCTATGTGGACTGCTATGCAGAGTGCTATGTGGATTGCTATGAGGAGGATTTGCTAGGTTTCCTTCCAAAAAAGGTTGCCATCTGCTATCATTTGGAAAAATACCCTCAGCACAGTAAGGAGAATACTGTGGATGTGGGACCTGACTGTGTATTCTAGAAATTGTACCATTGAGAAACGCCATCTGTGCTTTTTGATATTCCCTGGAAATGTGTTGATGCATACTCAACAGCTGTATGAGAAGTGAACGGAATACTGACTTATTCTCTTTTGTTGTCAAAAAAGCTCTGGACTCTGGCCTCTTCTTGTGCCTGCATTGCAGCTTCCGATTCACATAGCTAGGCAGTGAGAATTATCTTTATTGCATGACTTGCTAGGTCCATCTTGGACATTTTTTCTTCCATGCAGAAGCAGTGTAGACTGGAAATGGAAACAATACAAAGTATTACAAATGAAATCCACACTGGCTTCACACTGCAACACATATGGCTTGACTTTGGATTTAAGTAGAGTGAAGGAGCATATGACAGAAGGGTCACATCAAGAGAGGAGGAGGCCTGTGCGCTGTCTCTGTCTGGGCTCCTTCCTCTCTAGCCAGAAGAGCAATAGTCTCTGGGCCCTAAGGTCACTTGGAGAATACAAGTGCAGAATTGGCAAATACCACATTGCCTATAGCCACTCTATTCAGGGCCGGACTAATGCTGGTGGGGGCCCCCGGGTAGCAAACATGTGAGGGCCCCCACTACTAAATTTGCTGCCGAAGACACCCCTTCCGTGCATTTGTGCACGCACACACATCATTGAGCAGCATTATCCTTGCCAGCAACAGCAGCACATGCCAGCGGCTCAGTCAGTGTCTTATGAGATAGAGAAGGGGAATACCGCGAGACAATGCTAAGCTGATAGAGGGAGATTGCTCTGAATTAAAAATCAGTCTTTGGGGGACCACTAATGTGTGGGGACCCCGGAACGGCTGACTCCATTCTTGCAGCACCACTCTTTCTGTGGTTGTGATCGTAAACCTTATTGCTGTGTCCGCTTTACAACAAAGGATGTGAGTATCTTAGCTATGTTGGAATGCACTGTGGCATCTTTCACCATCCCAGTTATTTGCCTACAGATCTCCTCCTAGTTGCCAGCAGCACTCTGATCACCTCCTCCTTCCCGTGTGCCATACTGCCTATGTTTGTGCAGCTGCTTGATGACATCACCCACCAAAGTGGTGTCTATCCAACGACCCATACCCAATTTGCCAGGGCAATCCAAGTCAACCCAGGTTCTTTTTCTGTCTGAAAACATCAACCCAGGTCAAACTTCTGGGTTTACAAACCTGGTTGCTACGACGGTTATCTCCAGACCCGACCAAGGATGCCTGCTGTCTGTAAGGGTGTGATAATGCTGATTTAGATTACCTTATAACTTCACAATAATGGGTAAGAGACACAGTACGCAATTGGCGTATGGGGTACCGTAAGGGTACGTATTTAGCGTAGCATACGCTAGGCCGTGATCGAGACGCACATGCGGCACGCTCGCTCACAGCTTAATGCGTGGTGTCGAGCACGCTATAGGCGAGCGACAACCGTAATGCTACGCTATCAGCGTAGCGGACGCTTGAGACCACGAGGAGATCACGAGCGGCGCAGACGCTCACAAGATGACAATCAGTAAACCTTGAATGTAACACACAGAAAGGATATTCTTATACTGTAAACCTTGTACTGAAACACTGTAGCGATATAACGCTGCTTAACCTTGTTAACACTAAAGCTGTTTGAGCGATCGAGACGCTCCTATTACCCTCTGCAATGTAATGAACACACAATACCGGTCTAAGGATCCAACACCTTTACTAACAAGCTTTTAGTTATATTGAAAAGGGGTAAAACAGTTACAAGTCATACACTACATACTAACATATAATTCTAACAGAATATCTAGACAGAAATATATAATAACGTTACAATCTTAAACTAAACAGAGAGAGAGAGAGAATGTGGCCAATACAAACAAAGAGCGAGATAATCACAGAGAATTACTTACACACACTGGGAACGATCGCAGCGCAGCCTGGTACCAGCTCCGAGTTAATCAATATGAAAACCGTTTGTGGAGAGTGGGGGAGCTGTTCAGGCTGGCTGATCTTATATACACTGAGTACAGTATACTACAAAGGGACCTACAATCTCATTGTTCATTGGACACAGGAATGTCTCCTCGCATCATCTCAAAAGGTCATAGGTTAGTTTGAACAGGTGGGCTGTGACTATTTCAAACAGCTCAGGTGGGTGGGAATCTCCGGATTCCCGCCGCATGGATAATGAATCGCAAATATATGAAATGTCCAGAATCTACTAATGGCCATAACTATACGCAGGAGCGATTAATCTTTACCTAACCAGCACCGGATTGTTGCTATTAAAATACTCTTCAGTTAGGTACCAGACACAGCTGTTCAAACCCTGTCTGACCCTTCGTACCATACAAAGAGGGATTCCCAAGTCCGTGAACAAGTCACATTAAACAAACTTACAGTTATTACTAAGGGGAACATTATCTATAAAACATGCTATATGGATTTATTATCTAACGATTGAGTCGCCCGCTAGACGCACACAAACTCTACCATAAATGCACATACCACGCGCTCGAGCGCATGGCCGAGGCGCCATCACGCGGCTGCGAGTATCCGCACGCACGGGAGAGAATGTGCACGTGCAGCAGGCACGCGCATGAGGTGAATATATGGCAACGTGCAGCGTGATATTTTTCTGACTTTGACAGTCCACCCTTTGGCAGTCATCAATAACTGCCACTTCCTAAAAACAGTTCAAAAAGAGAAAAATATATGTCATGTAAAAATAAATTTCTATGATTGGGTAAGGGAGAAGAGAAGAAGGTGGGAAAAAGGTATGACCTAGTGAGATAGTAGAAGCATGTATGTATGAGTCCATGTTTGAGGGGTCATGTATCATCGTGCCGTACGTGTTTTAAATCAAGCTTAGAGGTATTGCGAAGTATACATTTGAATTCCTTCTTATCCCGTATTACGGGTCTGTGGATGGGCTGTCAAACTTTACCGAGCTCTTTTCGGCTTTTGGTTGCAACAAAATGGGGGAGCACATTTTAGTTGATGATACATGAATGGGGGGATATGTGGGTGCTGATATCTGTGCCTATATTCCCTATCGACTATGTGTGTCATTACCTGAAGGTTGTAGAGGTGAAGATAAGAAGCAATTATGGTAAATGCAGTCATAAACTATGTGAGTTTAATGTACATTTGTTGCTTGAGGTCTTGTCTTGTGTCTTGTCTCGATGTACATGTTGACTGTAGTCTCCCGATGCTTTTGCTATAATTGCTTGAGCAAAAAGCTTTCTCAATGTCCATAGACTTACAATCTTTGAAGTGTTGGGCTATCGTAAAATTTTAGAGTCCCTAGGGAAAATGGGGGTCTATGGCATTGTCCATCAATGGTCTGTGTAAAAGGTTGTCAAATTCTTCTTCCAAGCGGATGTCTTTGTACCTTGGAGGAAAACAAAGGAGAAACGGGTGAAAGAAACGGACCGTGGAATCACATTTTCATCACAACATTGTCTCTATTGTTGGGTCATACATCAAATTAGTCGTTGTTAATACAGTGTCCTCGCTTCTTAAACTCATCACTCGGGCACTACGTTTACACTTCGTTAAAACCCGAACGCATCTAAATATCAGACCGACCAATATGGCGACTCCCAGAATACACAAAAGAAATTTCCCTACATCCATGATAATACCTTGGGCCCATTCTCCTAAACCAGAGAACCAATTTCATGGGTTCAACCATGACACCCAACTGGTCAGCTCATTACCCACAGCAGCAAGGGTGAGATTGTGTTTCCTTCGGAACTCCCATTTTAATTGTAAAATGTCATCCATCTTTTGGTCTATGACCTCGGCTGGGTCCTCCGTGCTGTTTGTAATGTACGTGCAGCACTTGATTCCATATTGAGTTGCCAGGGTTACACAATACCCGCCTGTCACAGCTGTGAGGTAATTGAGAATCATCCTATGCTGAACCAGTTCCGTTTTGTAGGCTTGTAACTCTTTCCCAGTGTACCTGAAGGTGTCGTCATACATTTCGGTGATATTGTCTAATAAATTTGCAAGCGCAGATATATATTTATAATTTATCACTCCTCTAGCGGTACGAGTGATATCTAACGCGAGTAGGAATTGAATCCCGGTGGATTCATGGATCAGGTCAGAGGCTGAATGCTCTGTTCTTTCTATCAGGTGCCGTTTAACGATGTGCTCGTAATGAGTGTGAGTATAAGGAGCTTGGGCACCACGGTGAATATCTTTCATTTTAGGGTGGGATACAGTCATTACCTCAGGCAGTACTTTTCCAATATAACATAACCCTTCTGAGTTTGGGGCAAGCCACTTATACGCCTTCCTCCCGCATAGGAAATATGCGTCATCGGGGAGAACATATGGGACGGAGTGTGACATAACCATATTACAGATTTTCCATGTGAACTCTCCTAACCCTAATTCTTCCATCTGTTTAGTACATGTATCAGTTTGTACGATCTGTGCACAGTATCCTGGTGATACTTCTCCAACTCGCATGATCCTACTTCCTAAGGTGTACCTATACCGAAAGAATTTCCTATGGTCGGCTATCTGGCGTATAAGTTCTGTGTCTATGGGCAATCTGTCGGCTCTATGTGAGAATGTCATGGTTTGATTACTCCATGACACTTCCCAATTTCCCGGCTTTCGGGGATTGGAAATGTTAAAGCACACTAAGGACCTATCCACATGATATTGGTGGAGCTTCAAACTAGGAGGACTAGAGATATTAAACCTCTTGTCCACCGGCCTCCCACCACTTAGCTCAAGTACCTCTCCTACCGTTAAAGGGAATGGTACTAGTCCTGATTTGCTATGGCCTTGAGGTACTTGAGAGCATACCCAACAGTCTGTCTGATTTAACACTTTACCCACTAAGGAGTGGACATTAAAACTGGACTGACATTTCTTTATGCACCCATCCTCAACTATATTGTCACAATGCCTAGAGATGCAGTTCTCTTCAGCTAACAATCCTTTACAATTCCTTCTATTGTCAATGCTACCAGATCGTTTTCTGATACTCGCCTTTACTCGGAGATTATGTTGTTCTTGGAAATCTACGCCTGCATCCTGGTCATCAGAACCCATTCCTGATCCTTTCTGGACCTCCATGGTACTCTCACCGAAACAGACTGCTCTGGTCAACATCATGGTCAACAGGAAAATCCGGATCACAGTCTCTTGGGGCAAGTCCATCTTTGAGGAGCAAAAGGAGAAAAATAAGAAGGGGGAAAAGAAATAGGAGGGAGGTGGGAACTGGAGAAAATAACAAATGGGAAAAAGAAATCTGGCTCGACAAGCTTCCGGTCTTGTTATTCTCAGCGCTCAGGTGTCGTCTCAATCCTCCCTGAACAGACACTCTAGTGATACAACCTCTACCGTCTGTTCTTTATCACAGGACCTCTCTGGGTCAGTGACCTTTTTACAATGAGACGAATGGACCCAAGTCTCTCTCTCGGCAACTTTCAAAGCAGTTGTGCTGGTCAATAAGACTTGATATGGTCCTTCCCATCTGTCAATAAGGCAACCTGAGCGTAGAAAATTCCGTATCATTACATAATCCCCAGGTTCAATGTCATGACAATTACTGTCTGGCAAATCAGGAATCACCAACTTTAGATTATCATTCTGATTCCTCAATTGCTTACTCATCTTAACCAAGTACTTTACGGTTACTTCATTGTTACATTTCAAATCATCCTGGGGGTTAATCATAACATGGGGTTGTCGACCAAACAGAATTTCAAAAGGAGACAGATTAAGAGGGGACCTGGGAGTAGTTCTGATGCTGTATAATACGATTGGCAAAGCTTCAGGCCATAACAGTCCTGTTTCAGTCATTACCTTGCTCAATTTATTTTTAATAGTGCTGTTTACTCTTTCCACCTTCGCGCTCGCCTGGGGGCGGTACGGAGTATGCAGCTTACTATTAATTCCCATCAACTTACACATTGTTTGAAAGACTTCACCTGTGAAATGGGTACCCCTATCACTTTCAATTATTCTAGGGATACCGTACCTACACACAAATTCCTGTACAATTTTCTTTGCAGTAAATACAGCGGTATTTGTGGCCGCAGGAAATGCTTCAACCCAATTTGAGAATACATCAATACAAACCAAAACATACTTTAAATTTCTACAAGGTGGTAATTGTATGAAATCAATTTGTATCACCTGGAAAGGGCCATCTGTTGGAGGGATATGAGATGGCTCTGTCGGTATTGCCTTTCCGATATTCTTCCTCAAGCAGGTAAGGCATGTCATCGCTCTTTTACCCGCATGGGAAGAAAATCCTGGGGCGCACCAATAAGCTCTTACTAGCTTGCATATCCCTTCTTTGCCTAGATGAGTCAGCCCATGTGCTGCTTCCGCTAGACTTGGAAGGTATGCTCTGGGTGCCACTGGTTTACCATGTCCATCTGTCCAGAGTCCTGAGGACTCCTGGTCATATCCTTTTGACTTCCAAACTGCCCTTTCCTGTGGGGAACACAAATTTTGCATCACACAATTTCTGTGTGTTTACAGTATTAAATACCATCAGTCGTGTACTATCTGTTTGTATGGGGTTACTAGCTGCTGATTTGGCAGCTTCGTCTGCTCGGCTGTTACCAAGTGATACCGGGTCTTGGCTATACGTGTGAGCTTTACACTTGATAACAGCCACTCTGTCGGGTTCCTGTATCGCTGTTAGAAGTCTTTTGATGTGGGCTGCAAACGTTACGGGTGTGCCAGCTGCCGTCATGAAATTTCTGAGGCGCCAAAGGGCTCCAAAATCATGAACTACTCCAAAGGCGTACCTAGAATCTGTGTAGATATTGGCTGACTTGCCCTTTGCCAATTCACATGCTCTGGTCAGGGCAACCAGTTCAGCAACTTGTGCTGAGTGAGGTGGGCCTAGCGGTTCTGCTTCTATGGTACCTTGGTCATCTACGACTGCGTATCCAGTACACAAGTCTCCCGAGTCCGTCTGTCTGTGACAACTACCGTCAGTGTAGAAAGTAAAATCTACATCTTCCAGTGGGTTGTCACTGATGTCAGGCCTTGCCGTGAAATTTTGGGTCAAATATTCCATACAATCATGTGTGTCATCCTCTGTATTAAATTTACTTCACCATTATTCTCATCCTCCACCCTTTGTGCCTGTCCAGGCACACCTGGGAGATACGTTGCAGGATTTAATGTGCTGCATCTCCTTATGGTAATGTTTACGGGGGCCATCAATGCCAATTCCCATCTTGTAAACCGCGCTGATGAGACGTGTCTGGGTTGGGCAGAATTTAGTAAGGCTGACACTGCATGTGGTGTATGAATTGTGAGGTTGTGTCCTAGCACTACATCTTCGCTTTTCGTGACTAGCAATGCTATTGCTGCAACGCTTCGCAAGCATGTGGGGAGGGATCGCTTTACCGTATCTAGCTGAGCGCTGTAGTAAGCTACCGGCCTGCTGGCATCACCATGCTTCTGGGTTAAAACACCTGCTGCGCAACCAGCACTCTCTGTTCCGTACAGCTCAAAGGGTTTCCCATAGTCAGGCATACCTAATGCCGGTGCCTGTGTTAGGCACTGTTTTAGTCTTTCAAATGCCATCTCAGATTCGTCTGTGTGCGAAATCCGATCAGGTTTGCTTGATGAGACCATCTCCTGCAAAGGTAAGGCCAGTATGGAAAAACCTGGGATCCAGTTACGGCAGTACCCCCACATTCCTAAAAACGTTCTAATCTGCTGCTGGGTTTGTGGCAGGGTCATGTCACGAATTGCTTGAATTCTATCAGTGGTAAGGTGTCTCAGTCCTTGTGTTAGACAGTGTCCCAAATACTTCACACGAGTCTGGCATAATTGTAACTTGTCTTTGGGAACCTTGTGTCCTGTGTCTGAAAGATGAGACAGGAGCTGTTTCGTATCTCTCAGGGACGCTTCCAATGAATCTGAACACAGTAGTAAATCGTCCACGTACTGTATCAATACTGATCCACTCACTGGTTGGAAAGACTGTAAACAATCATGCAGAGCTTGTGAGAAAATACTTGGACTGTCTATGAAACCTTGGGGTAAGCGAGTCCATGTATATTGGACTCCTCTGTATGTAAATGCAAATAAGTATTGACTGTTAGGATGCAGAGGTATCGAGAAGAAAGCGGAGCAGAGGTCAATCACAGTGAAAAATTTGGCAGTGGGAGGGATTTGCATTAGGATGACAGCTGGATTTGGCACTACGGGGAATTGACTCTCAACTATTTTGTTGATCCCTCTTAGATCCTGCACTAATCTGTAACCCCACCCCCCACTCTTTTTAACAGGGAAGATGGGACTATTTGCAGTGCTGGGCGTCCTTACTAGAATGCCCTGTTGTAGCAAGCGCTCTATTACAGGGTAAACTCCTAACTCCACCTCTGGCTTCAGAGGATATTGTGGGATTTTTGGAGCTATCCTACCATCTTTTACTTGCACAACTACTGGGGCTACATTTGCCATCAATCCAGTGTCTTGTCCATCTTTGGTCCAAAGTGACTCCGGTATCTGGGAAATCATTTCTTCTACCTTGGACGGACACCTATTTATAATAACAGTGTGTGACATTAATCTTGTTGGGGAGTCTAGCATATCTTGCGCTTCCTGAGCGTGGTTTTCGGGTATGTCCAAGAACACACCTTCAGGAGTACAGTATATGACGCATCCCATTTTGCACAGTAAATCTCTCCCTAAGAGATTAGTCGGAGCCGATGCAGCCAGCAGGAAAGAATGCTTGGTATGCAAAGGCCCTATCGTAATCTCTGCGGGTTTGCTTAAAGGGTAGTGCTGTACTACGCCTGTTACTCCCATGGCTGGAATTCTTTTACCAGTGGTTCTCATGCCCACGGTCGAATTTATCACTGACTTGGCCGCCCCCGTATCTACAAGGAAATTTAGAGATTTACCAGCTACATCAATTGTGACCTCGGGTTCACTTCCAAGGTTCGCAATTAATTTCACTGGCTGCAGATTACAGGTGTGGCCTCGCCCCTATGGTGCGTGGTGGCCTCCCTGTATTGCGCTGGCAGCTATTACCTGTGAAGGGGGTAAATGGGATCTATCAGTGACTTGCCAGTCTCTTTTTGGGGGATACCTTTTTGTTTCCCCTGCGTGTGGCTCATAACTCCGTCTCTGCGGTCCTTGATCCCAATTTCGTGTGTCATGTCGTTGTCTAGGGGGTTGGTATGATCTTTGATTTACAGTCTCGTGCAAAATGTCCCTCTTTATGACAGTAATAACAAGTTACCACATTTGACTTACCCACAGGGGTCGGAGATTTATACAGAGATGGCCTTGTGGTCAGGGCCTGTATACTTACGGCCATTAACTTATCACTTTGTGACTCCCTGTGTCTGGTGATATTCCGTTCATGATCAACAGTGGCCTCTCTCAAAGTAGCCACCGACAGACCTCGCCAACATGGTTGGGTGGTCTGTACCCTTGTCTTTAATACTTCTTTTAAACCTTCCATTAACACAGATACTGCTACTGCTCTATGATTTACATTTGTCGAAATGTCTTCTATGCCTGTATACTTAGCCATTTCCTGTAGTGCCCGATGAAAATAATCAGCAGCTGTTTCTCCCTCTTTTTGTTTGAAGGAAAAAAAATTATTCCATTTGGCAACAGCTGGAAAATACTCTTTTAACTGTAAATTTATTCTCTTTACATTATCTTGATTGTACACATCCGTAAGGGGTACATCTTCATCTAATTTACAGTCAGCTAAAAATCTTGCTGAGTCGACATTGGAGGGTAAACATGCACTCAGCAATATCTGCCAGTCTTTGTTATTGGGCTCCACAGTATTTCCTAGATCTCTAATGTATTTCTGACTAGCAGCTAGATCTTTCCTAGGATCAGGGAATTCAGACACCATTGTTCTTAATTCCATTCGGGAAAAGGGGCAGTGCATGGCGATGTTTCTGACAGGAGTGATTCCTGAAGTGTCAGTTTTCCCATTTGGCACTGCTATTACCCTAACGGGATTAAGTCCAATAACATCTTTCTGAGTAGATTCTACAATATGTGGTGAAATGGTTTCAGCATAGTGTATGGTGCCGTACTTACCAGATGATACGACCTCACCTGTCCCTCGGGGGCTTTGACGCTAATCTTACGGGTTGGGCCGTGCCCACTGTTGTTTCTGCTATGGTGGCTGCTAGAGAGAGTGCCGATATTGTTGTTGGCTCATCCTCTTGATCACACTCCTGGGGAAAGTTTAAAACAGGGTACAGCTTGCACGGGTTAGTATTTGCATCAATAATCTTAGTCACATTATTCTTAACATTTATACAGTTACTAAGTGCATGTTTATCATTCACCAGTTTGCCATTCTCTGTGACCACCTGCTCTCCCGTTATGTATGGTGGCGGTGGCGCCGTGGCTATCAGTTTCTTGATAGGGTTAGATCCAGCCGCCTGAGCCAATCCTCTCTGTATTTCACCCTCCTGCTGCCATAACTGTAAATAGTCATAATGTTTGATTCGTCTCTTTGCAGATTTAATATATCCTTCTCCTTAGATTTTGCAACACATCTGGGCTAAAACTGCCTACCCGTGGGAACTTTTCCCCATCGTGCACAGTCATTCTTTCCCATTCATTGCACAAAAGCTCTGTGTGTGATCCGTATTTCTCACACATTACATACCTTGCTGACCCGATTGGTCGGTTTACTAAGTCAACCCGAACCGAGGTTGATCGGCCCCTACCTGAACAACTGGCCCCCATCCTTGCAGGTGTTGCTTTCACTACCTCTGACCTTCAAATCAGGGTCTTCAGCAAACCCTTACAAAACCAAGATGTCCTGGGCAGGCCGGCGGCGAAGTTTACCGAGTACTCCACTCACTCACCCACGTCGACCAATACGCCCACACACTGCCTTAGCTCTGGCGTACTCAACCTAGGGCCCCTGCGACCTGAACCTCTATTTACTGGAACATGTGGGTGTGATCCGAAGAGCACTTAACCCTTTCCAGTAACTATTGGTTGTTGGATAGTTCCCAAGTGACTAGCGAACTTCCCTTAAAATAAAAAAAATATTACACAAATCACGTTAGAATGTACAAATAGCGTTTATGACCCCTCTAGCGTACGCAAATGGTACTGGGTCAAGTTACTAACTAATGCACACAATTACGTGCGGTACAATCGCTCTGCACATAAGCAACTAATCTTATGTGCGGAGCGACCAGTGGAATCGAAAATTGTGGCTGCGAATTCCTTCAGCCTGAGCTTAATGGCCTATATGGGTATCGCACCAACCCTTTCTGGTGTTGTGCTACTCTTTATCTATAGCGGACTTCTTAGTCTGCTGTACCTGGACCTCCTGGTCTGTCTGGACCTCCTGGTCTGTGCTACAGTAGACCTCCTGGTCTGCTATACTCTAATGCTCTTTTTTTAAATGTTTAACAAGGGATGCCTCCCAAGCCACCATGCAGTCACTTACACGTATGTACCTTCACGAGAACTCGATTTCCTTTGGTTCAAACCCCAAAAATTAGAAACTTATATATATATGTATACACAATCTTTCACCTCATATACACTTTACTTTCGTTTCTGCGCAGAAATCCCTTTCATTCAGTAACACAGTTCAGTCCAGATGAGTTGCAAATTAGAGAAGGATCTATTAGCTTAAAATTTTGGACACTGAAATTGACTTGCGCTATTATCGCGTTGCCTCCTTTTCGCCTATTTAAAATAATACTATTGTGTGATTTGTATTATGTGGGCGTACCCAGACGCTCCGTTGCGTAATATACGCTCCATGCATCGACCCTTGCATCGCGTACACTCGTTCTGCCCCTTGTTAGAGACACGTGTACGCAAGCCAGGTATGTCCACAGTAACACAACTAACACGTTTATCAATGTAAATGACCTTTAATTGTAATCATCTACTGAACACCACACAGAACTTCCTTGTATTTTTAGGCAAGCCGTGTGCGTGTTTTACAAATTACTTCCTTACGTTTTAATATTAACTTTTAACTACCAATAGCAACAAATCTTTCTCAGCACGTTATCAATTGTGAAATGGCAAACAGGAAGGTGATATGTGAAAATACACAAATGAAAAGAGATACAGTTGTGTGTGTGCGTGCGTGTGTACGCAAAACAGAAATAAACAGTTTTAAAAAAAACAATAGCGTATTGTTCTTACCTCCGGTTCCGGATCCCACCAGCACTCCTTCAATCTAGCGAAACAGACGCTTATCTAGTCAGCACTCCTGTATACCGATACGAAGGGATACTGCCTTCCCGCCCTTGCTGACGGATAACGTTTGTTTTCGCTAGTGCGGATATGTGGAGGACGGACGAGCCGCCAATTGATAATGCTGATTTAGATTACCTTATAACTTCACAATAATGGGTAAGAGACACAGTACGCAATTGGCGTATGGGGTACCATAAGGGTACGTATTTAGAATAGCATACGCTAGGCCGCGATCGAGACGCACATGCGGCACGCTCGCTCACAGCTTAATGCGTGGTGTCGAGCACGCTATAGGCGAGCGACAACCGTAATGCTACGCTATCAGCGTAGCGGACGCTCGAGACCACGAGGAGATCACGAGCGGCGCAGACGCTCACAAGATGACAATCAGTAAGCCTTGAATGTAACACACAGAAAGGATTTTCTTATACTGTAAACCTTGTACTGAAACACTGTAGCGATATAACGCTGCTTAACCTTGTTAACACTAAAGCTGTTTGAGCGATCGAGACGCTCCTATTACCCTCTGCAATGTAATGAACACACAATACCGTGCTAAGGATCCAACACCTTTACTAACAAGCTTTTAGTTATATTGAAAAGGGGTAAAACAGTTACAAGTCATACACTACATACTAACATATAATTCTAACAGAATATCTAGACAGAAATATATAATAACGTTACAATCTTAAACTAAACAGAGAGAGAGAGAGAGAGAATGTGGCCAATACAAACAAAGAGCGAGATAATCACAGAGAATTACTTACACACACTGGGAACGATCTGTTAGGGTCTCCTGCCCTGTGCTGCCACGTCGTCATGGCAACCGGGAGACAAGTGCTAGTGGAGTAACCTGAGCGCAGCTGATACTCCGGTTCGGGTCTTTTGCTGTGCAGTGGTTATAGGCTCTGTGCACGGCAGGGGATCCGGTGCTGGTTTTTGTGCTCACAGTCTGTGAGGTCTGAGTGGGGCGTGGACAGCACCTGCTTTATAAGGCCTCTTTTCAGGGTAAGCAGATGCTGCTGAATCTCTGTTGGTTAGTCAGTTCATGAAAGTTAGCCAGTACTGTGTAGCTTTGTATTTGTTTGTTGCTTACTGCAAATAGGCCTGGGGATTTGGTATTACACTCTGCCAATCCAGACCTAGCAGTAAGACTGGAGTCAGTCGTTTAGCTTGCTGGGGTTCTGTTATTACTCTGTGAACTTAGCAAGTTTGCGGCTGTATTCTAACACTTGCCTGTCTAATCCTGTCTCACTGTGCTAGGTGTCAGGGGTCAGTTTAGTGGCAGTAAGCTTAAACCTGTGCACTGCAAGTGAGAATCAGGATTGTGGAGGCTCTCCTTGTGTCTATCATTCCATCTCTGACCAAGGAGTTTACTGCCACACCCGTTGGTAACCCTTTAGGGTTTTGCTGTTGCCCTTAGCAACAGCATTTCGGGTTCTCTACGTATTAAAACACAACATCTTGCTTTTTACATCTGAGCAGTTCTAATACAAGGGAGATACCCAGTTCCTTAGCCTCTGGGCTTCTCTGTTCACTGTGTGTGTATTTTGTTACCCTATCACCTTCTGTGTACGTTATGTCATATTCCCCAGTCTGTCTGTGAGTCCATTTGTTTTGCATAACAGTTCAAACACCAGTACATTCCTGCAGACACTGGAGTGCATAACAGTTCTGACACTAGTACTTTCCTGCAGGCACTGGTGTGCATAACATATTCAGCAGCCTAATACTCCTGTTGAAATTTTGTGGGAATATGGAGCATACCCCTCAAAATACGTTGCAACAGGTGGTCGATCAGGTGCAGGTCCTGACTCGACAATTTAATGATTTGTCCATTAAAATGCACACCTCCCAGGCTGCTGGCGGAGCTCCCGCAGCAGCAGCACCTGCAGGGGTTAAGGAGCCGAAAGTAAATCTCCCGGATCGTTTTTCTGGAGATCGCTCACAGTTCTTTTGTTTCAAGGAGAGCTGCAAGCTATACTTCCGGCTTAGGCCTCAGTCTTCTGGGTCGGAGATTCAGCGGGTGGGCATAGTGATTTCCTTGCTACAAGGAGACCCACAGGTCTGGGCATATGGGTTGCAGCCTGACTGTCCGTCGCTTAAAAGTGTTGATGCTTTTTTTACGGCACTGGGCATGTTGTATGATGACCCTGACAAGACGGCCTCAGCCGAGGCTCAGATTTCGATCCTTAAGCAAGGGCGAAGGCCAGTTGAGGTTTACTGTACGGAGTTTCGGAGGTTGGCCCATGATACCCAGTGGAATGACCCAGCCCTGAGACACCAGTACCGAAGAGGTCTTTCTAACCAGATAAAGGACCAACTGGTACAATATCCCTTGCCTGATAGCTTGGATCAGCTCATGCAGTTATCCATCCGGGTGGATAGACGGCTGAGAGAGCGTAGGCTTGAAAGGGAGACTGAGATTTCCTTCCTTCCCAAGGGAACCTCAGACTCTGAGGAATTTTCTGAGGAGCCTATGCAGATTGGGGCTACCCGCCTCTCCTCGCGTGAGAAGACGCGGAGGAGACAGCAGGGGTTGTGTTTGTACTGTGGGAATAAAGGTCATGTGGTAGTATCATGCCCAGAAAAGCCGGAAAACTTCAGGGCCTGAGGGTGATGGGAAATATCCTGTCAGGCCAGAAGTCAGAATTTCCCAAGAAGACTTTTATCATTCCGGTGACCTTGAAGATCCTCGGTCAAACTGTCAAGACTGAGGCCTTTGTGGACAGTGGGGCCGACGGGGTTTTTATGGACCGCCAATTCGCCCTAAAACACTCTGTTCCCTTAGTACCCTTGGCATCGGAAATTGAGATTTGTGGGTTAAACGGGGAACCATTATCCCAAGGAAAAATTACCTCTTGCACTAGCCAGATTTCTTTGTTTATTGGAGCTACACACTCTGAAAAATTGTCCTTTTATGTGACTGTCTGTACTTTTGCCCCATTGGTGTTGGGGTTACCCTGGTTAAGGGCCCACAATCCTCAATTTGACTGGGTCTCTGGGGAGATTCTTAGTTTGGGTACTGATTGTTTCAGGAGTTGCTTGAGCCTTCCAGTCAGGCTCTCGCAGCTAAGTTTGCCAGGATTGCC
The DNA here is from genome assembly GCF_028390025.1 of Pseudophryne corroboree. NCBI lineage: Eukaryota > Metazoa > Chordata > Amphibia > Anura > Myobatrachidae > Pseudophryne > Pseudophryne corroboree. Next base: position 86,092,712 of record NC_086449.1, on the reverse strand, counting down.
AGGGTGTTATGCAGATTTTGCGGACGTGTTCTCCAAAAAAGTTGCAGAGGTACTACCTCCCCATCGCCCCTATGACTGTGCCATTGATTTGTTGCCAAATGCTAAGCTTCCCAAGAGCAGGTTGTACTCCCTGTCACGTCCTGAGACTCAGGCTATGGCAGAGTACATTCAGGAGAACTTGGCTAAGGGATTTATCAGACCTTCACAGTCTCCAGTTGGGTCGGGGTTCTTCTTCGTGGGTAAAAAGGACGGTTCGTTGCGACCCTGCATCGACTTCAGGGAATTGAACCGTATCACGATTAAAAACTCATACCCACTGCCTCTCATTTCGGTCTTGTTTGACCAGCTTCGTACTGCCACCATTTTTTCTAAGATTGACCTACGCGGTGCGTACAATCTAATCCGAATAAGAGAGGGGGATGAATGGAAGACTGCCTTTAATACCCACTCAGGGCATTATGAATATTTGGTGATGCCTTTTGGGCTCTGTAATGCCCCAGCAGTCTTCCAGGATTTCATGAATGATGTGCTCAGGGAATATTTGGATAGATTCTTAGTTGTATACTTAGATGACATCCTAATCTTCTCCTATTCCCTGGAGGAACATCGGAAGCATGTACGCTTAGTCCTCCAGAAACTCAGAGACCACCGGCTTGGGGCGAAGCTGGAGAAGTGCGAATTTGAAGTTCAGCAAATCGCATTTCTAGGATATATTATCTCCCCAGAAGGTTTCCAAATGGAGGGTTCCAAGGTACAGGCAGTCCTGGATTGGGTGCAGCCCACTAGTTTGAAGGCGCTTCAGCGTTTCCTGGGCTTTGCGAATTTTTATAGACGATTTATCGCTGGATTTTCGTCTATAGTGGCGCCCTTGGTGGCACTCACTAAGAAAGGGGCGGATGTTGCTCACTGGTCTTGTGAGGCTAAAGCGGCTTTTGCCCGTCTCAAAAGGGCATTTGTTTCGGCCAAGGTGCTGCGACACCCAGATCCAGAGCGTCCTTTTGTGGTGGAGGTGGATGCCTCTGAGATGGGTATTGGGGCAGTGCTTTCTCAGATGGGAGTGTCTGATAATCGCCTTCATCCCTGTGCTTACTTTTCCCGTAAATTTTCGCCTGCCGAGATGAATTATGACGTGGGTAACCGGGAATTGTTGGCTATTAAGGATGCACTCGAGGAGTGGAGACACTGGCTTGAGGGGGCTAAGTTTGTGGTCTCAATTCTCACTGACCATAAGAATCTGGCATATTTAGAGTCAGCGAAGCGTCTCAATGCCAGGCAGGCACGATGGGCTTTGTTTTTTGCTCGCTTTAATTTTTTGATAACATATCGCCCTGGGTCAAAAAACATCAAGGCTGATGCGCTCTCGCGGAGTTTTGCTCCAATCCAGGAGACCACCGAGGAGCCGTTGCCCATTGTTTCCCCATCATGTATTAAAGTGGGCATTACCCAGGACCTCTTATCATTAGTCCTTAGAGCACAGGAGCAGGCTCCTCCAGACCTTCCGGTAGGTCTTTTGTTTGTGCCTCCTAGGTTAAGACAGCGAGTGTTCCTGGAATTCCATGCCAAGAAGTCGGCAGGTCACCCGGGTATTGCCAGAACTCGGGAGTTGCTATCTAGGGCGGTGTGGTGGCCCTCGGTGGCTAAGGATGTGGATCAGTGGGTTCGGGCATGTGACATCTGTGCCCGAAATAAGACTCCTAGAGGGGTTCCTGTTGGCCCATTACATCCACTCTCTATCCCATCTAAGCCATGGACCCACATTTCAATGGATTTTGTGGTGGACTTGCCCAAATCCTCGGGGATGACAGCCATCTGGGTTGTCGTTGACAGGTTTTCGAAGATGGCGCACTTCGTTCCACTGGTTGGGCTGCCATCAGCCAGACGCCTGTCTGAATTATTTATGCTGCATGTTGTGCGTCTCCACGGGTTGCCACTTGATGTGGTCTCTGACCGCGGATCCCAGTTTGTGGCCAAATTCTGGAGGGCATTTTGTTCCGATCTCCAGATTTCTGTCAGCTTGTCGTCAGGCTACCATCCGCAGTCTAATGGGCAGACTGAAAGGGTGAACCAGTCCTTGGAGCAGTTCCTCAGGTGTTATGTCTCCAAGTGTCAGACTGACTGGGTTGCTCATCTGTCCATGGCGGAGTTTGCCTATAACAACGCGGCTCACTCTGCTACAGGGATCTCTCCCTTCCTTTGTGTGTATGGGCATCATCCTAAGGCCAATTCTTTTGACCCCCTGGACTCCACGCCTGGTGGTTCCTCTGTGGTTTCGGTCCTTAGAGGTATTTGGCGGAAAGTGAAGAAAGCCCTTGTGTCTGTGTCATTAGTGACCAAAAGGGTTTTTGATAAGCGGAAAAGACCCTGCAGCTTCAAATTAGGAGACTTCGTCTGGTTGTCTACCAAGAATTTGAAGTTGAGACAGCCATCTCATAAGTTAGGGCCCCGGTTCATCGGCCCTTATAAGATCACCAGGGTTATCAATCCGGTGGCTTTTCAGTTAGATCTGCCCCGTTCTTTGGGTATCAATAAAACATTTCATTGTTCCCTTTTAAAACGGGCGATTAGTAATCCTTCTTCCAGTGGAAGACCTTCCCCTCTTCTGATACGTGGCCAGAGGGAGTTTGTTGTTGAAAGGATTCTTGACTCCAAGGTGGTTCGGGGTCGGCTGTCATTTTTGGTGCACTGGAAGGGGTATGGCCCGGAGGAGCGGTCGTGGGTGCGCAGTTGTGATCTTCATGCCCCCAGACTGATACGCTCTTTCTTCTCGCAGTTCCCCGATAAACCCGGTGGTAGGGGTTCTTTGACCCCTCGTCAGAGGGGGGGTACTGTTAGGGTCTCCTGCCCTGTGCTGCCACGTCGTCATGGCAACCGGGAGACAAGTGCTAGTGGAGTAACCTGAGCGCAGCTGATACTCCGGTTCGGGTCTTTTGCTGTGCAGTGGTTATAGGCTCTGTGCACGGCAGGGGATCCGGTGCTGGTTTTTGTGCTCACAGTCTGTGAGGTCTGAGTGGGGCGTGGACAGCACCTGCTTTATAAGGCCTCTTTTCAGGGTAAGCAGATGCTGCTGAATCTCTGTTGGTTAGTCAGTTCATGAAAGTTAGCCAGTACTGTGTAGCTTTGTATTTGTTTGTTGCTTACTGCAAATAGGCCTGGGGATTTGGTATTACACTCTGCCAATCCAGACCTAGCAGTAAGACTGGAGTCAGTCGTTTAGCTTGCTGGGGTTCTGTTATTACTCTGTGAACTTAGCAAGTTTGCGGCTGTATTCTAACACTTGCCTGTCTAATCCTGTCTCACTGTGCTAGGTGTCAGGGGTCAGTTTAGTGGCAGTAAGCTTAAACCTGTGCACTGCAAGTGAGAATCAGGATTGTGGAGGCTCTCCTTGTGTCTATCATTCCATCTCTGACCAAGGAGTTTACTGCCACACCCGTTGGTAACCCTTTAGGGTTTTGCTGTTGCCCTTAGCAACAGCATTTCGGGTTCTCTACGTATTAAAACACAACATCTTGCTTTTTACATCTGAGCAGTTCTAATACAAGGGAGATACCCAGTTCCTTAGCCTCTGGGCTTCTCTGTTCACTGTGTGTGTATTTTGTTACCCTATCACCTTCTGTGTACGTTATGTCATATTCCCCAGTCTGTCTGTGAGTCCATTTGTTTTGCATAACAGTTCAAACACCAGTACATTCCTGCAGACACTGGAGTGCATAACAGTTCTGACACTAGTACTTTCCTGCAGGCACTGGTGTGCATAACACGATCGCAGCGCAGCCTGGTACCAGCTCCGATTTAATCAATATGAAAACCGTTTGTGGAGAGTGGGGGAGCTGTTCAGGCTGGCTGATCTTATATACACTGAGTACAGTATACTACAAAGGGACCTACAATCTCATTGTTCATTGGACACAGGAATGTCTCCTCGCATCATATCAAAAGGTCATAGGTTAGTTTGAACAGGTGGGCTGTGACTATTTCAAACAGCTCAGGTGGGTGGGAATCTCCGGATTCCCGCCGCATGGATAATGAATCGCAAATATATGAAATGTCCAGAATCTACTAATGGCCATAACTATACGCAGGAGCGATTAATCTTTACCTAACCAGCACCGGATTGTTGCTATTAAAATACTCTTCAGTTAGGTACCAGACACAGCTGTTCAAACCCTGTCTGACCCTTCGTACCATACAAAGAGGGATTCCCAAGTCCGTGAACAAGTCACATTAAACAAACTTACAGTTATTACTAAGGGGAACATTATCTATAAAACATGCTATATGGATTTATTATCTAACGATTGAGTCGCCCGCTAGACGCACACAAACTCTACCGTAAATGCACATACCACGCGCTCGAGCGCATGGCCGAGGCGCCATCACGCGGCTGCGAGTATCCGCACGCACGGGAGAGAATGTGCACGTGCAGCAGGCACGCGCATGAGGTGAATATATGGCAACGTGCAGCGTGATATTTTTCTGACTTTGACAGGTGCAACCCAGGTCGTGCTGAAGTGGGCAGGGCCCTGCTGCTGGTGGGTGATGTCATCAAGCAGCTGCATAAACGGGTATGGGTCGTTGGATAGACAAAACTTAGGTCGACAGTCAGGTCGACCATGGAAGGTCGACATGCATTAGGTCGACAGGGACAATAGGTCATTAGGTCGACATGTACTAGGTCGACAGGTCAAAAGGTCGACATGCGGTAACCCGGCAAATTCTCTAGTCCTTTTCTCTGTCTGAAAAGGGTTTAAGTGGTGACACAGCACAGTGTTAGACAGCAAATAGCAAAAGGCAACATATATCTTAATGGTACGCTATACCACTGCACTTACACCACTGTGCACACATGGCAAATTGTAACTTTGCCCTTGAGTCCTAGATAACATTAATAACTCCCTCATAAATGTAATATAGATGTGCACAGACAACCCTGTTTTGGTTTTTGGTCTAAATCTTTAATGTATTTTGTTTTTTGTTATGGTCTTTTATCTGTATTTCTTTTAAAATGTAGTTGTATCTGATTTAGTTCCTGTAGTAGTATTATTAACATCAATAACATTCATTTCCAGTCACCTCACAGCTCACACTGGGGCAGATGTATTAAGCCTGGAGAAGGGATAAAGAAGTGATAAAGCAGTGATAAGTGCAAAGTGATAACGCACCAGCCAATCAGCTCATAACTGTAATTTATCAAATCTGTAGTGACTGGCTGGTGCGTTATCACCTTGCGCTTATCACTTATTTATCCCCTCTCCATTTTAATACATCTGCCCCAATATGGTTTTTCACTAATATTGACTAAAGGCTGCAGCTAACTGCTTGGTTAAACTACAGTAACAGCCTGTCTCATAGCATCTCTGGCTCCAGCAGCATCACAGTCCCATACCTCCCAACTGTCCCGATTTTGCGGGAGAGTCCCTTTTTTGGTACTGTCCGGCTGTCCCATCCACGGGCCACAGTGTCCCGCGGTGTGTGGTGGGGGAGGGGGCAGTTGGTATGCCCCTGGCACTCAGTGCTCTGCCTGGCAGAGCAGCAGTGAAAAGATGCTGTGCTCTATTCACGGGAGACAGAAGGTCTGGGGGCATACTAGCAGCACACAGAGCGCTGGCCATGCCTCCACAGTGATGGAAAATTGGGGCGTGACTAACAATTGCAGCACTCCCATTAAGCCATGCCACTTTTCTGTAGGCCATGCCCCCTTTTGGCCGAGGTGCGGCTTTGCTGCATCTGGGAGTCCCGATTCCCAGTATCCCGATGTTGTTAAGTATGCACTCCCTTGCATGGCTCTGCTTCCCCTGCGTGGCTCTGCTTCCTGCAACCACGGCTCTCCTTACTTCCCCTGTACTTCACTCTCTGCATTGCATGTGGCCCCTCACTCAGACACACTCCAGTGAGGCAGCTTCTCCTTACAGCACTGTCCTGGACTCAGAAGCTTACACCCTTTTCACATTATTTTAGTATCACCTGAAAGTACTAAAGAGCAACTGGAGGAGAATTTGCAAAAAAAATTCTCCTCTAAGCCATTAAATTTGCTTTTTGGTAGTAATGAAATCGTATTTCCCATACTTGTAATTTAAAACGTGATCTGCCCGAATTTACTAAAACTAAAATGTAAAATAATACCAAAGGAAGCCTTGTGATAACAATGCTATCTCCAGATAGCTTTAACCAGGCTTCCCTCTGGTTCCCCAACTCCTGCACAGCCTTCCCTGCTGGCAGAGAAGGCTGATCTTCAATCCGGCTTCTGTGATCAATCATGTGTCTGAAGGACAAAGGGGCTGATTACTGTATATAAAAAAAAAGTTATGCTTACCTGCACCGAGGGGTGATCTGATGAGAGTAGCTGGACATCTGATTGCAGTGTTCCTATGGTGCCCCGCCCCAGGATCAGATGATCAGCTGCCATCCCGGATCACTGATCACCAGTCTTGTGTGTCATGGGGTAGCTGGCAGTGGGGCATGCTTGTTTCATGGCAGGGTGTTTTTCATGAAAAGTGCAGTAAGAGGATTCACAGTGTCAGAGATTTCTTGCAAGTTTTACCGCGGCATGTGATGATTGATTCATCATTGCAATGTATTCAATTATCGCATTGCAGATTTGGGTGAATTTATCACATCCCATCCACATCAAACATATATCACCTTTATTCACTACACCAGCAACACTAGTTGAGGGACAGTACCTGCCAGTGTGCACTGAGATTCCAGATACACCACACACTGAGCATACTGCAGTCTCATACAGCTCTTTACTCCTACTAACCTCTGTTGTCATTGTCCTACAATACTCGTCTTGCATGGTATTTGCCTATGAAGGAACATTCTTAGACAGTACACTGTTTATTCTTTAACCCAGTTAAAGAACTCCTAAGAACCTGTTCCACTCCTAAGTAATGCATTGCATTACTTAGGAGTGGAACAGGTTCTGTTCCAGAAAGTAAACTGGCTTAGGGCCTAATTCAGACCTGATCACAGCAGCAAAATCTGTCTCTAATAGGCAAAACAAGGGGGGTTATTCCGAACAGATCGCTTGCTAGCTAGTTTTAGCAGCCGTGCAAACGCTATGCCGCCGCCCACTGGGGAGTGTATTTTACCTTAGCAGAAGTACGAGTTTCCAGTGCAGCCGAGCTCTGCAAAACCAGTTTGTGCAGTTTCTGAGTAGCTCTGAACCTACTCAGCGCTTGTGATCACTTCAGCCTAACCGTGTCCGGATTTGACGTCATACACCCGCCCAGCGAACGCCCAGCCACGCCTGCGTTTTTTCAGACACGCCTGCGTTTTTGCAAACACTCCCTGAAAATGGTCAGTTGACACCCAGAAACGCCCCCTTCCTGTCAATCTTCTTGCGGCCATCAGTGCGAAGGAAAACTTCGCTAGAACCTGAGCACAACCACAAAGAGCTTTGTACCCATACGCCGTGCGTGCGCATTGTGGGGCATACGCATGTGTATAAATGCTGTTTTTTCACCTGATCGCTGCGCTGCAAAAATCCGCAGCGAGCGATCAACTCGAAATGACCCCCAGTGTGCACTGCAGGTGGGGCAGATGTAACATTTGCAGAGAGTTAGATTTGGGTGAGTTACATTGTTTCTGTGCAGGGTAAATATACTGGCTGCTTTATTTTTACACAGCAATTTAGATTTCAGTTTGAACACTCCCCAACCAAATCTAACTCTCTCTGCACATGTTGAATCTGTATCCCCTGCAGTCAGTAGCGGATCTTGCCACGGGCAAGCAGGACTTTTGCCCGGGGCGCCGCCTTCCGGAGGGCGCAGGGCGCCGTCTGGAGGGCGCCGCACCAGGGCAAGATCCGCTGCTGCTGTGTGCCCCCCGCTGCCCGCCTGCTGCCGCTGGCCGCTGCCCCCCCGTTGCCGCTGTGAAGGGAAACTAGACGCGTACGCGTCTAATTTCCCTTCGTGGAGAGGTCCTTTACTGTGCGGTATGTGATGACGTCATCGCGCACCGCACATCATTTCAGTCTGTACAGGAGGCGTAAATGACCACGCCCCCTGTATGAAGCCACACCCCTATTGCCGCCCGGGGCGCTCAGAGCGCCAGAACCGGCCCTGCCTGCAGTGCAACATGGTTTTGCCCATAAGAGATTAGGCCCTTAGTTGTGTTACTACTCCACACACTAATGTTGTCTGTCTTATTCTGCTGATTCATGGTGTACAGTATATCCATAGGTACAGTATATACAGAGTGTAATCCCATATTATTACTATGTGGTTCAATTAAAGTGCTAATACTGCTACATACCTCCCAACTTGACCATAGATGAAAGAAGGACTATTGGGCGGTGAACCCGCGCCCACTGGGAAAAAGGGGTGTGACTTTAGAAAAGGGGGTGTGGCTTTGGAGAAAGGTACGTAGATTGCGGTAATGTTGCGATCGCGAGCCACAGCCCCTGTTTCTCATCACTATGGGGGCATGGCCAGCGCTCTGTGAACTGCTGGCATGCCCCCAGTCCCTCTGCCTCCGTGAATAGAAGCTGTGTGTGCATGCGCACAGCGTACTCTATTCACTGCTGCTCTACAGCAGAGCAGCGATTGCAGGAGCATCCCAACTGCCCCCCACCACCACCACCACCACCACAGAACTGCGGCCCGCGGGTGGTACAGCAGGACAGTCCCAAAAAAACAGGACTGTCCTGTGAGAATTGTGACAGTTGGGAGGTATACTGTTAACACCACTGCACTGCTGCAGGTAGGTTATATTGCTGCCGTTATACCATCCTACTCTTCTATTATGTTAATCAGTCAAAGTTCTACTTCAAGCACACTTCTTTTCATGTTGCAGTGGAACAGATACCAGCCCCCCCCACCCCCTACTCCCCCCACCCCCTGAGAATTCCCTCAAAAGTGTTATGGTTATGACTTCTGCTTTACATGTTTGCATTTGTCGCACTCAACTCTCAAGACGTCATGGTTGTCTCACTCAAATCCTTTTTCCATTGCTGTTTGAGTACATATCCGTCTCATATGCACCTGGAATTTGTGGGGAGCTCTTCTGGAGAGAAGGAAACATCCTGCATAAAACCCATTACTCCAGGTTGAGCAGAAAATGTGTTGGTGTGTTTCACTGGACACTTCCCTCCCCCTTGCACCTGGACATCTTTCTCCTCAGAGCACAGAAATAAGGAGTAGGTAAGCACTGTATGTACTGATTGTGTAAAATGTACAACTGGAATGACAAAAGATTTATATATACAGTAGGAATCAGGGTCAGACTGGCCCTCAGGGCAGTGGCATCACAAGGGGAGTGCGGGAGGTACAGCCCTCACCTGGCTCCTGTCACCGTATAGGAGCAGGTAATGCAGACACACTAGTCTCTGGTGCCCTCTGTGGGGGCTTGCCTCACCCTTTGTGGTAACTGACCACACCCATTCAGCATGGGCCATTACCATTACATTCTTTCGGTGGGCCCTTCATTCCCCAGTATGACATTGATAGGAATTATTTTTTGTCAGATACCCATTAATGTTTGTTGCAAATATTTCCAAGAACAAAAACATGTAAGATGGATGTACATTTTAAGTCCATTTATCTTTAGCTGCACTTATACCTGTTAGGGATATTCTATTTGTTTAGAAATATCCTTCAGTTGTCTGATGATTCTTGTACCAGCTGCTGGAAGTCAGTAATCAAGACACAAATGCAGTATCTATGGGGGTCATTCCAGGTTGATCAATAGCTGCCGTCATTCGCAGCGCAGCGATCAGGCTAAAAATCAGCATTTCTACGCATGCGTATGCACTGCAATGCACAGGCGCGTCGTACGGGTACAATGAGCATCGTGGGTTTGCACAGAGTGTAACAAACATTCCAGTCGCACGGCTGAACGCAGGAAAATAGACATGAAGTGGGCGTTTCTGGGTGTCAACTGACCGTCTTCAGGTAGTGATTAGAAAAACGCAGGCATGGCAGAAAAAACGCAGGCGTGGCTGGGCGTTCACTGGGTGGGTGTGTGACATCAAAAGCCATCCCTCCGTCGTTAGAATCAACGCACACGAAGAGTAACTACAGGGCTGGTCTTGTTTTGCACGAAAAGATTTTGCAGGCGCTCGGCTGCACAGGCGTTCGCACTTCTGCAAAGAGAAAATACACTCCCCATGGGCGGCGACAATGCGTTTGCACGGCTGCTAAAAACTGCTAGCGAGTGATCAACTTGGAATGACCCACTGTGTCAAAACTGATTCTGAGCTACGCTCGTTTATTTCTAGGGGTCTATATAAACAAAGTTTCACATAATGAATACATAATGCATACATAATGAATACATCACAAAAGGGGTTTGGTAATAACTACAAATTTCCTCAGAACAATACAAAACATTCTAGCAAGCATCATATGATGAAGTTTCTGTATATCAGCAAGTCTTCATGAGTCTTTGTTTCATATGTTTGTTCCTCAAGGTTTCTCCGAGGTTGTACGGCTGGTACATTTCACCTCTTGTTACTAAAACTTATTGGCATTGAGACTCATCTGCATCATATCTGCTATAAGCTGCTTAAGGTTTAAAACACATATTTTTCTTCTATTTGATTTGCAAGCATCTAATTCAACCCTTACATTTCCCTCCTTTTCATAATATAAAAAAAAATATACCTTAGTTGCCAGATATAGAGAGGGGGTTTCCTCACCACCCTATGGTACCTACTTTTGAACTACCCAATCCCTGAGTAGCAAGGGCATTAACCATTCAATACCAAGGATGGCTTAGATTCCACCCTTCCTACTCTAGCAGGGTCTTTTCTTCATATGTATTGCGTAAGCGTGCGAGTTTCATTCTGAGAGAACAGGACATACTGTATAGCAATTTATAAAAACAAGTTTCACCATAACAGCTATAATTGCCAAAAGCGGGTGTTGAATAAATAAAACAAACTTTTTAATTGAAAGGAGAATATCCAGTAAATATATCCCACCAATGGTGTTCAATGTTCTCCCTCAATTTGTGTGCTATGTTTACTATTTGATTACCTTACACTACAGTCTGCATAAGAGCCTGTTTTTTGGAGTAGTTAACTTCCTTTAAATGTTCTTCCAATTTTCAGGACTTTACAGCAACTAATATTTGCCACACTGCGTGAGAATGTGAGTGTGGCATTGGGAGATTCTATCATATTTGCGGTCCTTCTGGGAATATTAAAATCTCCATAATAACACCCCCGGAAATGGTATAATTAACTATTACACATGGTTGATGGGCGGGGCAAGCGAGGTGACCTTTCTGGCGAGGTTTAGTGTAATTCTTCTACCCCCACCTGCCCCCTGTCCCCCTTTCTGCCAGCAACTGTAAATGTACTGCTGGAGACCATGCCAATATACTTGTTACCACACTTGCAACAATGAAAAGGATATACAGTTTCATGATGGGGGTGTTTCAAGAGTCACACTTTTTTTTTTGCATTGAGATACATGTACCTAGGAGTCTCTTCCTTGGCGCTTCACTGAAGTGGGTGTGGTTAGTAACACCTGATAAGGTCTTTCGCATCTAGGTTCAAGCGCTCTTCAGAATCTGGTTCTGGAAGGGGAGAGAAAACTAAAACATGTACATTACTTAACTGATCAGTTAAAGCTTTCATATACAAAAAGAAACAGAGAAGGATTGGACTTGAAGTGGCGCACTTAAACATTAAATTGATACATAAAATATAACTTTTATTAGAGTATATTTGTTAAAAAGACCTGTAGCTGTGAAATATTAAAACCAAAAACATATAAATTGACAAAACAAAGTGTGATATGTGTGAATAAAAACACACACTGTGCTAACTGTGTAGTGCTACACATATATAATATATTATAGGTACTATGACCCTTGAATCAAATTATATGTGTTGTTAGGCTGAGTGCCCAATGGCGCTTTGAAGTCACTGATCAGTTGTACTAGATAGGCTTTACTGAGGGTACTGTAAAGTGCAATATTCCAATAGAAAGCTCCCCTTCAGTTTGGGCGCTGTGACCCCTCACTTATGTGCAATCATATGCTTGTACAGCTATGAGTCAGTGTTTATCCTCACTAGTGATCTCAATGTAACTAGCTGTTCTCAATCAGTTTACAGCAGGTAATATCTGAAGTCAGTATCACTTTAAGTGAATAATCTGTTTGGGCGCTATGACCCCTCACTTATATGCATTCGTATGCTTATACAGCTATGAATCCGTGTTTCTCCTCACTAGTGATCTCAATGTAATTGGCTGTTCTTAATCAATTTACAGCAGATAATAACTGAAGTCAGTGTCACTTTAAGTGAATGATAATTGGTGTTCACTTATATACTTATACAGCTATAGATCAGTGCTTCTCCTCACTAGTGATCTCAATATAATTAGCTGTTCTCAGTCGATTTACAGCAGGTAATTAATAAAGTCAATATCACTTTAAGTGAGTAATCACAATGTTCATTAGTGATATTGTTAATGAGAGACACTGTAATGTCCAAGAATGCATATAAACTCACAGTTTTCCACAATATTCACTACTATTATACTGGAATATAGATCATAGCTGTGAGGCACAGGGTTTAGTGTGCTGTTTGAGTATTGCACTAATGCCGTACACTGGAACACTCCATCAGCTGTTAATAGCAGTATATCCTAACTGGCTATTTTGTACTTATCAGCTGTGTGATGGAAACCTATATATCAAATAAACAGCATTTCTCAATGTAATTAGCTGTTCTCAATCAATTTACAGCAGGTAATAACTGAAGTCAGTATCCCTTTAAGTGAATAATCTGTTTGGGCACTATGACCCCTCACTTATATGTATTCATATGCTTATACAGCTATGAATCCGTGTTTCTCCTCACTAGTGATCTCAATGTAATTGGCTGTTCTTAATCAATTTACAGCAGGTAATACCTGAAGTCAGTGTCACTTTAAGTGAATGATAATTGATGTTCACTTATATGCTTATACAGCTATAGATCAGTGCTTCTCCCCACTAGTGATCTCAATATAATTAGCTGTTCTCAGTCGATTTACAGCAGGTAATTAATAAAGTCAATTTCACTTTAAGTGAGTAATCACAATGTTCATTAGTGATATTGTTAATGAGAGACACTGTAATGTCCAAAAATGCATATAAACTGACAGTTTTCCACAATATTCACTACTATTATAGTGGAATATAGATCATAGCTGTAAGGCACAGGGTTTAGTAAGCTGTTTGAGTATTGCACTAATGCCGTACACTGGAACACTCCATCAGCTGTTAATAGCAGTATATCCTAACTAGCTGTTTTGAAATTATCAGCTGTGTGATGGAAACCTAGTCAAATGTGGTTAAATAATCCTCTCAGTGCAGGAAAGCTTGTGAGCTCCATCAGTGTCATGAGGCTTCACAATAGCCAGCTCAGCTTTAGTATAGATCTCGCTCTATTCCTAGCTATTGTGAAGCCTCATGACAATGATGGAGCTCACAAGCTTTCCTGCACTGAGAGGATTATTTAACCACATATGACTCAGCAAGCTGCATGGGGTGGTCTTCTGTATGCCGACTGACGGGATCCCGGCGCACAGTATACCGGTGCCGGGATCCCGACAGCCGGCATACCGACACTTATTCACCCTTGTGGGGGTCCACAACCCCCCTGGAGGGAGAATAAAATAGTGTGGCGCGTGTAGCGCGCCACCGAGCCCGCAAGGGGCTCATTTGCGCTCGCCACACTGTCGGTAAGCCGGCGGTCGGGCTCCCGGCGCCGGTACGCTGGTCGCCAGGAGCCCGACCGCTGGCATATCGTAGTGAACCCAGCTGCATGTACTAGCAACATTGTAGCAAGAGTAAGATACACTGCTTAATGTAGCAGCTGAGACATATCTACAGCACTGCTTGTTACTTTACAAGTATAGAACAATTATCTAGCAGTGTTTATGTGCTACTCAGGTTAAATGCTTGTATTTGATATATAGGTTTCCATCACACAGCTGATAATTACAAAACAGCTAGTTAGGATATACTGCTATTAACAGCTGATGGAGTGTTCCAGTGTACGGCATTAGTGCAATACTCAAACAGCTTACTAAACCCTGTGCCTCACAGCTATGATCTATATTCCACTATAATAGAAGTGAATATTGTGGAAAACTGTGAGTTTATATGCATTCTTGGACATTACAGTGTCTCTCATTAACAATATCACTAATGAACATTGTGATTACTCACATAAAGTGATATTGACTTTATTAATTACCTGCTGTAAATCGACTGAGAACAGCTAATTATATTGAGATCACTAGTGAGGAGAAGCACTGATCTATAGCTGTATAAGCATATAAGTGAACACCAATTATCATTCACTTAAAGTGTGATAAAGTCAGTTATTACCTAAAAACATTAAGCTATATTCTATTATGGACTAAGTACGCTATTGGCGCACAGAGTACCGTAAGGGTACGCACCTAGCATAGCGGACGCTAGGCTGTGGGCGCGACGCACAAGCGAAACGCACGCTCAATGAATGTTACACAGTAACCCTTATTACCTACACACCTTAAGGGTATGTTTTACACTTTAAACCTTGGCCATGAAATACTATAACGATGTAATACTTATTAACCTTGATAATATGAGAAACTGTTTGAGCGATTGAGATGCTCAGAAAACCCTCTACAGTAACTAGTGAAAACACAAGACCTGGTTAGGATACAAAAACCACTTAGGCTCTAACACCCAGTGGATAATTCTATTTGAGTAAAAAAGGGGAAAAACAGTACAGCTTATACACTACAAAACTAACATAAAATCTAAACAGAATAACGAGAAAAAATATGAACAATAGCGAACGATCGCAAATACAAGAAAACAGAATGTGTACACAATGAGAACAAATGGCAAACACAGAGGATAACAAAATGGCTACAGAGAACTTACACACGTGGGAATGATTCGCAGGCGCATCCTGAATCCAGCCCTCAGCCTTCAATGTGAAAACCTTGCAGAGGGAGTGAGTGACTGGACAGGCAATGGTGGTCTTTATATACACAACATACAGTAACAATACAATGGTCCCTATAATCTCATGGTTCATTGGACACAGGAATGTGTCTCTGCATTATAACAAAAGGTCTTAGGTGGGTTCGAACAGGTGGGCTGTGCCTTTCTCCAACTGCTCAGGTGGGAGGTATCCTTAGGATTCCCGCCGCATGGGTAATGATCAGCAAATACAGTAAATATCTATAAACTACTTTTGTACATAACTGTGCGCAGGAGCGATCAATCTCTTCCTAACCAACACCGAAATGTTACTATTAAAATACTCTACAGCTGGATACTAGACACCACCGTTCTACCTTTATCTGACCCTTCCTATCATGCAAAGAGGAATCTCTCTGTCCAAGAACCGTTTACACTAAACATACTTTCAGACATTGTTAAGGGGAATATTCACTACAATAAACGCTATATGAATAAAATATGTTATGATCGAGTCGCCCGCTAGACGCTTACAAACTCTACCGTAAATACGCATACACCGCGCGTTATCGCCGGAGCGATCTTACGCAAATTGCGGACATGTGCACGCACGGCAGAGCGCATGCACATGCAGCGGGCATGTGCATGAGGGGTTAGTACAAGGCATATGTTCGAGGATATTTTTCAACTTTGACAGTCCACCCTTTGGCAGTCAACAATAACTGCCACTATCTAAACAATTAAGCAGAAAAATATATTACCATGAAATACCTTATTATGATTGGGAGTAGGGAGAAGAGGAGGAGGTGGGAAAGATATGACCTAGTGAGATAGTAAAAAGCATGTATTTATGAAATCCATGTCTGAGGGGTCATGTATCATCGTGCCGTACATGTTCTAAAAATAAGCTTCGAGGTATTGCGAAGTATACATTGAATCCTTCTTATCCCGTATTAAGGGTCTGTAAGTGGGCTAACAAACTCTACCGAGCTCTTTTCGGCCTTTAGTTCCAACAAATGGGGTGCACATTAGTTGATGATACATGAAGGGGGAAAGTATGTGAGTGCTAGTATATGTGTCTATATCACCTGTCGACTATGTGTGTCACTACCTGAAGATAGAAGAGATGAAGATAAGAAACATGCTTTATAAATGCATTTGTATGAGTATATATGTGTGGTCGTCCTTGGGCGTCTGTTGGAGTCTTGTTGATGTCTTGTTGAAGTCTTGTCCGGATAACTGTATCTTTGCTGAGTGGCAAGCAAAGCTCTTCAAGTGTCCATAAAAATTACAGTCTCTAACCGTTCATCAAATGGCTGTGACAAAGTTCATCAATGGTCTGTATAAAGGGTCATCAAAATCTTCTTCCGAGTCGGTGTCTTCTCACCATGGAGGAAAACAAAGGAGAAACGGGTGAAAGAAACGGACCGTGGAATCACGTTTTATCACAACATTGTCTCGATTGCTGGGTCATAAATTAAACTAGTTGTTGTTACAATGCCCTCGCTCCTTAAACTCATCAATTTGTTACTACGCTTGCAATTCATCAAAATTTGAACACATCTGAATATCAAACCAATCATTATGATAACTCCTAGGATACATAAGAGGAATTTCCCTACAGTAACGATAACATTTGAGCCCATTCTCCTAAACCTGAGAACCAATTGCGTGGGTTCAACCATGATACCCAGCCGGTCAGTTCATTACCCACAGAAGCAAGGGTAAGGTTGTGTCTCCTTCGGAACTCCCATTTCAATTGCAAGATATCGTCCATCTTTTGATCTATGACCTCGTTTGGGTCCTCAGTGCTGTTTGTGATATACGTACAACACTTCACACCATACTGAGTTGCTAGGGTGACACAATACCCTCCTGTCACTGCTGTGATGTAATTGAGAACCATCCTGTGCTGGATCAGTTCCGTTTTGTAAGCTTGCAATTCTCTCCCAGTATATCTAAAGGTGTCATCATACATCTCGGTGATATTGTCTATCAGGTTCGCTAGCGCGGTAATATACCTAAAATTTATAACTCCTCTGGCGGTACGGGTGATATCTAGCGCGAGCAGGAGTTGAATCCCGGTGGATTCGTGGATCAAATCAGAGGCTGCATGCTCTGTCCTATCTATAAGGTGTCTCTTTACAATGTGTTCGTAATGGGTGTGAGTGTAAGGAGCTTGAGCATTGCGGTGAACGTCTTTCATTCTATCATGGGTAGTGGTCATTACTTCTGGTAACACTCTTTCAATGTAACACAATCCCTCTGAGTTTGGGGCAAGCCACTTATACGCCTTCCTCCCACATATGAAATATGCATCATCAGGGAGGACATATGGGACAGAATATGACATCACCATATTACAAACCTTCCAGGTGCAAAATCCTATCCCTAACTCTCTCATCTATCTAGTACACGTATCAGGTTGTATGATATGCGCACAGTATCCTGGTGATACATCTCCAACTCGCAAGGGCCTACTTCCTAGAGTGTACCTATATTGGAAATATCTTCCACTGTTGGCTATTTGGCGTATAAGCTCTGAGTCAATGGGCATTCTATCGGCTCTGTGTGAGAATGTCATGGTTTGGTTGTTCCATGTCACTTCCCAATTTCCCGGCTTTCGGGGATTGGAAATGTTAAAACATATTAGGGACCTATCCACATGATATTGGTGGAGCTTCAAACTAGGAGGCCTAGAAATATTAAATTTCTTGTCCACCGGTCTCCCACCCCTTAATTCAAGTACCTCATCTATTGTTAAAGAGTATGGCACTAGTCCTGATTTTCTATTACCTTGAGGTACTTGTGAGCACACCCAGCATTCCGTTTGGTTTAAAACCTTACCCACTAATGAGTGATAGTCACTCAATGGATGACGGTCCATATTGATATTAATACTGGACTGACATCTCTGGATGCACCCGTCCTCAACTATGTTGTCACAATTCCTACATATACAATTTTCTTCAGCTAACAATCCTTCACATTGTCTGTTAGTGTCATGGCTACCAGATCGTTTTCTGATACTCGCCATTGCTCGGTGATTGTGTTGCTCTTGGAATTCTACGAATCCATCCTGATCATCAGAACCCATTCCAGATCCTTTCTCGACCTCACTGGTACTCTCACCGAAACAGATTGCTCTGGTCAACAACAGGGTCAACAGGAAAACACGGACTGCAGTCTCTTGGGGCGAGTCCATCTTAGGAGGAGAAAGAAAGAGTTGTAATGGGGGAAAGGAAACAACTAGAAGGGAAAGAAAACTTGGCGCGACAACCACCTCCGATCTTGTGGTTCTCTGTGCTCAGGTGCCGTGACAACAGTCCTGCCTCTCAGCCTTCCCGGAACAGGCACTCCAGTGATATGGTTTCCTCCACACTCTGCTCTTTGTCACGGGCTCTCTCTGGGTCAGCGACCTTCTTACAGTGGGACGAGTGGACCCAAGTCTCTCTTTCGGTAACCTTCAATGCTGTCGTGCTGGTCAGTAAGACTTGGTACGGTCCTTCCCAACGGTCAATCAGGCAACCTGAGCGTAGAAAATTCCGAATCATTACATAATCCCCAGGTTCAATGTCATGACAATTACTGTCTGGCAGATCAGGAATCACCAGCTTTAGATTGCTATTCTGATTCCTCAACTGCTTGCTCATCTTAACCAAATACTTTACATTGACTTCATTGTTACATTTCAAATCATCCTGGAGGTCAATCATTACATGGGGTTGTCAACCAAAAAGAATTTCAAAGGGGGACAGATTAAGAGGGGACCTGGGAGTGGTTCTGATGCTGTACAATACAAGTGGCAAAGCTTCTGGCCACAACAATCCAGTTTCAGCCATTACTTTGCTCAACTTGTTCTTAATAGTGCTGTTTACTCTTTCCACTTTCGCACTCGCCTGTGGGCGGTACGGAGTATGCAGCTTACTATTAATTCCCATTAATTTGCACATTACCTGAAAGACTTCACCTGTAAAATGGGTACCCCTATCACTTTCAATTATCCTAGGGATACCATACCTGCACACAAATTCCTGCACAATTTTCTTTGCAGTAAACGTAGCGGTATTTGTGGCAGCGGGGAACGCTTCAACCCAATATGAAAACACATCAATACAAACCAATACATACTTTAAATTTCTACAGGGTGGCAATTGTATGAAATTAATTTGTATTACCTGAAAAGGGCCGTCCGTTGGCGGAATATGGGATGGTTCTGTTGGTATCGCCTTTCCAATGTTCTTCCTCAAGCAGGTGAGGTATGTCATTGCCCTCTTACCCGCATGGGAAGAAAATCCTGGCGCACACCAGTAGGCTCTTACCAACTTGCACATACCTTCTTTATCTAGATGAGTCAGCCCATGTGCCGCCTCCGCTAAACTCGGAAGGTATGCTCTGGGTGCCACTGGATTACCCTGTCCATCTGTCCAGAGTCCTGAGGACTCCTGGCCACATCCTTTTGACCTCCAGACTGCCTTTTCCTGTGGAGAACACAAATCTTGCATTTCGCTCAATTTCTGTGTGCTGACAGTGTTGAATACCATCAGTGGTGTGATGTCTGTCTGTATGGGGGTACTGGCTGCTAATTTAGCAGCTTCGTCTGCCCGGCTGTTACCAAGTGACACCGGGTCTTGGCTGTATGTGTGGGCTTTAAACTTGATAACAGCCACTCTGTCAGGTTCCTGTATTGCTGCTAAGAGTCTTTTGATGTGGGTCGCATGCGCCACGGGTGTGCCAGCTGCCGTCATGAAATTTCTGAGGCGCCATAGGGCCCCGAAATCATGCACTACTCCAAAGGCATACCTAGAATCCGTGTAAATATTGGCTGACTTACCTTTAGCCAATTCACACGCTCTGGTTAGGGCGACCAGCTCAGCAACTTGTGCTGAGTGAGGTGGGCCCAGGGGTTCCGCTTCTATGGTGCCTTTGTCATCTACGACTGCATATCCAGTACACAAGTCTCCCGAGTCCGTCTGTCTGTGGCAACTACCATCAGTGTAGAAAGTAAAATCTACACCTTCCAGTGGGTTGTCACTGATGTCAGGCCTTGCAGTGAAATTTTGGGTCAAATATTCCATACAATCATGTGTGTCAGTGTCTGTACTAAATCCTCCTTCACCATTACTCTCATCCCCCACCCTTTGTGCCTGTCCAGGCACACCTGGGAGATACGTTGCAGGATTTAGTGCGCTGCATCTCCTTATGGTGATGTTTTCAGGGGCCATTAGTGCTAATTCCCACCTTGTAAACCGTGCGGATGAGACGTGTCTGGTTTGGGCAGAATTCAGTAAGGCTGACACTGCATGAGGTGTATGGATGGTCATTTTGTGTCCTAGCACTACATCTTCGCTTTTACTCACTAGCAATGCTATCGCTGCAACACTTCGCAAGCATGTGGGGAGGGATCGTGCTACTGTGTCTAGCTGAGTGCTGTAGTAGGCTACCGGCCTGCTGGCATCACCATGCTTCTGGGTTAAGACACCTGCCGCACACCCAGCACTTTCCGTACCGTACAGTTCAAAGGGTTTCCCATAATCTGGCATACCTAAAGCTGGTGCCTGCGTTAGGCACTGTTTGAGTCTCTCAAATGCCAGTTCGGACTCATCTGTGTGCGAAATCCGATCTGGTTTGTTTGATGAGACCATCTCTTGTAAAGGTAAGGCTAGTATGGAAAACCCTGGGATCCAGTTACGGCAGTACCCACACATTCCTAGGAAAGTGCGAATCTGTTGCTGGGTTTGTGGCAGAGTCATGTCGCGAATCGCCTGTTTTCTATCAGCGGTGAGGTGTCTCAGTCCTTGCGTCAAGCAATGTCCCAAATATTTTACCTTGGTCTGGCATAATTGCAACTTAATCTTTGAAACCTTGTGTCCCGTATCAGAAAGATGAAGCAGAAGCTGTTTTGTGTCTTTCAAGGACGATTCGAGTGAATCAGAACACAGCAGTAAGTCGTCTACATACTGTATTAATATTGATCCGCTCTCAGGTTGAAAGGATTGTAGACAATCATGCAAAGCCTGTGAGAAAATACTTGGGCTGTCAATGAAACCTTGTGGTAAGCGAGTCCAGGTGTACTGTACTCCTCTGTATGTGAATGCAAACAAATATTGACTGTCAGGGTGCAGAGGTACCGAGAAGAAAGCGGAGCAGAGGTCAATAACAGTGAAAAATTTCGCAGTGGGAGGGATTTGCATAAGGATGACGGCTGGATTTGGCACTGCGGGGAATTGGCTCTCAACTATTTTGTTGATCCCCCTTAGATCCTGCACTAGCCTGTAACCCCTCCCCCCGCTCTTTTTCACAGGGAAGATGGGACTATTGGCAGTGCTGGACGTCCTAACCAGAATGCCCTGTTGTAGCAAGCGCTCTATTACTGGGTAAACTCCTAACTCCACCTCTGACTTCAGAGGATACTGTGGGATTTTTGGAGCTATCCTACCATCTTTTACTTGGACTACTACAGGAGCTACATTTGCCATTAATCCAGTGTCTTGTCCATCCTTAGTCCAAAGTGACTCCGGTATCTGGGAAATCATTTTCTCTACCTTGGACAGACACCTATCTGTAACAGCAGTGTGTGACATTAACCTTTGTGGGGAGTCTAGCATATCCTGTACTTCCTGAGCGTGATTCTCGGGTATATCTAAGAACACACCTCCAGGAGTACAATATATGACACACCCCATCTTGCACAGTAAATCTCTCCCAAGTTTATTAGTCGGAGCCGATGCAGCTAGCAGAAAGGAGTGCTTGGTCTGCAAAGGCCCTATCGTAATCTCTGCTGGATTGCTTAAAGGGTAGTGTTGTACTACTCCTGTTACTCCCATGGCTGGAATTGTTTTACCAGTGGTCTTCATACCCACTGTTGAATTTAACACTGACTTGGCCGCCCCCGTGTCTACAAGGAAAGGTAGAGATCTACCAGCTACATCAATTGTGACCTCGGGTTCACTTCCAAGGCTCGCAATTAATTTCACTGGCTGCAGACTACAGGTGTGGCCCCACCCCTATTGCATGTGGTGACATCCCCGCAGCGCGCTGGCAGCTACAACATGTGAAGGAGGTAACTGGGAATTTTCAGAGACTTGCCAGTCTCTTTTTGGTGGGTACCTTCTTGTTTCCCCTGCATGTGGCTCATAACTCCGTCTCTGCGGTCCCTGATCCCAATTACGTGCGTCATGTCGTTGTCTAGGGGGTTGGTATACTTTATATGGGTCGTTAAACATACAATTCCGTGCAATATGTCCTTCTCTGCTACAGTTATAACATTTTATCACATTTGACTTACCCACAGGGATCTGGGGCTTAGGCTGAGGTGGCTTCGTTGTAAGGGCTTGTATACTTACTGCCATTAGCTTATCGCCCTGTGACTCCCTGTGTCTCATGATGTTCCGATCATGTTCAATAGCGGCCTCTCTCAAAGCAGCCACCGACATACCTCTCCAGTTGGGTTGAGTGGTCTGTACCCTTGTCCTTAACACTTCCTTTAAACCATCCATTAATACAGAAACTGCTACTTCCCTATGGTGCACATTTGTCTTAATGTCTTCTATTCCAGTATACTTAGCCATTTCCTGCAGTGCCCGATGTAAATACTCGGAAGCAGTTTCCCCTTCTTTTTGTCTTATGGAGAAGATTTTGTTCCACTTGACAACAGTTGGGAAATATACTCCTAGCTGCAGGTTGATACGTTTTACATTGTCCTGATTGTACTCATCAGTGAGAGGTACTTCTTCATCTAACCTACAATCAGTGATAAACTTCGCAGAGTCGATATTGGGGGGCAAGCATGCCCTCAGCAATGTCCGCCAATCTTTTTTATTGGGTTCTGCGGAGTTACCTAGTTCTCTAACGAACCTTTGGCTTGCAACTAGATCTTTCCTAGGATCAGGAAATTCGGACATAATTGTTCTTAATTCTGTCCGGGAAAAGGGACAATGCATTGCAATGTTCCTGACGGGAGTGACTCCTGTAGCGTCAGTTTTTCCATTTGGGACTGCAATTACCCTGACAGGATTAAGCTCAATCACATCACTCTGGGTTGATTCTACAATGTGTGGTGTAATTGTTTCTGCATAATGTACAGTGCCGTACTTACCTGCGGACACGACCTCACCTGCCCCTCCACTAGGGGCTTTTGCTACTCCTCTTACTGGTTGGGCCGTGCCCACTGTAGTCTCACTTATGGTGGCTGCTAGAGAGAGTGCCGATATTGTGGTAGGCTCATCTTCCTGGTCGCAGTCCTGAGGGAAGTTTAAGACAGGATACAACTTGCACGGGTTAACATTAGCATCAATACACTTATCTACTTTACTCTTATCATTTATACATTTATTAAGTGCACTTTTATCATATACCAGTATGCCATTCTCTGTAGCCACTTTCTCTCCTGTTATGTATGGTGGTGGTGGTGCGGTAGCTATCAGTTTCCTGATAGGATTGGAACTAGCTGCTTGAGCTAATCCTCTTTGTATCTCACCTTCCTGTTGCCATAACTGTAAATAATCATAATGTCTAATCCGTTGTTGCCGGACTTTATCAGACATATCCTTCTCCTTAAATTTTGCAAAACCTCAGGATTAAAACTGCCTACCCTGGGGAACTTTTCCCCATCGTTCACAGTCATACGTTCCCATTCATTGCATAAAACCTCTGCGTGTGATCCATATTTTTCACACATTATGTACCTCGCTGACCCGACTGGCCGCGGAATAATATCAACCTGAACCTTGGTTGATCGTCCCTTACTTGAGCAACTGGCCCCCATTCTTTGCAGGTATTGCCTTCTCAGCGAATTCCTACAAAAACCACGTTCCCAGAGGTAAGGCGACGGTGAAAGTCCAACGAGTGCCTTCACCCACTCTCGCCCACGTCGACCAATATGCCCACACACTGCTTCAGCGCTGGCGTACTCAACCCAGGGCCCCTATGTGACCTCTACTTACTGGGGCGTGTGGGAGTATGCTACCCTCCCCAGTAAGTATCAGTTGCTGGAGAATTCCTGAGTGAACAGCGAACCTCCCTTAAAATAAAAAAACCTACACAAATCACGTTAGAATGCACAAATAGTGTTTATGATCCCGCAAAGCGTACGCAAATTGCGTAATGGGTATCAAGGTAACCAACTAGTGCACACAATTACATGCGGTACAGTCGCAATGCGTATAAGTAACTATTACTTATCCACAGAACGACCAGCGGAATCGGTTGTTTAGGCTGCGAAACCTTCAGCCTGAGCGTATTCTCAAAACGGGCCTATATGGGTATTGCGCAGACCCCCAGGGCTGCGCTCTCTACCTCTGACCTTTCTTAAGTCAGGGTTTTCAGAACTTCATATATGTACTTTTAACGGATTTCTGACTTTCGCGGACCTCCTGGTCTGCTGTAACACTAATTGCTCCTCTTACCTTATGGACTTTTAACGTGAGATGGCCTTCTCCCACGCCACCACGTGTTCACTTCACGGGTATCCTTCTACGAGATCTCGATTTTTCTCAAGGTTCACACCAAAAAAAACTTTACTTGCATACACACGCTCTTTCACTTCATATATACTTTGATTTTTCTGTACAGAAAATTTCTTTCATTCAGGTAACACAGGCTAATCCCAGAGGTAATGCAACAAGAGGAGGATCTTTTTAAACTAAATTTTGGAAAATGAAACAAATTTGTGCTTTTATCTCGTGGCTTCCGTATCTACTACTAAAACAATGCTATTGTGTGATTTGTATTTAGTGGGCGTATCCGTACGCACGTTGCATAATGTACGCCACATGTGTAGGCCTTTGCGTTGCGTACGCTGTCTCACACTCGGTCAGAGACACGTGTACACAGGCCGGATACGTCCGCAGTAATACAAATAACACGTTTCTATCAATGCAAACGATATTTAACTATAATCGTTTACCAAACACCACACAGTATCTCCTGTATAAACCTTTATAACTGGGTCAGGCTGCGTGCGTGTTTTACAATTACTCCCTTAAGTATTACTTTTACTTTTAACTAAATAGCAACAAATTTTCTCAGCACGTGATCAATGCTAATGGCAAACAGAAAGGTAGATATGTGAAAATACGCAAATGGAAATACAAGTGTGTGTGTGTGTTGCGTGTGCAATTTTCACCAATACAGAAATTTAAACAGATTTAAAAGACAATAGCTTAACGTTCTTACCTTTCGGTTCCGGATCCCACCAGCATCCCTACAAACCAAGCGGAGCAGACGCTTATCTAATCAGCACTTACCGTATCCCCAACCACCAAACGGCTAACAGGGGATACTACCTTCCCGCCCTTTGCTGATGGATAAAGTCTGCCTGGTTCTGCTTGGCTGCGGATATGAGGAGGCCTGGACGATGCCCCCAATTGATAAAGTCAGTTATTACCTAAAAACATTAAGCTATGTTCTATTATGGACTAAGTACGCTATTGGCGCACAGAGTACCATAAGGGTACGCACCTAGCGTAGCGGACGCTAGGCCGTGGGCGCGACGCACAAGCGAAACGCACGCTCACTGAATGTTACACAGTAACCCTTATTAACTACACACCTTAAGGGTACGTTTTACACTTTAAACCTTGGCCATGAAATACTATAACGATGTAATACTTATTAACCTTGATAATATGAGAAACTGTTTGAGCGATTGAGACGCTCAGAAAACCCTCTACAGTAACTAGTGAAAACACAGGACCTGGTTAGGATACAAAAACCACTTAGGCTCTAACACCCAGTGGATAATTCTATTTGAGTAAAAAAGGGGAAAAACAGTACAGCTTATACACTACAAAACTAACAAAATCTAAACAGAATAACGAGAAAAAATATGAACAATAGCGAACGATCGCAAATACAAGAAAACAGAATGTGTACACAATGAGAACAAATGGCAAACACAGAGGATAACAAAATGGCTACAGAGAACTTACACACGTGGGAATGATTCGCAGGCACGTCCTGAATCCAGCCCTCAGCCTTCAATGTGAAAACCTTGCAGAGGGAGTGAGTGACTGGACAGGCAATGGTGGTCTTTATATACACAACATACAGTAACAATACAATGGTCCCTATAATCTCATGGTTCATTGGACACAGGAATGTGTCTCTGCATTATAACAAAAGGTCATAGGTGGGTTCGAACAGGTGGGCTGTGCCTTTCTCCAACTGCTCAGGTGGGAGGTATCCTTAGGATTCCCGCCGCATGGGTAATGATCAGCAAATACAGTAAATATCTATAAACTACTTTTGTACATAACTATGCGCAGGAGCGATCAATCTCTTCCTAACCAACACCGAAATGTTACTATTAAAATACTCTACAGCTGGATACTAGACACCACCGTTCTACCTTTATCTGACCCTTCCTATCATGCAAAGAGGAATCTCTCTGTCCAAGAACCGTTAACACTAAACATACTTTCAGACATTGTTAAGGGGAATATTCACTACAATATACGCTATATGAATAAAATATGTTATGATCGAGTCGCCCGCTAGACGCTTACAAACTCTACCGTAAATACGCATACACCGCGCGTGATCGCCGGAGCGATCTTACGCAAATTGCGGACATGTGAACGCACGGCAGAGCGCATGCACGTGCAGCGGGCATGTGCATGAGGGGTTAGTACAAGGCATATGTAAGAGGATATTTTTTGACTTTGACAAGTGACACTGACTTCAGTTATTATCTGCTGTAAATTGATTAAGAACAGCCAATTACATTGAGATCACTAGTGAGGAGAAACACGGATTCATAGCTGTACAAGCATATGATTGCACATAAGTGAGGGGTCACAGCGCCCAAACTGAAGGGGAGCTTTCTATTGGAATATTGCACTTTACAGTACCCTCAGTAAAGCCTATCTAGTACAACTGATCAGTGACTTCAAAGCGCCATTGGGCACTCAGCCTAACAACACATATAATTTGATTCAAGGGTCATAGTACCTATAATATATTATATATGTGTAGCACTACACAGTTAGCACAGTGTGTGTTTTTATTCACACATATCACACTTTGTTTTGTCAATTTATATGTTTTTGGTTTTAATATTTCACAGCTACAGGTCTTTTTAACAAATATACTCTAATAAAAGTTATATTTTATGTATCAATTTAATGTTTAAGTGTGCCACTTCAAGTCCAATCCTTCTCTGTTTCTTTTTGTGCATAACTATATATTGGCAACAACATATTCAGTGGCAGCACCCCCTATATAATTCAAATATCTGATTTAGAATATAACTAGGGGTTTCTTTTGTTCTAATTTGGAACTTTTCTATAATATGCTAGTGCAGTAGTATCCCTTTCCCTTTCCCTGCTAACGTACAAAAAGCTTTCATATATCCTGCCAAACCTTCATTTTTATGCTGAAGTTGTTGTGGATAATAACATCCTGTCCTAAGTATACTTCCAAACAGTATTTCATATGGAGAGATGCCTGTATATCTGTCTGGCATGGTCCTGACACTGAACAAAGCTATTAGTAGACATTCTGGCCACGGTTTCTTGGTTTCTGCCATAACCTTCTGTATCTTAAATTTTAGGGCATAATTTAGGTGTTCCACCCTGCCTAAGGCCTGCGATCTTCTATATAGAGATGAGCGCCTGAAATTTTTCGGGTTTTGTGTTTTGGTTTTGGGTTCGGTTCCGCGGCCGTGTTTTGGGTTCGAACGCGTTTTGGCAAAACCTCACCGAATTTTTTTTGTCGGATTCGGGTGTGTTTTGGATTCGGGTGTTTTTTTCCAAAAACACTAAAAAACAGCTTAAATCATAGAATTTGGGGGTCATTTTGATCCCAAAGTATTATTAACCTCAAAAACCATAATTTACACTCATTTTCAGTCTATTCTGAATACCTCACACCTCACAATATTATTTTTAGTCCTAAAATTTGCACCGAGGTCGCTGTGTGAGTAAGATAAGCGACCCTAGTGGCCGACACAAACACCGGGCCCATCTAGGAGTGGCACTGCAGTGTCACGCAGGATGTCCCTTCCAAAAAACCCTCCCCAAACAGCACATGACGCAAAGAAAAAAAGAGGCGCAATGAGGTAGCTGTGTGAGTAAGATTAGCGACCCTAGTGGCCGACACAAACACCGGGCCCATCTAGGAGTGGCACTGCAGTGTCACGCAGGATGGCCCTTCCAAAAAACCCTCCCCAAACAGCACATGACGCAAAGAAAAAAAGAGGCGCAATGAGGTAGCTGTGTGAGTAAGATTAGCGACCCTAGTGGCCGACACAAACACCGGGCCCATCTAGGAGTGGCACTGCAGTGTCACGCAGGATGGCCCTTCCAAAAAACCCTCCCCAAACAGCACATGACGCAAAGAAAAAAAGAGGCGCAATGAGGTAGCTGTGTGAGTAAGATTAGCGACCCTAGTGGCCGACACAAACACCGGGCCCATCTAGGAGTGGCACTGCAGTGTCACGCAGGATGGCCCTTCCAAAAAACCCTCCCCAAACAGCACATGACGCAAAGAAAAAAAGAGGCGCAATGAGGTAGCTGTGTGAGTAAGATTAGCGACCCTAGTGGCCGACACAAACACCGGGCCCATCTAGGAGTGGCACTGCAGTGTCACGCAGGATGGCCCTTCCAAAAAACCCTCCCCAAACAGCACATGACGCAAAGAAAAAAAGAGGCGCAATGAGGTAGCTGTGTGAGTAAGATTAGCGACCCTAGTGGCCGACACAAACACCGGGCCCATCTAGGAGTGGCACTGCAGTGTCACGCAGGATGGCCCTTCCAAAAAACCCTCCCCAAACAGCACATGACGCAAAGAAAAAAAGAGGCGCAATGAGGTAGCTGTGTGAGTAAGATTAGCGACCCTAGTGGCCGACACAAACACCGGGCACATCTAGGAGTGGCACTGCAGTGTCACGCAGGATGTCCCTTCCAAAAAACCCTCCCCAAACAGCACATGACGCAAAGAAAAAAAGAGGCGCAATGAGGTAGCTGACTGTGTGAGTAAGATTAGCGACCCTAGTGGCCGACACAAACACCGGGCCCATCTAGGAGTGGCACTGCAGTGTCACGCAGGATGTCCCTTCCAAAAAACCCTCCCCAAACAGCACATGACGCAAAGAAAAAAAGAGGCGCAATGAGGTAGCTGACTGTGTGAGTAAGATTAGCGACCCTAGTGGCCGACACAAACACCGGGCCCATCTAGGAGTGGCACTGCAGTGTCACGCAGGATGTCCCTTCCAAAAAACCCTCCCCAAACAGCACATGACGCAAAGAAAAAAAGAGGCGCAATGAGGTAGCTGACTGTGTGAGTAAGATTAGCGACCCTAGTGGCCGACACAAACACCGGGCCCATCTAGGAGTGGCACTGCAGTGTCACGCAGGATGTCCCTTCCAAAAAACCCTCCCCAATCAGCACATGATGCAAAGAAAAAGAAAAGAAAAAAGAGGTGCAAGATGGAATTGTCCTTGGGCCCTCCCACCCACCCTTATGTTGTATAAACAAAACAGGACATGCACACTTTAACCAACCCATCATTTCAGTGACAGGGTCTGCCACACGACTGTGACTGATATGACGGGTTGGTTTGGACCCCCCCCAAAAAAGAAGCAATTAATCTCTCCTTGCACAAACTGGCTCTACAGAGGCAAGATGTCCACCTCATCTTCACCCTCCGATATATCACCGTGTACATCCCCCTCCTCACAGATTATCAATTCGTCCCCACTGGAATCCACCATCTCAGCTCCCTGTGTACTTTGTGGAGGCAATTGCTGCTGGTCAATGTCTCCGCGGAGGAATTGATTATAATTCATTTTAATGAACATCATCTTCTCCACATTTTCTGGATGTAACCTCGTACGCCGATTGCTGACAATTCTCCATATTCTCCATATTTTAATAGGCACAACTAAAAGGCACCTCAGGTAAACAATGGAGATGGATGGATTGGATACTAGTATACAATTATGGACGGGCTGCCGAGTGCCGACACAGAGGTAGCCACAGCCGTGAACTACCGCACTGTACTGTGTCTGCTGCTAATATATAGACTGGTTGATAAAGAGATAGTATACTCGTAACTAGTATGTATGTATAAAGAAAGAAAAAAAAACCACGGTTAGGTGGTATATACAATTATGGACGGGCTGCCGAGTGCCGACACAGAGGTAGCCACAGCCGTGAACTACCGCACTGTACTGTGTCTGCTGCTAATATATAGACTGGTTGATAAAGAGATAGTATACTCGTAACTAGTATGTATGTATAAAGAAAGAAAAAAAAACCACGGTTAGGTGGTATATACAATTATGGACGGGCTGCCGAGTGCCGACACAGAGGTAGCCACAGCCGTGAACTACCGCACTGTACTGTGTCTGCTGCTAATATATAGACTGGTTGATAAAGAGATAGTATACTCGTAACTAGTATGTATGTATAAAGAAAGAAAAAAAAACCACGGTTAGGTGGTATATACAATTAT
Source organism: Pseudophryne corroboree (assembly GCF_028390025.1). Taxonomy (NCBI): domain Eukaryota; kingdom Metazoa; phylum Chordata; class Amphibia; order Anura; family Myobatrachidae; genus Pseudophryne; species Pseudophryne corroboree. The sequence goes on along the minus strand of NC_086449.1, from coordinate 86,062,336 downwards.
GGACGGGCTGCCGAGTGCCGACACAGAGGTAGCCACAGCCGTGAACTACCGCACTGTACTGTGTCTGCTGCTAATATATAGACTGGTTGATAAAGAGATAGTATACTCGTAACTAGTATGTATGTATAAAGAAAGAAAAAAAAAACACGGTTAGGTGGTATATACAATTATGGACGGGCTGCCGAGTGCCGACACAGAGGTAGCCACAGCCGTGAACTACCGCACTGTACTGTGTCTGCTGCTAATATATAGACTGGTTGATAAAGAGATAGTATACTCGTAACTAGTATGTATGTATAAAGAAAGAAAAAAAAACCACGGTTAGGTGGTATATACAATTATGGACGGGCTGCCGAGTGCCGACACAGAGGTAGCCACAGCCGTGAACTACCGCACTGTACTGTGTCTGCTGCTAATATATAGACTGGTTGATAAAGAGATAGTATACTCGTAACTAGTATGTATGTATAAAGAAAGAAAAAAAAACCACGGTTAGGTGGTATATACAATTATGGACGGGCTGCCGAGTGCCGACACAGAGGTAGCCACAGCCGTGAACTACCGCACTGTACTGTGTCTGCTGCTAATATATAGACTGGTTGATAAAGAGATAGTATACTCGTAACTAGTATGTATGTATAAAGAAAGAAAAAAAAACCACGGTTAGGTGGTATATACAATTATGGACGGGCTGCCGAGTGCCGACACAGAGGTAGCCACAGCCGTGAACTACCGCACTGTACTGTGTCTGCTGCTAATATATAGACTGGTTGATAAAGAGATAGTATACTCGTAACTAGTATGTATGTATAAAGAAAGAAAAACAAACCACGGTTAGGTCACTGGTATATACAATTATGGACGGGCTGCCGAGTGCCGACACAGAGGTAGCCACAGCCGTGAACTACCGCACTGTACTGTGTCTGCTGCTAATATAGACTGGTTGATAAAGAGATAGTATACTACTAATATTATATACTGGTGGTCAGGTCACTGGTCACTAGTCACACTGGCAGTGGCACTCCTGCAGCAAAAGTGTGCACTGTTTAATTTTAATATAATATTATGTACTCCTGGCTCCTGCTATAACCTATAACTGGCACTGCAGTAGTGCTCCCCAGTCTCCCCCACAATTATAAGCTGTGTGAGCTGAGCAGTCAGACAGATATATAATATATATAGATGATGCAGCACACTGGCCTGAGCCTGAGCAGTGCACACAGATATGGTATGTGACTGAGTCACTGTGTGCTGTGTATCGCTTTTTTCAGGCAGAGAACGGATTATAAATAAAAGTGGTGGTCACTGGTCACTATCAGCAAAACTCTGCACTGTACACTACTGAGTACTCCTAATGCTCCCCAAAATTAGTAAATCAAGTGTCTCTCTAATCTATTCTAATTCTAAACGGAGAGGACGCCAGCCACGTCCTCTCCCTATCAATCTCAATGCACGTGTGAAAATGGCGGCGACGCGCGGCTCCTTATATAGAATCCGAGTCTCGCGATAGAATCCGAGCCTCGCGAGAATCCGACAGCGTCATGATGACGTTCGGGCGCGCTCGGGTTAACCGAGCAAGGCGGGAAGATCCGAGTCGCTCGGACCCGTGAAAAAAAACATGAAGTTCTGGCGGGTTCGGATTCAGAGAAACCGAACCCGCTCATCTCTACTTCTATAGGGCACATGGAAAACCTGCTGAATCCCCAAGTCTGCCATGATGCTTCCAATTATTTCCCCTGGGAAGTGTGTACCCCTATCTGACTCTATAACTTTCGGGTACCCCAAACCTACAAACCACCTCACTTATTAGCTTCTTTGCTGTGATTTTAGCAGTTGCTTTGGCCACTGGCCACCCCTCAGACCACTTGCATATTTATAGGGGCCGGACATGGGCAACTGTATATAGTCAATTTGTAGTCTTTGAAATGGGAATTGTTGGTCTTGGGGTAGTTCCCAAGGATGTACATGTCTTCTGGCCTGGATTATGTATTCCACAAATCCAACAATGTTCCTGCAATGTTCTGCTGCTCTTTGTCCAAATCCAGGTGCTATCCAAGCCTTGGAGACTAGTGCAATCATTTGTTCTTTTCCTGTATGAGTTTTTTCCATGTCTCGGTAAGCAAAGTCTGTCTTGACTTCTCCATACTCCATCTTTCTGTTGTTCTGCTCCTTTCTTTTTCCAGGCTTTTTTCTTTGTTCCATGAAGCTGTGTGAGGACTCCTGTTGCATGGCCCTGTTCTTCATGGCAAAAGAGGTTAAAGGGCTTGGTATAATCTGGGAGTCCCAATGCTGGTGCAGATAATACAGTGTGTTTGAGCTTTTCCACAGCATCTGTTTTCTCTTGTAGAGTGGGATGAAGTTCTTCCTTCTTTGTGCTGTCATATAAAGTCAGCATGTGCACTGAAGCTGAAGGAATCCATTATCTACAGTATCCTATGAGTTCCAAGAATGCTCTCATCTGTTTAGTAGTAGTTGGGAATGGAGCTTTGACTATCAGCTTCTTCCTTTGGTCTGTGAGGTGTCTAGTTCTCTGTGATATACAATGTCCCAATAAGATCACCTTCTCTTGTATCAGCTGTATTTTAGTAGGATACACCCTACAGTCTTGTTGAGCCAGAAATGTAAGTAGAGAAACAGTCTCATCTTTGGATTTGTCTTCATCTGTAGTGGCAATAAGTAGGTCATCAACATACTGCAAAAGTTGAGTGTCATCTGGATATAATGGTCTCCATGCTTGTAACGCTGTAGACATATCTTCTATAAATTCTGAAGGGCTTGTAGCTCCTCCTTGTGGTGACCTTGTCCAACAATATTGTGTACTAGCATGTGTGAATGCCAGTATCTGCTGTGAGTCTTTAGTGATTGGTACAGAGAAAAATGCATTTACTACATCGATTGGCTGTAAACCATTTGGCTTGAGGTGGTATTTTTGGTTTAGCAAGGTGTGGAGTTTATGGACAATTGGTGTATATACTAGAGATGAGCGCCGGAAATTTTTCGGGTTTTGTGTTTTGGTTTTGGGTTCGGTTCCGCGGCCGTGTTTTGGGTTCGACCGCGTTTTGGCAAAACCTAACCGAATTTTTTTTGTCGGATTCGGGTGTGTTTTGGATTCGGGTGTTTTTTTCCAAAAAACCTAAAAAACATCTTAAATCATAGAATTTGGGGGTCATTTTGATCCCAAAGTATTATTAACCTCAAAAACCATCATTTCCACTCATTTTCAGTCTATTCTGAATACCTCACACCTCACAATATTATTTTTAGTCCTAAAATTTGCACCGAGGTCGCTGGATGACTAAGCTCAGCGACCCTAGTGGCCGACACAAACACCTGGCCCATCTAGGAGTGTCACTGCAGTGTCACGCAGGATGTCCCTTCCAAAAAACCCTCCCCAAACAGCACATGACGCAAAGAAAAAAAGAGGCGCAATGAGGTAGCTGTGTGAGTAAGATAAGCGACCCTAGTGGCCGACACAAACACCGGGCCCATCTAGGAGTGGCACTGCAGTGTCACGCAGAATGTCCCTTCCAAAAAACCCTCCCCAAACAGCACATGACGCAAAGAAAAAAAGAGGCGCAATAAGGTAGCTGTGTGAGTAAGATAAGCGACCCTAGTGGCCGACACAAACACCGGGCCCATCTAGGAGTGGCACTGCAGTGTCACGCAGGATGGCCCTTCCAAAAAACCCTCCCCAAACAGCACATGACGCAAAGAAAAAAAGAGGCGCAATGAGGTAGCTGTGTGAGTAAGATAAGCGACCCTAGTGGCCGACACAAACACCGGGCCCATCTAGGAGTGTCACTGCAGTGTCACGCAGGATGTCCCTTCCAAAAAACCCTCCCCAAACAGCACATGACGCAAAGAAAAAAAGAGGCGCAATGAGGTAGCTGTGTGAGTAAGATAAGCGACCCTAGTGGCCGACACAAACACCGGGCCCATCTAGGAGTGTCACTGCAGTGTCACGCAGGATGTCCCTTCCAAAAAACCCTCCCCAAACAGCACATGACGCAAAGAAAAAAAGAGGCGCAATGAGGTAGCTGTGTGAGTAAGATAAGCGACCCTAGTGGCCGACACAAACACCGGGCCCATCTAGGAGTGGCACTGCAGTGTCACGCAGGATGGCCCTTCCAAAAAACCCTCCCCAAACAGCACATGACGCAAAGAAAAATTAAAGAAAAAAGAGGTGCAAGATGGAATTGTCCTTGGGCCCTCCCACCCACCCTTATGTTGTATAAACAGGACATGCACACTTTAACCAACCCATCATTTCAGTGACAGGGTCTGCCACACGACTGTGACTGATATGACGGGTTGGTTTGGACCCCCACCAAAAAAGAAGCAATTAATCTCTCCTTGCACAAACTGGCTCTACAGAGGCAAGATGTCCACCTCATCATCATCCTCCGATATATCACCGTGTACATCCCGCTCCTCACAGATTATCAATTCGTCCCCACTGGAATCCACCATCTCAGCTCCCTGTGTACTTTGTGGAGGCAATTGCTGCTGGTCAATGTCTCCGCGGAGGAATTGATTATAATTCATTTTAATGAACATCATCTTCTCCACATTTTCTGGATGTAACCTCGTACGCCGATTGCTGACAAGGTGAGCGGCGGCACTAAACACTCTTTCGGAGTACACACTTGTGGGAGGGCAACTTAGGTAGAATAAAGCCAGTTTGTGCAAGGGCCTCCAAATTGCCTCTTTTTCCTGCCAGTATAAGTACGGACTGTGTGACGTGCCTACTTGGATGCGGTCACTCATATAATCCTCCACCATTCTTTCAATGTTGAGAGAATCATATGCAGTGACAGTAGACGACATGTCCGTAATCGTTGTCAGGTCCTTCAGTCCGGACCAGATGTCAGCATCAGCAGTCGCTCCAGACTGCCCTGCATCACCGCCAGCGGGTGGGCTCGGAATTCGTAGCCTTTTCCTCGCACCCCCAGTTGCGGGAGAATGTGAAGGAGGAGATGTTGACAGGTCGCGTTCCGCTTGACTTGACAATTTTCTCACCAGCAGGTCTTTCAACCCCAGCAGACTTGTGTCTGCCGGAAAGAGAGATCCAAGGTAGGTTTTAAATCTAGGATCGAGCACGGTGGCCAAAATGTAGTGCTCTGATTTCAACAGATTGACCACCCGTGAATCCTTGTTAAGCGAATTAAGGGCTCCATCCACAAGTCCCACATGCCTAGCGGAATCGCTCCGTGTTAGCTCCTCCTTCAATGTCTCCAGCTTCTTCTGCAAAAGCCTGATGAGGGGAATGACCTGACTCAGGCTGGCAGTGTCTGAACTGACTTCACGTGTGGCAAGTTCAAAGGGCATCAGAACCTTGCACAACGTTGAAATCATTCTCCACTGCGCTTGAGACAGGTGCATTCCACCTCCTATATCGTGCTCAATTGTATAGGCTTGAATGGCCTTTTGCTGCTCCTCCAACCTCTGAAGCATATAGAGGGTTGAATTCCACCTCGTTACCACTTCTTGCTTCAGATGATGGCAGGGCAGGTTCAGTAGTTTTTGGTGGTGCTCCAGTCTTCTGTACGTGGTGCCTGTACGCCGAAAGTGTCCCGCAATTCTTCTGGCCACCGACAGCATCTCTTGCACGCCCCTCTCATTTTTTAAATAATTCTGCACCACCAAATTCAAGGTATGTGCAAAACATGGGACGTGCTGGAATTTGCCCATATTTAATGCACACACAATATTGCTGGCGTTGTCCGATGCCACAAATCCACAGGAGAGTCCAATTGGGGTAAGCCATTCCGCGATGATCTTCCTCAGTTGCCGTAAGAGGTTTTTAGCTGTGTGCGTATTCTGGAAAGCGGTGATACAAAGCGTAGCCTGCCTAGGAAAGAGTTGGCGTTTGCGAGATGCTGCTACTGGTGCCGCCGCTGCTGTTCTTGCGGCGGGAGTCCATACATCTACCCAGTGGGCTGTCACAGTCATATAGTCCTGACCCTGCCCTGCTCCACTTGTCCACATGTCCGTGGTTAAGTGGACATTGGGTACAGCTGCATTTTTTAGGACACTGGTGACTCTTTTTCTGAGGTCTGTGTACATTTTCGGTATCGCCTGCCTAGAGAAATGGAACCTAGATGGTATTTGGTACCGGGGACACAGTACCTCCAACAAGTCTCTAGTTGGCTCTGCAGTAATGATGGATACCGGAACCACGTTTCTCACCACCCAGGATGCCAAGGCCTCAGTTATCCGCTTTGCAGTAGGATGACTGCTGTGATAGTTCATCTTCCTCGCAAAGGACTGTTGAACAGTCAATTGCTTACTGGAAGTAGTACAAGTGGGCTTACGACTTCCCCTCTGGGATGACCATCGACTCCCAGCAGCAACAACAGCAGCGCCAGCAGCAGTAGGCGTTACACGCAAGGATGCATCGGAGGAATCCCAGGCAGGAGAGGACTCGTCAGAATTGCCAGTGACATGGCCTGCAGGACTATTGGCATTCCTGGGGAAGGAGGAAATTGACACTGAGGGAGTTGGTGGGGTGGTTTGCGTGAGCTTGGTTACAAGAGGAAGGGATTTACTGGTCAGTGGACTGCTTCCGCTGTCGCCCAAAGTTTTTGAACTTGTCACTGACTTATTATGAATGCGCAGCAGGTGACGTATAAGGGAGGATGTTCCGAGGTGGTTAACGTCCTTACCCCTACTTATTACAGCTTGACAAAGGCAACACACGGCTTGACACCTGTTGTCCGCATTTCTGTTGAAATACTTCCACACCGAAGAGCTGATTTTTTTGGTATTTTCACCAGGCATGTCAGTGGCCATATTCCTCCCACGGACAACAGGTGTCTCCCCGGGTGCCTGACTTAAACAAACCACCTCACCATCAGAATCCTCCTGGTCAATTTCCTCCCCAGCGCCAGCAACACCCATATCCTCCTCATCCTGGTGTACTTCAACACTGACATCTTCAATCTGACTATCAGGAACTGGACTGCGGGTGCTCCTTCCAGCACTTGCAGGGGGCGTGCAAATGGTGGAAGGCGCATGCTCTTCACGTCCAGTGTTGGGAAGGTCAGGCATCGCAACCGACACAATTGGACTCTCCTTGTGGATTTGGGATTTCGAAGAACGCACAGTTCTTTGCGGTGCTTTTGCCAGCTTGAGTCTTTTCAGTTTTCTAGCGAGAGGCTGAGTGCTTCCATCCTCATGTGAAGCTGAACCACTAGCCATGAACATAGGCCAGGGCCTCAGCCGTTCCTTGCCACTCCGTGTGGTAAATGGCATATTGGCAAGTTTACGCTTCTCCTCCGACAATTTTATTTTAGGTTTTGGAGTCCTTTTTTTACTGATATTTGGTGTTTTGGATTTGACATGCTCTGTACTATGACATTGGGCATCGGCCTTGGCAGACGACGTTGCTGGCATTTCATCGTCTCGGCCATGACTAGTGGCAGCAGCTTCAGCACGAGGTGGAAGTGGATCTTGATCTTTCCCTAATTTTGGAACCTCAACATTTTTGTTCTCCATATTTTAATAGGCACAACTAAAAGGCACCTCAGGTAAACAATGGAGATGGATGGATACTAGTATACAATTATGGATGGACTGCCGAGTGCCGACACAGAGGTAGCTACAGCCGTGAACTACCGTACTGTGTCTGCTGCTAATATAGACTGGTTGATAATGAGATGTAGTATGTATAAAGAAGAAAGAAAAAAAAACCACGGGTAGGTGGTATACAATTATGGATGGACTGCCGAGTGCCGACACAGAGGTAGCTACAGCCGTGGACTACCGTACTGTACTGTGTCTGCTGCTAATATAGACTGGCTGATAATGAGATGTAGTATGTATAAAGAAGAAAGAAAAAAAAACCACGGGTAGCTGGTATACAATTATGGATGGACTGCCGAGTGCCGACACAGAGGTAGCTACAGCCGTGGACTACCGTACTGTACTGTGTCTGCTGCTAATATAGACTGGATGATAATGAGATGTAGTATGTATAAAGAAGAAAGAAAAAAAAAACCACGGGTAGGTGGTATACAATTATGGATGGACTGCCGAGTGCCGACACAGAGGTAGCTACAGCCGTGGACTACCGTACTGTACTGTGTCTGCTGCTAATATAGACTGGATAATAATGAGATGTAGTATGTATAAAGAAGAAAGAAAAAAAAACCACGGGTAGGTGGTATACAATTATGGATGGACTGCCGAGTGCCGACACAGAGGTAGCTACAGCCGTGAACTACCGTACTGTGTCTGCTGCTAATATAGACTGGCTGATAATGAGATGTAGTATGTATAAAGAAGAAAGAAAAAAAAAACCACGGGTAGGTGGTATACAATTATGGATGGACTGCCGAGTGCCGACACAGAGATAGCTACAGCCGTGGACTACCGTACTGTACTGTGTCTGCTGCCAATATAGACTGGATGATAATGAGATGTAGTATGTATAAAGAAGAAAGAAAAAAAAAACCACGGGTAGGTGGTATACAATTATGGATGGACTGCCGAGTGCCGACACAGAGGTAGCTACAGCCGTGGACTACCGTACTGTACTGTGTCTGCTGCTAATATAGACTGGATGATAATGAGATGTAGTATGTATAAAGAAGAAAGAAAAAAAAAACCACGGGTAGGTGGTATACAATTATGGATGGACTGCCGAGTGCCGACACAGAGGTAGCTACAGCCGTGGACTACAGTACTGTACTGTGTCTGCTGCTAATATAGACTGGATGATAATGAGATGTAGTATGTATAAAGAAGAAAGAAAAAAAAACCACGGGTAGGTGGTATACAATTATGGATGGACTGCCGAGTGCCGACACAGAGGTAGCTACAGCCGTGAACTACCGTACTGTGTCTGCTGCTAATATAGACTGGTTGATAATGAGATGTAGTATGTATAAAGAAGAAAGAAAAAAAAAACCACGGGTAGGTGGTATACAATTATGGATGGACTGCCGAGTGCCGACACAGAGATAGCTACAGCCGTGGACTACCGTACTGTACTGTGTCTGCTGCTAATATAGACTGGATGATAATGAGATGTAGTATGTATAAAGAAGAAAGAAAAAAAAAACCACGGGTAGGTGGTATACAATTATGGATGGACTGCCGAGTGCCGACACAGAGGTAGCTACAGCCGTGGACTACTGTACTGTACTGTGTCTGCTGCTAATATAGACTGGATGATAATGAGATGTAGTATGTATAAAGAAGAAAGAAAAAAAAAACCACGGGTAGGTGGTATACAATTATGGATGGACTGCCGAGTGCCGACACAGAGGTAGCTACAGCCGTGAACTACCGTACTGTGTCTGCTGCTAGTATAGACTGGATGATAAATAATGATATAAAAAATATATATATATCACTACTGCAGCCGGACAGGTATATATTATATAATGAGGGACCTGCTGGACACTGTCTGTCAGCAGAATGAGTTTTTTAATTTTTATAGAATAAAAAAACACCACACAAGTCACACGACGAGTGTACTTTTTCAGGTAGACAATCACAATATACTATACTGGTGGTCAGTGTGGTCAGGTCACTGGTCACAGTGGTCAGTGGTCAGTCACACTGGCAGTGGCACTCTGGCAGCAAAAGTGTGCACTGTTTAATATGTACTCCTGGCTCCTGCTATAACCTATAACTGCTCCCCAGTCTCCCCCACAATTAAGCTGTGTGAGCACAGTCAGATATTATACATAGATGATGCAGCACACTGGGCTGAGCACAGATATGGTATGTGAGTGTGACTGAGTCACTGTGTATCATTTTTTTCAGGCAGAGAACAAGAACCGAACGGATTATTAAATAATAATAAATTATAAAACTGCACTGGTGGGTCAGGTCACTGGTCATCAGTCACTAGTATAACTCCTCCTAAGCTCCAGTAAGTAAATGAAGTGTCTCACTCTCACTCTCCTATCTATTTTAATTTCTAAACGGAGAGGACGCCAGCCACGTCCTCTCCCTATCAATCTCAATGCACGTGTGAAAATGGCCGCGACGCGCGGCTCCTTATATAGAATCCGAGTCTCGCGATAGAATCCGAGCCTCGCGAGAATCCGACAGCGTGATGATGACGTTCGGGCGCGCTCGGGTTAACCGAGCAAGGCGGGAAGATCCGAGTCGCTCGGACCCGTGTAAAAAAACATGAAGTTCGGGCGGGTTCGGATTCAGAGAAACCGAACCCGCTCATCTCTAGTATATACCACCAGTCTCTCGTTTATTTAGCTTAGCTGATGAACAAGCCGATATTGAGGGATCCCATCACTTCCAACTTCCTTCTGCTTTACAGGAAATGAGGGAGTGTTAAAAGGCGAGTGACACATTGTGATTTTTCTCTTGTGGATATACTCCTGAAGTTGTCTTGTGATTGCTTCATTTTGCGAGGGTTTAAGTGGATACTGTTTTATGGAGACAGGTATGGTTCCTGGCTTGAGCACTAGCTGAACTGGTTGTACCTTGAGCAATCTCACATATGTCTTGCCCTTGGACCATAACTTCTTAGGTACCTCATATAACCACATGGGCAAAGGGTGCTGTGCTTTTTCTGCTTCTTCTGAGCATACTACACTTGGATGGCTGCTTCCATCTGTTCCTTTGTCTGGTCTGTGAGGTTATTGCTATATAGAACACCCTGAGGTGTATATTTGATTGAAGCTTGCATGAGGCTTAGGATGTCAGCACCCAATAGTATGACTGAGCATCCTGTAAGTCATGTAGCATCAATTTTTTCTTGGGTAATGAATTTTTCTGGCATTTCTTCTTTTCTGAACACCGATTGATTTGCCCCTGTGTCAATTAAACATTCCAATTCTTTTCAATTGGGCAGTATGACAGTCAATGTGCTACCAGGTAGCTGAGTGTCCCCAGAAGTGGCCATTATCTGGGGTGACAGACGGGAGTCTATTTGTCATGCTTGATGGGGTTTGTCTTCCTGTACTTTAAATGCTGCCTATCCACCTAGCTGATCCTTCTGCCATTTCTTATACTTGCGACAATCTCTCTTCATATGGCCAGGGGACTTGCACCAAAAGCATTTCTCTTGGTCTTCTATCCTCTCGGGGACCTGAAGCAATGCTGTAGCGTCCATGCTCATAGCTTCTTGGCGGCACTGAAACAATCTCATTCTAAGTTCAGGATCTAAACCATTGAGAAACTGCCTTAAATAATCTTGATCCATCGGGCTCAGTAACAGAAAAAAACCTCATCATTCTGTCTGGTTGTCAGTTTATCAAATTAACTTCTGACAGTCATATCTCTTTTTATAATGTCTGGTGCTGCTGGAGCTCTCTGTCTTTCTTCAAGACACCACAACTGGATTCTTCCCAAATAATTTTATCCACTTTCAATTGTGTATCTGTCAGCTAGGGCTGGTGCTGCAGATATCGCCAGCCTAGTACCCTCTGCCGCTCTGTTTGCCATATTTGTAAGCTGCGTTGCTACTCCATCCCCCAGCAGTGCCTTTGCTGCTTGTTCCAAGTCCACCCAGCATCCCCTCCACACTGTCTGTGTGTCACAACTGAGGGCCTGAGCTGACGGGAGGCAGCCTCAGTTGTAGGGGCTGAGATGTACCGGAACCTGGGAGGTTGTATCAGACCCCTGGACATGTAAGTAACATGAATAATAACTGCCCGAAGGCGTGACCACGACAACTTGGATAAAAGTCAATGATGTTTATTATGACAACTCCGCAACACAGCAGCAGTAAAAGAAAACGTAAAAGTCAGCAAATAATAAATACAGTTCCTGGGTACTACAGGATGGCAGGAGCCACAGGGCACTGGTAGTGTGAGATAGTTCTTATGATCTTCTAGATGGAAAGTCCTTACCAGGCCCGACTGTAGCAATGGAGATAACCCAGGATTGTGCCAGCTGGTGTTCCAGGAAAAGCTGGGTTGCTGAAGGTAAAACAGCTGCTGTGGATACTGGCTGGAACCAGACTGTTGTTAGCACGGAGTGGATACTGGCTGGAACCAGTTAAATAATAAATGAACTTGGGAGCGATGAAATATGAACTGAAATGTAGAACTTGAGAGCGGAGAAATAATAATACCGGTGGAGAGTGGTAAAGTGTAGAAAGGACACCGGCCCTTTAAGGAAAGCTGTACTCTGCTGGAAGCTGAGCTGGAAGCAGGTAATGTTGTAGCTGGAAACAGATGAATCCACAATGGATTGGAGAGTCAGGCTACACCGCAGGTGGAATGCTGGTGCGGGTCTCTATGGTGGAAGTCTTGAGACAGGAGCTGGAACCTGGAAGACAATCACAGGAGAGAGACAAACAGGAACTAGGTTTGACAACCAAAGCACTGACGCCTTCCTTGCTCAGGCACAGTGTATTTATACCTGCAGCAAGGAAGGGATTGGCTAGGCAATTATGCAGATTATCAATACTGAGAACAGATTGGTGGAAATGATCAGCTGACAGAATCCAAGATGGCTGCGCCCATGCAGACACTTGGAGGGAAGTTTGGTTTGTAATCCATGTGGTAATGAAAACAGTAATGGCGGCGCCGGCCACCGGAGACAGGAGGCGCCAGGCTGACAGATGCACATCCAACAACGCGGACACAGCGGAGGCCGCGGCTGACGTAATCGCCACTCAGACACTCTGCATGCAGAAGTTCAGGGACGGCGGCGGAGGCCGCGGGAGACGCCATGCCAGGTGTAATATGGCGTTTACTGTGACAGCGTCCCAGAGTGACAGGAGAGGATACAGGAATGTACACATCAGGATAACAGATGGGATCCGGTCCTGGAGCGCTGAGCCAGCCTTAGGAGGCATCTGATGGGTAAGAAATGGCGTCCAGATACCCGGATCGTGACAGCACCCCCCCCTTTAGGAGTGGCCCCAGGACACTTCTTTGGCTTTTGAGGAAACTTGGAATGGAATCTCCGGACCAAGGCAGGAGCATGGACATCAGAAGCATTGGTCCATGAACGTTCCTCAGGACCATAACCCTTCCAGTCAATAAGATATTGTAGTTGACCGTAACGGTGACGTGAGTCCAGGATCTTGGCCACTTCATACTCAACGCCTCGTTGAGTTTGGACTTTCGGAGTTGGAGGAAGTGAGGAATGAAACCGATTCAAGATCAGCGGTTTCAACAGGGAAACATGGAATGTCCTGGGTATTTTTAAGAAGGGAGGCAACTGGAGTCTGTAAGCAACAGGATTGATGACTTGTTCAATCTTGAAAGGACCGATATAGCGAGGTGCAAACTTCATACTGGGAACTCTTAACCTCAAATTCTTCGTGGATAACCATACCCGATCACCCACCTTGAGAGCAGGAACTGCTCGACGCTTCTTATCCGCAAACTTCTTGTACCTGAACGATGCCTTGAGCAGAGCTGATCGTACGCTCTTCCAGATATTGGCAAACTGATGCAAGGTGATATCCACTGCGGGAACAGAAGTTGCTGGAAGCGGTTGGAACTCAGGGACTTTAGGGTGGAATCCAAAGTTAGTGAAGAATGGTGTTGAAGCAGATGAAGAATGATACTGGTTGTTATGACAGAACTCGGCCCAGGGAAGTAATTGAACCCAGTCATCTTGAGAGGAGGACACATAGATGCGGAGGAAGGCCTCCAAGTCCTGATTCACCCTCTCGGTTTGACCATTGGTCTGAGGATGGTAAGCCGTGGAAAACTTTAGCTTGACTTGGAGGACTTGACATAAACTTCGCCAGAATTTGGCTGTGAATTGAACTCCTCGATCTGAGATAATTTCTTCAGGAAGACCGTGGAGTCGGAAGATCTCTTGTATGAATACTTGAGCCAACTTGGAAGCTGACGGAAGACCGGTGAGAGGAATGAAGTGTGCCATCTTGGTGAACCGGTCAACTACCACCCAGATGGTATTGAACTTGTTGCACATGGGTAAGTCTGTAATGAAATCCATCGACAAGTGGGTCCATGGTCGACGGGGAACGGATAGTGGAACCAGTTGCCCCGCAGGCGACTGGCGGGATACTTTATGTTGGGCACACTTTGGGCAAGATGCAATAAACTCCAATACGTCCTTTTTCAGAGTTGGCCACCAATAGGACCTAGAGATAAACTCCAGGGTTTTTTGGATACCTGTATGTCCGGCAAAACGGGAAGCATGGGCCCAATGCATGAGCTTCTTCCTTAGCATCGGCTTCACAAAACTTTTCCCTGATGGGGGCGTAGAGTCCATCCCTACCGTGGAGAATGCCAACGGATTTATAATAGGATGCTTGTCTGAAGACTCTGACTCATTTTCTTGCTCCCATGAGCGGGAAAGGGCATCGGCCTTGCGATTCTGAGAGCCCGGACAGAACTGGAGTTTAAAGTCGAACCTGGAAAAGAAAAGTGCCCATCTGGCCTGACGAGGGTTGAGACATTGTGCGCCCTTCAGGTATAAAAGGTTCTTGTGGTCTGTAAGTATGGTGATTGAATGAGAAGCTCCCTCCAACAGATACCTCCACTCTTCTAGAGCGAGCTTGATGGCTAGCAACTCCTGGTCGCCAATGGCATAGTTGCGCTCAGCTGGGGAGAACTTCCGGGAGAAGAAACTGCAAGGGTGTAAATGGCCATCTTTAGCCCTCTGAGATAACACCGCTCCTACTCCAACGGAGGAGGCATCCACCTCTAAGATGAAAGGAGAGTCGATGTCAGGCTGTTTCAGAACAGGCGCAGAGATGAACCTTTGTTTTAAAAGATGAAATGCTTGCATGGCTTCTTCAGACCACTTGGACGGGTTAGCACCCTTCTTAGTGAAAGCAGTAATAGGTGCCACAATGGTGGAAAAGTCTCGTATAAACTTTCGGTAATAGTTGGCGAACCCTAAGAACCTCTGGACCCCTTTGAGGGTTAAGGGTACCGGCCAATTTTGGATTGCTTGTAGTTTCTCAGGATCCATCTCTAGTCCGGAACCAGACACAATGTACCCTAGAAACGGAATGGACTTGACTTCAAAGACGCATTTTTCTAATTTGCAATAGAGATGATTGACACGGAGACGGGACAGAACCTCTTTAACCCAAAAACGATGTTCCTCTAAATCGTTGGCAAAAATGAGGATATCGTCTAGATAGACCACGACATGACGGTATAGAATGTCTCTGAAGATCTCATTGACAAAATGCTGGAAGACAGCTGGAGCATTGCTCAATCCGAAGGGCATGACGAGGTACTCATAATGTCCGTCACGGGTGTTAAAGGCGTTCTTCCACTCGTCACCCTCACGGATCCGGATGAGATTGTATGCACCTCGCAAGTCCAGCTTTGTAAAGATGGTAGCTCCGCTAACTCTGTCAAAGAGCTCAGTAATCAGGGGTAAAGGATAACGGTTCTTGATGGTAATGTCGTTCAAACCTCTGTAGTCGATGCACGGCCGCAGACCACCATCTTTCTTTTTTACAAAAAAGAAGCCTGCGCCGGCTGGGGAAGAAGAAGGTCGAATGAACCCCTTTGCTAGGTTCTCTTTAATGTATTCCTCCATAGAATGCGTCTCAGGCAGAGACAACGGATAAGTTCGGCCTCGAGGTGGAACCTTCCCTGGAACGAGATCAATCGGGCAGTCCCATTCTCTATGAGGAGGAAGGATATCAGCAGAAGCTTTACTGAACACATCCGTGAAATCTTGATATGGAGGAGGTGGAACATCAGACGACCTGGGGGAGGAAGAACAGACAGGCAATACTTTAAACAAACATGTCTCTGCACAGGAGGAACCCCATGCCAGGATTTGCGTAGTCGTCCAATCAATTGTAGGATTGTGAAGACGGAGCCATGGAAGGCCCAGGACCACAGGATGTGTGGCTCTTGGAATCACTAAAAGTGAAATAAGTTCGGAATGAAGAACTCCCACTCTCAGACGAACTGGTAGAGTCCTTAGAGCAATAACAGTATCAAAAATTTTACTGCCATCCACGGCAGTTAAGGAAAAGGAGGAAGGAAGTCTCTCGGTGGGTAGGGACCACCGTTTAACATAGGCTTCAGTAATAAAGTTCCCAGCTGCTCCGGAATCAAGGAGGGCAATGACGTTCCGATAACGTTGAGCAACTTGAAGCGAGACTGGGAGATTACAATCATGAGGAGATGGAGAGGAGATCATTACTCCTAGCCGGCCCTCTCCTGGGCGAGCTGGGGTTTGGAGTTTTCCCGGACGTTCGGGACAGGCATTGATGGTGTGAGACGGAGCTGCACAGTAAAGACAAAGAGACTCAGAGAGGCGTCTTCGGCGCTCAGCAGGAGTTAAACGGGAACGGCCAATTTGCATGGGCTCATCTTTAGATGGTGACAGTTGACGAGGAGGAGGAGCAGAAGATTTTGGAGCAGATGATCTTCCACGCTCAGTTGCTCTCTCTCTGAAACGTAAATCAACTTTCGTGCAGAGTGAGATTAGCTCATCTAACTTAGAAGGTAAGTCTCTGGTAGCTAACTCATCTTTAATAAGCTCAGATAAGCCATGCCAGAATGCAGCATACAGGGCCTCGTCGTTCCATGCCAGTTCGGATGCCAGGATCTGGAACTGTATCAGATATTGTCCTACAGTACGTGACCCCTGGCGTAAACGGAGAATCTCGGATGAAGCTGAGGTTACCCGGCCTGGCTCGTCGAAGATGCGCCTGAATGTTGACACGAATGCAGTGTAAGAAGATAGCAGGGTGTCGGACCTCTCCCATAACGGTGATGCCCAGTCAAGGGCGGAGCCACTGAGAAGAGAGATGATGTAGGCAATTTTTGTACGGTCACTGGGAAAATTGCCAGGTTGTAGCTCAAACTGAATCTCACACTGGTTGAGAAATCCCCTGCAGAATCTTGGAGATCCGTCAAATTTTGCTGGCGTTGGAAGATGAAGACGTGGAGCAGAAATGGGTAAGGTGGGTGGGGTTATAGCTGGAGTCACTGTGGTTGACGCACCAGATGCGCCTGATCCACGGAGAGTTGTCTGAATCCCATCCAGCCGAGTAGAGAGATCCTGGAGACAGCGGATGATGTGGCCCTGTGCAGCCTCCTGATGTTCTAGTCGGGCTGCCAGTTCTTGCATCGGCCTGGCCGCTTGATCCTGGTCTCCGGCTGGATTCATTAGGTCAGTGCTTACTGTCACAACTGAGGGCCTGAGCTGACGGGAGGCAGCCTCAGTTGTAGGGGCTGAGATGTACCGGAACCTGGGAGGTTGTATCAGACCCCTGGACATGTAAGTAACATGAATAATAACTGCCCGAAGGCGTGACCACGACAACTTGGATAAAAGTCAATGATGTTTATTATGACAACTCCGCAACACAGCAGCAGTAAAAGAAAACGTAAAAGTCAGCAAATAATAAATACAGTTCCTGGGTACTACAGGATGGCAGGAGCCACAGGGCACTGGTAGTGTGAGATAGTTCTTATGATCTTCTAGATGGAAAGTCCTTACCAGGCCCGACTGTAGCAATGGAGATAACCCAGGATTGTGCCAGCTGGTGTTCCAGGAAAAGCTGGGTTGCTGAAGGTAAAACAGCTGCTGTGGATACTGGCTGGAACCAGACTGTTGTTAGCACGGAGTGGATACTGGCTGGAACCAGTTAAATAATAAATGAACTTGGGAGCGATGAAATATGAACTGAAATGTAGAACTTGAGAGCGGAGAAATAATAATACCGGTGGAGAGTGGTAAAGTGTAGAAAGGACACCGGCCCTTTAAGGAAAGCTGTACTCTGCTGGAAGCTGAGCTGGAAGCAGGTAATGTTGTAGCTGGAAACAGATGAATCCACAATGGATTGGAGAGTCAGGCTACACCGCAGGTGGAATGCTGGTGCGGGTCTCTATGGTGGAAGTCTTGAGACAGGAGCTGGAACCTGGAAGACAATCACAGGAGAGAGACAAACAGGAACTAGGTTTGACAACCAAAGCACTGACGCCTTCCTTGCTCAGGCACAGTGTATTTATACCTGCAGCAAGGAAGGGATTGGCTAGGCAATTATGCAGATTATCAATACTGAGAACAGATTGGTGGAAATGATCAGCTGACAGAATCCAAGATGGCTGCGCCCATGCAGACACTTGGAGGGAAGTTTGGTTTGTAATCCATGTGGTAATGAAAACAGTAATGGCGGCGCCGGCCACCGGAGACAGGAGGCGCCAGGCTGACAGATGCACATCCAACCACGCGGACACAGCGGAGGCCGCGGCTGACGTAATCGCCACTCAGACACTCTGCATGCAGAAGTTCAGGGACGGCGGCGGAGGCCGCGGGAGACGCCATGCCAGGTGTAATATGGCGTTTACTGTGACAGCGTCCCAGAGTGACAGGAGAGGATACAGGAATGTACACATCAGGATAACAGATGGGATCCGGTCCTGGAGCGCTGAGCCAGCCTTAGGAGGCATCTGATGGGTAAGAAATGGCGTCCAGATACCCGGATCGTGACACTGTGTTTTGTCAAGTATGCAGAGAATGCTTCAGGGTTCTTCCTAGGATCTGGGGCTTCTGGGACTACTATATGTAGTTCTGACTTGTACCACAGAGTATAGCTCTCTTGTGGATTAGGCAAATATGCACAGGCGGCTGGTGTGTCTGCCTGTGCTGCTGGATCATATCTTGGGTTTGGCACCATTTGTACCCTAACCGGATAGATATATGAATTGTCTTGTCCCATATAAGGCATAACCCCTCTCCTTGCTCTCAGTTTCCGAGTTTCCTTATTCCTTACAGGTGTGTCTCTTTCAGGACTGACGTTAAAATCTTGTAACTGTTTCATTAGGTAATTTGGGTTAGGGGTGGACGTGAGTGCACTGCCATTGTCTAGGCAAGCAGGCAAATCTGGTGGCATATAATTTCCACACTATGTGCAGTATCTCCATCCCGCAGGGATACATGCAAAGCAGAATGAACACTGCCGCTGTGGATATTCAGGGTCTAGGATTACTGGTTGTCCACTTTTAATATCTTTTTGTGCTGGACTGTTGCTCTGTGGGGCCGTAAAATCTATTTCAGACAGCCGGGGGTACTGTGAAACATATGGTGACACTCCTGATATAGGTGTCACTGGTCGAGGCATCGGTGGGTGTATTACTGGTACATCAGCTAGTGGGGCTGCCTGTACCAATGCTGATGGCTGAGGTGGGTTACCTAATGATAAGGTGGGTACATAGGGTGGTGAAGTTTGTCTAACTCTTCCTCCCTCCTTTTTCTTTTTTCATCTTGTACCTCTTGTGCCACTGACTGCCATATTCTGCATGTGTCTATCAAAGCTGCTTCTGTAGGGAAACCTGCTCTTTTAAAGATTTTGGAGATCCCCTTCAGGGCTTTCTTACCCTCCCTTTCTTCAACTGCCTCTCTGGGGGTCTGTCCCTGACCCTTGCTACCCTGTGCGCCCATATTCTGGGGTAGCTAATCCCAAAATATCACTTTAACTTTAAAGTATTAGGCTGCCTCTGCATGCACTTGTAGCTATGCTAGTGAGGGTAAGTACTGCAAATAGCCCTGAATATGTGACAATATTACTTTATCACCTGTACACCTTGTCTTTGTTAGCACGCTCTACTCATTTGCTTAAAAACAATTTACACAGCTTTAATCTTCTAATGCAGAACAGGAATCTTCAGTATGCACACACAATTTATGACCTTTTCCCATCTAGCCCACTGCTGTTGTCTATGCCAGTAATCTGTCTTCTCACCTTGAACCACAAGAGGTCTTATGGGTTCAGGCAGTTTATGAATGCTTTGTCTACACAAGGGCATACCATGTTTTGGTATGAAATTCACTGGCAAGTACAACAGCACATCTGGCCACACATGTCCCACCAATGCAGTTAAATCAATCTTATCTAAATGAGTATTAACAGTACAATAAAAATTTCTTTTATGCAAGACCAAACCAAAATCAGAAACCTCAATTATAGCCTCTATTCGGGGGAACACTTCTCCCGAACGTTTCCTTAAAATTATAGCACTTGTACATTCAGAGCAATAACCTTTTAAGTGACACAATCGTTCAAAACCTGGACCTGGTGTCCCTTGATTATTCATATACAAAACATAAACATAGATATCTCTTTTAAACCTTGTAATCAAAACAGACAACTGGGTTCATTAGAATCTCTCTTGCCACACACAGATGAACAGCTGAGACACAAAACAAAAGCACTGAGCAGAGTAAACAAGTTGAAAATCACACTTTCAGTTTACCCACCATACGGATTTGATGGTCAGTGGTTATGCTGTGCTGTTAGCGGGGTGATGTCATCTGCCATGGTGTTGAGATCCCGGAAAAAGAGCCCCCCAGTAATGTTAGGGATATTCTATTAGTTTAGCAATATCCTTCAGTTGTCTGATGATTCTTGTACCAGCTGCTGAGAGTCAGTAATCAAGACACAAATACAGTATCTATGTCAAAACTGATTCTGAGCTGTGCTTGTTTATTTCTAGGGGTCTATATAAACAAAGTTTCACATAATGCATACCTAATGAATAGGTCACAAAAGGGGTTTGGTAATAACTACAAATTTCCTCAGAACAATACAAAACATTCTAGCAAGCATCATATGATGAAGTTTCTGTATATCAGCAAGTCTTCATGAGTCTTTGTTTCTTATGGTTGTTCCTCAAGGTTTCTTCGAGGTTGTACGGCTGGAACATTCCACCTCTTGTTACTAAAACTTGTTGGCATTGAGACTCATCTGCCTCATATCTGCTATAAGCTGCTTAAGGTTTAAAACACATATTTTTCTTCTATTTGATTTGCAAGCATCTAATTTAACCCTTACATACCCGATTAACACAATTTCTTATTGCTGAATGTCTCCACACCCATTAAGAAATTCATGTAGGGACATGAGCTTCCGCAAAAGGACTTTAGTAAATATACCCCTTAATAATAAATCAGCATTTACTATGTACAAATACAGTCTAACCAGAGACAGAACTACCATTGCGGCCGCAGATGCATTGCACTGGGGCACCTGAGGACTGATGTGTTATTCCCCCCTTGCAGAACATTTTGAGCAGTGTTGGAGGAATGGCCTAATGCAGAGAGCTAGGTAGGTTTAATTGCCTGAGGGACCTGCCCCTTACCTTAGGGAGGTAGGGCTGACCTTGTGTGGTCCAGACTAATGGAGGAGTACTGCCACCTATCAGTGTTGATGATCACAGCCACTTACTGCCTCTAATTAACAGACAGCTGTTCATTATTTCTTATTCACTGTGTTCCTGCCCCCACCAAGATACATGATCCTTGTTATTCACACCATGCCGGACATTATGCTTGTACCCCTGTCACCCACTGTCTCTCCCTGACTCCCACTGCCTTCCCCTATTACCCTCTGTCTTCCCTGCATTCCACTGTCACCCTATGTGCCCCCTACCCCCGCCTTACACTGTCACCCTCTGTCTCACCTTGTCACATACTACCGTATGGCATACTGTGAATTTGGGTTGGGGTGGAGGAGGTGGGGTCAGAAATTATTTTTTTGTACCTGGGCCCACCACTCCCAAGTTCAAAAGTGTATTTTTAATAGACTAGCAACTTTGGCAAAATTCACTTGTTATTATACAGTATGTGATGCAGTTTTCCCCTACTTTCCACAATTTCATGAAGGAGATTCAAATAGTCTTGCGCTGTCTGCTCACACAATAATATTTCACAACCTTTATGTTATATTTTAAAAGTACCGCTCAGAAACTCTCATGCAGTTGAATTAAGGCAGAGCTCACTTACACATTTCACATTTGAAACTCTCCCTTATGCGAGATATGTCATTATATTGTTGATAGTTGTATGAAAATCCTGCCACCAAGTCAGTATTCACCTCTACAGGAAGTTTCCATAAGAAACCTAAATCAGGCTGTTAGAGATCTATGATTGTGTATGATACCTGTTAGATACCATCTTCAGGGAGACTGGCACATACAGTATGTGTCCATTTACTTATATTTAAAAATAATGTTTTTTAATTGCAAACTTTTTTGAAGTTTGAATATATTTATAACTTAATCGTTCAATATATTCAAACTTCAAAAAGTTTGAATTCAGTTCAACGTAAATAGTAAATGTCCATGTTTACAGCACGTGGGTATTTTTGTGCCAGTGTAAGTTCTATGTATATTTAGTGTATGTATTTATATATTTTCTTTACATAATGATATACTTGATTTTTTTTTCTAAGTGAAAATAAAAAAGGGGGAGGCCATCTAACTCTAAAGTGGAAACACCACCAAAAAAAGCAAAAAAGTTGGCAGAAGCCCGTACCTGAAATAAGATTAGATAGAGCTAAATATTATCCCAAAAAAACTGTACCAGACGCATTGGCTACATTTGCAGAAGATGCAAAGATTTTGGGTGTTTTTCAGGTTTGTTAGCAGATGTAACATGTAATTAGCAGAATTTGCTCTCCTTTTCCTAGCATGCTGGGGGCGACCCATCGCTGGGAACGGCTGCCCAGCATGCTGATCACCGCCTGCCCCCCTTCAACAAGCAGAAATTGTGATTATATCACAATTTCTCCTTTTTAGCAGAAAACAGAGGACGGCCGCAGGAGTCCCGCCGCCACGTTCTTGATTGTGGTGGCTGCGTGTGATGTCACGCAGTAGCTGTGATCATGCCCCCGACAAGCCCCTGTTCGTCTGCTTCCACCCCCCGTTGGTGCCGCACTGCCCCCACACCGCTCCGTCTCCTCCCTGGAAATGGAGCATTGCCCCGCCACGCGACCACCTCTGCATGATTGACAGGCAGAGGTGATTGCATTTTCCATGGCCCCCGCACAGAAAGTGCAGGTGCATGCACAGGACGAGCGCTGTGCAGGCGCCCGTGGGCCGATCTTAAAAATTACGGTTGGATCGCGATTTGCGATCCAACCTGAATTAGGCCCCATATTTGGGTGGGGTGTGTTCAAACTGAAATCTAAATTGCAGTGTAAAAATAAAGCAGCCAGTATTTACCATGCACAGAAACAATATAACCAACCCAAATTTAAATCTCTCTGCACGTGTTACATCTTCCCCACCTGCAGTGCAACATGGTTTTGCCCAATTGCTAACTTTTTTGGTTTGCTAACAACTCTAAATACCCCCCCTAGTGTGTCCAAAATGTATGGAATCATTTTATACTTAACAGTCACAAAAGACACATATGTGGCTGATTAATTTGTCTGACTTTTATATAAAACAATTTTCTCTTTTTTCTGTAGAATCTGTTTTTTGTGAAATAATTAGGAAGTACATATCAGAGCATAAGAAAAAAGAAAGAGAAGCAAATAATCGTCTTGGCAATGAAAAAGAAATAGCATTACTTGGCACAGCGAATAGTAAGAATTAACATATACATTCAAAACAGAACATATCGAGGTTTACAAACGAAGTATCTACTTAATATACTAAAGTCCGTCATAATACTTTACAAAACACAATGTACTTCAATTAGGGGAATAAAGAAGGGATAGGGAAGGGTTCGGAAAAGATCAGAAGAAGGAAGAAAAAGGATAGTGACCGGGACCAGGAAAAGCTCACTATGGGGAGCCAACATGAGTCTCTTAGGGGCCCTATGCACGGGAGAGATGTGTGCTGAGCGTGCAGGGGGGGGGGGGGGATGAAGCTCATTTCACCAAGCAGGTGAAATGAGCAATGAGCTAGATTGGCCTGCACGGCAGGCCAATCTAGCACCAGCAATAGCGATGCGTGGGGCTGTGCATCGCTATCGCTGTAGGGGGTACACACAAGTGATCTATGCTTAAAATCTAAGCAATCTAGTCAGATTGCTTAGATTTTAAGCATGGATCTCTCCGTGAGTACCCCCCTTTATGGTACAGTTACTGAGTTCAATACTTTTGTTGAAAAAATATAATCTTGATAAGCTAATGAAGACTTATAGTCCAGCCAGGGAAGCCATATGGCAATAAATTCAGATAATCCATCTCTTGAGGCCAGGAGAACATCATCCATGTGCATATAGGAATCAATTCTAGAGACCCATAAGTGTAGTGAAGGAGGGGAAGTGGATCTTCAGAGGGAGGGGATAATTGCACGAGCAGCATTGCTCAAGTGGCAAAGTAAAGACAATTTGTAATTCGACAGTGACATTAGTGAGTGGTTCAACAGCCAGAAGGCTGGAGTGGTAGGAATAGTAGTTCTAAGTATATCTTGAGAGACAGCTATAACAGAATCCCAAAACGGTCGAAGTAGAGGACAGTTCTACCAAATATGTAATAAGGAGCCAATGACAGTTTGGCATCTTCAGCATTTGTCAGACACAGTTGTATACATAGCATGTAAAAGGGATGGATCCCTGTACCAGTGCATTAAAATTTTATATTCAGTTTCCCTCACTTGCATACAAATAGAACTGTGGTGAGCTTTGAGGAAAGTAGCTTTCCACTCTTTGTCTGAAAAAGATATATCTAAATCTTTTTCCCAAGCTGTGATAAAGGAAGGGGATGACTGGGAGGTTGGATTCTGCAGTAATTTATATAAAGTAGAAATTGTGTGTGTTGGGCTGCAGGGAGTGACACAAAGCCTCTAAAAAAAAAAAAAAGGATGAGCGGGTTCGGTTCTCAGAGAACCGGACCCTACCGGACTTTGCCTTCTGAGTTCGGTTCCAAGCCTGGCTCGGGTTTTCCTGCCTGACTCGGAAACCCGAACTCGTCAAAACGCCATCATCCCGCTGTTGGATTCTCACGGATTTGGATTCCATATAAGGAGCCGCGCGTCGTGGCCATTTTTACTCCAGACTCGGAGAGTGTATAGAGAGGACGTGTCCTCAGTGTTCACTGTCTGTGTGGGGGCGGGAAAGTGGGGTGGCGAGTCTTGTGCTGTGTTGTGCTGCTCAGTCCAGTCCAGTGTAGTCACAGTGTTGGTGTCCTCTGCTGCCATATATCCAGTGTAGCTGTATAAAGTGGTGCTGTGTTGTGTTGTGCTGTCCAGTCCAGTATAGTCAGTGTATTGTGCTGCATCAGTCTAGCCAGTCACAGTGTTGGTGTCCTCTGTTGCCATATATCCAGTGTAGCTGTATAAAGTGGTGTTGTGTTGTGCTGCATCAGACCAGTGGTAGTGTCCTGTCTCATCAGTCATTCCAGTGACGAGGCAGTCACAGTGGTATACACTGCTGCTATATGTCCACTGCTGCCATATAATAATAATTATAACAACAACCACAAGTGACAAGTCCCTTACAGTGTTGTTGTGTTGTGCTGCATCAGACCAGTGGTAGTGTCCTGTCTCATCAGTCATTCCAGTGACGATATACGCTGCTGCTATATGTCTACTGCTGCCGTATAATAATTATAACAACAACCACAAGTCCCTTACAGTGTTGTTGTGTTGTGCTGCATCAGACCAGTGGTAGTGTCCTGTCTCATCAGTCATTCCAGTGACGATATACGCTGCTGCTATATGTCTACTGCTGCCGTATAATAATTATAACAACAACCACAAGTCCCTTACAGTGTTGTTGTGTTGTGCTGCATCAGACCAGTGGTAGTGTCCTGTCTCATCAGTCATTCCTGTGCCACATATTTTCTCATATAACTCCCAAAAAATAATGGAGAACAAAAATTTTGAGGATAAAATAGGGAAATATCAAGAAGAACCACTTCCTAGTGCTCAAGCTGCTGCCACTAGCCATGACATAGACAATGAAATGCCATCGTCGTCTGCCAAGGCCGATGCCCAATGTGATAGTAGAGGGCATGTAAAATCCCAAAAAACAAAGTTCAGTAAAAAGAACCAGAAAAAGAAATTTAAATCGTCTGAGGAGAAACGTAAACTTGCCAATATGCCATTTACGACACGAAGTGGCAAGGAATGGCTGAGGCCCTGGCCTATGTTCATGGCTATTGGTTCAGCTTCACATGAAGTCCTGCAGGCCATGTCACTGTCAAGACTGAGTAGTCCTCTCCTAACCGGGATTCCTCCGTAGGATCCTTGAGTGGTACGCCTGCTGTTGCTGCCGCTGCTGTTGTTTCTGCTGGGAGTCGATCGTCATCCCAGAGGGGAAGTCGGAAGACCACTTGTACTACTTCCAGTAAGCAATTGACTGTCCAACAGTCCTTTGAGAGGAAGATTAAATATGACAGCAGTCATCCTTTTGCAAAGCAGATAACTGAGGCCTTGACAGCTATGTTGGTGTTAGAGGTGCGTCCGGTATCTACCATTAGTTCAGTGGGACTTAGAGAATTGATTGATGTACTGTGTCCCTGGTATCAAATCCCATCTAGGTTCCACTTCTCTAGGCAGGCGATACCGAGAATGTACACAGACGTCAGAAAAAGAGTTACCAGTGTCCTACAAAATGCGGTTGTATCCAGTGTCCACTTAACCATGGACATGTGGACAAGTGGAACAGGGCAGACTAAGGACTATATGACTGTAACAGCCCACTGGGTAGATGTATGGCCTCCCATAGCAACAACAGCCACGGCACCAGTAGCAGCACCTTGCAAACGCCAACTCGTTCGTAGACAGGCTTTCCTTATGAGGAACACAGCTGACAAACTCTTACGGAAACTGAAGAACATCATCGCAGAATGGCTTACCCCAATTGGACTCTCCTGGGGATTTGTAATATCGGACAACGCCACCAATATTGTGCGTGCATTACATCTGGGCAAATTCCAGCATGTCCCATGTTTTGCACATACAATTCATTTGGTGATGCAGAATTTTTTTGAAAAATGACAGGGGTGTGCAGGAGATGCTGTCGGTGGTTCGAAAAATTGCAGGCCACTTTCGGCATTCTGCCACTGTGTGCCGAAGACTGGAGCGCTAGCAAACACTCCTGAACCTGCCCAGCCATCAACTGAGGCAAGAGGTGGTAACGAGGTGGAATTCAACACTCTATATGCTTCAGAGGATGGAGGAGCAGCAAAAGGCCATTTAAGCCTATACATCCACCTACGATATAGGCAAAGGAGGGGTAATGCACCTGACTCAAGTGCAGTGGAGAATGATTTCCATCTTGTACAAGGTTCTCCAACCCTTCGAACTTGCCACACGTGAAGTAAGTTCAGACACTGCCAGCTTGAGTCAGGTCAATGCCCTCATCAGGCTTTTGCAGAAGCAGCTGGAGAAACTGAAGGAGGAGCTAAGACGGAGCGATTCAGCAAAGTATGTGGGACTTGTGGATGGAGCCCTTCATTCGCTTTGCCTGGATTCAAGGGTGGTCAATCTGTTGAAATCAGAGCACTACATTTTGGCCACTGTGCTCAATCCTAGGTTTAAAGCCTACATTGTATCTCTCTTTCCAGCAGACACAAGTGTGTAGAGGTGCAAAGACCTGCTGGTTAGTAAATTGTCAACTCAAGCGGAACGTGACCCATCAACAACTCCTCCTTCAATTTCTCCCGCCACTGGGGCTGCAAGGAAAAGGATTAGATTTCTTAGCCCGCCTGCTGGTGGTGTTGCAGGGCAGTCAGGAGCGAAAGCTTGCATCTGGTCCAGACTGAAGTACCTGCCAATGATTACTGACATGTCTACTGTCACTGCATTTGATTCTGTCACCATTGAAAGAATGGTGGAGGATTATATGAGTGACAGCATCCAAGTAGGCATGTCAGACAGTTCGTATGTATACTGGCAGGAAAAAGAGGCAATTTGGATGCCCTAGCACAAACTGGCTTTATTTTACCTAAGTTGCCCCCCCCCCCTCCAGTGTGTACTCTGAAAGAGTGTTTAGTGCAGCCGGTAACCTTGTCAGCGATCGGTGTAGGAGGTTACTTCCACTAAATATGGAGAAGATACTGTTCATCAAAATAAATTATAAATTCCTCCGGGAAGACCTTTACCAGAAACTGCCTCCAGAAAGTACACAGAAACCTGTGATGGTGGATTCCAGTGGGGACGAATTAATACTCTGTGAGGAGGAGAATGTACACAGTGAAAGGGGTGAGGAATCGGAGGATGAGGATGAGGTCGACATCTTGCCTCTGTAGAGCCAGTTTGTGCAAGGAGAGACTGATTGCTTCTTTTTTGGTGGGGGCCCAAACCAACCAGTCATTTCAGCCACAGTCGTGTGGCAGACCCTGTCACTGAAATTATTGGTTTGTTAAAGTGTGCACGTCCTGTTTATACAACATAAGGGAGGGTGGGAGGGCCCAAGCACAATTCCATCTTGCACCTCTTTTTCTTCTTTGCATCATGTGCTGTTTGGGGACTAGTTTTTTTAAGTGCCATCCTGTCTGTAACTGCAATGCCACTCTTAGATGGGCCAGGTGTTTGTGCCACACACTTGTGTAGCTTAGCTTGGCTATCCAGCTACCTCATTGCACCTCTTTTTCTTCTTTGTATCATGTGCTGTTTGGGGCCTATTTAGTAAATCTGCCATCCTGTCTGCCACTGCAGTGCCACTCCTAGATGGGTCAGGTGTTTGTGCCGCACACTTGTGTCGCTTAGCTTGGCCATTCAGCTACCTAATTGTACCTCTTTTTCTTCTTTGCATTGTGTGCTGTTTGGGGACTAGTTTTTTTTAAGTGTCATCCTGTCTGTAACTGCAGTGCCACTCCTAGATGGGCCAGGTGTTTGTGCCGCATACTTGTGTCGCTTAGCTTGGCCATTCAGCTACCTAATTGCACCTCTTTTTCTTCTTTGCATCATGTGCTGTTTGGGGACTAGTTTTTTTAAGTGTCATCCTGTCTGTAACTGCAGTGCCACTCCTAGATGGGCCAGGTGTTTGTGCCGCATACTTGTGTCGCTTAGCTTGGCCATCCAGCTACCTAATTGCACATCTTTTTATTCTTGGCATCATGTGCTGTTTGGGGACTAGTTTTTGAATAGTGCCATCTTGTCTGCAACTGCAGTGCCACTCCTAGATGGGCCAGGTGTTTGTGCCGAACACTTGTGTCGCTTAGCTTAGTCATACAGCCACCTCGGTGCAACTTTTAGGCCTAAAAACAATATTGTGAGGTGTTGAGAATAGACTGGAAATGAGTGGAAATTAATGTTATTTTGGTTAATAATACCGTAGGAGCAAAATTACCCCAAAATTCTGTGATTTCAGCTGTTTGTTTTTAGCAAAAATCATCCTGATCCAAAACCAAAACCAAAACATGAAAGGGTGGTTTTGGCAAATCCAAGCCAACACCAAAACACGAAAGTGTAATTAGAACCAAAACCAAAACATAAAACATGAAAAGTGCCAGCCGCACATCTCTACTTAAAATGCCATCTGCTAAAGTCAGTCCTCATTATCTGAAGCAGTGGGATATGGTTGAGAGAGAATAGACGAGATAAATCGCTGGGTAATTGGACACCTAAATATGCGATATAGTAAGATTTCTATAGGAAAGGGAAGGAGTGTTTAAGTATATTCACAGTAGTGGGAGAGGCCAAGATGTTTAAAGCACAGGATTTTGACATGTTAACTTTAAAATTAGAGAGTTTACTAAAAGTGTCCAATTCACTCATAAAATGGGGCAAAGAGGAAACGTGGATGCAATTATCGCAAATATATCGTCTACAAACATCGCTAGTTTATATTCTTTGTCCCCAACGGAAAGGCCAGAGATATGATCGTTGGATCTAATAGCCCTAGCCAGGGCTTCAATACACAGAAAAAAGATTAAAAGAGAAAGGGGACAGCCCTGTCTTGTACCATTTCCAATGGAGAAAGACTCGGAAAGGGAACCATTAACATGAACATACTCTCTCGGTTGACTATAAAGGGCCAGAATCCTACTAAGAGCATGTGGACCCAACCCGATGTGCTCCAGTACCGACCTCATAAAACCCCAACTAACTCTATCGAATGCCTTTTTGGTATCAGCAGATAGTAAATCAGTAAAGGTCACACTACGAAAAGCTAGGTGGATCAAATTTAGAATCTTAGTGGTGTTATCTTTCACTTCCCACCCAGGGACAAATCCCACTTGATTATTGTGTATAAGGGAAGGAAGAAATTCATTCAATCTAGTTGCCATCAACTTCGCAAAGATTTTGACATCCACGTTGAAGAGGGAAATGGGTCTGTAGCTAGAGCACACAGAGGGGTCTTTACCTAATTTAGGGATTACAGTTAACTGAGCTTCCAAGGATTACTTTGAAAAGTGGGTATCTGCAGATATAGAGTTAAAAGCCTGAAGGAGTGTAGGGGCCAATGTGTCTTTGAACATTTTATAAAAAAGTTTATACCCAGGCTTTTACCGGAGGTATATGAGGCAATAGCATGCTCCACCTCCAGTAAAGTGAAAGGTCATTCTAGTATCTCCCTGTCAGAAGGAGGAATAGCAGGGAAGGAAACATTTTCCAAATACTGTAGGCTTTCATTTGGAGGGTGTATAAAAGAAGGTCAGCATTTGGTATGTAAGTTGTAAAAGGAAGAATAGTATTGTTTAAAACAGGTCACTATTTTGGGATTCTTAAAGCATAAGGAGCCCGAACTGTCTTTCATGGTCCCAATAAACAAGGTCTCTCTTTGGGCTTGTAACGCCTGTGCCAGAAGATGACCTGGTTTCTTTCCCCATTGAAAGTATTTAGAACGACATTTG
This sequence comes from Pseudophryne corroboree, assembly GCF_028390025.1. Lineage (NCBI taxonomy): Eukaryota > Metazoa > Chordata > Amphibia > Anura > Myobatrachidae > Pseudophryne > Pseudophryne corroboree. The sequence continues at coordinate 86,031,912 of NC_086449.1, read as the reverse complement.
CAGAGACATAGTTTAGTGCTATCACTGAGGAACTTATTTAACTGGGCTCTCGCTTCGATCAATGCTATGTAATCATCTTTGGAAAGAGGTGATTCTTTTTGAGTCTCAAGAGAGTAAATTTGTTGCAGTAAACAGGTGATATGGGCTGTCCTCTGTTTCTTCATTTAGGAGCCCAATTGTATAAATTTGCCTTGTTAAGTGCACTTATGCTTTTCCCACAAAATAACTTTAGATACATCCACAGTATTATTAACAGTGACATATTCAGACAGTGTTTTTTCGACATAACCTTTACAGTACTTATCCTGCAGTAAGGCTTCATTAAGACACCAGGTCCATTGACCCAGAGAAGGGAGAAGAACTGACAGTGTCATAGACAGGTGCATGGTCAGACCATGTGATCGAACTAATCGATGAATCAACTAGAGAAGGTGTCTATGGCTAAGAAACAGGTAGTCTAGATGAGAGTATGATTGATGTAGGTTAAAGTAGAAAGAATAATCACACCCAGACGGGTGAGGGACTGGGCCAGCTGGAGCTCATAAAAAATTATCTTAACGATATTTGCGTTGAGAGGCTTTAAGGATATTAGAAGAGGAGTCAAGAGAAGGATACACAGTCCAATTCAAATCTAGCCCCAATACCACCGTGACAAGAAAAAGATGTTATAACTGGAGGAGGTGAGTCTGAAAAATGGATGTTTGGTTATGGTTGCAGGCATACATCACTAAAAACGTATAGCAGCACATAAATATTTTACAGTTAACTAGAAGCAACCTACCCGGGACCGGTTTGTGCACAGAAACATCAGACACTGGAAGGTTCCTAGAAAACAATAAGGCTACACCTTTTGATTTGCTATCCAGAGTATTACAATAAAAGACCAAAGGAAATATGCGATTGGTCAATGATGGGCTACAGGCAGAAGTTTAAAAATGTGTCTCCTGGATGAGAGCAATATCGACCCTATCAGACCACAAACACCTAAGTAAAGCGGATCTCTATTCTGGAACATTCAGGCCCTTAGCATTAATTGACAAAAATTTTAATTTACCTGGCAAAGTCATAGAGGCCAGAATACAGTACAGTGCTTCATAGGTCTTGGAACGGCAAAGAAATGAGAGAGAAAGAAGAAAGAGACAAAGCATGAAACTGTTAAAAGGTGGGCACACAGATTTAAGAACAATATGAACATTAAAAGAAAAAAACCCAGCAGTAGTGAGACTGAGACACCAGGGAATTAGCAACCCAAGAGGCATGGTAGCCATATGGGGGTGTTTTGGTAGGGAGTCACTAGGAAGGACGTGTTGTAAGCCAAGTAAATAAGATAAGTAGTAACACATTAAAACGTAGGGGTTGGCTTAAGACTTAAAGTAAACATTCACAACATCAGAAAACAGAATAAATGACTAAACATCCAGAGGGTCTAAATCCTTAAGGCTAGAATTCCAAACTAACAAGTGTATCATATATCTGAACAAAGATAGCAATAGGGTGGATCTCACCAACATGTATCAAAGTGGGAGTCAGCCGCAGCCATGTAGAGAGTAAACTAAAATGTGTAAAAGAAAGACAGGCTTTCAGGGGATACTGGAGTCAACAGGCTGCGACAGCAGTGGATCTCCTCGTTATAGAGCTACCTGCCTCTTGCCATCGGGAACTGTTATTCAGTAGCTGAGGAACTTGCATATTTGGGGTAGTAAATTCCTAGTCAGGGAGTGTAAGTTTTGGTAGGCCTAGTCCAGAACAAAACTTTGGCAAATCAGATGAGGTGTTTAGGGAATGGATCTTCCCAGACAACGATACTTGTAGGCTGAAGGGAAAGCCCCAATTATATTTCAGCTGACGTTTTCAAAGCTCATCTGTCAGTGGCTTGAGAGCTTTCCGCTGCTGAAGGGTGTGCCAAAACCGATATTGAAAGATATGGATTAGTGAGCCATTAAAATCGACTCCCTCCAACAGTCGAACCTTGTGCATGATGTCAGCTTTTTGAGAATAATAAAGTAAACAGCAAATGACATCACAAGGACGATCCGATTGGAGCCCCCTCGGTTTAAGTGCCCGGTGGGCTTTATCAAACATTATGGTGTCACTTAGATCGTTTCACAATATCTTGTTGAAGATCTTCGTTAGGTCGTTCACTAGACTCGACCTAGGGACATCCTCTGATAAGCCTGACACAAATGTTATTCCTCCTTCCTCGATTGTCGAGATCTTTCTGCCGTCTTTGTAGCAATCTAATCTCGGCCAATTGGGCTGAGACAACATCCTGTAAAGACTTCAGATACACTTCTGTTGAGTCTCGACTATCTTCCAAGGTAGACACATGATCAGAGAGATGAAAAATGTCCTGTCTAATAGTAGCCAGTTCACGTCTAATGGTATATTGCAAATCCTGTTTAGTGGCGAGATTTCTCATGAAATTCAGGATCTCGAATATCTCTGTCTCCCGTCAGGAGGAGGTGGTCTCCATTGGCTGGTGGGATGGACTTGGGAGTATCATGAGGAGAAAAGGATGTGCTGGAGGCTGAAAGATAAGCCTTTAGTCTGGATGGAGTGGGTTGGAGAAATGGTCTCATATCAGACTGTGACATGGTCTCTTTCTGTTGAGGTGCATTAAGTTTCTGGGAGGCTTTCTTGTTCCTGACTATAGTGTAGGTAAAAAGTAGATAACAGATGGTTGGAGAGGTCAGGACATACAGTTGGTGCCTGTTTACATAGTACACGGAAAGAAAAGGGCCCCTAACATAGTGACTCTGTGTGAATTAGCATCAGCATGTCATTAAGTAGCTGCAATAAACACCATCGAATACAGTTATACAGCCACCTAACCCCTCTAAGGAGGTGAACGTAAGAGAAAGTGTTCGTGTAAAATAGCTTTCTCACATCCCAGCCCAGATATAGAAATAGATGTGTATTTCTCAATGATATATAGCCAAGTTTTAGAAAATAAAAGTATTGGGTCAAGTACAGGAAGATAAACACAAGGGGGGGGCTCTCATATAAGGACACTAGAAGGTAAATGGAAGTGAGCAGAGCATACAGGGGAAGCAGTGTAATAAACTGCAAACCCAAAATCTCTGAACTAAATTCCATGAATTTGAGCAAGGAAGAGCCAACTGGGAGCAGCAACAGACCTGTTGTATCCCAATATAAGCCCTAGAATAATAGACTCAGGTGTTGTAGAAGGGTGCTATTATAGGGGCAATATGTGACAGCAACTCAAGCATTTGTAACATAGAGAAATGCAATAGGAAACTACTTGGAGCTGCATAGAGAGTGTGGTGTATAACAGGGAAGCAGGAGGAACTGTGTGTGTACAGCAGCAAAAGTCTTAATGCTGTAGCATGTAGCCTCCACAGTCCTCCAAGATGGCCAACACAAGGGAGCTCCAGTGGGGGTCATCTCAGTGATCAGCATCCCCGGCCACATTGCAGAGTGAACAAGCGGCTCCATCTCCCTTCCTCAGCACAGAGAGCCGTGGAGACCACACCAGGGTCCAGGACAGGAGCAGCAGTTGTCAGTGGAGAGAGGTCAGGGCCCGGATCCTAGCCGCACTGCAGCTCACAGAGGTGCACGTGACGTCCCGGCTTCAACCGAGGGGAGCGGGCCGCAACCCACAGGGACAGGTAATCAAAACCTCCAGCTCCGCAGCACTCACCCCCCACTCTAGGGCACTCAGGCAGGCAGGGAGGACCCTTTGAGAGGGGATAGGCACCCCGGGGAGGACAATATCACCAGTGATGGTGACGATATAGCCGGAGCTCCGGGGAGAGACCTCCGTCCTGTTAGCCTGCCAAGCCACGCCCCACTATTTTATTCTAACTTGAAATTGATTATATTTTCAATAAAAAATATTTAAAAATATGTTTATTATATATCTCTAAAAATTCATCCCTGAAGAGTTAAAACTTGCATTAACAACCAGCATTTGTACTGATGCAAACACTTTTTTTAAGATACTTTTTAGTTCTATATAAATCTTACAATGGTTTGAGTATATTTATTTCTATTAACAATACAGCAGAGCGTTATGGTAGATCAATAGGGAGTTCAATAGTAATGGATCACTTTTACAAATGTTCCACTAAGAAGGAAGTTGTTATGAACCACAGGTAGTGGTTCATTCCTATTTTATGTTTAAAGTTCTCTTGCAGGCCAGGATTTCCTTTTGCTCTGGTTTAGAAGATATTTGTTTGCTGTCAGTGGTAGTCTGTGTAATTGCAGCCTGTTTCCATGTGGTTGGTCTCACCTGTCTGCTAATTGCATCTTGTCAGTTTGGAGTTATGCAACGGGGCAGCTGCACAACATAATTAATTAGGCCTCTCTGTTATATGCTGGCTGAGTGCAATTCACAGACGCTGGTGATATTTCTAGGTTTCCAGTCTTCCAGAGTGTTTGAGTTCTGAGCTTGTTCCTGTCAATTCCTGAGCTCCTGTCTAGCAGTGTCTGACTAGCTGCTTCCTGTGTCGATTCCTGTGTCAGTTCCCGTGTCCAGCCGTGAAGCATTCCTGTCCTGAAGTCCTGTGGCTTTGCCTGTGCCTGGTCGAGTTTCTAGCTTCTTGGTGTCCTCCGGTCTGTCGTTCGGGATTCTGCCTGTCCTCCAGTTCTGAGAGTCTGTGTCGGCAGCATTGGGGGTTCCTGTCCGTTTGCCAGTATTTGTACCGGTTGCGTGAGTAGCGGCTTTGCCGCGTCTGTCGGCCTAGGCCGCTGTATTCCTTGGTTGTATCTGTCACTGGTGTTTTGCAGAGGGTTCTGCTTATGCTGTCACCGCCGGTACACAAAAGTATTGTGTCGGCGTGTGGTCAGCATTTCCTTTGTTGTCTTTTCCTTTGGCGGCAAGCCGCACATACATTTAGTTTTAGGCTAGTTAGTAGCCCCTGGCTTTGGTTGTTTCAGTTAGTGTTAGGGTCTCCTGCTCTGTGCTGCCACGTCGTCATGGCAACCGGGAGACAAGTGCTAGCGGAGTAACCTGAGCGTAGCTGATACTCCGGTTCGGGTCTTTTGCTGTGCAGTGGTTACAGGCTCTGTGCACGGCAGGGGATCCGGTGCTGGTTTTTGTGCTCACAGTCTGTGAGGTCTGAGTGGGGCGTGGACAGCACCTGCTATATAAACCCTCTTCTCAGGTTAGGCAGATGCTGCTGAATCTTTGTTGGTTAGTCAGTTCCTGAAAGCTAGCTAGTACTGTGTAAACTTTGTATTTGTTTGTTGCTTACTGCAAATAGGCCTTGGGATTTGGTATTACACTCTGCCAATCCAGACCTAGCAGTAAGACTGGAGTCAGTCGTTTAACCTGCTGGGGTTCTTTTGCTACTCTGTGAACCTAGCAAGTTTGCGGCTGTATTCTCAGACTTGCCTGCCAAAATCCTTTCTCACTGTGCAAGGTGTTCAGGTGTCAGTTTAGTGGCAGTAAGCTGAACCAGTGCACTGCAAGTGAAGACTAGGATTGTGGAGACTCTCCTTGTGTCTATTATTTAATCTCTGACCAAGGAGTTTACTGCCACACCCGTTGGTAACCCTTTAGGGTTTTGCTGTTGCCCTTAGCAACAGCATTTCGGGTTATCTACGTATTAAATCACAACATCTCGCTTCTTTCCATCTGAGCATTCCTAATACTAGGGAGACACCCAGTTTCTTAGCCTTTGGGCTTCTCTGTTCACTTTGTGTTTATTTTGTTACCCTATCACCTTCTGTGTATGTAATGTCATATTCCCCAGTCTGTCTGTGAGTTCATTTGTTTTGCATCCCTCTCCGTTCAGACACCAGTACATTCCTGCTGGCACTGGTGTGCATAACATATTCAGCAGCCTAATACTCCTGTTGAAATTTTGTGGGAATATGGAGCATACCCCTCAAAATACTTTGCAACAGGTGGTCGATCAGGTGCAGGTCCTGACTCGACAATTTAATGATTTGTCCATTAAAATGCACACCTCGCAGGCCGCTGGCGGAGCTCCCGCAGCAGCAGTACCTTCAGGGGTTAAGGAGCCGAAAGTAAATCTCCCGGATCGTTTTTCTGGAGATCGCTCGCAGTTCTTTTGTTTCAAGGAGAGCTGCAAGCTATATTTCCAGCTTAGGCCTCAGTCTTCTGGGTCGGAGATTCAGCGGGTGGGCATAGTGATTTCCTTGCTACAAGGAGACCCACAGGTCTGGGCATATGGGTTGCAGCCTGACTGTCCGTCGCTTAAAAGTGTTGATGCTTTTTTTACGGCACTGGGCATGTTGTATGATGACCCTGACAAGACGGCCTCAGCCGAGGCTCAGATTTCGATCCTTAAGCAAGGGCGAAGGCCAGTTGAGGTTTATTGTACGGAGTTTCGGAGGTTGGCCCATGATACCCAGTGGAATGACCCAGCCCTGAGACACCAGTACCGAAGAGGTCTTTCTAACCAGTTAAAAGACCAACTGGTACAATATCCCTTGCCTGATAGCTTGGATCAGCTCATGCAGTTATCCATTCTGGTGGATAGACGGATGAGAGAGCGCAGGCTTGAAAGGGAGACCGAGGTTTCCTTCTTTCCCAAGGGAACCTCAGACTCTGAGGAATTTTTCGAGGAGCCTATGCAGATTGGGGCTACCCGCCTCTCCTCGCGTGAGAAGACGCGGAGGAGACAGCAGGGGTTATGTTTGTACTGTGGGAATAAAGGTCATGTGGTAGTATCATGCCCAGAAAAGCCGGAAAACTTCAGGGCCTGAGGGTGATGGGAAATATCCTGTCAGGCCAGAAGTCAGAATTTCCCAAGAAGACTTTTATCATTCCGGTGACCTTGAAGATCCTCGGTCAAACTGTCAAGACTGAGGCCTTTGTGGACAGTGGGGCCGACGGGGTTTTTATGGACCGCCAATTCGCCCTGAAACACTCTGTTCCCTTAGTACCCTTGGCATCGGAAATTGAGATTTGTGGGTTAAATGGGGAACCATTATCCCAGGGTAAAATTACCTCTTGCACTAGCCAGATTTCTTTGTTTATTGGAGCCACACACTCTGAAAAATTGTCCTTTTATGTGACTGTCTGTACTTTTGCCCCATTTGTGTTGGGGTTACCCTGGTTAAGGGCCCACAATCCTCAATTTGACTGGGTCTCTGGGGAGATTCTTAGTTGGGGTCCTGATTGTTTCAGGAGTTGCTTGAGCCTTCCAGTCAGGCTTTCGCAGCTAAGTTTGCCAGGATTGCCAGGATGTTATGCAGATTTTGCGGACGTGTTCTCCAAAAGAGTTGCAGAGGTACTACCTCCCCATCGCCCCTATGACTGTGCCATTAATTTGTTGCCGAATGCTAAGCTTCCCAAGAGCAGGTTGTACTCCCTGTCACGTCTTGAGACTCAGGCTATGGCAGAGTACATTCAGGAGAACTTGGCTAAGGGATTTATCAGACCTTCACAGTCTCCAGTTGGGTCGGGGTTCTTCTTCGTGGGTAAAAAAGACGGTTCGTTGCGACCCTGCATCGACTTCAGGGAATTGAACCGTATCACGATTAAAATCTCATACCCACTGCCTCTCATTTCGGTCTTGTTTGACCAGCTTCGTACGGCCACCATTTTTTCTAAGATTGACCTACGTGGTGCGTACAATCTAATCCGAATAAGAGAGGGGGATGAATGGAAGACTGCCTTTAATACCCACTCAGGGCATTATGAATATTTGGTGATGCCTTTTGGGCTCTGTAATGCCCCGGCAGTCTTCCAGGACTTCATGAACGATGTGCTCAGGGAATATTTGGATAGATTCTTAGTTGTATACTTAGATGACATCCTAATCTTCTCCCATTCCCTGGAGGAACATCGGAAGCATGTACGCTTAGTCCTCCAGAAACTCAGAGACCACCGGCTTGGGGCGAAGCTGGAGAAGTGCGAATTTGAAGTTCAGCAAATCGCATTTCTAGGATATATTATCTCTCCAGAAGGTTTCCAAATGGAGGGTTCCAAGGTACAGGCAGTCCTGGATTGGGTGCAGCCCACTAGTTTGAAGGCGCTTTAGCGTTTTCTGGGCTTTGCGAATTTTTATAGATGATTTATCGCTGGATTTTCGTCTATAGTGGCGCCCTTGGTGGCACTCACTAAGAAAGGGGCGGATGTTGCTCACTGGTCTTGTGAGGCCAAAGCGGCATTTGCCCGTCTCAAAAGGGCATTTGTCTCGGCCAAGGTGCTGCGACACCCATATCCAGAGCGTCCTTTTGTGGTGGAGGTGGATGCCTCTGAGATGGGTATTGGGGCAGTGCTCTCTCAGATGGGGGTGTCTGATAATCGCCTTCATCCCTGTGCTTACTTTTCCCGTAAATTTTCGCCTGCCGAGATGAATTATGACGTGGGTAACCGGGAATTGTTGGCTATTAAGGATGCACTCGAGGAGTGGAGACACTGGCTTGAGGGGGCTAAGTTTGTGGTCTCAATTCCCACCGACCATAAGAATTTGGCATATTTAGAGTCAGCGAAGCGCCTCAATGCCAGGCAGGCACGATGGGCTTTGTTTTTTGCTCGCTTTAATTTTTTGATAACATATCGCCCTGGGTCAAAAAACATCAAGGCTGATGCGCTCTCGCTGAGTTTTGCTCCAATCCAGGGGACCACCGAGGAGCCATTGCCCATTGTGTCCCCATCATGTATTAAAGTGGGCATTACCCAGGACCTCTTGTCATTAGTCCTTAGAGCACAGGAGCAGGCTCCTCCAGACCTTCCGGTAGGTCTTTTGTTTGTGCCTCCTAGGTTAAGACAGCGAGTGTTCCTGGAATTCCATGCCAAGAAGTCGGCAGGTCACCCGGGTATTGCCAGAACTCGGGAGTTGCTATCTAGGGCGGTGTGGTGGCCCTCGGTGGCTAGGGATGTGGATCAGTGGGTTCGGGCATGTGACATCTGTGCCCGAAATAAGACTCCTAGAGGGGTTCCTGTTGGCCCATTACATCCACTCTCTATTCCATCTAAGCCATGGACCCACATTTCAATGGATTTTGTGGTGGACTTGCCCAAATCCTCGGGGATGACAGCCATCTGGGTTGTCGTTGACAGGTTTTCGAAGATGGCGCACTTCGTTCCATTGGTTGGGCTGCCATCGGCCAGACGCCTGTCTGAATTATTTATGCTGCATGTTGTGCGCCTCCACGGGTTGCCACTTGATGTGGTCTCTGACCGCGGATCCCAGTTTGTGGCCAAATTCTGGAGGGCATTTTGTTCCGATCTCCAGATTTCTGTCAGCTTGTCTTCAGGCTACCATCCGCAGTCTAATGGGCAGACTGAAAGGGTGAACCAGTCCTTGGAGCAGTTCCTCAGGTGTTATGTCTCCAAGTGTCAGACTGACTGGGTTGCTCATCTGTCCATGGCGGAGTTTGCCTATAACAACGCGGCTCACTCTGCTACAGGGATCTCTCCCTTCCTTTGTGTGTATGGGCATCATCCTAAGGCCAATTCTTTTGACCCCCTGGACTCCACGCCTGGTGGTTCCTCTGTGGTTTCGGTCCTTAGAGGTATTTGGAGGAAAGTGAAGAAAGCCCTTGTGTCTGTGTCATTAGTGACCAAAAGGGTTTTTGATAAGCGGAAGAGACCCTGCAGCTTCAAATTAGGAGACTTCGTCTGGTTGTCTACCAAGAATTTGAAGTTGAGACAGCCATCTCATAAGTTAGGCCCCCGGTTCATCGGTCCTTATAAGATCACTAGGGTTATCAATCCGGTGGCATTTCAGTTAGATCTACCCCGTTCTTTGGGTATCAATAAAACATTTAATTGTTCCCTTTTAAAACGGGCGATTAGTAATCCTTCTTCCAGTGGAAGACCTTCCCCTCTTCTGATACGTGGCCAGAGGGAGTTTGTTGTTGAAAGGATTCTTGACTCCAAGATGGTTCGGGGTCGGCTGTCATTTTTGGTGCACTGGAAGGGGTATGGCTTGGAGGAGCGGTCGTGGGTGCGCAGTTGTGATCTTCATGCCCCCAGACTGTTACGCTCTTTCTTCTCGCAGTTCCCCGATAAACCCGGTGGTAGGGGTTCTTTGACCCCTCGTCAGAGGGGGGGTACTGTTAGGGTCTCCTGCTCTGTGCTGCCACGTCGTCATGGCAACCGGGAGACAAGTGCTAGCGGAGTAACCTGAGCGTAGCTGATACTCCGGTTCGGGTCTTTTGCTGTGCAGTGGTTACAGGCTCTGTGCATGGCAGGGGATCCGGTGCTGGTTTTTGTGCTCACAGTCTGTGAGGTCTGAGTGGGGCGTGGACAGCACCTGCTATATAAACCCTCTTCTCAGGTTAGGCAGATGCTGCTGAATCTTTGTTGGTTAGTCAGTTCCTGAAAGCTAGCTAGTACTGTGTAAACTTTGTATTTGTTTGTTGCTTACTGCAAATAGGCCTTGGGATTTGGTATTACACTCTGCCAATCCAGACCTAGCAGTAAGACTGGAGTCAGTCGTTTAACCTGCTGGGGTTCTTTTGCTACTCTGTGAACCTAGCAAGTTTGCGGCTGTATTCTCAGACTTGCCTGCCAAAATCCTTTCTCACTGTGCAAGGTGTTCAGGTGTCAGTTTAGTGGCAGTAAACTGAACCAGTGCACTGCAAGTGAGGACTAGGATTGTGGAGACTCTCCTTGTGTCTATTATTCCATCTCTGACCAAGGAGTTTACTGCCACACCCGTTGGTAACCCTTTAGGGTTTTGCTGTTGCCCTTAGCAACAGCATTTCGGGTTCTCTACGTATTAAATCACAACATCTCGCTTCTTTCCATCTGAGCATTCCTAATACTAGGGAGACACCCAGTTTCTTAGCCTTTGGGCTTCTCTGTTCACTTTGTGTTTATTTTGTTACCCTATCACCTTCTGTGTATGTAATGTCATATTCCCCAGTCTGTCTGTGAGTTCATTTGTTTTGCATCCCTCTCCGTTCAGACACCAGTACATTCCTGCTGGCACTGGTGTGCATAACAGTTAGAGGGCCCCTTGTTATTACCCTGTCTCAGTTCACGCTTTGTCTCTCTTTAAGACCTGAGGGGGCATCGGAGTTGGGCAGACCTAATCCGCCCTTCAAACGCGGCTGCCATGGGCCCAAGAAACCATAGTCCTGCAAGCGTGAATTGATAACACGGGTAAAACAACGGAGGTAGGGTGCCAGGGGCTATTCCCGTTCCATTTCACCAAATCCAGTATTACGTCCTGGTGCTCTGGACTCACTTCATAACATCTCCCTTGTTCTGAGCACCAGGAACCTAACAGAAGTAAGCCCAATCCTCAATCATATAAAGTTAACAAGCAAGCACTATAATGTTGGGTATGGGTGCCCAGTGGTTGGGATACTGCTGGTCACCATACCGACGCTGGAATCCAGGTGTTTAGATTGCCGGTGGGAAGGGAGTACAATGAAGCCCCTTGCAGGCTTGGTGGCTCACTGCGCTCGCCACAGGTTCTGTTCCCACTCTATGGGTGTCATGGACACCCATAAGGGGGAATAGCCTCTGTCAGTCGGCATGCCGTCTGTGAGGGTTTCCACTGGGCGTGATTCCGGCATCAATATGCGGTCGAACCGCATCCCAAGAAAACCATTTGAAACCTATATGTGTTAAAATGTTACAAATGATTGCAACAGAAATTATCTTGCATAGACACAATGTTTAAGATCTTTCATGTAATGACTAGTCAACCATGTTGCTTGAAATCAAGCTTAAAAAAATACTGTGTGTTCATCTATAGTTAGAAAGAATTCATTATATCAACTGAATGTAGTTCCTGATCCTCCTTTGTCGGTATCCTTATAGGTTTTCTGAAGGGTTGGGTTTGGCTGACTGGCGGTTGGAAGACCACTGGTCACCATACCGACGCTGGGATCCCGGCTGTTAGATGGCCGGCGGGAAGGGTGTGGAAGCGTAACGAGGCCCCTTGCTGGCTCGGTGGCTCGCTGCGCTCACCACAGGTTCTATTCCCACTCAATGGGTGTCATGGACACCCACGAGTGAGAATAGTCCCTCTTGGTCGGCATGCTGACCAGCGGGCTAGTCAGGGTTCTGGATCCCGGCGTCGGTATTGTGACCGCATCCCTTTCTGAAGTGGATGCTTTTTCAGTCAGACAGGTTTGGGATGCCAGGGGTTGGTGCGGCTGGACAATTATACCCACACCCCTGTGAAACAGTTTGTGCTAAATTTGGGTTCAATGAAATTTGTATGTATCCCTTGCATACTAGTTTGTATTGTCCTCTCATCATAATGTTGCCCTGCCTGAATTGCGTCGTGGCTGGGAAGATATGGTTGGAACCCATCAACTGATGAGGAATGAGAAGCAGCCCTGGAATATCCCTGTAGGGTCACCACATCTATCAGATTTCAACCGATTCAGTTATTTCTTTTACACAGAACGTACTTAACTCTTGTTTGCCTGGTGTGGTATCGGAGGTCGGCTTTCTGACCATTGACTCAAGTGAGCTTCTGGTATCTACTTTGGGAGCGTTCTGGGCCCCCTCCTCTGTAGCTGGTGCATGCCATCGCAATAGAGTCTGAGCACAAACTCTATTGTGCCGGTGAAAATCTCTGGGGAAATGGTGCTGTGGCCATTTTCCCAGAGATTTCCTTACTGAGCATGTATGATATTTGTAGAGAGATGTTTCCACTGGTGAAGGTCTCTGGAGAGGTATTTAAAATATAGGTATAGGGTGTGCAATGTGGACCAATGTGCCACTGCTTCTGTGGTTCAGTTATTCTGGTCTCAGGTAAAATATAGTGTCTAATTCTGATATTCCCTCCCCCCCCAACACACACACACACACACACACACACACACAGTTCTTACACCTAAATTCTGCACTCCGGGTGCCAGGCGGGGATGAGGAATTGGACCATTATAGTGTTCAATATGCCACTAAATTATGTGCATTGGCTAGACTCTGTCTGGCCAATTTATGTATGGCATCCTCTGGCCCAGACTTTTCAGCATGGGTTGCATTGGTAAATCGACCGTGTATATATATATATATATATATATATATATATAGTCACACTCACTTTCTCAGTGTACCCAAAAAAGCAAAAATAGCCAGCACTCATGGTTTTGATGAATGAAAAAAAAGGGGTTTTATTCCTTACAGAGACGACATGTGAAATCCAGCATTCACAGCCCGACAGCTGTTTCAACCGGTCCTCGGTTTTCGTCAGGGGCTAGACACACAATTTACTGAGCTCAGCTATAAACACAGTCTTGGCGCCAAATAGCCGATTCAGACAAGCCCACTATGTGGGAGGAGACAGTACGGGACGAGCCTGCAAGCGGCTCACAAGTCACTCCTGCTCCGTAGCGCCGTTGCTAGGATAAACAAACCCGGCGCCGCTTGTAGCGACAGCTCAGTGTTGAAGTGCAGTGAAGTGACGGGTGAATGGATGGCACACCCACAGTAGTTCTACAGTGATAAAACCAAAGTGAAAGTTGGTGCATTCATAGAAAGCGAACACAGAGATAAAATATAATCTCTGGCACGTGACAGAACCCTGTTACAGAGGGAATTGCAATGGATACACAGACTGAACACATTGACTCCCAATGGCCTCAATGAGGAATTTCGTTTAGGATGTTTCCTGTAATTATTTGGGATCGAACACCGCTATTCTTTGTATGACCAATTTATATTGCCATGTTATTCTGGGTTTTGACACCACTGAATGTCATATTTTTCACTGCATGTAGTTGGGCACTATAATTGGAGACACTGTTTTGTGTCACATAGTATGCATGTGGGTGGATCCACACTTGTCTCACAGCCCTATGTATTCATTATACTCACCGGGTTGACCTTTAGAATTATTCCCCTGTTATTTGTCATCATAGCGCATATGGATGAGGTTTGTTCATTGCCATGGTAAGTCTTACAAAAGATCTATACAGCCACACCACACTGGGGATGTCCAGGTCCGTCAGATCTTGGAAACTAAGCAATGATGGGCCCAGTCAGTACCAGCTTCCGAGACTGCCTGGGAATACTGGGTGCTGTATACAAATTATTGAGACTTATGGACTAACATCCTTACCATATGGGCTAACAGAATAGCACTTTAATCATGCTATTTTAGTTATGCTTCCTTATAATATAATTACATGGGCTAATATTGCATATGGGAGCATTGATCTCCATGCTCTTACAATTTGGGTCCCCTATGATCACATGCCATTATACTCGTTAATGATATTTGGCTTCTGTGCCCGGCTCCGCAGTGTTCCCAGATATAGTGTTCACTTTCACGTGCCAGAGATTATATTTTATCTCTGTGTTCGCTTTCTATGAATGCACTAACTTTCACTTTGGTTTTATCACTGTAGAACTACTGTGGGTGTGTCGTCCATTCACCCGTCACTTCACTGCACTTCAACACTGAGCTGTCGCTACGAGCGGCGCCGGGTTTGTTTATCCTAGCAACGACGCTACGGAGCAGGAGTGACTTGTGAGCCGCTTGCAGGCTCGTCCCGTACTGTGTCCTCCCACATAGTGGGCTTGTTTGAATCGGCTTTTTGGCTCCAAGGACCGGTTGAAACAGCTGTCGGGCTGTGAATGCTGCATTTGACATGTCGTCTCTGTAAGGAATAAAACCCCTTTTTTTTTCATTCATCAAAACCGTGAGTACTGGCTATTTTTGCTTTTTTGGGTACACTGAGAAAGTGAGTGTGACTATTTATCTTTGCCTTGCACCACATTCAGGTCTTAACTTGATTTGCTTTGAGTGCTGTCTATTTTCTATTTATTTATATATATATATATATATATATATATATACACACACACACACACACACACACACACACACACACACACATACATATATATACATATATATATATATATATACATACATACAGTATATAACCACACACAACTTACAGAATTATATTGATAGCTCTTTCAGTCAGTTTGCAGGGTTCGGAGCCTGCAGTGAATTGGCAGGGCTCCAGCTACACTGGACAGCATCTACAGTTATTTTCGAGTTTTGAATGTATATCTGTGTGCATGTCCGAGTCTCTATATATATATATATATAGAACAACAGAGCATGTTTTGTGAATATTCTAAAACTGTGGATGCCACTTGTTACAAATATATACAGTACAAGTGTGTCCTTTGTGGGAATTGAACCCTAGCTCATGGGCATGATAACCATTGGCGATACCACTATGCCAAGAGAGCCATGAAGACAGGTGACTAACACCTGCAGTGACACAATGATGTCGCTCATTACGATTTTTTTGTTTAGTGCTGTGTGTCCCAACTCTATTGCTGATTGTAATGATTTTTTTTCTTTTAGAGAGCAGTGTAGAACTCTGTACTGTGCTTTTCTTTGTGTGCGCTGGAGACGCTGAGACAATCTTTTTCTGTGTTCACATTTCTAATGTAGAGATCATCAAAAAAAAAAGTAGTTCTTAAACTACAAGCATCGTTTGACTTTACAATGGAGACTTCACACATGCGAAATGGTGGTTTTCAAAAGCGACACCTGGTGGACAAACACCAGGATTGCACCCAACGGAGACTCAATTCATTACACTGTGACCAAATACACTACGTTGCGACAAAGCGCAGGAAAACGTAATGTGACTGGTTTTTCGCACTACACACCACACAGAGGATAGATGAGCATGGCTACATATGTATGTAAATATATATATATATATATATGAAATTCACACTGAAGGCACCAGGGCAGCGTTTGGATCATAGAACAGAGTGCCGGGCTGACATTGCTGTGTATATATATATATATATATATATATATATATAAAACAACCACTCAACTCCGGCACTCCAGAAGTCCCACAGGACCAACTTGCTCAGGTACCTTCCCCCGGGGGCTCACCCCAGTACACGAACAGGAACAAACGAGGCGGCACTCAAAGACTTAGAAAATGCATCAAACGTGTATTAGTGCTATCAACGTTTCGAAGGGGAGGTGGTCCCCGAAACGTTGATAGCACTAATACACGTTTGATGCATTTTCTAAGTCTTTGAGTGCCGCCTCGTTTGTTCCTGTTATATATATATATATATATATATACACACACACAGTCACCACCTAAACAAATGCAACCGCACATACATAAAATCACACACTTATACACATACATAGTGTCACACACATATCTACTGTATACAAATATATAGTGTACAACTATGTATGTATACATACCCTCCAACAATCCTGATTTTGTTGTGACAGCCCTGCTTTCTAGGTAGGAAACGCTCTCACCTGACAGAGGAAAGCCCAGCAGCTGGTGAAGTGATGTAATTGCACCCTGCCTGACATGAAATGGGGGCATGATGTGTGATCACCAGTGGCGAATTTCCCACGTGAGGCACGTGCCTAGGGGTGGAACTTCTTGGGGGGCAGCACTTGGGCTCATGTTTCATTACTGTCAGTCCAACATTACCAGCAACTACAAAATATTTCCACTCTAATGTACTGTTCACTTGAGATTGAATGGGTAGGACATGGGCAGACATAGCTCTTGGCTTGTTTTATTATTAGGTTATATTATGCTAAAAGAAAAAAAAACAATCTCCAAAAGGAGGGCTTATATTCAAACAATGAGTATAATAAAATTGGAAGGCAGGAGTAGCCCTAGGGGCACACTTAAGGGCCCTACACATATAAAGATCCGCCGCCGAGCTGCTGGACGGCGGATACGGCCGACGGGCGACTCGGCGGTGGGGGGGCAGTGATGGGGGGAGTGAAGTTTCTTCACTCCCCCCGTCACCCGCCTCCATTAAAGTGCAGGCAAATATGGACGAGATCGTCCATATTGGCCTGCATGTACAGCTGAAAGGGCACCAGCGATGAACGAGCGCGGGGCCGCACATCGTTCATCGCTGGTGCCTCCACACTCAAAGATATGAACGTTATCTTGTTCATTAATTAACAAGATCATTCATATCTTTGAGGAATATCGGCCAGTGTGTAAGACCTATAACACCTAAATCCGTCCCTGGTGATCATGCCTCCTTTCCATGTATACGCCAAAGGCTTGCACACAAGAACCCAATATCCACATCCCAAACTCTATAGCCCCCCACCCCCCCAGCCTTAAGTGCCCCAAGGCACCCCAAAGCCTAAATCCAGCTGTGATGCTCTGGACCAATCAGCACGTTTGACCACTAGTGTCGCCAGTCTTGCAAAGTTTAAGCCAGCAGTCGGCGCAACTTTTCAGTGTGCCGCTGATCAGCTGGGTGTGCCTATTACTGTACTTTCAGTGATGATAGCGGCTTTACAGGAGATTTTCGGGAAGCTGCAGATTCCAAAAGAACTCACCTGAGCATGTTTAAGAGCAGTGAAAACATAACTCTGCACATGATCCTAGGCATAGAATGAAGCCTATTACTGGTGAGAGAGGGTACTAAGTAGATCAGGCTTCATTTATAAGTAGCCGAGCAAATGTAATTTCATGCAAATTGATTTTTACAGCAGACAAAATTACATTATTCCTGCAATACAACTGGCGAGTTCCACTGTTGCTTCGTCATTCTGGGTAATGGCCATTCCTCACCTCTTTGCAAATTGTAGGTTATAAGCGCAATGGTGTGGTTTTAATTCGGGGAAGAACAAAAGTGAACACTTAAGGCTGTGAATAATTATATGAAATTAGGAAAAACCAGTTTAGAAAATGTATACTAAAATTGTCTTTTTAAAAAAATTTTTTTAAAAGCAAATAGAATGGGAAAATAACACTGTATCCATACTGTACACTGGCTCTATATGACATCAGGATTATTATATACTGTATCTGTTGCAGGCAAGTCTGGTTGTTTGTAGTCAAGCTGTCTCTGTACTGAGAAACTGCTGGTGATTTTAAACTGTTGTTATAAGCCTGCAGCAAAAACCTGCCTCTCCTGTAGCAGCGTGACATATCCCCAGAGCACTGCTGTGCTATAGCTGAACAATCACCAAGACTGCTACACCCAGGCAGGCTAAGATAAAAATAAACAGATCAATTCTATAGCCATTCATCACTACAGGCAACAGAGTTGTACCCGGCGTCACACAGGATGGAAGGATGATCTCTTTGCTGGCTGTGATGGAACGATAAGTGATCAGAACGGATTCTTGTGGAGTTCACCAGCAGATTCTTGCACCTGAAACAAGTAGGTGGAGCTGCACTACTGTACTATGATCTAACGTACAGGCTTCTAGTGCAACCACAACAACAAATGTATGTATCTGATTAGTAGCGGGCCATTTACAGGGACTGTCATCTGAAGATTTCTTTTGTGAACGTAAATGCATTTGGGACGACATATTTATCAATTATTGGGTTTTAGAGCCGATTATTGAATTCATACCTCTCAACATGACCCTTTCCAGGAGGGACACAGTGCTCTTCTTCTGGACTTTTCCCTTTCTCTATGATTGCCGGCACCTGTGTTGAATAGGTTACTGGATAAGAAAGATGTTTCAGCACAGGTGATGGCTATCATAAATTAAGAGGGAAGTCCAGGAGCAGAGCATTCTGTCCCTCCTGGAGAGGGTGATGTTGGGAGGTATGTGGGCCCTCATTCCGAGTTGTTCGCTCGCTAGCCGCTTTTCGCAGCAGTGCACACGCTAAGCCGCCGCCCTCTGGGAGTGAATCTTAGCTTAGCAGAATTGCGAACGAAGTATTCGCAATATTGCGAAAAGATTTTTCTTTGCAGTTTCTGAGTAGCTCGAGACTTACTCTTCCAGTGCGATCAGTTCAGTGCTTGTCGTTCCTGGTTTGACGTCACAAACACACCCAGTGTTCGACCAGCCACTCCCCCGTTTCTCCAGCCACTCCCGCGTTTTTCCCAGAAACGGCAGCGTTTTTTCACACACACCCATAAAACGGTCAGTTTCCGCCCAGAAACACCCACTTCCTGTCAATCACACTCCGATCGCCAGAACGAAGAAAAAACCTTGTAATGCCGTGAGTAAAATACCAAACTTCTTAGCAAATTTACTTGACGCAGCCGCAGTGCGAACATTGCGCATGCGCAGTTAGCGGAAAATCGCACCGATGCGAAGGAAAAGAACGAGCGAACAACTCGGAATGAGGGCCGTAATTGGAAATTCTTACTAATGCTGTTTGCGGCAGTAAGAAATTAAAATAGCACCTGAATGTATCAAAGTTCCTTCACTGAGACAGGGGCTCTAAATGGAGCCTGTTCCTGTGAGGAGTTCAGAGTGCAGTGAGTGCATCAGCAATCTCTTCACTCCTCTATCAGGACTCCTGTGCATGCGTAAAAAAATCTAAGCTAGATTCAAAAAAAAGTGCACTGTGTCTCTGTACATCTTCCTGAAACACATAGACCCAGAGACAGAAGGCAAATGTTTTTAAAGGGTGCTTAGCTGTCTGCCAGGTGAGCAGAATATAGAGGGTCATTCAGACCTGATCGTTGCTGTGCATTTTCGCACAGCAGCAATCGGGTCTGAACTGCGCATGCACCGGCGCCGCAGTGCGCTGGCGTATGCCAGACAGCTGATGGCTGTCTTAGGCTACCGATCACCTCTGCCTGTATGAGAGGCAGAGGCGGTCGCCGGGTGGGAGGGGAGGGGACAAGACGGCGTCGATTGGCCGCCGTTTAGGGGGCGCAGTCCAGACAATGCAAGCATGCCCGGACCATAGGGGGGGTGGGCTGCTGCAGCTGCGTGATGTCACACGCAGCCAGAGCCGGCCCTAACCAATATGATGCCCTAGGCAAGATTTTGGCTGGTACCCCCTAGCACCACCGCTAGTTCCGCCTCTGACCCTGCACCCCTTTCCCAGCACCATCACCCCCCACCCATAGCAGTCCTTTTTTTTGCTTTCCTACCCCCTGTAATTTAAATAAGAACAGTGTGCACATTTGGCCTTACACATATGCCGCACATTATTAGTGCCCTTATACACATAATGACACACATAGTGCCCCTTACACATATGTTACACATTATTAGTGCCCTTATACACATAATGACACACATAGTGCCCCTTACACATATGTTACACATTATTAATGCCCTTATACACATAATGACACATGTAGCTCCCAGCGTGAGTCAACTGGCAGCTCTGCTAACGTCGGGTGCCTATTTTTTATGAAAATGCATCTTATTTGTATTGCTATGTGGCTAGGATACACAAGCAGCTTCTGCTGATTAAAATGATATGCGGCATGCCTATATACTGTGTGCGACTGTGGCTGTATCTGCATACGAAATGCTACACACAGAATATAGGCATGCCGCATATCATTTTAATCAGCAGAAGCTGCTGATGCCCCTAGGCATACCAGATGCCCTAGGCAATTGCCTAGTTTGCCTATACCTAGGGCCGGCTCTGCACGCAGCCACTGCGACCCTCACAGTGATGAGTAGCTCCCTGCCAGCGCGCAGGAGCTGCGCTGGCAGGGAGCTACTCCTACAGTGCAAAAGCATTGCCGCTATGCAATGCTTTTGTACTTATGCGATGGGGCAGGGAGGGACATTCAGGGTGGACTAGCCCTGTGCTGGGCGTCCCCCCGCATGTCAGGGAAGCTGATCGTAGATGTGCTAAATTTACCACATCTACGATCAGGTCTGAATCACCCCCATAGTGTGGGTGCTAAGGGCAGGGCCGAAAAAAAAAAAGCATTGTGGGTGATAAGGGCAGGGCTGGCAACAAAAATATTGGGGACCACTATACTCCAATCATGCCTCTGGGGGTGCATCTTGCATCTTAGTAGGTACAGGCCAGTTGGGCCACCAGATCACCCCCCCTCCACCCCACCTTTCCTTCCCCTGGTGTATTCAGAACTATCCCCCCTCTCCAGCACCACAACCATGTGTGTCTTCAGCCTAATCCCCCCCTGCTTCACACAGGTTCATTCTCCCTACCCCTCCCCTACCCCCCACCCAACCTGTGTTTAAAATAATCTTCAAAAGATAAATACATTGTGCATGATCTAGTTAATATTAAATTTATGTTTACCAAAATCAATATGCATGCAGGGCCGTAACTAGGTGTGTGCGGAGGGGGCACCACAAATAGCAAAGCAGGGTAGGGGGTGCTGTTGGAGGCACTTTTTCAGTAATCTGTCTTAATTACTTTAACTTTTAGCTTCCCCCTTTTTTGAAGCCCAGCATCCATTTGAAACCTATATGTGATAAAATGTTACAAATGATTGCAACAGAAATTATCTTGCATAGAAACAATGTTTAAGATCTTTCATGTAATGACTAGTCAACCATGTTGCTTGAAATCAAGCTTAAAACAATACTGTGTGTTCATCAATAGTTAGAAAGAATTCATTATATCAACTGAATGTAGTTCCTGACCGCCCCTGTCTCCTACCTTGATCCCTTCTGTCGCTAATACCTATACAACATTTATGAACTCAACTTGAGATTTCTTTGTTATTTAGTCATGCTGTCCTTTATTACCTTTCAAGATTATGACATACCTGGGATTCAAACCCATTGCCTGTGGCATTAGAGATAGACAATCGATTCATTGAGCTATGTGCCCTTGCATAGAAAGTTAGAGAATTTTAAGCTAGAGAATTCTAATTATTTGAAGCTTACCTTGTACTTTGTAAAAAAAAATGATCAGCATTGCGACTGAGCAGATCTATGTAGTGTGTGGCTGCACACTACATAGATCTGCTCAATTGCAATGCTGATTATTTTTCTACAAAGTACCAGTAGCTTCATATAGTTCTCATAGACCCCTTTCACATCTCCAATGCCGGATCCCACCCGGCTTCCCGACCAGGCAATATGCCGGGCCAGTTGCCATAGCGATGGGGGGTGGAGCCGGCAGTGGGGGTGGGGGGTGGAGGCAGCCTTTACACTGCCAATGACCCGGTGTTCAACCCAGGAATAACCCTTCTTATTACCCGGGTTGAATTACCGGGTCAGGCGACCCGGGAATTCTCCAAGGCCCCTTTCACATCACACACTGACCCATGTCGACCCGGCAATATGAGATGTCGATACCAGGTTATTTTTGCGATGTGAAAGGGGTATTAGTTTTTAAGCAGGATCAAATAGCTCAATGAGCAGGGTGTTTGATTAGAATTCAGCAGGTTAAAGGTTTAATTCCTGGGTATGGCAGTATATATAGTGTTATTTAGTAAAGGGTATTGTAACTGAATAAGGGCCCGATACAGACCTGATCACTGTGCTGCAAATTTGCAGAGGACTGCAATCAAATAGTCACCACCCAGTGAGAGTATATGCTGTGAAAAAACTTCGCCAGGCAGCGGACATCAGCAACTCAGTTCACAACTCACTCACCATCTAATTATTTTTCCATACTGTGCAGTCTGTGCATAACCCAGGACTTAGTCCTACAGTGCGATAGAAACAGGCTGATCGGGGCCGGAGCCGATGTCACACACTCTCCTTGAAAACGCTTGGGAACGCCTGCATTTTTCCTGACACTCTCAGAAAACAGCCAGTTACCACCCCCAAAAGTCCTCACCTTGAGAACGCCTTGGGATCAAAATTTTTGCACCATCCTGTGTTGCTGTTTGTCATCATGCCTGTGCATTGCGGGGCATACTCATGTGCAGTCATTCGATATAAGGCCGCTGTGCAATTTTGCACAACTGCAATGAGGTCTGAATCGGGCCCTTACAATGAGCTCTCAAGTGTATGAATGTGGTATAAAGAGGATTTGTGTCCAAATCCATTTTCTTGCAGTGGTCAATAAATCTGCGTGCATTATATGTTTGTGTGTGTATATATAGAAAAAGACACAGATTCCCAAGTGCGCTAATAATGAAGTGTGATTACACAATTCTTCCAGCGTTTATTTCGTTGGAAAATGTGGACTGGAGGATGTTTAGATCTGGGGACCTGTAACAGACACCCCTCACCAGAAAGTCACCCAAACAAGAGGCCAACAGGCCAATTAATAAAAAGTTATTTTAATAACATATGATAAAACATATGAGTTTTGATACACAATTCAAAATATAAAATTATATCCATAAAATACAGCCACAACCAACATGTTTGTAAGATGGATTCTGGATACTCCCTCACCTTTTTCAAGGTGCGAGCTCGAAGGGAGTATCTTCACAAACTAGGGTGCGATTTTTTTTACTGACAAACCAACGCGTTTCGTCTTATCGACTTCATCAGGGGTAACGCATATAGGGAAAAAGGCTAATTTGCTCTTGATAAGTTTATATGGCAGATCGTAACCTCAGAATAGGGATTAATCAAAGTCTCCTTTATCTGGATTTAATAGGTGGAGCTCCTATATTCTGTGACTTCCACACACAGCCAAATTTCTCCAGGATTTATGCCTTGAGACCTATTGAGGAAGTCGCATCTTTTATATCCCTGTGATTGTCAAACCAGCCAATTAAATCTTGAATTTTACGCGAGTCAACATTTGAACCAGAAATATTCTTGGTCATAAGAGTTGGAGACCATACTTTAGTTTGCATAAACGCCGACATACGGTTGTCGGCATTTCCAACGGACTATAACCAAGAGCTTTTTTAGACGGCTCTTAAGGAATTATGTCTAATTAGTTCTAAGGCAATGTCTACAAAAACACTATCATTTTATAGATCTTATATCTAAAAAGGAATACCATTCTAGCTCCAGTTAGGAGCCCGAATATAGGAGCTCCACCTATTAAATCCAGATAAAGGAGACTTTGATTAATCCCTATTCTGAGGTTACGATCTGCCATATAAACTTATCAAGAGCAAATTAGCCTTTTTCCCTATATGCGTTACCCCTGATAAAGTCAATAAGATGAAACGCGTTGGATTTGTCAGTAAAAAAATCGCACCCTAGTTTGTGAAGATACTCCCTTCGAGCTCGCACCTTGAAAAAGGTGAGGGAGTATCCAGAATCCATCTTACAAACATGTTGGTTGTGGCTGTATTTTATGGATATAATTTTATATTTTGAATTGTGTATCAAAACTCATATGTTTTATCATATGTTATTAAAATAACTTTTTATTAATTGGCCTGTTGGCCTCTTGTTTGGGTGACTTTCTGGTGAGGGGTGTCTGTTACAGGTCCCCAGATCTAAACATCCTCCAGTCCACATTTTCCGACGAAATAAACGCTGGAAGAATTGTGTAATCACACTTCATTATTAGCGCACTTGGGAATCTGTGTTTTTCTCTGTATGTTTTTGAGGTCTCCCAACAAAGATCTCTCCCAGTGTGTCGCTCCTGAGTTGGCGCAAGATAAAGATACTTTTGTGTTTTTCTATATATATATATATATCTATCTCTATATCTATCTCTGTATATATATATATATATATATATATATATATCTATATATATATATATATCTATATCTATCTATCTATATGTGTGTGTGTGTGTGTGTGTGTGTTTGTATATATATATATATGAATATATATATATATATATATATATATACACATACATACATACGTATGTATATATATATATATATATATATACACACACACACACAGGTTGAGTATCCCTT
Source organism: Pseudophryne corroboree (assembly GCF_028390025.1). NCBI lineage: Eukaryota > Metazoa > Chordata > Amphibia > Anura > Myobatrachidae > Pseudophryne > Pseudophryne corroboree. The sequence goes on along the minus strand of NC_086449.1, from coordinate 86,007,521 downwards.
ATCCAAAATGCTTGGGACCAGAGGTATTTTGGATATCGGATTTTTCCGTATTTTGGAATAATTGCATTCCATAATGAGATACCATGGTGATGGGACCTAAATATAAGCACAGAATGCATTTATGTTTCATATACACCTTATACACACAGCCTGAAGGTCATTTTAGACAATATTTTTAACAACTTTGTGCATTAAACAAAGTGTGTGTACATTCACACAATTCATTTATGTTTCATATACACCTTATACACACAGCCTGAAGGTCATTAAATACAATATTTTTAATAACTTTGTGTATTAAACAAAGTTTGTGTACATTGAGCCATCAGAAAACAAAGGTTTCAGTATCTCACTCTCACTCAAAAAATTCAGTATTTCGGAATATTTGGATATGGGATACTCAACCTGTATATACACTGCTCAAAAAAATAAAGGGAACACTAAAATAACACATCCTAGATCTGAATGAATGAAATATTCTTATTAAATACTTTGTTCTTTACATAGTTGAATGTGCTGCCAATAAAATCACACATAAATTATCAATGGAATTCAAATTTATTAACCCACAAAGGCGGAGGTAGCATTCCTGCTGCTGGGTTGTTGCCCTCCTACGGCCTCCTCCACGTCTCCTGATTTACTGGCCTGTCTCCTGGTAGCGCCTCCATGCTCTGGACACTACGCTGACAGACACAGCAAACCTTCTTGCCACAGCTCGCATTGATGTGCCATCCTGGATGAGCTGCACTACCTGAGCCACTTGTGTGGGTTGTAGGGAGGTCATACGGGCAACGTGGAGGCCACACACACTACTGAGCCTCATTTTGACTTGTTTTAAGGACATTACATCAAAGTTGGATCAGCCTGTAGTGTGTTTTTCAACTTTAATTTTGAGGGTGACTCCAAATCCAGACCTCCATGGGTTAATAAATTTGACTTCCATTGATAATTTTTGTGTGATTTTGTTGTCAGCATGTTCGAACAAAGTAATTAATAAGAATATTTCATTCATTCAGATCTAGGATGTGTTATTTTAGTGTCCCCTTTATTTTTTTGAGCAGTGTATATATATATATATATATATATATATACACACACACACATACACATAATGTGGGAAGGGGCATCATAGCATGGGCTTTCTCTGGGATCAATCTTGTCATTCCACTTCCCGACGAGGCATGCTCCTTATGTCCGTAATAAAAAAATTCTCTGCCAATTCTCTTTCTGGCACAGGACACCAAAAAGTCTAGTTACGGCTCTGCATGCATACATTTATTTGCAAAATGTGTGTATTTGAGAATAACTTAATTCATTGTTCACTGCGTTACAACAATCTTTACTAGAATTCTTATCCTTATTCTCACATTTAGGGGTGTATGTACTAAGCCTTGGAAAGAGATAAAGTAGAGAGAGATAAAGTACCAACCAGGGTCCAGACGATCGGGATGCCGGTGGTCATGTGACTGGTGACGGAATCCCGACACCACTCGGAATCCCGGCACCAGAATACCGACCGCCAACATCGGGGGTTAGCTGTAGCTACCACTGCCTGAGTTTTAGCCCTAGTCCCCCCTGTTTTTTTAGCCCCAGCTACTACCCCAGGTGGGTTAGGGTAGGGGGCAGATGAGGGGTAAATTAATTACCCCATCTACTGTTGGCTTTCCTAAGGTTGAGATACTCGTGTCGGTTATGTGGCCGCCGTCATCCTGACCACCAGGATCGGGTATCACACCCAACCAACTGGCTCCTATCAGTTTCCAAACACAGACTGTAACATGGTAGTTCAGAGCTGATTGCTTGGCACCTTATCTCTCTGCAAGGCTTACTACATAGACCCGTATGTGCCCTACATGGAAGACCCATATACCCATCCCGTGTATGTATGTGTATATATATATATACTATGTATGCACCCTGGACTGCTGAAGATCACAAGACCTAATTCAGCATGGACCGCAATTTAGAGATTTCACAATTTGGCCAATTATCGGAAGACTGCGCATGTGCTGTGTACGCAATGTGAATGCACCATAGCTGCTTTGCCATCACGGTGCATTCGCAATTTTAAAGTGAAGTGATTGACAGGAAGTGAGCATTCGGGGGTGATATCATGAGGCTTCTGAAATGAATTGCCTGGAAGCATTACAACAATACTGTGGGCGGGATGTACTAATGCACATCACCACCCATCACCACGCAGTGACACGATGCTGATCGCATATGTAATTTCATAAATGCAATGAGCATTTCTCTTCCAATAAGAGCTGTCCTCTGCGATGTGCAGCGGCAGCCTGACTTCCGGGACTCGGCCCCGGGAGTCAGTCTAAGCATGCGCAGGTGGACGGGGGCGGACACGAGCCATGCTGGGAGGGATCCAATCAAATCCCTCACACAGCGCTGCGGAGAGAAGCTCATTGGATTCTATGGGGTATCGCCAGCAGATGCTGGCGAACCCAGCCGCGCCACTGACCAGGTGGCCGGGGGATAGAACAATAGGAAAATGCAGTAAACGGGGTTTACCACACTTTCCATTTAGTACATCCCGCCCAGTGTGTCTCACCCCCCAGTTTGCTTACTGATCGTGACTTTGAATCAACGAATGTAGCATTAGTCTGACATTGTAGGCTAGTGCTCTCCCTCCCTGTATCTACCAGCTGTCTGGCAGTTTATCACTACTCCAAGCATAGGATTGAGCATAGCACAGACTTTGAGCACAGTCTGTGTTCTCACCTGTCTGGATATACAATTGGTTTGTTTTCAGTAAATCTAGGAGTAAGCACCATTAACACCAACTTGTGAGGGATTGCTCATGACTAAGTTTACAAAATATTAATATCACCACTTTGCATACTGGACACGGTGTTCTCTCATTTTCCTGACAGGGTCCATTTTTCCAGAAGTGATTGCTTTTTAATAGTTAATCTGCTCCAATTAGTGGGTTATCTCCAGTGGTGCAAGTAGAAAAAATGTCTTACAGGTACTGTGTGCGCGTGCGCCAAAAAATGGGTGTGGCCAAATGCCACATGGGGTGTGGCAAATGAAAATGGGGGTGTGATACTCATATGGGGGGGGGGGGATCAGATACACATATGACCCCAATAGTGCCAGATACACGTTGCCCCACAGTGCCAGATATACATTGCCCCACAGTGCCAGGTACACATTGCCCCACAGTGCCAGGTACACAAATGCCCCCACTGTGTCAGATATACATTGCCCCCCAGTGCCAGATAAAGACATGCCCCCACAGTGCCAGATATGCCCCCAGTGCCAGATACAGAAATGCCCCCAGTGCCAGATACACATGTTCCCACAGTGCCAGTTATGCCCCCAGTGCCAAATACAGAAATGCACCCACATTACAGATACACATTTCCCCCAGTGCCAGATATGCCCCCAGTGCCAGATACAGAAATGCCCCCAGTGCCAGATACACATGTTCCCACAGTGCCAGTTATGCCCCCAGTGCCAAATACAGAAATGCACCCAGTGCCAGATACACATTTCCCCCAGTGCCAGATATGCCCCCAGTGCCAGATACAGAAATGCCCCCACAGTGCCAGATATGCCCCCAGTGCCAGATACAGCGATGCTCCCAGTGCCAGATATGCCCCCAGTGCCAGATACACATGTCCCTCCAGTGCCAGATATGCCCCCAGTGCCAGGTACACATGCCCCCCCATCTGCTTACCACGCTGCTGCTGTCATCCTGTTCCTGTGTGTGAGGGGCGGAGAGCGCAGCATGCGCCTCTCCTGCCCCTCAGTCTCCGGCGGCGGTGCGGGTGTCACTCTACCTTCAATTAGACACTGATCCGTTAGCCAATCAAAGCTCACGGTCCGGCAGCCAATCAGGAGCCTTGGCTGCCGGTCCGCAAGCTCTGATTGGCTCACAGGCCGGCGCCGAATTGAAGGTAGACACTGAGGGGCAGGAGAGATGCACGCTGCGCTCTCCTCCCCTCATGCAGCAGCAGCGGCGTGGTGAGCAGCAGCGTAGGGAGGGAGGGAGTGGCGGCGGTGGGTACGGTGTACCCACGGCTAAATTCTTAAGGGTACACAGTACCCACGCATACCTGCCCACTTGCACCGTTGGGTATCTCACCGCTTCCTGTTATTCCTAGAAGGAGCTACCATGGAGAAACCTCAGATTTCTCCAGCAGTGCCCCTGATCAGGGTAGATATAGCTTCCCCATACTGTAGTATGGGGAGAGCAATTCATAGAAGCACGGAAAGCTTAGCTTTCCATTTCGCTTCTCAAATAGCCTTCTTCATCTCAGGATGGCGTAAGGAGGATGTGTGGAGAAACACATCGGAGACTGCTGTCTCCCCACCTCCTCCCCCGCTTCTCCGCCCCTTCAATGACACCGACCAATCACATGCGCCCTCTGCAGTAGCTCCGCCCCTTTGTTTCCATATAATGCACTGCCTTTTAAGCAATGGGTAACAAAGATCTGATAGAGCTTGTTAACCCACTGCTTTGTTCCAACAGCCCCGGACCTCATGTGTCCGACATCTTTGTACTCACTGGAGAACATAATATATTCACATTTTCCCCGCAGCTGCTATAGTTAGGTAGGTGACCCATCATATTCATATGCATATGCTGGGTCACCTCCTCCTTACAGCCCCCTGTGCCACTCGCTTTGCCCCTGCACCACTGTGGTTACCTGCTGCTGGCTCACTTGCCTAAGGTGCAGGAGAGCTGGGAGGAGGGAGGAACCGCAGTAGCAGCAGCGCGCAGTGCAAAGGGGTTCAAGGGGAGAGCAGCAGCAGGCCAACAGCTTCCAGTGCGGGAGGTGCATAGGGGTCCGGCGGAGGCACTGAGGTGCAGAGGTGCTTGGAGGCACTGAGGTGCAGAAGTGCCTGGAGGCACTGAGGTGCTTGGAGGCACTGAGGTACGGAGGTGCTTGGAGGCACGGAGGTGCAGAGGTGCTTGGAGGTGCAGAGGTGCTTGGAGGCACTGAGGTGCTTGGAGGCACTGAGGCGCAGAAGTGCCTGGAGGCACGGAGGTGCTTGGAGGCACGGAGGTGCTGAAGCACGGAGATGCTGAGGCACGGAGGTGCTGAGGCACGGAGGTGCTGAGGCACGGAGGTTCTTGGAGGCACGGAAGTGCTGAGGCACGGAGATGCTGAGGCACGGAGATGCTGAGGCACGGAGGTTCTTGGAGGCACGGATGTTCTTGGAGGCACGGAAGCCACAAGGATACGGGAGCTCTGGAGATCACAACTACAACAGCAGTAAAACTGAAACACGGCAGCTGTGGTTTTCAATGGAGACTATGGAATACAGTACTGTGCCTTTAAGATAAACCACTACAGCTGTGCCTTTACATTGAGACTCATGGAAACAATGAAATCAGTGGCAACACAAAAGTAAACCAAACAGGGTAACAAGGGAACAGTTTCCACAGGAACTTAGGTACAAAGGTTACCTTTAGTGAGCTCAGCTTTAAGACTCACACAGAGCTGTGTGTGACACGAGGAACTGGCCCAGTTTCCAACTCAGCCTCCTGACTTATACTTCCTGGTCCTTGGTGATTGGTGAGCAGGATTAGGTGATGCAGAGAGTCTCAGGCTGGCAGAGGATTGGACAACTCTGGCTCAGGTGAACAGTCAATGTCATGTGACTACTCTAGACTAGGCTGTGATGTAGAATGAGGCCTAGCAGGCCGAGAGAACACTGAAGCCTGAACTTCTGCAAAACATAAGATGCTGGCTTTTAGGCCTAAACTACAGATTACTGAATTCAGCCTCACACAGGAGCTCACCACAGGTGGAGCTAATTAACTATTACCTTTCAGGCAGAGAACTCAGGAAAACTCAGTGCTGACATGCTGTTTGACTCAGTGAGTAAAAAGACACAGGATCCAGGACAGATGGCAGGGGTAAGTCACCAAATATGAAACCTACAGTCAGGATTGTGACAGTATCCCCCCTCTTCAAGGGTGGACTCCGGACACCGATCTTGAATCTTAGAGGAACTTGAGAAATTCATACTGAAAAATGTAGGACCTTCGTTGATGCCTCTTCTTCTTCTTACGGGAACATTTGGTTTTGACCAAGGGCAGCGGAATCTCCTGTAAAGAAAAACCTTCCTTAGAAAACATGGGGCCTCCCATAAAAGGAGTAGCATCATGAACTGTATCAAATTCAGAGTCTGAGTCCAAGTCTAATGGAAGATATGAATCTCCCTTAGATACACAGTTTGCAGATGAAAAGGAGGTGCACTGGAGTTTTAAATTCTCTGGGCTAGGAGAGACTCCAACATGAGCAATTTTAATGGTCGGATTCTTACCGAAGGAGATTCTTAGATTATCCCTGGGAGGACAGCACAAACTTCCTTCTGCATTCCCTTTAGAGCATGATTTTTTTACAGAGTCAGATTCCAAAGGTTTAGGACCAAATTCTTTAACCACAGCATTACTAAAAGTCTGTAAGTCATGGAACACCGGATCATTACTCTCAAAAAGCATGTTGGCCCACTCCAAAGCTCTTCCTCTGAATGCCAGGAACAGATATCGAGTAACGTTGGAAGGAGTTACTGCACCTGAAGGATCAGACTCCATCCGAGAGAGAAATTGTTCAACCAGAGCGGCATATTGCAATAAATCTCCATCAAAGTAAATAGGTGGGACGAAAGCTTAGAGGCTGAAACTGGAGAAAACTTTGGCTGGACGAGTAGGACTGGATTGGATCCGAGGATACTCGAATTGGCTGGAGCCAACGGAGACTGACCAGGCTGGTCCTGGAGTATTGCTGGACCGGCAGGAGCCCCCTCTTCACGGGGCTGGGCTGAGGCAAGAGCCCCCTCTTCACGGGGCTGGGCTGAGGCAAGAGCCCCCACTTCACGGGGCTGGGCTGAGGCAAGAGCCCCCACTTCACGGGGCTGGGCTGAGGTAAGAGCCCCCACTTCACGGGGCTGGGCTGAGGCAAGAGCCCCCACTTCACGGGGCTGGGCTGAGGCAAGAGCCCACACTTCACGGGGCTGGGCTGAGGCAAGAGCCCCCACTTCACGGGGCTGGGCAGCACTCTGTAGACTCCCTGGCTGGGCAGCACTCTGTAGACTCCCTGGCTGGGCAGCACTCTGTAGACTCCCTGGCTGGGCAGCACTCTGTAGACTCCCTGGCTGGGCAGCACTCTGTAGACTCCCTGGCTGGGCAGCACTCTGTAGACTCCCTGGCTGGGCAGCACTCTGTAGACTCCCTGGCTGGGCAGCACTCTGTAGACTCCCTGGCTGGGCAGCACTCTGTAGACTCCCTGGCTGGGCAGCACTCTGTAGACTCCCTGGCTGGGCAGCACTCTGTAGTCTCTCTGGCTGGGCAGCGCTCTGTAGTCTCTTTGGCTGGGCAGTGCTCTGTAGTCTCTTTGGCTGGGCAGCGCTCTGTAGTCTCTCTGGCTGGGCAGCGCTCTGTAGTCTCTTTGGCTGGGCAGTGCTCTGTAGTCTCTCTGGCTGGGCAGCGCTCTGTAGTCTCTTTGGCTGGGCAGCGCTCTGTAGTCTCTTTGGCTGGGCAGCGCTCTGTAGTCTCTCTGGCTGGGCAGCGCTCTGTAGTCTCTCTGGCTGGGCAGCGCTCTGTAGTCTCTCTGGCTGGGCAGCGCTCTGTAGTCTCTCTGGGGCTGGACCCTCTGAACCCCTCACTGGGGCAGAAGACGCGGACGCCCCTCCTTGGGCTGTAGACACGGACGCCCCTCCTTGGGCTGTAGACACGGACGCCCCTCCTTGGGCTGTAGACACGGACTCCTCTGTGACTCTAAATGGCTTAAACATTCTTCTCTGGACACCTAACTTGAGATAAGGTCTTTTAATCACCGGACCCAAGTCATAAATTTGAGTCTCTTTCAGAGTAGCCATCTTGATACCCCCATCAGCAGTAGCAGGATCGGCTACTGTGGATGACTTGTAGACATGAGCACTGTGATACATTTGTCACCATTCCCTGGCTTACGAAGAATGCAGTCTTTAACAAAGTGACTGGAATTTCCACAGTAAAGACAGAGGTGTAGCTCCCTACGCCGCTGACGTTCAGCTTCAGAGAGTTTGGGCCGTGGATAGCTCTGATGAACAACTTTTCCTTGCACAGAGGAAGAGACTCTATTAACTGGATGGGACAAAACAGGATCAACAACGTTGGTAGTATTCCTGAAGAGATCAGGCATCACAGAAAGAATACTAGACAAAAGTTCTTGTAACTGTAATAACATCTGGTAGAAAAACTGCAATTGGTCAGGAGTCTTAATGCAGAAGGTCAGAGAATCTCTGGAGAAAGAATTCCGCTGCAGACACTGTGCTAATTGATGCTGAGTCGACTCCAGACCTTCCAAGCGTCCTGCAATATTGCTTAGGAGGTCCTGCGTCAGACAAACACTTTCGTCCGGGTCCACGTGGCCAGTTCCTACTGTCATGACTGAGGTTTTGTGAACCCGGTGTTAGTGAAGTCTGTTCGGGTGACTGGAGGACTATGTAAATACTTTCACTGACCTGGTTTGGAGGTGTTGTGGGCTCGGGGTTTCTTCCGGTGACCAGGAAGAGGGACCGCAGCAGAGATGACTGAATCTAGGTTTTCCTCATGCAGGATTTGGTCGGTAGACAGGAAGCAGGTATGGATGCTGGAGGTCTCCTGAAAGACAGAACTTGAAAAAGGTGCTGAGGAAAGAATTAAGGAGTACCGGATGCTGGAGACACCAACTACGCTTGTGAGCACTGGGTTTTTGGAGGCACTGAGGTGCTAGGAGGCACTGAGGTGCAGAAGTGCTTGGAGGCACTGAGGTGCTTGGAGGCACTGAGGTGCAGAAGTGCCTGGAGGCACTGAGGTGCATGGAGGCACTGCGGTGCTTGGAGGCACTGAGGTGCAGAGGTGCTTGGAGGCACTGAGGTGCAGAGGTGCTTGGAGGCACTGAGGTGCAGAGGTGCTTGGAGGCACTGAGGTGCAGAAGTGCCTGGAGGCACTGAGGTGCTTGGAGGCACTGAGGTGCTTGGAGGCACGGAGGTGCTTGGAGGCACGGAGGTGCAGAAGTGCCTGGAGGCATGGAGGTGCTTGGAGGCACTGAGGTGCAGAGGTGCTTGGAGGCACTGAGGTGCAGAGGTGCTTGGAGGCACTGAGATGCTTGGAGGCACTGAGGTGCTTGGAGGCACTGAGGCGCAGAAGTGCCTGGAGGCACGGAGGTGCTTGGAGGCACTGAGGCACAGAAGTGCCTGGAGGCACGGAGGTGCTTGGAGGCACGGAGGTGCTTGGAGGCACGGAAGTGCTGAGGCACTGAGGTGCTGAGGCACGAAGGTGCTGAAGCACGGAGATGCTTGGAGGCACGGAGATGCTGAGGCACGGAGGTGCTGAGGCACGGAAGTGCTGAGACACGGAGGTGCTGAGGCACGGAGGTGCTGAAGTACGAAGATGCTGAGGCACGGAGATGCTGAGGCACGGAGGTTCTTGGAGGCATGGAAGTGCTGAGGCACGGAGATGCTGAGGCACGGAGGAGCTGAGGCACGGAGGTTCTTGGAGGCACGGAGGTTCTTGGAGGCACGGAAGCCACAGGGATACGGGAGCTCTGGAGATCACAACTACAACAGCAGTAAAACTGAAACACGGCAGCTGTGGTTTTCAATGGAGACTATGGAATACAGTACTGTGCCTTTAAGATAAACCACTACAGCTGTGCCTTTACATTGAGACTCATGGAAACAATGAAATCAGTGGCAACACAAAAGTAAACCAAACAGGGTAACAAGGGAACAGTTTCCACAGGAACTTAGGTACAAAGGTTACCTTTAGTGAGCTCAGCTTTAAGACTCACACAGAGCTGTGTGTGACACAAGGAACTGGCCCAGTTTCCAACTCAGCCTCCTGACTTATACTTCCTGGTCCTTGGTGATTGGTGAGCAGGATTAGGTGATGCAGAGAGTCTCAGGCTGGCAGAGGATTGGACAACTCTGGCTCAGGTGAACAGTCAATGTCATGTGACTACTCTAGACTAGGCTGTGATGTAGAATGAGGCCTAGCAGGCCGAGAGAACACTGAAGCCTGAACTTCTGCAAAACATAAGATGCTGGCTTTTAGGCCTAAACTACAGATTACTGAATTCAGCCTCACACAGGAGCTCACCACAGGTGGAGCTAATTAACTATTACCTTTCAGGCAGAGAACTCAGGAAAACTCAGTGCTGACAAGCTGTTTGACTCAGTGAGTAAAAAGACACAGGATCCGGGACAGATGGCAGGGGTAAGTCACCAAATATGAAACCTACAGTCGTTGACTGTGTGTGCCCAGGAGTGTCCCCAGGTGCATCATGCTCTGAGATGGGACCAGCTAGGATTTCTTCCAATTGATGAGCCACCCGTGGGCTTGTAGGAAGCTTACCGTCAGTTGCAGATGACTGAGGAGGACATAGTGGGAGCAAGTCGTTCATATACGGCAGGATCCTGACTCCCTGACGACGGAGATGGGCCGTCATTATGGCCATGACCTTGGTGAAGATCCGAGGAGCCGTAGCCAGTCCAAATGGTACAGCCTGGAACTGATAGTGGAGGTTGCCAATAGCAAACCACAGATACTGCTGATGCGACATGACAATAGGTATACGCAAGTACGCATCCTGTATATCCAGGGATACCATATAGACTCCGGGTTCCATAGCCAGTACAATTGAGCACAGTTTTTCCATACAGAACTTGGAAACTCTCGCAAACTTGTTCAGTGATTTGAGGTTGAGTATAGGCCAGAAATACCTATTGGGTTTCGGAACTAGAAACAGGGTCATGTAGAAACCTCTGCCTTTCTCCTGTATTCAGGAGGGAACCCACAACCTTTTGCAGAGCTTGTGCCTTTAACGGATCTGAAGGGATAACTGTGGTGCAAAACTGGCGAGGGGGACATCTCTTGAAGGAGACTGCGTACCCGTGAGAGACGACTTCCCACACCCATGCGTCTGAAGTGGTCTTTATCCAGACCTGGGTGAACTGCAGAAGTCGGACTCCCATCCTGGAGTCCTCCAGGGGGAGGCCCGCACCGTCATGCAGCAGGCATGTCTTGTTTAGAAGCAGGCTGACAGGCCGCCCAGGACTGCTTTGCCTTGGGCTTAGTGGTTTTGGGAAAACGAGATTGTCTCGGATATGCTTGACCTTTTGCTTTCCCTTGAGGCTGAAAGGAACAAAAAGTGGTAATTTTAGACTTCTGTGCAGAAGGATTAGTAATTTGGAGAAACTCAGTCTTAGCAGCCGCCAATTCAGACACAATTTTATTTAGGTCTTCCCCAAACAAAATGTCCTCCTTAAAGGGGAGTACCTCCAAGATCTTTTTGGAGTCTAGGTCCACCTTCCATGACCTCAACCACAGAATACGGCGAGCCAGGACAGACATAGTCTATTCCTTGGTGGCCAACACACCCGCCTCAGAGGACGCCTCCTGAATGTAATAGGCAGTGGTGGTAATGTGAGACAGGTACTGTCTGGCATTGTCATATATATCCTCAGGCAGCTCATCCTCTAATGCCTGAACCCACGCTTCAATTCCTTTTGCAGCCCAAAAGGCCGCACCTGTAAGGGAGTAAATAGACTTCAGGCATCCCTCCACACGCTTATCTGTCAGTTCCTTCAGTGAGGTGACAATGGTGATAGGCAGAGTGGATGACACCACTAGGTGAGTGACATGAGAATCCACCAGTGGTGAATTTTCCCACTTGTTACATAACTCTGCAGGGAGAGGATAGCAAGCCAAGGCCCGATTAGACAGAGGGAATTTCTTCCCTGGATTAGACCACCAAATGGTCAGATTGGGGTAATAGATTTTTAAACACCTTCTGCCATTTGAACATATCAGTTTTCTTAGCCACAGTAGTGGAATCCTCATCATTAGTGATTTTAAGGATTTGCTTAATAGCAACAACAAGGGCAGGGACATCAAGTTGCAATGGAGAATCCTCGTCAGAAACACCGGATTCAGTGTCTGACAGTACAGTATACTCCGCCTCCTCTTCAGATGAAACATCTAAGAGATTAGTGGATTGTGAGGAGGAAGCAGCCCGCTTAGATGACCCAGAGACACAAGAGTAACCTGAAGTAGATTTTTGCCTGACCAAGGAACGAGTTAATTGCTGCATCTGGTTAAACACATTTTCCACACAAGGCGGATTAACCATAGGGACAATTTGTGGCTGTAATGGCACAGGTGGTCCCAAAGGGAGCGTAAGGCGTTCCACCAGAGTACCCAGTAGGTTTGTGAATGCAGCCCAGGTGGCTCCTAATTGGTTATAGGAGCTGCGGACTGACTGGGAGATGTATGGCACATAGTACACAGACCATCATACACAGCTTCCCCCTCTGGGAAATCTTTGGCATATGCTCTGCATGATGCAGGAGCGTCCACAGACTTTCTACCCTTCTTGTTAGACATTGTACACAAATGCAATAACAGAGCGATTTAGTATAATAAAGCCAGACAGAGTACAATACCTGCGATTAAAACCGTTAGTATGTGACTGTAGACACAGTAAAGAACACCAGCGATTAAGGCCCTCATTCTGAGTTGATCACTCGCTAGCTACTTTTAGCAGCCATGCAAACACATAGTCGTCGCCCACGAGGGAGTGTATTTTTGCTTTGCAAGAGTGCGAACGCCTGTGCAGCCGAGCGGTACAAAAATATTTTGTGCAAAACAAGACCAGCCCTGTAGTTACTTGTTCTGTGCGATGATTGCTGTGACGAAGGTCCCAGAATTGACGTCAGATACCCGCCCTGCAAACGCCTGGACATGCCAGCGTTTTCCCCAACTCTGCCAGAAAACGGTCAGTTGACACCCATAACCACCCTCGACCTGTCAATCTCCTTGCGTTCGGCTGTGCGAATGGAATTGTCACTAGAAGCAGTGCAAAACAACGATGCTCTTTGTACCCATACAACGCGCGTGCGCATTGCGGCTCATACGCATGCATAGATTTCTGTTTTTTTAACTGATCGCTACACAGCGAACAACGGCAGCTAGTGATCAACTCGGAATGAGGGCCTAAATCCGGTATTATGTGACTGATTACACAGTAGAATATATGTAATGGATAAATACTGTGACGCACTATATATATGACCCTGACGCACCTAGGAGGTCATTCCGAGGTGATCGCTAGCTGCTTTTGTACGCTGCGCAGCAATCAGGCAAAAAAACGGCACTTCTGCGCATGCATATGCGGCGCAATGCGCATGCACGTCGTACTATTACAACGAATGATGTAGTTTCACACAAGGTCTAGCGTAGCTTTTCAGTTGCACTGATGGCCGCAGAGTGATTGACAGGAAGAGGGCGTTTCTGGGTGTCAACTGACCGTTTTCAGGGAGCGTCGGAAAAACGCAGGCATTCCAGGAAAAGTGCAGGCGTGGCTGGGCGAATGCAGGGCGTGTTTGTGACGTCAAAACAGGAACTGAATAGTCTGAAGTGATCGCAAGAGCTGAGTAGGTCTGAAGCTACCCCCCCAAATATCTTCTCTTCTTCCCCAGCAACAAGCCATATCAAAGTATTTGAACAACCATTTCATACAATTTATCTTTTCACTTGTACCTTGTAGCAGTTCATATTATTCACTTATTATAACCATAAATAAAGTTGGCTCTTCAAGGGCACACATCACCCTAGACACCCTTCAGTAATTATCCACTAATTTCACAGTCCTACCAAATTTCCTGCCCTCACAACAACACTGGTCATTTGGCCAACTACAGTAATGATCATCCCTCACGCTAAAAATTCCCCCATCCAAGCCCCACCCCCCCACTTAACCCCGACACCCCACCCCCTCACCCCCGCAAAATCCCCCCTTTTTTCACCCTTTTCACCTGTTTTTCACTCAATTTCTTCACTTTTTTCATTCCCCCTTTTTTCACACCTTCCAGATCATAACACACCAATAACCTATTAAATTTAGGTTATTTTTATATTTATTTTCATTTTCATTTGTATTTATATTTTTATATTCATTTTTTATTTCTTTCATTTTATTATCTACTATTTATTTTTCTATATAAATTTGTAGGCAATATGATTTATTGTCAAACAACATTAATATTTCACCCATGTTTATTCTTCTAGCCATTTTCCTTTTCAAATTATACATTCCTTATCTTATAATCTACATAGTTAACACCCCCATCATTGTTAATTATGCAGATAGGATAATTAATCAATATCTTTAATTCCTCTCCCCGCTCCAAATAAGCCAGCCTACATCTGCCCTCTTCCAACATGGCGTATACTTTCACAATATCTCCAACATGTCCCTGGTCACAGAACCTTGTGGCCGCATCCCCAAGGGCGCACGCCGCCTAACATCACTTATAAACACAGAGTGGTAGAGCGTCGCGCGCCGGTGCCAAATTAGCAATGCGGGGGGTTTTCACTAAGGGCACAATTGCCCATTCTCAACATGGCGTTCACGACTTCGGCCCGCAATGCGTCGCCCTCCATTCGCTGACGACAGCGGCTCCCGCAGCTCACATCCTTTCAGCTAAGTTTTCAATAAATATATCACCTATCAACGAGCTCCCTGGCCGCTTTCTCGGGGGCACTAGGCGCCATTCAATTTGGATAGACACCATGTAGAGGTGCGCTGCACCCCGATATTTAAATAACAATGCGGGTGTTCATGACGAAGGGCACAACTGCCCTTTTCCAATATGGCGCTCCCGACCTCAGTGGTTTCTGCATCGCCGTCCAGCCACTGACGTCAGCGGCTCTTGACGCTTATCAGCACAGGCGCACATCCTTTATATGATTACCAATTCTCAGCTATGATTGGCTGAAATGCCTCAACAAGGCGGTTTAAATCTCCCTGCCACTCACATGCAGACCCAGGAAGTGAACAAGCCCCACAGGGGTGAAACGCGTTTTCCAATCCAATGGGTCCTTGTTTGTCCAGTTGCATCTGATTCATTGTCCTAGCCTCAGGTCAGGTCATTTAATCCAGTCACTCTGGGTTCATTGCTTCCAGCCGTTACAGGATTTGTACCTTTATCCCTGTATGCATTCAGGTTAGATACCTTAACATGTGGCTGCACATACTTGTTTGTATTTAGTCACAGCTTCCTGCATAGCACTCTTTCACTAAGATCAAGTTGTATATACTAGGAATAGAAATTGCATTTCTCTGACATCTTTTGTGATTTTAGTGAGTTATTTATGCTTATCTTATGAAAAATTCCATTCCTTTCTTCTTATGTTCCAGCATTTGCAATAGCAATAACTCACATCCCATTCACTTTATATGCTTTCAGTGACGGCTTCTTCCAATAGAATCTAACCCTGTATACCAGTATTAGCAATCTGTACCATATATAATTCTGAATGATCCTTTGTCTTTAATCTCAGCACCAGTGTACATTAGAAAAAAAAATTTTGTACGCAGATATACACGAATCCTTGAATCAGTACCTTCTGAGCTTTATATGATCATTCTTGCATGATATTGATGTATACTACACTATGTCTTAATTTCCATGCTCTTTTCTCTTTTCGTGGACTCTCATTTATGATCCAGGGGCACAATACCACTTCGGTGGGATTTGATGTCTACTGCCTAACATAAACAGCAGATCCACACTGCACCTTGTGACGTAAATAGTCACTCTTTCTTATATAGGTGCACTCTCATTGAAGTCTTACCCACTTTCTCTACTATCAAACTAATGCCCGATCTCGTCCGATCTTGGAAGCGAAACAGTGTTGGGCTGGGTCAGTACCTGTAGAGGAGACTCACAGGGAATACCCAGTGTTGTAGAGCGCTAATCATCTTGTATGATGTGGGGTATGTGACTCCAACAGCAGTATCACCACTTGCTCCTATTTTTTCCATCTATTTTTTCTTTAGGGAAGGTACATTATTTGGTTCTCCCCAATAAAACTATATAACTAGGAGTTACTATTCTATGTACTGTTTAATCAATGCTGATAATTCTTTCTTTGATTCTGACAGAATTATGAATTAATTGACCAATTGGTCTCATTAATACAGATTATCTGTACTGGTCGGGTGAGATGGGTGTATGACTTTGTGGTGTCTTCACCCATCTCTATCTCATTTCCTGAGGCAGGACCAGAACATTTTATTTATAACCATCCTGGATCACCCACACTCTTTTGATAAGGGGCAATTACATTGATCTTAATGATTATTTCAATAAAATTGTGTTTTATCAGTAATTAGAATAACCAATGGGTTAATCATTAAAAGTGATTACAATTAATTAATGAGTGCGCCCACACAAGAGCCTTCTCTTCTCTCCCTTTGCTTACACATGTAGTTCTGGCTCTGGGCGCACCTCCAAACTGGACACTGAACTAAAGATTTACTTATATAATTGTCCAACTTTGGTTCCTTTTGATTAAATATATACAGACCGGTGCCGGGTCGCTCCTCTCTTTGCTATAGGTCTGAAGCTACTCTGAAACTGCACAAAATTATTTTGTAGCCGCTCTGCGATCCTTTCGTTCGCACTTCTGCTAAGCTAAAATACACTCCCAGTGGGAGGCGGCATAGCGTTTGCATGGCTGCTAAAAACTGCTAGCGAGCGAACAACTCGGAATGACCACCCTAGTCCCTTAGGGTACAGAATATAATGATATGTATTTCTGGGAAACACTGAAAAGTGAAACCACACAGCAGATACAGGCACACACAGGCAATGCAGATAGTTATTATGACAATAAAACTGCACTGGACTAGTATATGTACAGATATAAATATAACACAGCACGGTCCTAGACCGGAGGTATACACTATATCAGAATACTCATACAATAAATCCTGTAATAGGTACACTTTACTAATAGGTACACTTTACTAATGCTATCTGTATAAAAACATGTAGAATACTCAAGTGTTTATAAAGTCACAGCGCTGTGTACAGACGGCTTTACAAGGGAGACCTTGCCCTGCAGTCCCAGAGACTAGCCGCAACTATGCTTAGAAAATGGCGCCCAACATCTTAGTCAGGGAGTGAGGGAGAGTGCGAGGCAGCTCCAGGGCGGGAAAATCTGCAGTAGATGTTGCCCTGGGCCGGGGAGAGGCTACAGGTCAAGTGCCGCCTCCCCTATGCTGGTCTTCCACCCCAGGTACTAGCGAGCCTTATTAAATGGGGCGTTAGTACACCTGACCTGTGCTCTATTGCCCTGGTAGTCTAGTGGGGTCCCTGCTCGGTGACAATGTCCACGCCAGCGCCGCGACCCATCTCCCTAAGTCGCGCACGAAACACGATTTAATGACAGGTCCTGCCTAGGAAACCCACTTACCTCCTCCCCGTAGCAGCCACGTGAACGAGGAGAGCGACTCCGACTGTGTGCCTAAAGCCAGAGCATCTCCTCCGCAAGTACCTGGGAACAGGCCGCGGGAGTATGCAATGCCGCTTGGGAGGTGATGGAGCCACAGTGCTGAATGTCACACAAGCATACAGCGCTGACAGCCCAGTTTTAAAGAAATTTTCTTTAAGAAAAATCTTTTTCAGGGCTGCCCAGTGCAGTCCACCTGTTAAGTGACCTGCTGCTGCTGACACCAACTGAAACTGAGCTCACAGTGCCTGGAGGCGGGGTTATAGAGGAGGCACAATGCATCCTGGGACAGCCTAAAGCTTTAGTCTGTTGGTGCCTCTGGATCAAGATCCACTCTACCCCCAATGTGTCCCTGTGGAACCCTATGTAGCCTGCTGCAGAAATATCACAACAAGTAGTGTCCCCAGACGAGTGCCCATAACTTTGCTGTCAACATTAAGCATATACAGCTCATTTGGCTGCCCCCTCCTCCCCCCCCCCAAAAAAAAAAAAAAAAAGGAAAGATGACCCTCTACCCATTGATTACTGTCCCTTCCCATTTTTCCATGGGATACCGGGCAATTCAGTGGTATCTGGGGGTAATTCAGAGTTGATCGCAGCAACAAAATTGTTAGCAGATGGGTAAAACCATGGGGGTAATTCCAAGTTGATTGCAGCAGGAATTTTGTTAGCAATTGGGCAAAACCATGTGCACTGCAGGGGGGGCAGATATAACATGTGCAGAGAGAGATAGATTTGGGTGGGGTGAGTTCAATCTGCAATCTAAATTGCAGTGTAAAAATAAAGCAGTCAGTATTTACCCTGCACAGAAACAAAATAACCCACCCAAATCTAACTCTCTGCAAATGTTATATCTGCCCCCCCTGCAGTGCACATGGTTTTGCCCAACTGCTACAAAATTTCCTGCTGCAATCATCTTGGAATCACCCCCCATGGCCCTCATTCCGAGTTGATCGCTAGCTGCCGTTGTTCGCTGCGTAGCGATCAGTGAAAAAAACGGCTAATCTGCACATGTGTATGCACCGCAATGCGCACACGCGTCGTACGGGTACGAAGTCCTTTGTGGTCTTGCACTGGTTCTAGCGACGATTCCAACCGCACAGCCGAAGGAGATTGACAGGAAGTGGGAGTTTCTGGGTGGCAACTGACCGTTTTCTGGGAGTGTTTGGAAAAACACAGGTGTGGCCGGGCGTTTGCTGGGCGGGTATCTGACATCATTACCGTGTCACTCATCGCAGCAATCATCGCACAGAATAAGTAACTACAGGGCTAGTCTTGTTCTGCACAAAATGTGTTTGTTGCCGCGCGGCTCCACAGGCGTTCGCACTTCTGAAAAGCAAAAATACACTCCTCCGTGGGCGGCGACTATGCGTTTGCACGGCTGCTAAAAGTAGCTAGCGAGCTATCAACTCGGAATGAGGGCCCATGTGCACTGCAGGGGGGGCAGATATAACATGTGCAGAGAGAGTTAGATTTGGGTGGTTTATATTGTTTCTGTGCAGGGTAAATACTGGCTGATTTATTTTTACACTGCAATTTAGATTTCAGCTTGAACACATCCCACCCAAATCTACTCTCTCTGCACATGTTACATCTGCCCCCCCTGCAGTGCACATGGTTTTGCCCAACTGCTAACAAATTTGCTGCTGCGATCAACTCTGAATTAGGCCCCTAGTACACTCATGAGATACATTCTTGTAGATATAATGAGTTAAGGGCTTCGGGCCAAATTTCAGTAAGGATTGCAAATTCTGCTAATTAGGATAATTTGCAATCCTTTTGTTAGCTTGCTGGGGGCCGCCCATTGCAGGGCAAGGCCATCCAGCATGCTGACCGCCGCCCCCTCCCTCCCTTAATGAAGCAGAAATTGCGATCGCATCGCAAATTCTGCTTCTTTGCAGAAATTAGGGATGAAGCATAATTTGCGATGTGATCGCAATTTCATGCCTCCACCACGCCCCCGTTTGCACCGTCTCCGCCCTGGAAATGGAGCGTTGCCGCCCCCCTCCAACCCATGACCGAGCAGAAAGTGCGGGCGCATGCGCAGGATGGGTGCTGCAAATGCACCCATGGGGCGATCGCGATAATTCCGGTTGGATCACGATTTGCAATCCAACCTGAATTAGCCCCTTAATTCATGTTTGTATGCAATTGTGATTTTCTAGTCTACAGAATTGCTAATGTTAGCAAGTGTAGCTGCCACCCAGATATGAAATGAGACGCCCACCGAAGCTGTTCCTAATTGCATTTACATTCTCAGCCTATACATTAAAATGAGGAACATCCAGGGTTAAGGGTTAACCTATGGCTACGCAGACTGTACACAGCAGTAGTGACACAGGCGCTATGTTTTTGCACTTATGAGCTCACAGCCAATGACAGATACACATCCCAAAAATAGTCATGACATTGGCATTTTTTCACCTCTCCCCAATAACACCTCCAAACAGGCACTTCCTGTCAACCACTTCATCATGGAATCCTCATTGCGAGCGAGATTGCAGCAGCAGCCAGATGCATGCACATTGTGATCGCAGCACATGCGCAGTCTGCTGACAATTGCTCTGTTGTGTGAACAACGATATATTGGGCCTAATTCAAGGTTGATTGCAAAACAACATTTTCCTCTTATAGGCAAAACCGTGTGCACTGCAGGTGGGGCAGATTTGGGTGGGGTATGTTCAAACTGAAATCTAAATTGCAGTGTAAAAATAAAGCAGTATTTACCCTGCACAGAAATAACATAACCCACCCAAATCTAACTCTCTCTGCAAATGTTATATCTGCCCCACCTGCAGTGCACATGGTTTTGCCCATTATAGGACAATGGGGGTCATTCCGAGTTGTTCGCTCGCAAGCTGCTTTTAGCAGCTTTGCACACGCTAAGCCGCCGCCTACTGGGAGTGAATCTTAGCATATTAAAATTGCGAATGAAAGATTAGCAGAATTGCGAATAGACACTTCTTAGCAGTCTCTGAGTAGCTCCAGACTTACTCGGCATCTGCGATCAGTTCAGTGCTTGTCGTTCCTGGTTTGACGTCACAAACACACCCAGCGTTCGCCCAGACACTCCTCCGTTTCTCCAGCCACTCCCGCGTTTTTCCCAGAAACGGTAGCGTTTTTTCACACACTCCCATAAAACGGCCAGTTTCCGCCCAGAAACACCCACTTCCTGTCAATCACATTACGATCACCAGAACGAAGATAAAACCTCGTAATGCCGTGAGTAAAATTCCTAACTGCATAGCAAATTTACTTGGCGCAGTCGCACTGCGGACATTGCGCATGCGCATTAGCGACTATTCGCTCCGTTGCGACAAAAAAATAACGAGCGAACAACTCGGAATGACCCCCAATGTTGTTTTGCAATCAACCTTGAATTAGGCCCATTGTGTACAAAAATGACTTAAACCCTAAGTTCCATCACATACTATAGGGACAGGAACTGATCTATCTATACTTATGCAAGGCATACAACTGTAATATCTCTTTGTGTCTATTTAGATGCCATCATGAGAGGAAGATTGAACATCTGGCTATGCATTAAACTGTGCCTGCTCTCTGTGGTCATTCTGGTGCTCTTTGCTGCCTTTGAAGGAGAGAATGCAATTTTAGGCAATTTCCATTGGCTTCAACACAGTTTAAATCTCCTGTCATTCACAAGCCAGATCATTATCCTGAACTCTTCAACCTCTACCACGCGGCACCCTCTGTCACCTCCCTATCCGTATCCTTACAAGTTCCTCATCAATCAGCCACAGAAGTGTCAGAATCGGAAACCATTTCTAGTTCTCCTGGTGATGGGAGAGAGTCATAATGTGAAATCTAGAGACACAATCCGTGAAACTTGGGGAAATGAAAGTAATTATGGAGAAATAGATGTCGTAAAGATTTTTCTGGTTGGCCTATCTCCAGCTATGACTGGAGCCATACAGGGGGTGTTGGAGGAGGAGAGTGCTATGTATGGAGACATTGTGCAACAGGACTTTCTGGATACTTATTATAATCTAACTTTAAAAACTCTAATGGGAATGGAATGGGTGTCAAAATTCTGCCCTAATGCCAGTTACGCAATGAAGGTGGACAATGATGTCTTCCTCAATGTCAATTATCTTGTTCACCAGTTTCTACATACAGAGTTTCCAGCTCATGAAAATTATTTCACAGGGCTTCTTGTGTACTCTGCAAGACCTGTTAGGAACAAAAAAAGCAAATGGTATGTACCTGAGAATGTCTACCCTAGTGACATGTTTCCACCATACCCTTCTGGTCCAGGTTATGTGTTCTCTGTGGACATGGCCAGAAAGGTGTACGGTGTAGCTCAGGAGATAACAGTTCTTTCTGTTGAAGATGCCTTTGTGGGAATATGTTTGTACAAACTGAACATTTTGCCCACAGAACCTCCCAAAGACTTGTTTAATGGGCAAAGGATTGAATATGATCGCTGCATTTTTCAGAATGTCATCATGGTTCACCATTATGAGAATGAGGAATTGCGAAATGTGTGGTCAGACTTCTGGGGCAAGAATATATTGGGGTGCTGATTTCTAGAGGTAATAAATGAAGTTAGAGAAAGAGATAAGTTAATATGAGGAGCCAGTATTTACTTTTATATACCTACTAGTTACCAGCCCATCATAACAGTAATGTCAGCACCAGTGGCTGTGTGTGCCCAGATGGAGCAACACTTTAATTGCTCGGTCGGGCATCATGTAGTGGCCGCCAACGGGCAAAACACTTGAATTCTCCCAATACATGTGAGGAGCAGCGCTATCCTTTTATTATATAGGATGTCGTAGTAATCACATTTCTCTTCTAAGAAGAATCTTATGCTTATTTTATGACCACATGTTTGCAGGCACAACACATAATACATTAAATGGAATGGAGCAAATAGCTTAGTCTGGTAAAAGAAACATACAGATAGGTCCAACAAAACACTGGACTGACAAGTGTAACAACAGCAGAACCTGTAAAGTGTGTATCCAAAGTACTTGTAAGAAGTACTCTATGGGTGAAATCTATATACAACGCAAAAAAAGAAGGAGATTGACTCACTGATTGACTCATCACGAAATCTCTTAAACCACAAGGCCTACAATCTTGAAACTTGGCAGGTAGCTTCTCCTTAAGTCCCAGGTGCTTGCTATGAACTGGTTTTACAAATGTCACTGCCCATCCATGAAAATCACAAAGAATGTGTGTGTGTGTGTGTGTGTGTGTGTGTGTGTGTGTGTATATGTATGTTCCAGCATAACTCCGGAATGCCTCTAGCAATTTACACCAAACTTGGTACACATATGACTTACAATCTGGGAATAAACACTGTGGGGGTAACACACCCCTACCATCCTTATGGGTGAGTCAGCAGCACAGAGTATTTCAGCAGACAGCATAACTCTGGAATGCCTGGAGCAATTTACACCAAAATTGGTACACATATGACTTACAAATTGGGAACAAACATTGTGGGGGTAAGACACCCTTAGCGCCCCTAGGATTTGGACAGCAGCACAGAATATTTCAGGAGATAGCAATACTCCAAAATGCCTGGACCAGTTTACATGAAACTTGCTACACATATGACTTACGACCGGGGAACAAACACTGTGCTAGTAAGATACCCGTAGCACCCCTAGGGGTGAGGCAGCAGCACAGAGAATTTATGCACAGCATAACTCTGTAATGCCTGGTGCTATTTACACCAAACTTGGTACACCTATGACTTACAATCTGGGAACAAACACTGTGGGGGTAACACACCCCTAGCACCCCTAGGGGTGGGCCAGCAGCACAGACTATATCAGGACATGCATGATATGTCAGTGATGACAGGGCATCATGTGAAAGTGGCAGTGACATGATGTGAGGAGGGGAATGGAGGTAGCAGGAAGCCACACACTGAGAGTTATATAGTGGGAGGAGTAGGGTCCCCAGCAGCACAGAGTATGTTAGGAGATGCATGATATGTCAGGCAGGACAGGGCTGCATGTGACAGGGGCAGTGACATGATGTCAGGAGGGGAATGGAGGTAGCACGGACCCACATACTGAGAGTTATATAGTGGAAGTAGTAGGGTCCCCCAGCAGCACAGAGTATATCAGGAGATGCATAATGTGTTGCGCTATATAAGAAACTGAAAATAAATTGATCATTTCACAGGGGCACTGACATGATGTGAGGAGTGTAATGGAATGGAAGCAGCAAGAAGCCACAGACTGAGAGTTGTGTAGTGTGAAGAGCAGGGTTCCTTGGGGAACAAAAAGGGGTCTGGCCACTACACAGAGTGGGTCAGGGAAGCAAGATATGCCTATATACTCGATCTCCAACCAACGCAAATTAACGAACAACTGTAATTCTAATTTACCATCCTCATCCCGTAGCGAAGCACGGGTATTCAGCTAGTACAAATATATACAGCAACATATGCAAGACATTGTTTCAACACTAAGTTTCATTTTGTCTTAATTATCTGCTTGTGCTTAACAACTTCAGGTAACAATAGTACTTTTTTCAAAACATACATAGACAACTCTGGAGAAACATTGGCTGAGTGTAGTGGCCAATACAAAAATCAATGGCAATATGGAGAAGTAGCCAGGGCTGTGTTCCAGGTAGAACCAGGTTCAGGGGTACATGGGTTAATTATGGTGACTTAACACAGTAATCTAAGCAAATAACAGTTTATTTATAACGTGCAATAATGCAATAACAGGCAACACATATCATGTGAAACAATGGATGCTTAGCTACAATTGGAAAAGCTGTTCATGGTGGTCAAGTTACAGATTCCAGGAATCCCTCTTTCAATTTTCACGAGCTGGAATAACACTTCAGAACAGGGCATGAGACTGCTGCAGACAGTCCAGAAATGAGACTGATCTGACAGGGCAAAGGCTCTGTCTTAAGTTGCCCAAAAATGGAGTGGAAAAAACATGTGCCTTGTGGACAAACAGATATCTGGCAGTTTCAACCACATTTCCAAGACAGGTACAGTAACGGTGGAACCAGGGCCAGAGCTACCATTAGGCAGCTACCTAGGGGTGCCGACTCCTGGAGGCGTGCTATTGGGATCGCCAGCGCAAGAATTAAGGTCCTTATGCTACATAGTACTGACAGCAGGAGTGGATTATATAGACAGCTGCTGCACTCGTACTTTTACCCTGCTCTTAGTTATATTAACCAGCCAGGCATGTTTAGCAATGTCGTCCCTCCCTGCCAGTGATTCACATATGAAACAAAGGTTCAGCTAATCTAAGACAGCACAAATCTATCCCAGAGCTGTATACAAGGCAGTGCTATGCTATCCGCCCTGCGCTGCTGCTTTTGAGGAAGAGGAGACCAGGTGCCACCGGATGAAGTGAGAGAGCACCATTCCCCAGACTTCACTCTTAGGAAGGAGGTCCCACCTCCCTTCATCCAGGGAGACATCCAGTAGTAGCGCTCAGTACTCCAGGTTTGTGCAA
The DNA here is from genome assembly GCF_028390025.1 of Pseudophryne corroboree. Taxonomy (NCBI): domain Eukaryota; kingdom Metazoa; phylum Chordata; class Amphibia; order Anura; family Myobatrachidae; genus Pseudophryne; species Pseudophryne corroboree. Next base: position 85,982,762 of record NC_086449.1, on the reverse strand, counting down.
TGAGAGAGGACTGCATTATAGACACCATACTTGCCTACCTGACCCTCTCCTTGAGGGAGAAAATGCTCTGTTCCTGGACTTTCCTGGTAATGTATGATTGCCATCACCTGTGGTAAAACACCTTTCTTATCGATTAACTAGCTCACCACAGTTGATGGCAATCATACATTACCAGGAAAGTCCAGGAACAGAGCATTTTCTCCGTCATGGAGAGGGTCAGGTAGGCAAGAATGATTATAGAATTGTCCCTAATTGGCTTTGGTAGATCTATAAGTCCCATCGTGCTCGTCCAGTCGATTAGGGGGCTAATTCTGTAAGGATTGTAAAAAGTACAAATTAGCAAAAACTGCGCCCAATCGCAAAATTGCTAAAGCACGCCCAAACGGAAAATATGCAACACTAATTTAATGTTACAAAAATAATGTGGACTTATCAAATTTTCAAAAATTTTGCGGTGAGATTTAAAATTCCGCATTTTTGCGAAAAAACTTACACTCAGTAGCATTTTTTGCATAAAGGTTTCTGATGTCACAATTTAACATCAGCCACACATAACAGTAAGCCAACCATGCCTACTGACAGTATGCGTTGAACAACAAGACAAGCTACTTCCGCTGGTGAATCCACAAACGCAGGTGGAAAAAGTAAAAAAAATAGTGTTTTTTTATGTTGAAAGTTTACATCCATGACATATTAATGTTTCTTTGTTGTTATTATTATCATTCCTTATGTTATTGTTTAATGTGAAAATATTTTCAAAATAAAGTGGTGCATAATTAAAATGTCAACAAAATCACAATTATTGTGGTGATGTTATTGAACATGTTTCTTTGTCAAGGAGGGGGAAAAAACAAAAACTTACATATGTATGTGGCTATGATTTTTGAAGATAATAATTGTTTGTTGCTTTTAATCATAAAAAAACTCAGCTTTTAAATAAAAAGCAATTAACAAAAAAAAAAACTTGCTTGTAAATGTTACTGTACGTTTGTAGGAAAACAAGTGTGTTCTTGAAAAACCTGCATTGTTATTAACTTAAAGAATTATTAGGTTACAACTAACATATATTTTCGAGTAATACATGTGTTAAATAGTTTAAATCTCCCTTACATGTTGTTAAGTTTCAATGCAGCTGAATAAAGTGATTTGTAGTCTGCAGTGTGAACTGCTTCAGCTGGGGATAATGAAGCAATGATTACAGTATACATCGAACAGTCTACAACTGAGGTCAGCTTGTGCAGATTTTAAGGTAGACCTGTAGTCACTCAGAAACTGCACACAATAATTATGTGTTCACATACCTCCCAACATGACCCTCTCCAGGAGGGACAGAATGCCCTGCTTCTGGACTTTTCTCTTAATTTATGATTATCATCACCTGTGGTGAAACACCTTTCTTATCCATTAGCCTGTTCAACACAGGTGCCGGCAATCATACAGTAAGAGGAAAGTCCAGAAGCAGAGCATTGTGTCCCTCCTGGAGAGGGTCATGTTGGGAGGTATGTGTTCAGTTGCAAAAAATGCGTATGCCCCACCTATATAAAATCTGCATACGCCCACAAGCCTGCTCATACTTTTTGAGAGTCCAGCCCTTTAGTATGCCCCCTACACGCCTAGTTTTCATAGTGCATACGCAGTTTTTGCTATGTCTCAGAAGTTGTATTTTTTGTCTCAGATTTTGTATTTTTTGTCTCAGATTTTACGTATCTTCGCAATTTTTGCAGTTTTGCGTTCCTTGTTAAATTAGCCCCTAGGGCATTTTTTTAAAATATATTGATGCACATAGCTTATTTGTATGTTATTGGTGGGCCTAGAGCTCTGCAATATGTTATTACTGCTGCTGTGAGTGCACAATAGGGAACTGCATCCGCAATGTACATTCTTGTACAGTTCCTGCTGCCTCCCATCACCACCGATGTACAGTATACAGTCCCTGGTGCCTCCCATAACCACTGATAATGTACAGTATACAGTCCCAGCTGCCTCCCATCCATACTTGCCTACCTGACCCTCTCCATGAGGGAGAAAATGCTCTGTTCCTGGACTTTCATGGTAATGTATGATTGCCATCACCTGTGGTGAAACACCTTTCTTATCATTTAACTAGCTCACCACAGGTGATGGCAATCATACATTACCAGGAAAGTCCAGGAACAGAGCATTTTCTCCCTCATGGAGAGGGTCAGGTAGGCAAGTATGCTCCCATCACCACCGATAATGTACAGAATACAGTCCCTGCTGCCCATTTCCACCGATAATGTACAGTATACAGTCCCTGCTGCCTCCCATCACCACCGAAAATGTACAGTATACAGTCCCTGCTGCCTCCCATCACCACCGATGTACAGTATACAGTCCCTGCTGCCTCCCATCACCACAGATAATGTACAGTATACAGTCCCTGCTGCCTCCCACCACCACAGATAATGTACAGTATACAGTCCCTGCTGCCTCCCACCACCGATAATGTACAGTATACAGTACCTGCTGCCTCCCATCACCACCGATAATGTACAGTATACAGTCCCTACTGCCTCTCATCACCACCGATAATGTACAGTATAAAGTCCCTACTGCCTCTCATCACCGCCGATTATGTACGGTATACAACACAACTCATACTATTTGTGAGAACTCAAATGCTACAAAGTGACCAGTTGTAATATCATTTGTAATTTTTTATTTAGATTTAATGTGTCTGCCAACAGGACATTTTGTATGCAATCAGGTGCTGGGAGGGTGAAAGGCCAAAGCTTAGCCTAGGGTGCACAGAAACCTTGTACTGGCCCAGGGTGGAACAGGTACTATTTTCAGATAACAACAGACACAGTACTTTTCTGGGTATTTCCCAGTGTTTTCCCTTACAGCAGACCAGCAAACACATAAAAGTATATATGTATGACAATTTTGTGTGATTCCACTACAGACTCGAAGAGAAACAATTCGACAATTATATACCTCTAATTACCATTTATTGAATTGAAACTGCCACAAATATATTTCGGTCACTTAGTTGGTTGCTTATAACAGGGTATGTATGAATTAGAGATGAGCGGGTTTGGTTCGTCGAGATCTGAACCCCCCCGAACTTCACGTGGTTTATACGGGTCCGAGGCAGCCTCGGTTCTCCCCGCCTTACAAGCAAAACCGAACGGGGGAAAACGTCATCATCCCGCTGTCGGATTCTCGCGAGATTCGGATTCCATATAAAGAGTCGCGCGTCGCCGCCATTTTCACTCGTGCATTGTCGAGATAGCGAGAGGACGTGGCTACGTTCTCTGCCTGAATAGCCCAATATCAGCTAAATATCAGCTTAATATCTGTGCTCAGTATCAGTGCTGCATTGTGGTGACCAGTATATAGTAGTACAATACAGTAGTCCATTGCTGTATTTTCCTGCTCCGTGTCAGTTCTATTATCCTGAACAGTGCTCAATATCTAAGCTCATTATTATCAATGCTGCATTGTGGTGACCACTGACCAGTATATATATTAGTACAGTACAGTAGTCCAGTTCTGTTCTCGCTGCCCAGTGTCAGTTCTATTATCCTGAACAGTGCTCAGTATCTGTGCTCATTATTATCATTGCTGCATTGTGGTGACCACTGACCAGTATATAGTAGTACAGTACAGTAATCCAGTGCTGTTCTCGCTGCCCAGTGTCAGTTCTATTATCCTGAACAGTGCTCAGTATATGTGCTCATTATTATCATTGCTGCATTGTGGTGACCAGTATATGGTAGTACAGTACAGTAGCCCATTGCTGTATCTTGCTGCTCCGTGTCACTTCTAGTATCCTGAACAGTGCTCAGTATCACTGGTCAGTGTCATGTCAGAACAAAATGTTTTGGAGGTTGTGGAGGTGTCTTCCTCAGAGGAGTCTGTACCAGGTACTCAGGATTGCCTTGAGTGGTTTCATCCCATTAGAATGGAGACAGAATGGCTGGATAGCCTAGGAAATAAGATTCCTCAGAGTTAATTAGGGCATACTCTATTAAGTTGCTGGAAAAAAGCAACGAAGAATGCTCTAGATATGGATCAGTCCATTTCATCTAGGACCCCCTCAGCTCCTGATACACAGGTCTTGCAGGCCAACGTGGACATCGATGCTGACACAGGGATCGACACAGAACTTAGAGGTGGCACTATGATAGATTGGAATATAAAATTCAGCAATTTATCAATGCCATTAGGGATGTGTTAGAAATACCTATACAAATAGAGGAAAATTCTTGTATGCTAACTGCAAAATCATTAGTGACATTCCCGGTTTCAGAAGAGTTGAATACCCTATTTGAAAGATCCTGGTTAAACCCAGAAGAGGTTTTTCACATCCCCAATAAAGTACTTAAGACATATCCCTTTCCTGAGGAGGATAGAAGGAGATGGGAGATTCCTCCCATAATGGACATTTCGGTGTCCAGGCCATCAGGGGTAATTACATTACCTGTACCATGCTCGGCCTCGTTAACGAAGCCGACTGACCGCAAGATAGAGACAGCTCTAAAATCCATTTACACGGCTACTGGAGCCACCCTTAGGCCCACTATTGCATGCACTTGGGTAGCTAGGGCTATGTTAAAATGGTCAGACAATTTAATAGAACACCTTGATACAATCCATAGGGATGATGTTGTCTTGATTCTAGGTCACATAAAGGATTCGGCTAAATTCATGGTGAAAGCCATGAGGGACATTGGGCTGATGAATTCTAGAGCATCCTCCATGGCAGTAGCGGCTCGCAGAGGTCTCTGGATCCGCCAATGGAACGCAGACACCGAATCCAAGAGGTACCTCCCCTTCGCAGGTGAGACACCACTTGAGGACACTCTGAATACATTTCCTTCCGCAGCACCACCTGTGAGAAGACGTAACTCTGCTTCTCTGATGCAGTCCCCTTGGGCTGCCAGATCGAGAAAATTCTGGAGGACCTACTTCTGCACGAGGCTAGGCCATAGAAAGAGCAGAAAGTCTGCACCCTCTACAGGTGCACGGGTTCAGAGGTTGGATTCTACTCCCTTAGCGTCCTCAGCGTGACGCGGAAGGACTCCCATGTGTGGGGTCCACTGGGGGGGTAATCTCATCTACATCACTACAGGGGAGCCTTAGTGATTATTATTATATCCCGGGTAATAAAAATTATTACCTAGGTTTAGAAACTGGATTCAGGAGTTTCCCCCTGGCTGTTTGTTTAATCAGCCCTGCTAATTGTTAGGACAGTGGGTTTGTCCCTGTCATATAAAAAAAAAGTTTTTTTAAAAGTGCCATCATGTCTGACACTTCCTTATATGTCCAGTGGTACTGCCATTTGATATAATTCCCGACATTACTGCCATTTAATTCCAGTGATTTTGTCATTTTCTTCCAGTGATTTGGACCAATAATACCATTGATTAGATCGAATAATTCCTGTGATAATGGCTTTTAATTCCAGTGATTTTGTCATTTTCTTCCAGTGATTTGGACCAATAATACCATTGATTAGAACTAATAATTCCTGTGATAATGGCTTTTAATTCCAGTGATTTTGTAATTTTCTTCCAGTGATTTGAACCAATAATACCATTGATTAGAACGAATAATTCCTGTGATACTGGGTTTTAATTCTAGTGATTTTGTCATTTTCTTCCAGTGATTTGGACCAATAAATAATACCATTGATTAGAACGAGTAATTCCTGTGATATTGAGGTGTTTGTGTCGCTTAGCTTAGCCATCCAGCAACCGCCATCTAGCGACCTTGGTGCACCTCTTTTTTTTCTTTGCATCATGTGCTGTTTGAGGACTATTTTTTTAAGTGCCTTAGGGGTATATGCAATTGCGGTCGAATTCCCGAAATTGTCGAAAAACTGGACTTTTTCGCCCCAAAAAAAATTCGACAATGCAATTCAGTACTTTCCGTCAAAAAAACGGACTTTCAAAATTCAACTTTTTGAAATTCGACATTTGTCAAATTCGACATTTCTGCAACGGTACAAATGCGGCAATTCGACAAAAGTATATTCAATTGAAGTTTGGAAATTCGACAACAGTGCTTTTAGACAGTAAATTCGTCATTTTCAATCCGCCACACTTTGGTGGGTGAATCTAATAAAAAAAAATTAAAACATGTTTTTTTTGGGTGTTTTTTTATTGGTAATAGCATATCTATTTATATTAAAAGGGATTAGGTACTTGGTTTGTCTTTTTGGGAGGCACAAGTATTATTTATATATTTTTAAAAATATATATATATATTTTTTTAGATGGAATGGTAAAATCCCGGAAAAAAATGGCGTGGGGTCCCCCCTCCAAAGCATAACCAGCCTCGGGCTCTTCGAGCCGGTCCTGGTTCTAAAAATCCGGGGGAAAAATGGACAGGGGATCCCCCGTATTTTTAAAACCAGCACCGGGCTCTGCGCCTGGTGCTGGTGCAAAAAATACGGGGGACAAAAAGAGTAGGGGTCCCCCGTATTTTTTACACCAGCATCGGGCTCCACTAGCTGGACAGATAATGCCACAGCCGGGGGTCACTTTTATACAGCGCCCTGCAGCCGTGGCATTAAATATCCAAATAGTCACCCCTGGCCGGGGTACCCTGGGGGAGTGGGGACCCCTTCAATCAAGGGGTCCCCCCCCCAGCCACCCAAGGGCCAGGGGTGAAGCCCGAGGCTGTCCCCCCCATCCAAGGGCTGCGGATGGGGGGCTGATAGCCTTGAGAAAATGACAAGAATATTGTTTTTTCCTGTAGTACTACAAGTCCCAGCAAGCCTCCCCCGCAAGCTGGTACTTGGAGAACCACAAGTACCAGCATGCGGGAGAAAAACGGGCCCGCTGGTACCTGTAGTACTACTGGGAAAAAAATACCCAAATAAAAACAGGAGACACACCTTGAGAGTAAAACTTTATTTCACACCTGCCGACACACACATACTTACCTATGTTGACCCGCCGACTGCCACGTCTCCTGATCCGACGATCCGGGGTACCTGTGAATAAAATTATACTCACCTCAATCCAGTGTCCAGATATAAATCCTCGTACTTGGCAAAAAAAATAAACGAACACCCGACCAAGCCGGACTGAAAGGGGTCCCATGTTTACACATGGGACCCCTTTCCCCGAATGCAGAGACCCCCCGTGACTGCTGTCACAGAAAGGACTCTTAAGCCAATCAGCGTGCGCAACGTCCTGGCACTCTGCTGATTGGCTGCACGTCTGAGCTGTCAGACAGCGCATCGCAAAGCCTCTCCATTATACTTAATGGTGGGAACTTTGCGGTTAGCGGTGAGGTCACCCGCGGTCAGCCGCTGACCGCGGGTAACCCCACCGCTGACGGCAAAGTTCCCACCATTGAAAGTAATGGAGGGAACTGTGCGATGCGCTGTCTGAGCTCAGACGCGCATACAGCCAATCAGGTGAGTGCAACGAAGTAGCGCCTCCTGATTGGCTGAAGGGACCTCTGTGACAGGAGTCACGTGGGGTCCCGGCATTCGGGGAAAGGGGTCCCATGTGTAAACATGGGACCCTTTTCAGTCCGGCTTGGTCGGGTGTTCGTTTATTTTTTTTGCCAAGTACGAGGATTTATATCTGGACACTGGATTGAGGTGAGTATAATTTTATTCACAGGTACCCCGGATCGTCGGATCAGGAGACGTGGCAGTCGGCGGGTCAACATAGGTAAGTATGTGTGTGTCGGCAGGTGTGTAATAAAGTTTTACTCTCAAGGTGTGTGTCTCCTGTTTTTATTTGGGTATTTTTTTCCAGTAGTACTACAGGTACCAGCGGGCCCGTTTTTCTCCCGCATGCTGGTACTTGTGGTTCTCCAAGTACCAGCTTGTGGGGGAGGCTTGCTGGGACTTGTAGTACTACAGGAAAAAACAGTATTCTTGTCATTTTCTCAAGGCTATCAGCCCCCCATCCGCAGCCCTTGGATGGGGGGGACAGCCTCGGGCTTCACCCCTGGCCCTTGGGTGGCTGGGGGGGGACCCCTTGATTGAAGGGGTCCCCACTCCCCCAGGGTACCCCAGCCAGGGGTGACTAGTTGGATATTTAATGCCACGGCCGCAGGGCGCTGTATAAAAGTGACCCCCGGCTGTGGCATTATCTGTCCAGCTAGTGGAGCCCGATGCTGGTGTAAAAAATACGGGGGACCCCTACTCTTTTTGTCCCCCGTATTTTTTGCACCAGCACCAGGCGCAGAGCCCGGTGCTGGTTTTAAAAATACGGGGGATCCCCTGTCCATTTTTCCCCCGGATTTTTAGAACCAGGACCAGCTTGAAGAGCCCGAGGCTGGTTATGCTTTGGAGGGGGGACCCCACGCAATTTTATTTCGGGTTTTTTCCCGTTTTTTAAAAATCGGAACAAAATCCGTCAAATCGGACGTTTTCCGTCAGCGGGACTGTCGAATCCGTTTTTTATTGAATATGGTCAATTTCGGCACCCACTTGCTGAAATTAGACGGTCGAATTGTGTCGAATTAAAAAACGGCCAAAAAATTGCCGCGATTCGCTGCTAATTGCATATACCCCATACTGTCTGACACTGCAGTGCCACTCCTAGATGGGCCAGGTGTTTGTGCTGCCCACTTGGGTCGCTTAGCTTAGTCATCCAGCGACCTTGGTGCAAATTTTAGCACTAAAGATAATATTGTGAGGTGTGAGGTGTTCAGAATAGACTGGAAATGAGTGGAAATTATGGTTATTGAGGTGAATAATACTATAGGATCAATATTACCCCCAAATTCTATGATTTAAGCTGTTTTTGAAGTTTTTTTTTTTTTTAAAACATCCAAATCCAAAACGCACCCGAATCCGACAAAAATTCTCAAGGGAGGTTTTGCCAAAACGCGTCTGAATCCAAAACATGACCGCGGAACCGAATCCAAAACCAAAACACAAAACCCGAAAAATGTCCTGTGCACATCACTAGTATGAATAAAGGTAATTTTCTCTCGAAAGTTCTGGACATTTGGGCCAGTATTTACTAAAAATCCTAGTTTGGCCGATTTGTGTTTTTTTTCCTAAACCCTAATCCGGGAATTCACTAAGCACCAATCTCGGCAGTGTCTGGTCTATTCGTAATGGTTTGAATGACAACGTTCCGAAATACGAATGAATAGACCATCAGTCAAACGCGGCTGTTATTTCATAGAATACGGGAATTCACTATTCATTCGTATTTGGGTGTTAGTTTCTGAGTGCTCAAGTGCGGGTCTGTTTTTTTTCGATTCGTTAAAAAAAGCAGCAAAAAAATAGACCTGCTTTTTCCAGTCGAGTTTGGATAACCATGCACGGATCAGTGAGATCTGTGCATGGTTATCTATGGGAAAGGGTCTGTTTAGTGTAAAATCTGGAAAAAAAATTGCATGGGGTCCCCCCTCCTAAGCATAACCAGCCTCGGGCTCTTTGAGCCGTTCCTGGTTGAAAAAATATGGGGGGGAAAATTACAGGGGTTCCCCCATATTTAATCAACCAGCACCGGGCTCTGCGCTTGGTCCTGGTTCCAAAAATACGGGGGACAAAAAGCGTAGGGGTCCCCCGTATTTCTGAAACCAGCACCGGGCTCCACTAGCTGGGGAGATAATGCCACAGCCGGGGGACACTTTGATATCGGTCCCTGCGGCCGTGCCATTAAAACCCCAACTAGTCACCCCTGGCCGGGGTACCCTGGAGGAGTGGGGACCCCTTCAATCAAGGGGTCCCCCCCTCCAGCCACCCAAGGGCCAGGGGTGAAGCCCGAGGCTGTCCCCCCCATCCAAGGGCGGCGGATGAGGGGCTGATAGCCAAGTGTGAAATTGTGAATATTGTTTTTAGTAGCAGTACTACAAGTCCCAGCAAGCCTCCCCGCAAGCTGGTACTTGGAGAACCACAAGTACCAGCATGTGGTGGAAAACTGGACCCGCTGGTACCTGTAGTACTACTACTAAAAAAATACCCCAATAAAAACAGGACACACACACCGTGACAGTACAACTTTATTACATACATGCACACCAACATACACACATACTTACCTATGTTCCCACGAGGCTCGGTCCTCTTCTCCTTGTAGAATCCTAGGGGTACCTGTGGAAAAAAATATACTCACATAATCCAGTGAAGAATCCGGCCTTTGAATAATCCACGTACTTGGCAAAAAAAAATCCGCAAACCCGACCACGCACTGAAAGGGGTCCCATGTTTACACATGGGATCCCTTTCCCCGACTGCCAGGACCCCCCCTGACTCCTGTCAAAGAGGGTCCCTTCAGCCAATCAGGGAGCGCCACGTCGTGACACCCTCCTGATTGGCTGTGTGCTCCTGTAGTGTCTGTCAGGCAGCACACGGCAGTGATACAATGTAGCGCCTATGCGCTCCATTGTAGCCAATGGTGGGAACTTTGCGGTCAGCGGTTGACCGAAAGTAACCTCACCGCTGACCGCAAAGTTCCTGGTGGACCGTCGGGAGTGTGGAGTCACTTGCTGCATGTGGCCCCACTCCCATTAGCACTTCACCCGGCTTTCATGCATTACAGTCAGACCACCAGTTGCCTGTCATAGTAAGTAGAGCATCCCATCTGCAGATGAAGAGAGACCTCCTCCATTCCCCACCCACACAACACACACATACACACCTCAATCGGGTCCATGGTGGTCATTCCGAGTTGTTCGCTTGCTAGCTGTTTTTAGCAGCCGTGCAAACGCTATGCCCCTCCCACTGGAGTGTATTTTAGCTTAGCAGAAGTGCGAACGAAAGGATCGCAGAGCGGCGGCAAAGTTTTTTGTGCAGTTTTAGAGTAGCTCAATACCTACTCAGCGCTTGCGATCACTTCAGACTATTCAGTTCCTGTTTTGATGTCACGAACACGCCCTGCGTTCGCCCAGCCATGCCTGCGTTTTTCCTGGCACGCCTGCGTTTCTTCAATCACTCCCTGAAAACGGTCAGTTGACACACAGAAACGCCCACTTCATGTCAAACACTCTGCGGTCAGCAGTGCGACTGAAAAACTATGCTAGACCCTTTGTGAAACTACATCGGCCGTTGTAAAAGTACGACGCGCGTGCGCATTGCGCCGCATACGCATGCGCAGAAGTGCCGTTTTTTTTGCCTCATCGCTGCACAGCGAACGAATGCAGCTAGCGATCAACTTGGAATGACCACCCATGTCCGACTGCATTCTAAGGTAAGTTAATATATTACCTCAGCCTCCCGCTGACTACTCTTAGCATTGTGTATGCCCCCCCCCCCCCCCGATAAAATTAAGCCATGCCAGATTATTGAGGGGAGGACCGTGACTGCACTTTACTTTGTACCATTTGTGTGCCTCCTGAGAGACATGCGTTTTAATTGGCACCTGCTTTTAAATAAAGACTAACAGCAGGGGCATAGCCAGAACTTTGTGGGCCCCATAGCAGCATGTTGAAGGGGCCCCTGTCCCAATGCTTCTATAGAGACACTTCTCTGCAGCAGTTGTTAATTTTATTCCTATAATAGTGCCCTATGTCATTTTTTGATCCATAGTAGAGCCTTATTTAATGCTATGCCCCATAGTAGTGCCCTAGGGGGTAATTCCAAGATGATCGCAGCAGGAAATTTTTTAGCAGTTGGGCAAAACCATGTGCACTGCAGGGGGGGCAGATATAACATATGCAGAGAGAGTTAGATTTGGGTGTGGTGTGTTCAATCTACAATCTAAATTGCAGTGTAAAAATAAAGCATCCAGTATTTACCCTGCACAGAAACAAAATAACCCACCCAAATCTAACTCTCTCTGCACATGTTATATCTGCCCCCCCCCCTGCAGTGCACATGGTTTTGCCCAACTGCTAAAAAATTTCCTGCTGCGATCAACTTGGAATTACCCCCCTAGTTTCTTTTATGAATCGTAGTAGTGCTTAAGTTCACCCTATGTCACATTTCAGAGCTGCCAGTACACATTATACTGCATAGTATGCCCAATTCACATTATGATATACTGTATAATTATGTGAACAGTATTATGTTCATACTGTGCCTCATTACAGTGCCCTGGTTCATATTATATTACATTAAAATGCCCTCCAGTTCATTTTATACCACACTACAATGAGCAGGTCCAGGGGCATACCTAGATATATTGCAGGCCCCAAGGAAAAAGTTTGAAAGGACCCCTACATACCACCCAATGGCGAAAAATGTATATAACACATGTAACTGTGACAGGGAAGGTGGGCCCCTCTCAGCTCTGGGCCCCATAGCAGCTGCACTGCCTGCACCTATGGTAGGTACGCCCTTGCTAGTGTGCAAATGTGTACATGTCAAGTGGTTCTTATCTGCCAATTAAAATTCTGATTCCAGGCTGCAGGCTCTCCAGCATAGCCAGCAACCTGGAATCATAGAATTTTGATGGCAGTTTGCAGGTTTTGCGGGGTAAAATTTTTTAGAAATTCTACCTGTTATTGCATTCTCCTGTGACTTGCAGTTAGCCGGTGCTAGGATGCGGGGTGGTGTGTGTGTGCGCGCGTGCATGCATTGGCACATCTGTGAAAGGCCTGCAGGTGTAGTCTCACTGCTTACCTTGCGCCGCACTTTCGCGTTCAGAATCCGAAAACCTCAGCGGACCTGGAATCTTCACTGGAACCCGGACAGGGTGATCCCCTTCCAGAAACAGACGACGGACGAGCTAGGAAGGAAAGTAAATCAATGGAGTATCAACTCTTTTCCAAAGGAAAAGAGGATAATCCAGGGGTGGCGGCGACCTTCACCGGATAGGTGAAAATCATCATCGGCATAGAGCCTCAGCCACCCAATTTTCACCTAACAGCGCTTTCACGCTGAGGTTTACCCTGGACCTTGCATGGTCAAGCAAGGTCCACTGAACCGGTGCTCAGGGGACAGACAGACACAGATGATGCTCACCGTTGCCAATCTTGTACTCTGATCTTCTCCACTTACAGGTCCCTGTAAGGAGGCACAATGAAACAACAGTCGTGCAGGGTCAAGAACTAACCTAGTGTGCATCCGCTACACTAGCTACATGAACAGAGCCCTCAAACTAGCTCAGGTGTATGTGGTGCAACACAAACTCTATGCACAACCTATAAACAACCTTTGCCCTGCACGGAAAACAACACCTATCATGATAACACAGTACAAGAATAAGCAACGTCCTGTCCCTGTAAATCCCTATCCGCTTAGTGCTGTTATGGCTAAGTGTGTCTGGTCCATTCCTCCACACAGGGGAAATCCTACTTTAGAATACTGGGGAGTGGACGCCGCACAAACTGCCCTCTTCCCCTTGCTGCTTAATTGGGCCTACTGCCCAGAACCTTGCAAGGGGTACTATTTATACTGGACCAAGTGCCCCCTAACTACACACAGGCCAGAGGCCTGACTTTACCCATGTGCCTAGCACCTGCCTAACGTGGGGCCGGTTGGAGTGAGCTACACATAGTGTCCAGATCACTCTTATGCAATGTGGCTCAGGTTTACAAGCCTGCCTACAGTGGGATTATTCTTGGTGACCTGGGCCTTGTGCCAGCGGCCATCCTCGTGACCTGGGCCATCCTGGCCAGCGGCATCGCCGCCTCTTCTCAGTGTCCAGCCGCCGCTGGACATCTTCTCTGGCACCGCTTGCATCTTCAGGAATCTTCCGCGGCCTCAGAAATTCCCTCCACGGTGTCCTCTTCTCTCCGACGCCGCCCAACTCTTCACCACTCTTCAGCGTGGCCTCCTTCCTCCTCTGCCTCCCGGCGGTGTATGACGTCAGACACCGGGGGTGGGGCCGGGGGTGGTGCGGTGAGCTCCGATTGGCTCGCCGAGGCCGCCCGTGATTAGCCAGCACTCTGCGAGCCGTGATTGGCTCACGGGGGGCACCGGATTTGAAAGGCCGTGGGCAGTGCTTCCAATTGGCTGCCAAATCGATGCCAAGTTGGAAGCGCCAATCCGCACCACTGTCCGTGGCTGCTGCTCAGATGTGCCCTGTGATATAAGGCACATCTCTACAAATCACATACCCCTAAACCCACCTAGCATATAGTACTTACCCCTTTAAGTAGCCTGAATCTTCTGTGATAATTGTTATCTCTGTACACTGATATAATCCATAGTTGTCAAATGGGGATTCATTGAGGATCCCGATAGTTGGCATCCTGACAGTCGAAATACCAAATGACAGAACCCCGATCACTGCTCGGGATGACTGCACCAGCATCCTAAACGAGACCACAATCCCAGCTCAGGCATCCCTATAGCCATGATCCTGAACAAGGGACTGCCGGCCCGTGAAGAGAGGTGGGGTAGGTTAGGCTGTGGGGTGAGGGGTAGGGATAGGCTGCAGGCGGGAAGGGGTAGGTTTAGGATGCAGGAAGGGGAGGTTTAAGGTTAGGCTATGAGGGGAGGGTTTAGGCTGAGGTAAACGAGGCAAAATGGAAAGAAAACTTCAAAATACAGTGCGCAATCAAACAGCAGTGCAGCTACACAATATACACAAGTGTGCATCCAAAAACACACTTACAGATAGACGTAGGAGAAAAAAGTGTATACTAATAGTAGCGCTCTCCAGTAACCATGTTAAATATCACCCATGTGAAAGTGATAAAATGAGGGTTGATTCACCATATAATGAAAATGAAGTATCCTTTAGATTCCTTATCAGATGCAGTCAACAGCGGAAGGTCACATAGAAATCCTTCCTTCTCAAGGAAAATCAGCAGTGATCCTTTGTAATATGGTCAACACAGAATCTAAAGGAATAAATATAAGTGCCTCCTAATCCTCTTGCAAGGATAATAACTGGAGACACTTATAAAGAGTGTCTTATATAGTGTAGCAAGCCTTTAAAAGAGACATATTTAATTTGTACAAGTTGCATGTGCAGAAGAACAAATTAAAAACAGCATATCATGATCTCCATATATCACATCACCATCGCTGAGATCTTTGTCGGGGAATCAAATTGCACCAGATGTTCGGTGAGAAGGTGAATGAGCTCCGGATGCCCACCTCCACACCATTAGATAATTCACCCTTACAGCAGATCGATGAGTGCAGAAGTCCAGGTAAAAAGCACAGCCACGCTTAACGCGTTTCGGACGGGATCCGTCCTTCGTCAGAAGCATGGCTGTGTGTTCTGAAGCATAAGTATTTAAACCCTCTTAACGAGGGGTAGCAGCTGAGAACAATTACGGCACAGTAATCCTCCCACCCCGGGGAGCGTCGTCGCCGGAAGCGGAAGCTCGTCATGCGGTTCACCAGTTTCCGGAAGTTCCGGTATTTGTATCGTAAATGCGGTTCACATTTTACTCAGAACGACAGGCAGGTGTACCCATTTTACTCAGTACGGCAGGCAAGTGTCAAGTGGGGGGGGGGGGGGGGGGAGGAAGGAAGGAAGGGAGAGGGAGGGGGGAAGGCGAGACTACTTACCCATGAACAGCAATCAGGATCTTCCTGCTCTTCGCGCCGGCCACCTCCTCGGCTCCTTCCAGCTTGTCTGCTCCTCCTCCCTCTTCCTGAGTACTCCTGCTTCTATGTGACCTCCCGCTGTTGACTGCATCCGATAAGGAATCTAAAGGATACTTCATTTTCATTATATGGTGAATCAACCCTCATTTTATCACTTTCACATGGGTGATATTTAACATGGTTACTGGAGAGCGCTACTATTAGTATACACTTTTTTCTCCTGAGGTAAAAGAGGGTTAGGGTTAGCATACTTACCCGAACCCTGTCAGTATTCTAACCATTGGTATTCCGCGGTTGGTATTCCGACCACCGGCATCCCGAACGCCGGAATTTCAGTCCCAGCCCACCAAATACCCTCAGTTTCCTAGGACAGTACAAAGTTTTACATCTCTTTCTCATGCTTTCCAGGCCACCTGCTGATCTATTAAATTGTGTAAAAATGAATGCATAACATGTGAATCACTTAAAATGTGTTGTTAAAGCTGGGCATACACTATACAATTATCTGGAAAACAATCTGCCAGATCTGGCTGGTTGGAATGAAAATTTGGTAATGGATGCAAGCAAATGACAATCAACCATTTGCTCCCAAACACTGGACAATGGACAACAACTGTTGTTCATACAAATTAGTTAAATCTGCAGTTTAGCCAATTTGTCCATTTTCCAGTGTGTACTGCCATATAAGTACAGCAGTATTGCCATATAACTCCAGCGGTACTACCGTATAAGTCTAGGGGTTCTGCCTATAGATCCAGTCCAGTGGTGCTGCCATATAAGTCCAGTGGTGCGGCCATATAAATCCAGGGGTACTGCCGTATAAGTCCAGTGGTACTGCCATATAAGTCCAGGGGTACTGCCGTATATGTTCAGGGGTTCAGTCCAGTTGTGCAGCCATATAAGTCTAGTGGTGCTGCCGTATAATTCCAGGGGTACTGCCGTATAAGTCCAGTCGTGCTGCCGTATAATTCCAGGGGTACTGCCGTATAAATCCAGTTCAGTGGTGCTGCCGTATAAGTCCACTCCAGGGGTACTGCCATATAAGTCAAGGTGTACAGCCATATAAGTTCATGGGTACTGCCGTATAAGTTCAGAGGTGCTGCCATATAAGTCCAGGGGTACTGCCTTATAAGTTCAGTGGTACTGCCATAAAAGTCCATGAGGTACTGTCGAATAAGTCCAGGGGTACTGCCATATAAGTCCAGCGGTACTGCTGTATAAGTCCAGGGATACTGCTGTATAAGTCCAAGGGTACTGCCATATAAGTCCAGTGGTACTAACGTATTAGTCCAGGGATCCTGCCATATAAGTCCAGTCCAGTGGTGCTGCCATATAAGTCCAGGGGAAATGCCATATAAGTACAGGGGTACTGACGTATAATAAAGGACGGAGTTTCCCCAGCGCAAATCTTAGGATAATGAGGATACAAATGGTAAAGTTCAAAACATATGTTTTGAACTTTACCATTTGTATCCTCATTATCCTAAGATTTGCGCTGGGGAAACTCCGTCCTTTATTGTTTGTAAATTTACTTGTGGGGTTAGGTAGTGACTCCACCTCCTTCAGCAGCATTTCTAGGTTAACCAGCTTTTATTTTTAGCGCAGTGTCTCCATCTCCTTTGTTTGTATATGTACTGACGTATAAGTCCAGTCCAGTGGTGCTGCCATATAAGTCCAGTGGTGCTGCTGTATAAGTCCAGGGGTAGTGACGTATAAGTCCAGGGGTACTGCCGATAAGTCCAGTCCAGTGGTGCTGCCGTATAAGTCCAGTCCAGTGGTGCTGTGTATAAGTCCAGGAGTACGGCCATATAAGTCCAGGGGTACTGCCGTATAAGTCCAGTTGTGCTGCCGTTTAAGGCCAGTCCAATGGTGCTGCCATATAAGTCCAGGGGAACTGATGTATAAGTCCAAGGGCACTGCCGTATAAGTCCAGTGGTACTGCCATATAAGTCCAGGGGTACTGCCATATAAGTCCAGGGGTACTGCCATATAAGTCCAGTCCAGTGGTGCTGCCATATGAGTCCAGTGGTGCTGACGTATAAGTCCAGGGATACAGCTGTATATGTCCAGGGGTACCTCTGTATAAGTCCAGTCCAGTGGTGCTGCCATATAAGTCCAGTCCAGTGGTGCTGCCGTATAAGTCCAGGGGTACTTATACAGCAGTCATCAACTTCAGTCAAAATTTTATACAAAATAATCGTGCATAGGAGACCACAAATAGGTTGAACTCATGGACAATTGTCTTTTTTCAACCTTAGATACTATGTTACTATGTTACTGCCATATCAGTCCAGGGGTAGTGACGTATAAGTACCCTTCAGTGGTGCTTCCATATAAGTACAGTCCAGTGGTGCTGCCATTTCAGTCCAGGGGTAGTGACGTATAAGTACTTTCCAGTGGTGCATTCGTATGAGTCCAGTCCAGTGGTGCTGCCGTATAAGTCCAAGGGTACTGTCGTATAAGTCCTGGGGTACTGCCGTATAAGTCCAGTGGTGCTGCTGTATAAGTCCAGGGGTACTGCCGTATAAGTCCAGGAGCACTGCCGTATAAGTCCAGTCCAGTGTTGCTGACGTATAAGTCCAGGGATACTGCTGTATAAGTCCAGGGGTACTGCGATATATGTCCTGGGGTACTGCTGTATAAGTCCAGCAGTACTGCCATATAAGTCCATTGGGTACTTGCGCATAAGTCCCGGGGTACTGCCGTATAAGTCCAGCGGAACTGCCATATAAGTCCAGTGGTGCTGCCATATAAGTCCAGGAGTGCTCCCAAATAAGTCCAGTCCAGTGGTGCTGCCATTTAAGACCAGTGGTGCTACTGTATAAGCCCAGGGGTACTGCCTTATAAGTCCAGACCAGTTGTGCTGCCGTATAAGTCCAGTCCAGGGGTAATGCCGTATAAGTCCAGGGGTACTGCCGTATAAGTCCAGGGGTACTGCTGTATAAGTCCAGCGGTACTGCCATATTAGTCATGGGGTACTGCCGTATAAGCCCAGGAGTACTGCCGTTTAAGTCCAGCGGTACTGCCGTATAAGTCCAGTGGTGCTATCCTGAGCTGTATATTATTTACTCCAAATAAAGGGGTTATTAATATTTAATCCAAATCATTTTTACAGGGTATGCCATGTGTGGTGTTGGGGTACGCTCTCTTGTGCCGCATATTGTTATATAACTCCAGAAAAATAATGGAGAACAAAAATTTGGAGGCTAAAATAAGGAAAGATCAAGAACCACTTCCTCCTAGTGTTAAAGCTGCTACTAGTCATAACATAGATGATGAAATGCCATCAATGTAGTCTGCCAAGGCCGATGCCCAATGTCATAGTAGAGGGCATGTCAAATCCAAAAAGCAAAGGTTCAGTAAAATGTCCCAAAACAATTAATTTAAATCATCTGAGGAGAAAAGTAAACTTGCCAATATACCATTTACGACATGGAGTGGCAAGGAACGGCTAAGGCCCTGGCCTATGTTCATGACTAGTAGTTCAGCTTCACATGACGATGGAAGCCGTCATCCTCCCGCTAGAAAAATTAAAAGCATTAAGATGGCAAAAGCACAGCAAAGAACTGTGCATTGTAAGGTGGTATCACAAATCCCCAAGGAGAGTCCAAGTGTGTCGGCACCGGTGGTTACGATGCCTAACCTTCCCAACACTGGACAGGAAAAGGTGGCTCCTTCCACCATTTGCACGCCCTCTGCAAGTGCTGGAAGGAGCCCCCACAGTCCAGTTTCTGATATTTAAATTGAAGATGTCACTGTTGAAGTACACCAGGATGAGGATATGGGTGTTGCTGGCGCTGAGTAGGAAGTTGACGAAGAGGATTCTGATGGTGATGTAGTTTGTTTAGATCAGGCACCGAGGGAGACAGTTGTCCGTGGAATGAATAAGCCCATTGTCATGCCTGGGCAAAATACCAAAAAAGCCACCTCTTCGGTGTGGAATTATTTCTCCATAAATCCGGACAACAGGTGTCAAGCCGTGTGTTGCCTTTGTCAATCCGTAATAAGTATGGGTAAGGACATTAACCACCTACAATAGGAACATCCTCCCTTATATGTCACCTGCAGCACATTCATCAGAAGTCATTGTCAAGTTCAGAACTTTGGGTAAGAGTGTAAACAGTCCACTGACACCTAAATCCCTTCTTCCTCTTGTACCCAAGCTACTGCAAAGCCACACCACCAACTCCCTCAAAGTCAATTTCCTCCTAAGTCAGGAACGTCAGTAGTCCTGCAGGCCATGTCACTGGCATGATTGACGAGTCCTCTCCTAACCGGGATTCCTCCGGAGGATCCTTGAGTGTAACGCCTACTGCTGCTGCTGTTGTTGCTGCTGGGAGTCGATCTCATCCCAGAGGGGAAGTCGGAAGACCACTTGTACTACTTCAACTAAGCTATTGACTGTCCTTTACGAGGAAGATGAAATATGACAGCAGTCATCCTGTTGCAAAGTGGATAACTGAGGCCTTGACAGCTATGTTGGTGTTAGACGTGCATCCGGTATCCACCATTAGTGCAGTGGGATTTAGACAGTTAATGGAGGTAGTGTCTCCCCGGTACCAAATCCCATCTAGATTCCACTTCACTAGGAAAGCGATTCCCGGACTGTACAGGGACATTAAGAAAAGTGTCCTCAGTGTCCTGAAAAATGTGGTTGTACCCAGGGTCCACTTAACCACGGACATGTGGACAAGTGGAGCAGGGCAAACTAAGGACTACTTGACTGTGACAGCCCACTGGGTAGATGTATTGCCTCCCGCAGCAACAACAGCAGCGGCACCAGTAGCAGCATCTCACAAACACCAGCTCGTTCCAAGGCAGGCTACGCTGTGTATCACCGGTTTCCGTAAGAGCCACACAGCTGACAACCTCTTACGGAAACTGAGGGACATCATCGCACAATGGCTTACCCCACTTAGACTCTCCTGGGGATTTGTGATATCAGACAATGCCACCAATATTGTGCGTGCATTACATCTGGGCAAATTCAAGAACGTCCCATGTTTTGCAGATACAATTAATTTGATGGTGCAGAATTTTTTGAAGAATGACAAGGGCGTGTCGGAGATACTGTCGGTGGCCCGAACAATTGCGGGCCACTTTCGACATTCAGCCACTGCGTGCCGAAGACTGGAGTGCCAGTAAACACTCCTGAACCTGCCCTGCCATCATCTGAAGCAAGAGGTGGTAACGAGGTGGAATTCAACACTCTATAAGCTTCAGAGGATGGAGGAGCAGTAAAAGGCCATTCAAGCTTATACATCCATCTATGACATAAGCAAAGGAGGGGGGATGCACCTGACACAAGCGCAGTGGAGAATGATTTCCGTGTTGTTTATGGTTCTCCAACCCTTCAAACTTGCCACATGTGAAGTCAGTTCAGACACTGCCAGCTTGAGTCAGGTCATTACCCTCATCAGGCTTTTGCAGAAGCAGCTGGATAAATTGAAGGAGGAGCTAAGATGGAGCGAATCCGCAAAGTATGTGGGACTTGTGGATGGAGCCCTTCATTTGCTTTGCCAGGATACAAGGGTGGTCAATCTGTTGAAATCAGAGCACTACATTTTGGCCACCGTGCTCGATCCTAGGTTTAAAACCTATGTTGTATCTCTCTTTTTGTCAGACACAAGTCTGCAGAGGTGCAAAGACCTGCTGGTGAGAAAATTGTCAACTCAAGCGGAACGTGACCCATCACCAGCTCCTCCTTAATTTTCTCCCGCAACTGGGGCTGTGAGGAAAAGGATAATATTTCCTAGCACATCCACTGGCGGTGATGCAGGGCAGTCAGGAGCAAATGCTGACATCTGGTCCAGAGTGAAGGACCTGCCAATGATTACTGTCACTGCATATGATGCTGTCACCATTGAAAGAATGGTGTAGGATTATATCGGTGACAGCATCCAAGTAGGCATGTATACTGGCAGGATAAAGAGGCAATTTGGAGGCCCTTGCACAAACTGGCTTTATTTTACCTAAGTTGTCCCGTCCCCTCTCCTGTGTGTACTCCAAAAGAGTGTTTAGTGAAGCCGGTAACCTTGTCAGAAATCGGCATAGGAGGTTACTTCCACAAAATGTGTAGAAGATGATGTTCATCAAAATGAATTATAAATTCCTCTGGGAAGACCTTTACCAGCAATTACCTCCAGAAAGTACACAGGGACCTGTGATGGTGGATTCCAGTGGGGACAAATTAATACTCTGTGAGGAGGAGGATGTACACACTGAAAGAGGTGAGGAATCGGAGGATGAGAATTAGGACGACATCTTGCCTCTTTAGAGCCAGTTTGTGCAAGGAAAGGTTAACTGCTTCTTTTTTGTTTGGGGGATTAATTGCTTCTTTTTTTGTATGGGCCCAAACAAACCAATCATTTCAGTCACAGTCGTGTGGCAGACCCTGTCGCTGAAATGATTGGTTTGTTAAAGTGTGCATGTCCTGTTTATACTAGTGATGTGCACCGGAAATTTTTCGGGTTTTGTGTTTTGGTTTTGGGTTCGGTTCCGCGGCCGTGTTTTGGGTTCAAACGCGTTTTGGCAAAACCTCACTGAAATTTTTTTGTCGGATTCGGGTGTGTTTTGGATTCGGGTGTTTTTTTCAAAAAACCCTAAAAAACAGCTTAAATCATAGAATTTGGGGGTCATTTTGATCCCATAGTATTATTAACCTCAATAACCATAATTTTCACTCATTTTCAGTCTATTCTGAACACCTCACACCTCACAATATTATTTTTAGTCCTAAAATTTGCACCGAGGTAGCTGTGTGACTAAGCTAAGCGATCCAAGTGGCCGACACAAACACCTGGCCCATCTAGGAGTGGCACTGCAGTGTCACGCAGGATGGCCCTTCAAAAAAATACTCCTCAAACAGCACATGACGCAAAGAAAAAAAGAGGCGCAATGAGGTAGCTGTGTGACTAAGATAAGCGACCCAAGTGGCCGACACAAACACCTGGCCCATCTAGGAGTGGCACTGCAGTGTCAGACAGGATTGCACTTGAAAAAAATACTCCCCAAACAGCACATGACGCAAAGAAAAAAAGAGGCGCAATGAGGTACAGTACGTGTGTGACTAAGATAAGCGACCCAAGTGGCCGACACAAACACCTGGCCCATCTAGGAGTGGCACTGCAGTGTCACGCAGGATGGCCCTTCAAAAAAATACTCCCCAAACAGCACATGACGCAAAGAAAAAAAGAGGCGCAAGGAGGTAGCTGTGTGACTAAGATAAGCGACCCAAGTGGCCGACACAAACACCTGGCCCATCTAGGAGTGTCACTGCAGTGTCAGGCAGGATGGCCCTTCAAAAAAAATACTCCCCAAACAGCACATGACGCAAAGAAAAAAAGAGGCGCAATGAGGTAGCTGTGTGACTAAGATTAGCGACCCAAGTGGCCGACACAAACACCTGGCCCATCTAGGAGTGTCACTGCAGTGTCACGCAGGATGGCCCTTCAAAAAAATACTCCCCAAACAGCACATGACGCAAAGAAAAAAAGAGGTGCAATGAGGTAGCTGTGTGACTAAGCTAAGCGACCCAAGTGGCAGACACAAACACCTGGCCCATCTAGGAGTGGCACTGCAGTGTCAGACAGGATGGCACTTGAAAAAAATACTCCCCAAACAGCACATGACGCAAAGAAAAAAAGAGGCGCAATGAGGTAGCTGTGTGACTAAGATAAGCGACCCAAGTGGCCGACACAAACACCTGGCCCATCTAGGAGTGGCACTGCAGTGTCAGACAGGATTGCACTTGAAAAAAATACTCCCCAAACAGCACATGACGCAAAGAAAAAAAGAGGCGCAATGAGGTAGCTGTGTGACTAAGATAAGCGACCCAAGTGGCCGACACAAACACCTGGCCCATCTAGGAGTGGCACTGCAGTGTCACGCAGGATGGCCCTTCAAAAAAATACTCCCCAAACAGCACATGACACAAAGAAAAAAAGAGGCGCAATGAGGTAGCTGTGTGACTAAGATAAGCGACCCAAGTGGCCGACACAAACACCTGGCCCATCTAGGAGTGGCACTGCAGTGTCACGCAGGATGGCCCTTCCAAAAAATACTCCAAAAACAGCACATGACGCAAAGAAAAATGAAAGAAAAAAGAGGTGCAAGATGGAATTGTCCTTGGGCCCAGTGGCGTAACTAGAAATTTTTCTCCCCCAAGCCAAAAAATTCTTCGGCGCCCCCCCCCCCCCTCCCATACCCCCCATAATTGGCACTAGTAAAGGGAGAAATATGCGCGCGCCGTAGGTGCGCGCCGACAAAAATGGGTGTGACTTCGTTGGAATGGGCGTGGCTTCGCGTAAAGGCACGTGGCATTGCAGGAAAAGACTACCTTATACCCCAGTTTTGCAACCTGCATGCCCAGACGTTAGCCACCACAGGAAAGAAAAATAATCCTGATTCATGCCCCTTACATTATTTGTCATTTTTTCTCCTTATAGTAATGCCCAGTATACATTATTCCACATACTGCAATGGCCTTAGCCATTATGCTACACACAACAATGCACATGACACAATATGCACACACTGTAATGTCCCCGACACATTATGCCACACACCGTAATGCCCCCGACACATTATGACAGGAATCGCAATGCCCGTTATACATTATGCTACACACCGTATCTGTGACACAGTATGACACATACCGCAATGCCCGTTATACATTATGCCACACCGCAATGACCCCGAGACATTATACCACAATGCCCAGTGATAAAGTATACAACACACCGTAATGCCTGACACATTATGACACACACCGCAATGTCCGTGATACATTATGCCACACACCGTAATGCCCATTACACATTAAGTTCTACAGTAAGGCTTTTAATTACTTTTAAATTACCTGCTCGTTGCCAGGGGTTTCATGCTCTTTGTTCCATGCACGGTGCCAGGGGTTTTCATGCTCAGGGTGTCATGCTCGTTGCCAGGGGTTTCATGCACTGGGTGTCATGCTCGTTGCCAGGGGTTTCATGCACTGGGTGTCATGCTCGTTGCCAGGGGTTTCATGCACTGGGTGTCATGCTCGTTGCTAGGGGGTAGTGCTTGTTGCTAGGGCTGTGCTCCCAGTGCCACATATGCCCCCAGTGCCAGATATTCCCCCACAGTGCCAGGTATATGCCCCCAGTGCCAGATATTCCCCCACAGTGTCACATATGCCCCCTCAGTGCCTGATCCCCCCAGTGCCAGATATTCCCCCACAGTGCCAGGTATATGCCCCCAGTGCCAGATATTCCCCCACAGTGCCAGGTATATGCCCCCAGTACCAGATAGTCCCCCACAGTGCCAGGTATATGCCCCCAGTGCCAGATAGTCCCCCACAGTGCCAGGTATATGCCCCCAGTGCCAGATATTCCCCCACAGTGCCAGGTATATGCCCCCAGTGCCAGATATTCCCCGACAGTGCCAGGTATATGCCCCCAGTGCCAGATATTCCCCCACAGTGCCAGGTATATGCCCCCAGTGCCAGATAGTCCCCCACAGTGTCAGGTATATGCCCCCAGTGCCAGATATTCCCCCACAGTGCCAGGTATATGCCCCCAGTTCCAGATAGTCCCCCACAGTGCCAGGTATATGCCCCCAGTGCCAGATATTCCCCCACAGTGCCAGGTATATGCCCCCAGTGCCAGATAGTCCCCCACAGTGCCAGGTATATGCCCCCAGTGTCAGATAGTCCCCCACAGTGCCAGGTATATGCCCCCAGTGCCAGATATTCCCCCACAGTGCCAGGTATATGCCCCCAGTGCCAGATAGTCCCCCACAGTGCCTGCTCCCCTCCCCCTCCTTTGTGTTGGAGGGACACGGAGCGCCCCCCTGTGTCCCTCCTGGCTTTCCGGCTGTCTAATAAAGTAAGTGCCGGTTCATGAGCCAATCAGAGCTCACGAACGGCACTTCCTGTATTAGACAGCCGGAGAGCCAGGGAGGGACACAGGGGGGCACGCGCTGTGCGCTCCGTGTCCCTCCTTACAGCGGCGGAGGGAAGGAGTCCTGCAGATTGACATGCGGACGCTCGTCCGCATGTCAATCTGTTCTAAGTCAGTGGCGCCCCCGCAGCCCCTCGCCCCCAAGCCACCGCGAGGGCTGCGGGGGCAGTAGTTACGCCACTGCTTGGGCCCTCCCACCCACCCTTATGTTGTATAAACAGGACATGTACACTTTAATGAACCCATCATTTCAGCGACAGGGTCTGCCACACGACTGTGACTGAAATGACTGGTTGGTTTGGGCCCCCACCAAAAAAGAAGCAATCAATCTCTCCTTGCACAAACTGGCTCTACAGAGGCAAGATGTCCACCTCATCATCATCATCCGATTCATCACCCCTTTCACTGTGTACATCCCCCTCCTCACAGATTATTAATTCGTCCCCACTGGAATCCACCATCTCAGGTCCCCGTGTACTTTCTGGAGGCAATTGCTGCTGGTGAATGTCTCCACGGAGGAATTGATTATAATTCATTTTAATGAACATCATATTCTCCACATTTTCTGGAAGTAACCTCGTACGCCGATTGCTGACAAGGTGAGCGGCGGCACTAAACACTCTTTCGGAGTACACACTGGAGGGAGGGCAACTTATGTAGAATAAAGCCAGTTTGTGCAAGGGCCTCCAAATTGCCTCTTTTTCCTGCCAGTATACGTACGGACTGTCTGACGTGCCTACTTGGATGCGGTCACTCATATAATCCTCCACCATTCTTTCAATGGTGAGAGAATCATATGCAGTGAAAGTAGACGACATGTCAGTAATCGTTGGCAGGTCCTTCAGTCCGGACCAGATGTCAGCACTCGCTCCAGACTGCCCTGCATCATCGCCAGCGGGTGGGCTCGGAATTCGTAGCCTTTTCCTCACACCCCCAGTTGCGGGAGAATGTGAAGGAGGAGATGTTGATGGGTCACGTTCCGCTTGACTTGACAATTTTCTCACCAGCAGGTCTTTGAACCTCTGCAGACTTGTGTCTGCCGGAAAGAGAGATACAACGTAAGTTTTAAATCTAGGATCGAGCACGGTGGCCAAAATGTAGTGCTCTGTGTCACGATCCGGGTATCTGGACGCCATTACTTACCCTTCAGATGCCTCCTAAGGCTGGCTCAGCGTTCCAGGACCGGATCCCGCTGTTCCTGAGTTTCCACATGCAGAATGTCAGAGTGGTGATTTCATCAGCCGCGGTCTCCGCTGTGCCCGCGTGGTTAAATGTGCGCTTGTCAGTCTGGCGTCTCCTGTCTCCTGTGGCCGGCGTCGCCATTACTGTTTCAATTCTCACATGGATTACAAACCAAACTTCCCTCCAAGTGTCTGCATGGGCGCAGCCATCTTGGATTTTGTCATCTGAGCATTTCCACCAATCTGCTGTCTGTATTGTTGATTTGCATAATTGCCTAGCCAACCCCTTCCTTGCTGCAGGTATAAGTAAGCTGTGCCTGAGCAAGGAAGGCGTCAGTGCTTTGGTTGTCTAACCTAGTTCCAGTTTGTCTCTCTCCTGTGGTTGTCTTCCAGGTTCCAGCTCCTGTCTCCAGACTTCTGCTATAGAGACCCGCACCAGCATTCCATCTGCGGTGTAGCCTGACTCTCCGATCCATTCTGGACTCACCTGTTTCCAGTTACAACAATCACCTGCTTCCAGCCCAGCTTCCAGCAGTGTACAGCTTCTCTTAAAGGGCCGGTGTCCTTTCTGCAGTTTACCACTCTCCACCGGTATTATTATTTCACCGCTCTCAAACTCCAAACTTCATCAATCACCTGCTTCCAGCCCAGCTTCCAGCAGTGTACAGCTTCTCTTAAAGGGCCGGTGTCCTTTCTGCAGTTTACCACTCTCCACCGGTATTATTATTTCACCGCTCTTAAACTCCAAACTTCATTATTATTTCATCGCTCTCAAGTTCGTTTATTATTTAACTGGTTCCAGCCAGTATCCACTCCGTACCAACAACAGTCTGGTTCCAGCCAGTATCCACAGCAGCCGTTTTATCTTCAGCAACCCAGCCTTTCCTGGAACACCAGCTGGTACGATCCTGGGTTCTCTCCATTGCTACAGTCAGGTCTGGTAAGAACTTTCCAACTAGAAGATTATAAGAACTGTCTCACTCTACCAGTGCCTGTGGCCCTTGCCACCCTGTAGTACCCAGGAATTGTATTTATCCTCTGTTCACTTTTATGTTTCCTTTACTGCTGCTGTGTTACGGAGTTTGTCATAATAAACATCATTGACTTTTATCCTGGTTGTTGTGGTCACGCCTTCGGGCAGTTATTCTACATGTTACTTACATGTCTAGGGGTCTGATACAACCTCCCAGGTTCCGTTACATCTCAGCCCCTACAACTGAGGCTGCCTCCCGTCAGCTCAGGCCCTCAGTTGTGACAGTAAGCACTGACCTAATGAATCCAGCCGGAGACCAGGATCAAGCGGCCAGGCCAATGCAAGAACTGGCAGCCCGACTTAAACATCAGGAGGCTGCACAGGGCCACATCATCCGCTGTCTCCAGGATCTCTCTACACGGCTGGATGGGATTCAAACGACCCTCCGTGGACCTGGCACGTCCGGTGCGTCCACTACAGTGACACCAGCTGTAACCCCACCCACCTTACCCATTTCCAGTCCACATCTTCATCTTCCAACGCCAGCAAAATTTGATGGATCTCCAAGGTTCTGCAGGGGATTTCTCAATCAATGTGAAATCCACTTTGAGCTTCTACCTGGCAATTTCTTCAGTGACCGTACCAAAATTGCCTATATCATCTCCCTTCTCAGTGGCTCAGCCCTTGACTGGGCATCACCTTTATGGGAGAAGTCTGATCCCCTGCTATCCTCCTATACTGACTTTGTAGCTACATTCAGGCGCATCTTCGACGAGCCAGGCCGGATAACATCTGCTTCATCTGAGATTCTCCGTTTACGCCAGGGAACACGTACTGTGGGACAGTATCTTATTCAGTTTAAAATCCTGGCATCCGAACTGGCATGGAACGACGAGGCCCTGTATGCTGCATTCTGGCATGGCTTATCAGAACGCATCAAGGATGAGTTAGCTACCAGAGACTTGCCCTCTAAGTTGGATGAGCTAATTTTTCTTTGCACGAAGGTTGATCTACGTTTCAGAGAGAGAGCAACTGAGCGAGGAAGATCATCTACTCCTAAATCTTCTGCTCCTCCTCCTCGTCAACCATCTCCATCCAAGGATGAGCCTATGCAAATTAGTCGTTCTCGTCTATCTCCCGCTGAGCGCCGAAGACGTCTCTCTGAGTCTCTCTGTCTCTACTGTGCAGCTCCGTCGCACACTATCAATGCCTGTCCCAAACGTCCGGGAAACTCCAGATCCTAGCTCGCCAAGGAGAGGGCCGGCTAGGAGTAATGATCTCCTCTCCATCTCCTCATTACTGTAACCTCCCAGTGTCGCTCCAAATTGCTCAACGTTACAGGAACGTCATTGCCCTCCTTGATTCCGGAGCAGCTGGGAATTTCATAACCGAAGCTTATGTTAAACGGTGGTCCCTACCCACCGAGAGACTGTCCTCGTCCATCTCTTTGACTGCCGTGGAAGGCAGCAAGATTTTTGACGCAGTCATTTCCTTAAGGACTCTTCCAGTTCGTCTGAGAGTGGGAGTTCTTCATTCTGAGTATATTTCTTTTTTAGTGATTCCAAGAGCCACACATCCAGTGGTTTTAGGCCTTCCATGGCTCCGTCTCCACAACCCATCAATTGACTGGACGACTACGCAAATACTGGCATGGGATCCCTCCTGTGCTGAGACTTGTTTAGCCAAAGTTCTTCCTGTTTGTTCTTCCTTCCCCAGGTCATCTGATGTTCCGCCTCCTCCATATCAAGACTTCACGGACGTGTTCAGTAAAGCCTCTGCTGATATCCTTCCTCCTCATAGAGAATGGGACTGCCCAATCGACCTCATTCCAGGGAAGGTTCCACCGCGAGGCCGAACTTATCCGTTGTCTCTGCCTGAGACACACTCCATGGAAGAGTACATCAAAGAGAACCTGGCGAAGGGTTTCATCCGACCATCTTCTTCTCCAGCCGGCGCAGGCTTCTTCTTCGTTAAGAAGAAAGACAGTGGTCTGCGTCCGTGCATCGACTACAGAGGTCTGAACGACATTACCGTCAAGAACCGATACCCTTTACCCCTGATTACCGAGCTCTTTGATAGAGTTAGTGGTGCAACTATTTTCACAAAGCTGGACTTGAGGGGTGCCTACAATCTCATCCGAATCCGTGAGGGTGACGAGTGGAAGACCGCCTTTAACACCCGTGACGGACATTATGAGTACCTCGTCATGCCCTTCGGATTGAGCAATGCTCCAGCAGTCTTCCAGCACTTCGTGAATGAGATTTTCAGGGACATCTTGTACCGCCATGTCGTGGTTTATCTAGACGACATCCTCATCTTTGCTAATAATCTCGAAGATCATCGTTTCTGGGTAAAAGAGGTTCTTTCCCGTCTCCGTGTCAATTACCTCTATTGTAAATTGGAGAAGTGTGTGTTTGAAGTTAAAACCATTCTGTTTCTAGGTTACATTGTGTCCGGTTCCGGACTAGAGATGGATCCTGAGAAACTCCAAGCAATCCAGAATTGGCCTATACCCTTAAGCCTCAAAGGGGTCCAGAGGTTCTTAGGGTTCGCCAATTATTATAGAAAATTTATACGAGACTTTTCCACCATTGTGGCGCCTATCACTGCATTAACCAAGAAAGGTGCTAATCCGTCCAAGTGGTCCGAGGAAGCTACACAGGCCTTTCACCTTCTGAAGCAACGGTTAATCTCTGCACCAGTTCTGAAACAGCCCGACACCGACTCTCCTTTTATCTTAGAGGTAGATGCCTCCTCCGTTGGAGTAGGAGCAGTGTTATCCCAGAGGGCCAAAGATGGACATCTACATCCTTGCAGTTTCTTCTCCCGGAAGTTCTCCCCAGCTGAGCGCAACTATGCCATTGGCGATCAGGAGTTGCTAGCCATCAAGCTCGCTCTGGAGGAGTGGAGATACCTGTTGGAGGGAGCTTCCCACTCAATCACCATTCTTACCGACCACAAAAATCTTTTATATCTCAAAGGCGCACAATGTCTGAATCCTCGTCAGGCCAGATGGGCACTTTTCTTCTCTAGGTTTGACTTTAAACTCCAGTTCTGTCCGGGTTCTCAGAATCGTAAGGCCGATGCCCTTTCCCGCTCATGGGAGCAAGAAAATGAGTCCGAGTCTGCAGACAAGCATCCTATTATTAATCCGTTGGCATTCTCCACGGTAGGGATGGACTCTACGCCTCCACCAGGGAAAAGTTTTGTTAAGCCAGTTCTAAGGAAGAAGCTCATGCATTGGGCCCATGCTTCCCGTTTTGCTGGACATACAGGCATTCAGAAAACCCTTGAATTTATTTCTAGGTCCTACTGGTGGCCAACTCTGAAGAAGGACGTTATGGAATTTATTGCCTCCTGCCCAAAGTGTGCCCAACACAAAGTCTCCCGCCAGTCGCCTGCGGGGCAACTGGTTCCATTATCTGTTCCCCGTCGACCTTGGACCCATTTGTCGATGGACTTTGTTTCCGATCTACCTATCTGCAACAAGTTTAATACCATCTGGGTGGTAGTTGACCGGTTCACCAAGATGGCACATTTCATCCCTCTCACCGGTCTTCCGTCAGCTTCCAAGTTGGCTCAAGTGTTTATACAAGAGATCTTCCGACTTCACGGTCTTCCTGAAGAGATCATCTCGGATCGTGGAGTACAATTTGTAGCCAAATTTTGGCGAAGTTTGTGTCAAGCCCTCCAAGTCAAGTTAAAGTTTTCCACGGCTTACCATCCTCAGACCAATGGTCAAACCGAGAGGGTGAATCAGGACTTGGAGGCCTTCCTCCGTATATATGTGTCTTCCTCTCAAGATGACTGGGTTCAACTCCTTCCTTGGGCCGAGTTCAGCCACAACAATCAATACCATTCCTCATCTTCTTCTACACCATTCTTCATTAATTATGGATTCCACCCTAAAGTCCCAGAATTCCAACCGCTTCCCGCAACTTCTGTTCCAGCAGTGGATGTCACCTTGCGTCAGTTTTCAAATAACTGGAGGAACGTCCGCGCAGCCCTGCTTAAAGCCTCATTCAGGTATAAGAAGTTTGCCGATAGAAAGCGTAGAGCGGTTCCTGCTCTCAAGGTGGGTGATCGTGTGTGGCTGTCCACGAAGAATTTGAGGTTGAGAGTTCCCAGCATGAAATTTGCACCTCGCTACATCGGACCCTTCAAGATTGAACAAGTCATCAATCCTGTTGCCTACAGGTTACAGTTACCATCCTTCTTGAAAATACCCAGGACATTTCATGTTTCTTTGTTGAAACCGCTGATCCTGAATCGGTTTCATTCCGCACTTCCTCCAGCTCCCAAAGTTCAGACTCAACGGGGAGTCGAGTACGAGGTGGCCAAGATTTTGGACTCACGTTTCCGTTACGGTCAGTTACAATACCTCATTGACTGGAAGGGCTATGGTCCTGAAGAACGCTCTTGGACCAATGCCTCAGACGTCCATGTTCCTGCCTTGGTCCGAAATTTCCACGCAAAGTTTCCTTTAAAGCCTAAGAAGTGTCCTGGGGCCACTCCTAAAGGGGGGGGTGCTGTCACGATCCGGGTATCTGGACGCCATTACTTACCCTTCAGATGCCTCCTAAGGCTGGCTCAGCGTTCCAGGACCGGATCCCGCTGTTCCTGAGTTTCCACATGCAGAATGTCAGAGTGGTGATTTCATCAGCCGCGGCCTCCGCTGTGCCCGCGTGGTTAAATGTGCGCTTGTCAGTCTGGCGTCTCCTGTCTCCTGTGGCCGGCGTCGCCATTACTGTTTCAATTCTCACATGGATTACAAACCAAACTTCCCTCCAAGTGTCTGCATGGGCGCAGCCATCTTGGATTTTGTCATCTGAGCATTTCCACCAATCTGCTGTCTGTATTGTTGATTTGCATAATTGCCTAGCCAACCCCTTCCTTGCTGCAGGTATAAGTAAGCTGTGCCTGAGCAAGGAAGGCGTCAGTGCTTTGGTTGTCTAACCTAGTTCCAGTTTGTCTCTCTCCTGTGGTTGTCTTCCAGGTTCCAGCTCCTGTCTCCAGACTTCTGCTATAGAGACCCGCACCAGCATTCCATCTGCGGTGTAGCCTGACTCTCCGATCCATTCTGGACTCACCTGTTTCCAGTTACAACAATCACCTGCTTCCAGCCCAGCTTCCAGCAGTGTACAGCTTCTCTTAAAGGGCCGGTGTCCTTTCTGCAGTTTACCACTCTCCACCGGTATTATTATTTCACCGCTCTCAAACTCCAAACTTCATCAATCACCTGCTTCCAGCCCAGCTTCCAGCAGTGTACAGCTTCTCTTAAAGGGCCGGTGTCCTTTCTGCAGTTTACCACTCTCCACCGGTATTATTATTTCACCGCTCTTAAACTCCAAACTTCATTATTATTTCATCGCTCTCAAGTTCGTTTATTATTTAACTGGTTCCAGCCAGTATCCACTCCGTACCAACAACAGTCTGGTTCCAGCCAGTATCCACAGCAGCCGTTTTATCTTCAGCAACCCAGCCTTTCCTGGAACACCAGCTGGTACGATCCTGGGTTCTCTCCATTGCTACAGTCAGGTCTGGTAAGAACTTTCCAACTAGAAGATTATAAGAACTGTCTCACTCTACCAGTGCCTGTGGCCCTTGCCACCCTGTAGTACCCAGGAATTGTATTTATCCTCTGTTGACTTTTATGTTTCCTTTACTGCTGCTGTGTTACGGAGTTTGTCATAATAAACATCATTGACTTTTATCCTGGTTGTCGTGGTCACGCCTTCGGGCAGTTATTCTACATGTTACTTACATGTCTAGGGGTCTGATACAACCTCCCAGGTTCCGTTACATCTCAGCCCCTACAACTGAGGCTGCCTCCCGTCAGCTCAGGCCCTCAGTTGTGACACTCTGATTTCAACAGATTGACCACCCGTGAATCCTGGTTAAGCGAATGAAAGGCTCCATCCACAAGTCCCACATGCCTAGCGGAATCGCTCTGTTTTAGCTCCTCCTTCAATGTCTCCAGCTTCTTCTGCAAAAGCCTGATGAGGGGAATGACCTGACTCAGGCTGGCAGTGTCTGAACTGACTTCACGTGTGGCAAGTTCAAAAGGTTGCAGAACCTTGCACAACGTTGAAATCATTCTCCACTGCGCTTGAGTCAGGTGCATTCCACCTCCTTTGCCTATATCGTGGCCAGATGTATAGGCTTGAATGGCCTTTTGCTGCTCCTCCATCCTCTGAAGCATATAGAGGGTTGAATTCCACCTCGTTACCATCTCTTGCTTCAGATGATGGCAGGGCAGGGATCAGGTGTTTTTGGTGGTGCTCCAGTCTTCTGTACGCGGTGCCTGTACGCCGAAAGTGGCCCGCAATTCTTCTGGCCACCGACACCATCTCTTGCACGCCCCTGTCATTTTTTAAATAATTCTGCACCACCAAATTCAAGGTATGTGCAAAACATGGGACGTGCTGGAATTTGCCCAGATGTAATGCACGCACAATATTGCTGGTGTTGTCCGATGCCACAAATCCCCAGGAGAGTCCAATTGGGGTAAGCCATTCTGCGATGATCTTCCTCAGTTGCCGTAAGAGGTTTTCAGCTGTGTGCGTATTCTGGAAAGCGGTGATACAAAGCGTAGCCTGCCTAGGAACGAGTTGGCGTTTGCGAGATGCTGCTACTGGTGCCGCCGCTGCTGTTCTTGCAGCGGGAGGCAATACATCTACCCAGTGGGCTGTCACAGTCATGTAGTCCTGAGTCTGCCCTGCTCCACTTGTCCACATGTCCGTGGTTAAGTGGACATTGGGTACAACTGCATTTTTTAGGACACTGGTGACTCTTTTTCTGAGGTCTGTGTACATTTTCGGTATCGCCTGCCTAGAGAAATGGAACCTAGATGGTATTTGGTACCGGGGACACAGTACCTCAATCAAGTCTCTAGTTGGCTCTGAATTAACGATGGATACCGGAACCACGTTTCTCACCGCCCAGGCTGCCAAGGCCTCAGTTATCCGCTTTGCAGCAGGATGACTGCTGTGATATTTCATCTTCCTCGCAAAGGACTGTTGGACAGTCAATTGCTTACTGGAAGTAGTACAAGTGGTCTTCCGACTTCCCCTCTGGGATGACGATCGACTCCCAGCAGCAACAACAGCAGCGCCAGCAGCAGTAGGCGTTACACTCAAGGATGCATCGGAGGAATCCCAGGCAGGAGAGGACTCGTCAGACTTGCCAGTGACATGGCCTGCAGGACTATTGGCTTTCCTGGGGAAGGAGGAAATTGACACTGAGGGAGTTGGTGGTGTAATTTGCAGGAGCTTGGTTACAAGAGGAAGGGATTTAGTGGTCAGTGGACTGCTTCCGCTGTCACACAAAGTTTTTGAACTTGTCACTGACTTATGATGAATGCGCTGCAGGTGACGTATAAGGGAGGATGTTCCAAGGTGGTTAACGTCCTTACCCCTACTTATTACAGCTTGACAAAGGCAACACACGACTTGACACCTGTTGTCCGCATTTCTGTTGAAATAATTCCACACCGAAGAGCTGATTTTTTTTGTATTTTGACCAGGCATGTCAATGGCCATATTCGTCCCACGGACAACAGGTGTCTCCCCGGGTGCCTGACTTAAACAAACCACCTCACCAGGGCCATAACTACGTGTGTGCCAAGGGGGCTTGGCACACAGCGCAGTTGCCCTGGGGGCGCACGGCCAGCGGCATGTAATGAGTCAAATTGACTCATTACATGCCGCCTCTGAACTGCCCCGTGCGCCGCGCTGGAGGAGAGAAGACAGGA
The DNA here is from genome assembly GCF_028390025.1 of Pseudophryne corroboree. Taxonomy (NCBI): domain Eukaryota; kingdom Metazoa; phylum Chordata; class Amphibia; order Anura; family Myobatrachidae; genus Pseudophryne; species Pseudophryne corroboree. Next base: position 85,947,517 of record NC_086449.1, on the reverse strand, counting down.
GCGCCGGGCAGCGGAGGAGGAGGGAGGGGGAGCAGAGAGCCGCAGCAGCGCTATTTGATTGGTAGTAAGCGCTGCTGCAGCATCCCCTCTCCTTCTGTATTGGCTGCCTGGCGCTGCTGTGGATGCATCCCAGCATCCACAGCAGCGCCAGGCAGCCAATACAGAAGGAGAGGGGGATGCTGCAGCAGCGCTTACTACCAATCAAATAGCGCTGCTGCGGCTCTCTGCTCCCCCTCCCTCCTCCTCCTTCTCAACTGACTTCACACTGCACCGAGAGGGAGATGCACGAGGAGCCTGTCAGCGGGGAGAAGGTAAGTATATCCCCCCCCCTCTCTCTCTCTCTCTCTCTCTCCTGCAATGTGTAAAAAGGGGTCCCATGTGCTGCAATGTGTAAAAAGGGGTCCCGTCTGCCGCAATGTGTAAAAAGGGGGACTGGCTGCCGCAATGCGTAAAAAGGGGTCCCGTCTGCCGCAATGTGTAAAAAGTGGTCCTGGCTGCCGCAATGCGTAAAAAGGGGTCCCATCTGCTGCAATGTGTAAAAAGGGGTCCCGTCTGCCGCAATGTGTAAAAAGTGGTCCTGGCTGCCGCAATGTGTAAAAAGGGGGACTGGCTGCCGCAATGTGTAAAAAGGGGGACTGGCTGCCGCAATGTGTAAAAAGGGGTCCTGGCTGCCGCAATGTGTAAAGAGGGGGACTGGCTGCCGCAATGTGTAAAAAGGGGGACTGGCTGCCGCAATGTGTAAAAAGGGGGATGCTGTCTACTGTAATGTATAAAAGGGGCTCTACCTGGTGTAGTGGCGCTACTGTGCAGCGTAATTTGAATAATGGAGACTACTGTGCACCGTAGTATGAATTGCTATTATTTTGTTGCCACGCCCCTTCCAGTGAAGCCACGCCCCTATATATTTTTCGCGCGCCTACGACGCGCACTGCACCTATCTTGTACGGGGAGGGGGGGGGGGCGCCAATGTCAGTTCTTGCACACAGCGCTAAAATGCCTAGTTACGGCACTGCACCTCACCATCAGAATCCTCCTTGTCAATTTCCTCCCCAGCGCCAGCAACACCCATATCCTCATCCTGGTGTACTTCAACAGTGACATTTTCAATTTGACTATCAGGAACTGGACTGCGGGTGCTCCTTCCAGCACTTGCAGTGGGCGTGCAAATGGTGGAAGGTGCAAGCTCTTCCCGTCCAGTGTTGGGAAGGTCAGGCATTGCAACCGACACAATTGGACTCTCCTTGGGGATTTGTGATTTCGAAGAACGCACAGTTCTTTGCTGTGCTTTTGCCAGCTTAAGTCTTTTCTTTTTTCTAGCGAGAGGATGAGTGCTTCCATCCTCATGTGAAGCTGAACCACTAGCCATGAACATAGGCCAGGTCCTCAGCCGTTCCTTGCCACTCCGTGTCGTAAATGGCATATTGGCAAGTTTACGCTTCTCCTCAGACGCTTTTAATTTTGATTTTTGGGTCATTTTTTTACTGATCTTTTGTGTTTTGGATTTTACATGCTCTGTACTATGACATTGGGCATCGGCCTTGGCAGACGACGTTGATGGCATTTCATCGTCTCGGCCATGACTAGTGGCAGCAGCTTCAGCACGAGGTGGAAGTGGATCTTGATCTTTCCCTATTTTTTTAACCTCCACATTTTTGTTCTCCATATTTTAATGCGCACAACTAAAAGGCACCACAGGTATACAATGTAGATGGATGGATAGTATACTTTATGTACGACGACGAGTGACTGAAGACACAGAGGTAGGTACAGCAGTGGCCTACCGTACTGCTATATACAGTATAATGGACCTGGTGGACACTGTCAGTAGACTGTGTTTATAGTATAAAGAAAAAAAGCCACCACAGGTATACAATGTAGATGGATGGATAGTATACTTTATGTATGATGATGAGTGACTGAAGACACAGAGGTAGGTAGAGAAGTGGCCTACCGTACTGCTATATACAGTATAATGGACCTGGTGGACACTGTCAGCAGACTGCGTTTATAGTATAAAGAAAAAAAGCCACCACAGGTATACAATGTAGATGGATGGATAGTATACTTTATGTATGACGACGAGTGACTGAAGACACAGAGGTAGGTACAGCAGTGGCCTACCGTACTGCTATATACAGTATAATGGACCTGGTGGACACTGTCAGCAGACTGCGTTTATAGTATAAAGAAAAAAAGACACCACAGGTATACAATGTAGATGGATGGATAGTATACTTTATGTATGATGACGAGTGACTGAAGACACAGAGGTAGGTACAGCAGTGGCCTACCGTACTGCTATATACAGTATAATGGACCTGGTGGACACTGTCAGCAGACTGCGTTTATAGTATAAAGAAAAAAAGCCACCACAGGTATACAATGTAGATGGATGGATAGTATACTTTATGTATGACGACGAGTGACTGAAGACACCGAGGTAGGTACAGCAGTGGCCTACCGTACTGCTATATACAGTATAATGGACCTGGTGGACACTGTCAGCAGACTGCGTTTATAGTATAAAGAAAAAAAGATACCACAGGTATACAATGTAGATGGATGGATAGTATACTTTATGTATGACGACGAGTGACTGAAGACACAGAGGTAGGTACAGCAGTGGCCTACCGTACTGCTATATACAGTATAATGGACCTGGTGGACACTGTCAGCAGACTGCGTTTATAGTATAAAGAAAAAAAGACACCACAGGTATACAATGTAGATGGATGGATAGTATACTTTATGTATGACGACGAGTGACTGAAGACACAGAGGTAGGTACAGCAGTGGCCTTCCGTACTGCTATATACAGTATAATGGACCTGGTGGACACTGTCAGCAGACTGCGTTTATAGTATAAAGAAAAAAAGTCACCACAGGTATACAATGTAGATGGATGGATAGTATACTTTATGTATGACGACGAGTGACTGAAGACACAGAGGTAGGTACAGCAGTGGCCTACCGTACTGCTATATACAGTATAATGGACCTGGTGGACACTGTCAGCAGACTGCGTTTATAGTATAAAGAAAAAAAGACACCACAGGTGTACAATGTAGATGGATGGATAGTATACTTTATGTATGATGACGAGTGACTGAAGACACAGAGGTAGGTACAGCAGTGGCCTACCGTACTGCTATATACAGTATAATGGACCTGGTGGACACTGTCAGCAGACTGCGTTTATAGTATAAAGAAAAAAAGACACCACAGGTATGCAATGTAGATGGATGGATAGTATACTTTATGTATGACGACGAGTGACTGAAGACACAGAGGTAGGTACAGCAGTGGCCTACCGTACTGCTATATACAGTATAATGGACCTGGTGGACACTGTCAGCAGACTGCGTTTATAGTATAAAGAAAAAAAGCCACCACAGGTATACAATGTAGATGGATGGATAGTATACTTTATGTATGACGACGAGTGACTGAAGACACAGAGGTAGGTACAGCAGTGGCCTACCGTACTGCTATATACAGTATAATGGACCTGGTGGACACTGTCAGCAGACTGCGTTTATAGTATAAAGAAAAAAAGACACCACAGGTATACAATGTAGATGGATGGATAGTATACTTTATGTATGACGACGAGTGACTGAAGACACAGAGGTAGGTACAGCAGTGGCCTACCGTACTGCTATATACAGTATAATGGACCTGGTGGACACTGTCAGTAGACTGTGTTTATAGTATAAAGAAAAAAAGCCACCACAGGTATACAATGTAGATGGATGGATAGTATACTTTATGTATGACGACGAGTGACTGAAGACACAGAGGTAGGTACAGCAGTGGCCTACCGTACTGCTATATACAGTATAATGGACCTGGTGGACACTGTCAGCAGACTGCGTTTATAGTATAAAGAAAAAAAGCCACCACAGGTATACAATGTAGATGGATGGATAATATACTTTATGTATGACGACGAGTGACTGAAGACACAGAGGTAGGTACAGCAGTGGCCTACCGTACTGCTATATACAGTATAATGGACCTGGTGGACACTGTCAGCAGACTGCGATTATAGTATAAAGAAAAAAAGCCACCACAGGTATACAATGTAGATGGATGGATAGTATACTTTATGTATGACGATGAGTGACTGAAGACACAGAGGTAGGTACAGCAGTGGCCTACCGTACTGCTATATACAGTATAATGGACCTGGTGGACACTGTCAGCAGACTGCGTTTATAGTATAAAGAAAAAAAGACACCACAGGTATACAATGTAGATGGATGGATAGTATACTTTATGTATGACGACGAGTGACTGAAGACACAGAGGTAGGTACAGCAGTGGCCTACCGTACTGCTATATACAGTATAATGGACCTGGTGGACACTGTCAGCAGACTGCGTTTATAGTATAAAGAAAAAAAGACACCACAGGTATACAATGTAGATGGATGGATAGTATACTTTATGTATGACGACGAGTGACTGAAGACACAGAGGTAGGTACAGCAGTGGCCTTCCGTACTGCTACATACAGTATAATGGACCTGGTGGACACTGTCAGCAGACTGCGTTTATAGTATAAAGAAAAAAAGTCACCACAGGTATACAATGTAGATGGATGGATAGTATACTTTATGTATGACGACGAGTGACTGAAGACACAGAGGTAGGTACAGCAGTGGCCTACCGTACTGCTATATACAGTATAATGGACCTGGTGGACACTGTCAGCAGACTGCGTTTATAGTATAAAGAAAAAAAGACACCACAGGTGTACAATGTAGATGGATGGATAGTATACTTTATGTATGATGACGAGTGACTGAAGACACAGAGGTAGGTACAGCAGTGGCCTACCGTACTGCTATATACAGTATAATGGACCTGGTGGACACTGTCAGCAGACTGCGTTTATAGTATAAAGAAAAAAAGACACCACAGGTGTACAATGTAGATGGATGGATAGTATACTTTATGTATGATGACGAGTGACTGAAGACACAGAGGTAGGTACAGCAGTGGCCTACCGTACTGCTATATACAGTATAATGGACCTGGTGGACACTGTCAGCAGACTGCGTTTATAGTATAAAGAAAAAAAGACACCACAGGTATACAATGTAGATGGATGGATAGTATACTTTATGTATGACGACGAGTGACTGAAGACACAGAGGTAGGTACAGCAGTGGCCTACCGTACTGCTATATACAGTATAATGGACCTGGTGGACACTGTCAGCAGACTGCGTTTATAGTATAAAGAAAAAAAGCCACCACAGGTGTACAATGTAGATGGGTGGATAGTATACTTTATGTATGACGACGAGTGACTGAAGACACAGAGGTAGGTACAGCAGTGGCCTACCGTACTGCTATATACAGTATAATGGACCTGGTGGACACTGTCAGCAGACTGCGTTTATAGTATAAAGAAAAAAAGCCACCACAGGTATACAATGTAGATGGAAGGATAGTATACTTTATGTATGACGACGAGTGACTGAAGACACAGAGGTAGGTACAGCAGTGGCCTACCGTACTGCTATATACAGTATAATGGACCTGGTGGACACTGTCAGCAGACTGCGTTTATAGTATAAAGAAAAAAAGCCACCACAGGTATACAATGTAGATGGATGGATAGTATACTTTATGTATGACGATGAGTGACTGAAGACACAGAGGTAGGTACAGCAGTGGCCTACCGTAATGCTATATACAGTATAATGGACCTGGTGGACACTGTCAGCAGACTGCGTTTATAGTATAAAGAAAAAAAGACACCACAGGTATACAATGTAGATGGATGGATAGTATACTTTATGTATGACGACGAGTGACTGAAGACACAGAGGTAGGTACAGCAGTGGCCTACCGTACTGCTATATACAGTATAATGGACCTGGTGGACACTGTCAGCAGACTGCGTTTATAGTAGAAAGAAAAAAAGCCACCACAGGTATACAATGTAGATGGATGGATAGTATACTTTATGTATGACGACGAGTGACTGAAGACACAGAGGTAGGTACAGCAGTGGCCTACCGTACTGCTATATACAGTATAATGGACCTGGTGGACACTGTCAGCAGACTGCGTTTATAGTATAAAGAAAAAAAGCCACCACAGGTATACAATGTAGATGGATGGATAGTATACTTTATGTATGATGACGAGTGACTGAAGACACAGAGGTAGGTACAGCAGTGGCCTACCGTACTGCTATATACAGTATAATGGACCTGGTGGACACTGTCAGCAGACTGCGTTTATAGTATAAAGAAAAAAAGACACCACAGGTATACAATGTAGATGGATGGATAGTATACTTTATGTATGACGACGAGTGACTGAAGACACAGAGGTAGGTACAGCAGTGGCCTACCGTACTGCTATATACAGTATAATGGACCTGGTGGACACTGTCAGCAGACTGCGTTTATAGTATAAAGAAAAAAAGACACCACAGGTATACAATGTAGATGGATGGATAGTATACTTTATGTATGACGACGAGTGACTAAAGACACTGAGGTAGGTACAGCAGTGGCCTACCGTACTGCTATATACAGTATAATGGACCTGGTGGACACTGTCAGCAGACTGCGTTTATAGTATAAAGAAAAAAAGTCACCACAGGTATACAATGTAGATGGATGGATAGTATACTTTATGTATGACGACGAGTGACTGAAGACACAGAGGTAGGTACAGCAGTGGCCTACCGTACTGCTATATACAGTATAATGGACCTGGTGGACACTGTCAGCAGACTGCGTTTATAGTATAAAGAAAAAAAGACACCACAGGTGTACAATGTAGATGGATGGATAGTATACTTTATGTATGATGACGAGTGACTGAAGACACAGAGGTTTGTACAGCAGTGGCCTACCGTACTGCTATATATAGTATAATGGACCTGGTGGACACTGTCAGCAGACTGCGTTTATAGTATAAAGAAAAAAGCCACCACAGGTGTACAATGTAGATGGGTGGATAGTATACTTTATGTATGACGACGAGTGACTGAAGACACAGAGGTAGGTACAGCAGTGGCCTACCGTACTGCTATATACAGTATAATGGACCTGGTGGACACTGTCAGCAGACTGCGTTTATAGTATAAAGAAAAAAAGACACCACAGGTGTACAATGTAGATGGATGGATAGTATACTTTATGTATGATGATGAGTGACTGAAGACACAGAGGTAGGTACAGCAGTGGCCTACCGTACTGCTATATACAGTATAATGGACCTGGTGGACACTGTCAGCAGACTACGTTTATAGTATAAAGTAAAAAAGACACCACAGGTATACAATGTAGATGGATGGATAGTATACTTTATGTATGACGACGAGTGACTGAAGACACAGAGGTAGGTACAGCAGTGGCCTACCGTACTGCTATATACAGTATAATGGACCTGGTGGACACTGTCAGCAGACTGCGTTTATAGTATAAAGAAAAAAAGCCACCACAGGTATACAATGTAGATGGATGGATAGTATACTTTATGTATGACGATGAGTGACTGAAGACACAGAGGTAGGTACAGCAGTGGCCTACCGTACTGCTATATACAGTATAATGGACCTGGTGGACACTGTCAGCAGACTGCGTTTATAGTATAAAGAAAAAAAGCCACCACAGGTATACAATGTAGATGGATGGATAGTATACTTTATGTATGACGATGAGTGACTGAAGACACAGAGGTAGGTACAGCAGTGGCCTACCGTACTGCTATATACAGTATAATGGACCTGGTGGACACTGTCAGCAGACTGCGTTTATAGTATAAAGAAAAAAAGACACCACAGGTATACAATGTAGATGGATGGATAGTATACTTTATGTATGACGACGAGTGACTGAAGACACAGATGTAGGTACAGCAGTGGCCTACCGTACTGCTATATACAGTATAATGGACCTGGTGGACACTGTCAGCAGACTGCGTTTATAGTATAAAGAAAAAAAGCCACCACAGGTAAACAATGTAGATGGATGGATAGTATACTTTATGTATGACGACGAGTGACTGAAGACACAGAGGTAGGTACAGCAGTGGCCTACCGTACTGCTATATACAGTATAATGGACCTGGTGGACACTGTCAGCAGACTGCGTTTATAGTATAAAGAAAAAAAGCCACCACAGGTATACAATGTAGATGGATGGATAGTATACTTTATCTATGACGACGAGTGACTGAAGACACAGAGGTAGGTACAGCAGTGGCCTACCGTACTGCTATATACAGTATAATGGACCTGGTGGACACTGTCAGCAGACTGCGTTTATAGTATAAAGAAAAAAAGCCACCACAGGTATACAATGTAGATGGATGGATAGTATACTTTATGTATGACGACGAGTGACTGAAGACACAGAGGTAGGTACAGCAGTGGCCTACCGTACTGCTATATACAGTATAATGGACCTGGTGGACACTGTCAGCAGACTGCATTTATAGTATAAAGAAAAAAAGACACCACATGTATACAATGTAGATGGATGGATAGTATACTTTATGTATGACGACGAGTGACTGAAGACACAGAGGTAGGTACAGCAGTGGCCTACCGTACTGCTATATACAGTATAATGGACCTGGTGGACACTGTCAGCAGACTGCGTTTATAGTATAAAGAAAAAAAGACACCACATGTATACAATGTAGATGGATGGATAGTATACTTTATGTATGACGATGAGTGACTGAAGACACAGAGGTAGGTACAGCAGTGGCCTACCGTACTGCTATATACAGTATAATGGACCTGGTGGACACTGTCAGCAGACTGCGTTTATAGTATAAAGAAAAAAAGACACCACAGGTATACAATGTAGATGGATGGATAGTATACTTTATGTATGACGACGAGTGACTGAAGACACAGATGTAGGTTCAGCAGTGGCCTACCGTACTGCTATATACAGTATAATGGACCTGGTGGACACTGTCAGCAGACTGCGTTTATAGTATAAAGAAAAAAAGCCACCACAGGTAAACAATGTAGATGGATGGATAGTATACTTTATGTATGACGACGAGTGACTGAAGACACAGAGGTAGGTACAGCAGTGGCCTACCGTACTGCTATATACAGTATAATGGACCTGGTGGACACTGTCAGCAGACTGCGTTTATAGTATAAAGAAAAAAAGCCACCACAGGTATACAATGTAGATGGATGGATAGTATACTTTATGTATGACGACGAGTGACTGAAGACACAGAGGTAGGTACAGCAGTGGCCTACCGTACTGCTATATACAGTATAATGGACCTGGTGGACACTGTCAGCAGACTGCGTTTATAGTATAAAGAAAAAAAGCCACCACAGGTATACAATGTAGATGGATGGATAGTATACTTTATGTATGACGATGAGTGACTGAAGACACAGAGGTAGGTACAGCAGTGGCCTACCGTACTGCTATATACAGTATAATGGACCTGGTGGACACTGTCAGCAGACTGCGTTTATAGTATAAAGAAAAAAAGACACCACAGGTATACAATGTAGATGGATGGATAGTATACTTTATGTATGACGACGAGTGACTGAAGACACAGAGGTAGGTACAGCAGTGGCCTACCGTACTGCTATATACAGTATAATGGACCTGGTGGACACTGTCAGCAGACTGCGTTTATAGTAGAAAGAAAAAAAGCCACCACAGGTATACAATGTAGATGGATGGATAGTATACTTTATGTATGACGACGAGTGACTGAAGACACAGAGGTAGGTACAGCAGTGGCCTAACGTACTGCTATATACAGTATAATGGACCTGGTGGACACTGTCAGCAGACTGCGTTTATAGTATAAAGAAAAAAAGACACCACAGGTATACAATGTAGATGGATGGATAGTATACTTTATGTATGACGACGAGTGACTGAAGACACAGAGGTAGGTACAGCAGTGGCCTACCGTACTGCTATATACAGTATAATGGACCTGGTGGACACTGTCAGCAGACTGCGTTTATAGTATAAAGAAAAAAAGACACCACAGGTATACAATGTAGATGGATGGATAGTATACTTTATGTATGACGACGAGTGACTAAAGACACAGAGGTAGGTACAGCAGTGGCCTACCGTACTGCTATATACAGTATAATGGACCTGGTGGACACTGTCAGCAGACTGCGTTTATAGTATAAAGAAAAAAAGTCACCACAGGTATACAATGTAGATGGATGGATAGTATACTTTATGTATGACGACGAGTGACTGAAGACACAGAGGTAGGTACAGCAGTGGCCTACCGTACTGCTATATACAGTATAATGGACCTGGTGGACACTGTCAGCAGACTGCGTTTATAGTATAAAGAAAAAAAGACACCACAGGTGTACAATGTAGATGGATGGATAGTATACTTTATGTATGATGACGAGTGACTGAAGACACAGAGGTAGGTACAGCAGTGGCCTACCGTACTGCTATATACAGTATAATGGACCTGGTGGACACTGTCAGCAGACTGCGTTTATAGTATAAAGAAAAAAGCCACCACAGGTGTACAATGTAGATGGGTGGATAGTATACTTTATGTATGACGACGAGTGACTGAAGACACAGAGGTAGGTACAGCAGTGGCCTACCGTACTGCTATATACAGTATAATGGACCTGGTGGACACTGTCAGCAGACTGCGTTTATAGTATAAAGAAAAAAAGACACCACAGGTGTACAATGTAGATGGATGGATAGTATACTTTATGTATGATGATGAGTGACTGAAGACACAGAGGTAGGTACAGCAGTGGCCTACCGTACTGCTATATACAGTATAATGGACCTGGTGGACACTGTCAGCAGACTACGTTTATAGTATAAAGTAAAAAAGACACCACAGGTATACAATGTAGATGGATGGATAGTATACTTTATGTATGACGACGAGTGACTGAAGACACAGAGGTAGGTACAGCAGTGGCCTACCGTACTGCTATATACAGTATAATGGACCTGGTGGACACTGTCAGCAGACTGCGTTTATAGTATAAAGAAAAAAAGCCACCACAGGTATACAATGTAGATGGATGGATAGTATACTTTATGTATGACGATGAGTGACTGAAGACACAGAGGTAGGTACAGCAGTGGCCTACCGTACTGCTATATACAGTATAATGGACCTGGTGGACACTGTCAGCAGACTGCGTTTATAGTATAAAGAAAAAAAGCCACCACAGGTATACAATGTAGATGGATGGATAGTATACTTTATGTATGACGATGAGTGACTTAAGACACAGAGGTAGGTACAGCAGTGGCCTACCGTACTGCTATATGCAGTATAATGGACCTGGTGGACACTGTCAGCAGACTGCGTTTATAGTATAAAGAAAAAAAGCCACCACAGGTATACAATGTAGATGGATGGATAGTATACTTTATGTATGACGACGAGTGACTGAAGACACAGAGGTAGGTACAGCAGTGGCCTACCGTACTGCTATATACAGTATAATGGACCTGGTGGACACTGTCAGCAGACTGCGTTTATAGTATAAAGAAAAAAAGCCACCACAGGTATACAATGTAGATGGATGGATAGTATACTTTATGTATGACGACGAGTGACTGAAGACACAGAGGTAGGTACAGCAGTGGCCTACCGTACTGCTATATACAGTATAATGGACCTGGTGGACACTGTCAGCAGACTGCATTTATAGTATAAAGAAAAAAAGACACCACAGGTATACAATGTAGATGGATGGATAGTATACTTTATGTATGACGACGAGTGACTGAAGACACAGAGGTAGGTACAGCAGTGGCCTACCGTACTGCTATATACAGTATAATGGACCTGGTGGACACTGTCAGCAGACTGCATTTATACTTATAGTATAAAGAAAAAAAGACACCACAGGAGTGTTTTTCAGGCAGACAAACGTATACTGGTGGTCACTGTCAGCAAAACTGTGCACTGTACTCCTGCTATAGCTGCTCCCCAGTCTCCCCCACAATTAAGCAGTGTGAGCACTCAGCACAGTCAGATATATCATGCAGCACACTGAGGCTGAGCACAGATATGGTATGGAGCGTTTTTTTCAGGCAGAGAACGGATAAAAAAAAACTAGCAAAACTCTGCACTGTACTCCTCCTGTCCTAACAGCTGCTCCCCAATCCTCCCCACAATAAGCTAAGCAGTAGCAATCAGATCAACTAACTACTATAACTATATAAACGGAGAGGACGCCAGCCACGTCCTCTCCCTATCAATCTCAATGCACGTGTGAAAATGGCGGCGACGCACGGCTGCTTATATAGAATCCGAATCTCGCGAGAATCCGACAGCGGGATGATGACGTTCGGGCGCGCTCGGGTTAGCCGAGCCATACGGGAGAATCCGAGTATGGCTCAGACCCGTGTAAAAAGGGTAAAGTTCGGGGGGGGTTCGGTTTCTCGGAAACCGAACCCGCTCATCACTAGTTTATACAACATAAAGGTGGGCCCAAGGACAATTCCATCTTGCATCTCTTATATTTTTCTTTGCATTATGTGCACTTGGGGGTCTAGTTTTTAAAAGTGTATCCTGTCTGTCACTGCAGTGCCACTCCTAGATGGGCCAGGTGTTTGTGCCGCCCACTTGTGTCGCTTAGCTTAGTCATCCAGCGACCTCGGTGCAACCTTTTGCCCTAAAAACAATATTGTGAGGTGTGAGGTGTTCAGAATAGACTGAAAATTAGTGGAAATGAGTGATATTGAGGTTAATAATACCGTAGGATCAAAATTACCCCCAAACTCTGTGATTTTAGCTGTTTTTGTGTTTTAAAAAAAAAAACATCCAGATCCAAAACCAAAACCAAAATCCGAAACGGTGGGTTTGGCAAAATCAATACAGATCCAAAACACGAGCCTAATCCAGATCCAAAACAAAAACACAAAACACGAAAAGTGCCCGCTGCACATCTCTAATTTATATAGCTCTATTTATTCAGCTAGACATATTGTAGTTTTAAAAAAGTATCTAAAATTGATTTAACATTTTAAAAATCCCTATAGTTTCTGGGGTTCTAGGTGTACCCCAGATACCTGACCATTCTATAAAATTTTCCATACACCCACTTCTAAATTCCTACTTCCAACACTGATGATGACGCCAAACTGCGTGTGTATAGCTCCTCGATACATTTTAATTGCTTTTAATTCACATGTTCCTTGAAGATGCAATTATCTCCATTTAAAAGTAATTTGCACGTAGTAGCTCCTCAAACCTCTGAGCATATGCTTTACACAGTGTATACAGATGTAATCTGCAGGCAGGCGGTGGGTCCCTTATTGCTGCTTCAATTCACAGAGTCACACACACAAGGAAAAAAGTATATAAGAGGCTTTCAAGAAGGAGTAATTTCCCGGGAAGCAATTCTTATATTTGCAGCTCTAGTTTCAGAGAGTGAAGGAATAAATTTGTGTTTTTTTTAAATACAATCTATAGAATACATGGATCCCATTCTGCATTCACACAACTACAGAGGCCATCCTGAGCATATGTACAGACACAGACTGCCATAGGCCATCATTCCGAGTTGATCGCTCGCAAGCAGATTTTAGCAGCATTGCACACGCTAGGCCGCCGCCCTCTGGGAGTGTATCTTAGCTCAGCAGAAGTGCGAACGAAAGATTAGCAGAACTGCTCGAAAATCTTTTCCTGCAGTTTCTGAGTAGCTTCAGACCTACTCCTAAATTGCAATCACTGCAGACTGGTTCCTAATTTGATGTCACAAACACGCCCTGCGTTCGGCCAGCCACTCCCCCGTTTCCCCAGGCACGCCTGCGTTTTAGCCTGACACGCCTGCGTTTTTTAGCACACTCCCAGAAAACGGTCAGTTACCACCCAGAAACACCAACTTCCTGTCAATCACACACCGATCAGCAGAGCGACTGAAAAGCGCTGTTAGCCCCTGTGTAAAATTGCTTAGTTTTGTGTGAAAGTACTTGGCGCGTGCACCCTGCGGCCCATACGCATACGCAGAACAGCCGGTTTTTAGCCTGATCGCTACGCTGCGAAAAACGGCAGCGAGCGATCAACTCGGAATGAGGGCCATAGTACACAGTGTGAAGACAGCACAGAGTGTTTTAGCACAGTGTAGCAGCTAGTGATGAGCGGGTTCGGATCCTCGGAATCCGACCCGCCCGAACTTCACCTTTTTTTTACACGGGTCCGAGCGACTCGGATCCTCCCGCCTTGCTCGGTTAACCCGAGCGCGCCCGAACGTCATCATCCCGCTGTCGGATTCTCGCGAGACTCGGATTCTATATAAGGAGCCGCGCGTCGCCGCCATTTTCACACGTGCATTGAGATTGATAGGGAGAGGACGTGGCTGGCGTCCTCTCCGTTATAGTAGAACACAGAGTGACTTAGTTAGTTATAATTGTGGGGAGGATTGGGGACGGGGAGCAGCTGTTAGGGAGTACAGTGCAGGGTTTTGATTATACCACCAGTGAGTTTAATCCTTTGTTTCTCTGCCTGAAAAAAACGCTCCAACCACCATATCTGTGCTCACTCAGTGTGCTGCACTGCTGCATGATATATCTGTGCTGAGTGCACTGCTCTGCTCACACTGCCTAATTGTGGGGACTGGGAAGCAGTTATAGCAGGAGTACAGTGCACAGTTTTGCTGACAGTGACCACCAGTCCAGTATACGTCCAGTATACGTTTGTCCGTTATACAGTATATTATATATATAAGCAGCAGTACGGTAGGCCACGGCTGTACCTACCTCTGTGTCGTCAGTGCACTCATCGTCCATAAGTAATATAATACTATACTATCCATCCATCTACATTGTATACCTGTGTTGTTGTTTTTTTCTTCATACTAGTTTAGCAGTCTGCTGACAGTGTCCACCAGGTCCGTTATACAGTATATTATATATATAAGCAGCAGTACGGTAGGCCACGGCTGTACCTACCTCTGTGTCGTCACTCGTCGTCCATAAGTAATATAATACTATACTATCCATCCATCTACATTGTATACCTGTGTTGTTGTTTTTTTCTTCATACTAGTTTAGCAGTCTGCTGACAGTGTCCACCAGGTCCGTTATACAGTATATTATATATATAAGCAGCAGTACGGTAGGCCACGGCTGTACCTACCTCTGTGTCGTCACTCGTCGTCCATAAGTAATATAATACTATACTATCCATCCATCTACATTGTATACCTGTGGTGTTTTTTTTTTTCTTCATACTAGTTTAGCAGTCTGCTGACAGTGTCCACCAGGTCCGTTATACAGTATATTATATATATAAGCAGCAGTACGGTAGGCCACGGCTGTACCTACCTCTGTGTCGTCAGTCCACTCGTCGTCCATAAGTAATATAATACTATACTATCCATCCATCTACATTGTATACCTGTGCTGTTGTTTTTTCTTCATACTAGTTTAGCAGTCTGCTGACAGTGTCCACCAGGTCCGTTATACAGTATATTATATATATAAGCAGCAGTACGGTAGGCCACGGCTGTACCTACCTCTGTGTCGTCACTCGTCGTCCATAAGTAATATAATACTATACTATCCACCCATCTACATTGTATACCTGTGGTGGCTTTTAGTTGTGCGCAAAATATGGAGAACAAAAATGTGGAGGTTAAAAAAATAGGGAAAGATCAAGATCCACTTCCACCTCGTGCTGAAGCTGCTGCCACTAGTCATGGCCGAGACGATGAAATGCCATCAACGTCGTCTGCCAAGGCCGATGCCCAACGTCATAGTACAGAGCATGTAAAATCCAAAACACAAAAGATCAGTAAAAAAATGACCCAAAAATCAAAATTAAAAGCGTCTGAGGAGAAGCGTAAACTTGCCAATATGCCATTTACGACACGGAGTGGCAAGGAACGGCTGAGGCCCTGGCCTATGTTCATGGCTAGTGGTTCAGCTTCACATGAGGATGGAAGCACTCATCCTCTCGCTAGAAAAAAGAAAAGACTTGTAGCAAAAGCACAGCAAAGAACTGTGCGTTCTTCGAAATCACAAATCCCCAAGGAGAGTCCAATTGTGACGGTTGCGATGCCTGACCTTCCCAACACTGGACGGGAGGAGCTTGCGCCTTCCACCATTTGCACGCCCCCTGCAAGTGTTGAAAGGAGCACCCGCAGTCCAGTTCCTGATAGTGAAATTGAAGATGTCAGTGTTGAAGTACACCAGGATGAGGATATGGGTGTTGCTGGCGCTGGGGAGGAAATTGACAAGGAGGATTCTGATGGTGAGGTGGTTTGTTTAAGTCAGGCACCCGGGGAGACACCTGTTGTCCGTGGGAGGAATATGGCCATTGACATGCCTGGTGAAAATACCAAAAAAATCAGCTCTTCAGTGTGGAAGTATTTCAACCGAAATGCGGACAACAGGTGTCAAGCCGTGTGTTGCCTTTGTCAAGCTGTAATAAGTAGGGGTAAGGACATTAACCACCTCGGAACATCCTCCCTTATACGTCACCTGCAACGCATTCATAATAAGTCAGTAACAAGTTCAAAAACTTTGGGCGACAGCGGAAGCAGTCCACTGACCAGTAAATCCCTTCCTCTTGTAACCAAGCTCGCGCAAACCACACCACCAACTCCCTCAGTGTCAATTTCCTCCTTACCCAGGAAAGCCAATAGTCCTGCAGGCCATGTCACTGGCAAGTCTGACGAGTCCTCTCCTGCCTTGGATTTCTCCGATGCATCCTTGAGTGTAATGCCTACTGCTGCTGGCGCTGCTGTTGTTGCTGCTGGGAGTCGATCGTCATCCCAGAGGGGAAGTCGGAAGACCACTTGTACTACTTCCAGTAAGCAATTGACTGTCCAACAGTCCTTTGCGAGGAAGATGAAATATCACAGCAGTCATCCTGTTGCAAAGCGGATAACTGAGGCCTTGACAACTATGGTGGTGTTAGACGTGCGTCCGGTATCCGCCGTTAGTTCACAGGGAACTAGACAATTTCTTGAGGTAGTGTGCCCCCGTTACCAAATACCATCTAGGTTCAACTTCTCTAGGCAGGCGATACCGAGAATGTACACAGACGTCAGAAAAAGACTCACCAGTGTCCTAAAAAATGCAGTTGTACCCAATGTCCACTTAACCACGGACATGTGGACAAGTGGAGCAGGGCAGACTCAGGACTACATGACTGTGACAGCCCACTGGGTAGATGTATTGCCTCCCGCTGCAAGAACAGCAGCGGCGGCACCAGTAGCAGCATCTCGCAAACGCCAACTCGTTCCTAGGCAGGCTACGCTTTGTATCACCGCTTTCCAGAATACGCACACAGCTGAAAACCTCTTACGGCAACTGAGGAAGATCATCGCAGAATGGCTTACCCCAATTGGACTCTCCTGGGGATTTGTGACATCGGACAACGCCAGCAATATTGTGCGTGCATTACATCTGGGCAAATTCCAGCATGTCCCATGTTTTGCACATACCTTGAATTTGGTGGTGCAGAATTATTTAAAAAACGACAGGGGCGTGCAAGAGATGCTGTCGGTGGCCAGAAGAATTGCGGGCCACTTTCGGCGTACAGGCACCGCGTACAGAAGACTGGAGCACCACCAAAAACACCTGAACCTGCCCTGCCATCATCTGAAGCAAGAGGTGGTAACGAGGTGGAATTCAACCCTCTATATGCTTCAGAGGATGGAGGAGCAGCAAAAGGCCATTCAAGCCTATACATCTGGCCACAATATAGGCAAAGGAGGTGCAATGCACCTGTCTCAAGCGCAGTGGAGAATGATTTCAACGTTGTGCAAGGTTCTGCAACCCTTTGAACTTGCCACACGTGAAGTCAGTTCAGACACTGCCAGCCTGAGTCAGGTCATTCCCCTCATCAGGCTTTTGCAGAAGAAGCTGGAGGCATTGAAGGAGGAGCTAAAAAAGAGTGATTCCGCTAGGCATGTGGGACTTGTGGATGGAGCCCTTCATTCGCTTAACCAGGATTCACGTGTGGTCAATCTGTTGAAATCAGAGCACTACATTTTGGCCACCGTGCTCGATCCTAGATTTAAAACCTACGTTGGATCTCTCTTTCCGGCAGACACAAGTCTGCAGAGGTTCAAAGAACTGCTGGTGAGAAAATTGTCAAGTCAAGCGGAACGCGACCCGTCAACATCTCCTCCTTCACATTCTCCCGCAACTGGGGGTGCGAGGAAAAGGCTACGAATTCCGAGCCCACCCGCTGGCGGTGATGCAGGGCAGTCTGGAGCGACTGCTGATGCTGACATCTGGTCCGGACTGAAGGACCTGCCAATGATTACTGACATGTCGTCTACTGTCACTGCATATGATTCTCTCACCATTGAAAGAATGGTGGAGGATTATATGAGTGACCGCATCCAAGTAGGCACGTCAGACAGTCCATACGTATACTGGCAGGAAAAAGAGGCAATTTGGAGGCCCTTGCAGAAACTGGCTTTATTCTACCTAAGTTGCCCTCCCTCCAGTGTGTACTCCGAAAGAGTGTTTAGTGCCGCCGCTCACCTTGTCAGCAATCGGCGTACGAGGTTACTTCCAGAAAATGTGGAGAAGATGATGTTCATTAAAATGAATTATAATCAATTCCTCCATGGAGACATTCACCAGCAGCAATTGCCTCCAGAAAGTACACGGGGATCTGAGATGGTGGATTCCAGTGGGGACGAATTAATAATCTGTGAGGAGGGGGATGTACACAGTGAAAGGGGTGATGAATCGGACGATGATGATGAGGTGGACATCTTGCCTCTGTAGAGCCAGTTTGTGCAAGGAGAGATTGCTTCTTTTTTGGTGGGGGCCCAAACCAACCAGTCATTTCAGTCACAGTCGTGTGGTAGACCCTGTCGCTGAAATGATGGGTTGGTTAAAGTGTGCATGTCCTGTTTATACAACATAAGGGTGGGTGGGAGGGCCCAAGGACAATTCCATCTTGCACCTCTTTTTTCTTTCATTTTTCTTTGCGTCATGTGCTGTTTTTGGAGTATTTTTTGGAAGGGCCATCCTGCGTGACACTGCAGTGCCACTCCTAGATGGGCCAGGTGTTTGTGTCGGCCACTAGGGTCGCTTAGCTTACTCACACAGCTACCTCATTGCGCCTCTTTTTTTCTTTGCGTCATGTGCTGTTTGGGGAGTATTTTTTGGAAGGGCCATCCTGCCTGACACTGCAGTGCCACTCCTAGATGGGCCAGGTGTTTGTGTCGGCCACTAGGGTCGCTTAGCTTACTCACACAGCTACCTCATTGCGCCTCTTTTTTTCTTTGCGTCATGTGCTGTTTGGGGAGTATTTTTTGGAAGGGCCATCCTGCCTGACACTGCAGTGCCACTCCTAGGTGGGCCAGGTGTTTGTGTCGGCCACTAGGGTCGCTTAGCTTACTCACACAGCTACCTCATTGCGCCTCTTTTTTTCTTTGCGTCATGTGCTGTTTGGGGAGTATTTTTTGGAAGGGCCATCCTGCCTGACACTGCAGTGCCACTCCTAGATGGGCCAGGTGTTTGTGTCGGCCACTTGTGTCACTTAGCTTAGCCATCCAGCGACCTCGGTGCAAATTTTAGGACTAAAAATAATATTGTCAGGTGTGAGGTGTTCAGAATAGACTGGAAATGAGTGTAAATTATGGTTATTGAGGTTAATAATACTATGGGATCAAAATGACCCCCAAATTCAATGATTTAAGCTGTTTTTTAGGGTTTTTTGGAAAAAAAACACCCGAATCCAAAACACACCCGAATCCGACAAAAAAAAAATTGGTGAGGTTTTGCCAAAACGCGTTCGAACCCAAAACACGGCCGCGGAACCGAACCCAAAACCAAAACCCAAAACCTGAAAAATCTCCGGTGCACATCACTAGTAGCAGCACAGATTAAAGAACAGAAAATGCACAAATGTTATCTGTAAGACAAACAGGAGCTACACCCATAATGTTTTTTTAAACATATATTTATTTGGATTTTTTCCTTAAATTTTCAGAAAATACAGTATACAGGTAAGCACAATCATTTAACAGAAGAGAAAAACTGACAGAGCAAAATGACCATAACATAACCGTGGATAGTACAATGGTTTTGACAATATTGCTAATAAAGCGATGTAATAATAGTACAAAACCAACGTCTTCTGTGTCCATTTCTTCACAAATTGTAAAAGACAACTTCGTAAAATGATGTAATGGAGAAAGGCCGATCATTGCTCATAGCAGAGCGAAAATTACCCGTAATCACATAAGTATACAAGGTGAGACGAAGGTATTTTATACACAAAGAAAGAAAAACAACTGGGTGAAGAAGGGGGGGTAAAGGGTAATGAGCGTCGAGACCCACACGAACCAACATCGACATCTTAGCGGAAAAAAAAAACCAGACAATCGTAGAATTGAATGCATTAATATAGTATCACACTATATTTTATCTTGTTCAAAAGAACTTTAGAATTTGGGAGCTCTCTTCAGGAGTTCTTGTAGCAATGTAAGGTCTCCATTTTTTTGAAGAAAGCTACAGACCCACTATGAATATTAGGTCAAAGAGAATATCTTTCGAAATATAACAATTTCCGCAAGGTATGATGTACTTCAGTCATAGAAGGAGTAGATTTTGATATCCACGACTTCAAAATAATTTTCTTAGTTACTAGACTAGAATCGTTAAAAATGGGATTAGACATCTATCACTTTGTGTCAATGACCACTCATCAAAATTAGCAAACAGCATCGATGTTGGTTCTAAAGGTATAGAAAGTGAGAATGAAGAGTTTATAAAATTTCTAACCTTGTGCCAGAAACGTTTGATTGAACCACATGACCAGATATTATGATAAAAAGAGGCAGAAGAGGGATGACATTTAGGGCAGGAGCCATCCTCCTCCTGGACAAAGAAGCTTCTTTGTTTTTGCGATATATAAGCCCTGTACAAAGTTTTGAAATGTGTCTCCTGCGGAGAGGAGGAATGTAATATCTTCATTGTTTTATGAAAATGTTTATATAACGTGTCGCCAGATATGGGGGTCAAAACATCCTTCTGCCACATTCTAGTTGTGGAAGTCCAAATACTAATTTTGTTAGCAGATACAATGATTTGATAAATCTGGTTCGTTTTGAAGGTATTTTTCACAAAGCTATCTACTAATTTCACGAGTGGGTCTGGGGAGCCTGGTAGTAGCATCATGCAAGGTAGGGATTTAACGTAATGTGTGAGTTGGAAGAAAGAAAAACTATAGTGGTCGGTAATGTGAAAGAGTTCTTTTATACGATCAAAGGGGATGAGTCTGCCACCGGGGTCAAACACCTGAGAGGTACTACGGAGTCCCTTTAACTTGAGCCTATGAAAACAAGTGTCGTGCAAGCTAGGAGTAAACATGGTATTGCCCCAAAGTGGAATCCAGGTTGAGCGTAGAGGATTTCTGCCCAGTTTTTTGTTAATCGCCCACCAGGCGTTATAGGTATCAGTGAAGAATGGATGGGAGTAAATTCCCGGCGGTAGGTTAGGTCTTGTCATATGTAGGAGAGCGCCAGGAGCGTAAGGAGATAAAATGGCACAGTCGAGGTCATAAGAAGTATAATTACTCGTCTCTAAAAGCCAATCTAGGGTGTATCTGAATAGTAAGGCCCGAGAGTAAGCAAGTAAATCCGGGAAGCCCCAGCCACCATATTTCTTAGGTAATTGTAGTTTCTGTCTAGATATTCTAGGTTTCCTTGACCTCCATAGGAATTTCTGGAAAATGTAATAAAACTCCCCAATATCTTTCAAAGTAAGGCGAATGGGTAGCAATTGCATATAGTATGTAAGTTTGGGTAGAAGCATAGTTTTAATAACCTCCATCTTGCCCAATAAAGACAAGGGGAGGGAGTTCCAAGTCTCCAGAGATTTGGCAAAATGGGTGAGCATCGGGGTATAGTTAAGTTTGTAAAGAGATGAAATATTTTGTGGGATCTGAACACCCAGATATTTAAGATGGGAATGCATAAGTTTTATAGAGTTTAAACTATCCGTGCTGGGGAGAGCAGGGGGGAAGGCTTAAGCATTAACAGCTCTGATTTATTAATATTAATTTTATACCCTGAGAAAGAACTGAAGAGTTGGATTATCTAAAAAATCAGTGGGATAGAGTGTTCTGGGTCAGATAATAAGGCAGCATGTCATCTGCAAAAAGTGATATGCGTAAATCTACTTTGCCTATTGAGATACCTGTGAACAAGGGGGATTGACGTAGCACAATTGCTAAAGGTTCAAGTGCCAGTATGAACAATAGGGGGGAAAGTGGGCATCCCTGCCTCGTCCCTTTCATAATGGGAAAGCTATCTGATAAGGCACCATTACAGATTATTCGTGAAGTGGATTTGGAATACTGGATCCGTATAAAATCTAGAAACTGGCCCGGAAAACCAAATCGGTGTAGCGTATCAAAGAGGTGGTCCCAGTGCACCATGTCAAACGCTTTTTGCGTCTAAAGATAAAATAGCTTGCGATACATCAGGCATGGCGCTCCGGGAACCACACACCACTGCCAGCACCCTTCGTATATTAATCACGGAATTTCTACCCTTCACAAAACCCGGGTGAACTGAATAATGGCAGGAAGTAATAATTTGAGCCTGTCAGCTAATATTTTAGTCAGGAGTTTGTAGTCAACATTTAGGAGGGATATTGGCCTATAGGATTCCGGATCAGAGGGGTTGCGACCCGGTTTTGGAAGTAATCTCAATATAGCTGAATTAAAATAAGGGGGCATGTCTGCAGAGTGTAGAATATCATTAAATACAGAGGTTAGGAGAGGGGTTAATTTAGGGCCGAGTATCTTATAATAATCTGGGGTGAGGCCGTCCGGACCTGGAGCTTTCCAAATCTTTAGGCAAGAAATAGCTTTAGATACCTCAATTTCCGTTATTTGAGCGATCGGGGTTGTGCCCTGAGCCCTGGTAAGTTGTGGAATTGGGAGGTTCTCCCAAAATAATGCGCTGTTGAGTGGAGGTGAGGGAGGGGGAGAATACAGATTAGTGATGAGCGGGTTCGGTTCCTCGGAATCCGAACCCCCCCGAACTTCAGCCTTTTTACACGGATCCGAGGCAGACTCGGATCTTCCCGCCTTGCTCGGCTAACCCGAGCGCGCCCGAACGTCATCATCCCGCTGTCGGATTCTCGCGAGGCTCGGATTCTATCGCGAGACTCGGATTCTATATAAGGAGCCGCGCGTCGCCGCCATTTTCACACGTGCATTGAGATTCATAGGGAGAGGACGTGGCTGGCGTCCTCTCCATTTAGATTAGAAGAGAGAGAGAGTGAGAGTGAGACACTTGATTTACTGGAGCTTAGGAGTACTCAGAGAGTGCAGAGTTTACTAGTGACTGACCAGTGACCACCAGTGCAGTTTTATTATATTATTATTTAATATAATCCGTTCTCTGCCTGAAAAAAAACGATACACAGTGACACAGTAACAGTATACCATATCTGTGCTCAGCCTCAGTGTGCTGCATCATCTATGTATATCTGACTGTGCTGAGTGCTCAGTGCTCACACAGCTTAATTGTGGGGGAGACTGGGGAGCAGTAGCAGGAGTACATATTATTTAACAGTGCACACTTTTGCTGCCAGAGTGCCACTGCCAGTGTGACTGACCAGTGACCACTGTCTGACCACCAGTATATTGTGATTGTCTGCCTGAAAAAGTTAAACACTCGTCGTGTGGTGTTTTTATTCTATAAACGCATTCTGCTGACAGTGTCCAGCAGGTCCGTCATTAATTATATAATATATACCTGTCCGGCTGCAGTAGTGATATATATATATATATTTTTTATATCATTATCATCCAGTCTATATTAGCAGCAGACGCAGTACGGTAGTCCACGGCTGTAGCTACCTCTGTGTCGGCAGTCGCTCGTCCATCCATAATTGTATACCACCTACCTGTGGTGTTTTTTTTTTCTATCTTCTTGATACTAGTAGCTTACTTTAGGAGTCTGCAGTGCTGACAGTGTCCAGCAGGTCCGTCATTATAATATATACCTGTCCGGCTGCAGTAGTGATATATATATATTTTTTATATCATTATCATCCAGTCTATATTAGCAGCAGACGCAGTACGGTAGTCCACGGCTGTAGCTACCTCTGTGTCGGCAGTCGCTCGTCCATCCATAATTGTATACCACCTACCTGTGGTGTTTTTTTTTTTTCTATCTTCTTGATACTACTAGTAGCTTACTTTAGGAGTCTGCAGTGCTGCTGACAGTGTCCAGCAGGTCCGTCATTATATAATATATACCTGTCCGGCTGCAGTAGTGATATATATATATTTTTATATCATTATCATCCAGTCTATATTAGCAGCAGACGCAGTACGGTAGTCCACGGCTGTAGCTACCTCTGTGTCGGCAGTCGCTCGTCCATCCATAATTGTATACCACCTACCTGTGGTGTTTTTTATTTTTCTATCTTCTTGATACTACTAGTAGCTTACTTTAGGAGTCTGCAGTGCTGCTGACAGTGTCCAGCAGGTCCATCATTATATAATATATACCTGTCCGGCTGCAGTAGTGATATATATATATTTTTTATATCATTATCATCCAGTCTATATTAGCAGCAGACGCAGTACGGTAGTCCACGGCTGTAGCTACCTCTGTGTTGGCAGTCGCTCATCCATCCATAATTGTATACCACCTACCTGTTGTGGTTTTTTTTTCTATCTTCTTGATACTAGTAGCTTACTTTAGGAGTCTGCAGTGCTGACAGTGTCCAGCAGGTCCGTCATTATATAATATATACCTGTCCAGCTGCAGTAGTGATATATATATATTTTTTATATCATTATCATCCAGTCTATATTAGCAGCAGACGCAGTACGGTAGTCCACGGCTGTAGCTACCTCTGTGTCGGCAGTCGCTCGTCCATCCATAATTGTATACCACCTACCTGTGGTGTTTTTTTTTCTATCTTCTTGATGCTAGTAGCTTACATTAGGAGTCTGCAGTGCTGACAGTGTCCAGCAGGTCCGTCATTATATAATATATACCTGTCCGGCTGCAGTAGTGATATATATATATTTTTTATATCATTATCATCCAGTCTATATTAGCAGCAGACGCAGTACGGTAGTCCACGGCTGTAGCTACCTCTGTGTCGGCAGTCGCTCGTCCATCCATAATTGTATACCACCTACCTGTGGTGTTTTTTTTTTTTTCTATCTTCTTGATACTAGTAGCTTACTTTAGGAGTCTGCAGTGCTGACAGTGTCCAGCAGGTCCGTCATTATATAATATATACCTGTCCGGCTGCAGTAGTGATATATATATATTTTTTATATCATTATCATCCAGTCTATATTAGCAGCAGACGCAGTACGGTAGTCCACGGCTGTAGCTACCTCTGTGTCGGCAGTCGCTCGTCCATCCATAAGTATACTAGTATCCATCCATCTCCATTGTTTACCTGAGGTGCCTTTTAGTTGTGCCTATTAAAATATGGAGAACAAAAATGTTGAGGTTCCAAAAATAGGGAAAGATCAAGATCGACTTCCACCTCGTGCTGAAGCTGCTGCCACTAGTCATGGCCGAGACGATGAAATGCCAGCAACGTCGTCTGCCAAGGCTGATGCCCAATGTCATAGTACAGAGCATGTAAAATCCAAAACACCAAATATCAGTAAAAAAAGGACTAAAAAATCTAAAATAAAATTGTCGGAGGAGAAGCGTAAACTTGCCAATATGCCATTTACCACACGGAGTGGCAAGGAACGGCTGAGGCCCTGGCCTATGTTCATGGCTAGTGGTTCAGCTTCACATGAGGATGGAAGCACTCAGCTTCTCGCTAGAAAAATGAAAAGACTCAAGCTGGCAAAAGCACAGCAAAGAACTGTGCATTCTTCGAAATCACAAATCCACAAGGAGAGTCCAATTGTGTCGTTTGCGATGCCTGACCTTCCCAACACTGGACGTGAAGAGCATACGCCTTCCACCATTTGCACGCCCCCTGCAAGTGCTGGAAGGAGCACCCGCAGTCCAGTTCCTGATAGTCAGATTGAAGATGTCAGTGTTGAAGTACACCAGGATGAGGAGGATATGGGTGTTGCTGGCGCTGGGGAGGAAATTGACCAGGAGGATTCTGATGGTGAGGTGGTTTGTTTAAGTCAGGCACCCGGGGAGACACCTGTTGTCCGTGGGAGGAATAGGGCCATTGACATGCCTGGTGAAAATACCAAAAAATCAGCTCTTCGGTGTGGAAGTATTTCAACAGAAATGCGGACAACATTTGTCAAGCCGTGTGTTGCCTTTGTCAAGCTGTAATAAGTAGGGGTAAGGACGTTAACCACCTCGGAACATCCTCCCTTATACGTCACCTGCAGCGCATTCATCATAAGTCAGTGACAAGTATAAAAACTTTGGGCGACAGTGGAAGCAGTCCACTGACCAGTAAATCCCTTCCTCTTGTAACCAAGCTCACGCAAACCACCCCACCAACTCCCTCAGTGTCAATTTCCTCCTTCCCCAGGAATGCCAATAGTCCTGCAGGCCATGTCACTGGCAATTCTGACGAGTCCTCTCCTGCCTGGGATTCCTCCGATCCATCCTTGCGTGTAACGCCTACTGCTGCTGGCGCTGCTGTTGTTGCTGCTGGGAGTCGATGGTCATCCCAGAGGGGAAGTCGGACTCGTAAGACCACTTTTACTACTTCCACCAAGCAATTGACTGTCCAACAGTCCTTTGCGAGGAAGATGAAATATCACAGCAGTCATCCTGCTGCAAAGCGGATAACTGAGGCCTTGGCATCCTGGGCGGTGAGAAACGTGGTTCCGGTATCCATCATTACTGCAGAGCCAACTAGAGACTTGTTGGAGGTACTGTGTCCCCGGTACCAAATACCATCTAGGTTCCATTTCTCTAGGCAGGCGATACCGAAAATGTACACAGACCTCAGAAAAAGACTCACCAGTGTCCTAAAAAATGCAGTTGTACCCAATGTCCACTTAACCACGGACATGTGGACAAGTGGAGCAGGGCAGGCTCAGGACTATATGACTGTGACAGCCCACTGGGTAGATGTATGGACTCCCGCCGCAAGAACAGCAGCGGCGGCACCAGTAGCAGCATCTCGCAAACGCCAACTCTTTCCTAGGCAGGCTACGCTTTGTATCACCGCTTTCCAGAATACGCACACAGCTAAAAACCTCTTACGGCAACTGAGGAAGATCATCGCAGAATGGCTTACCCCAATTGGACTCTCCTGTGGATTTGTGGCATCGGACAACGCCAGCAATATTGTGTGTGCATTAAATCTGGGCAAATTCCAGCACGTCCCATGTTTTGCACATACCTTGAATTTGGTGGTGCAGAATTATTTAAAAAACGAGAGGGGCGTGCAAGAGATGCTGTCGGTGGCCAGAAGAATTGCGGGACACTTTCGGCGTACAGGCACCACGTACAGAAGACTGGAGCACCACCAAAAACGCCTGAACCTGCCCTGCCATCATCTGAAGCAAGAAGTGGTAACGAGGTGGAATTCAACCCTCTATATGCTTCAGAGGTTGGAGGAGCAGCAAAAGGCCATTCAAGCCTATACAACTGAGCACGATATAGGAGGTGGAATGCACCTGTCTCAAGCGCAGTGGAGAATGATTTCAACGTTGTGCAAGGTTCTGCAACCTTTTGAACTTGCCACACGTGAAGTCAGTTCAGACACTGCCAGCCTGAGTCAGGTCATTCCCCTCATCAGGCTTTTGCAGAAGAAGCTGGAGACATTGAAGGAGGAGCTAACACAGAGCGATTCCGCTAGGCATGTGGGACTTGTGGATGGAGCCCTTAATTCGCTTAACAAGGATTCACGGGTGGTCAATCTGTTGAAATCAGAGCACTACATTTTGGCCACCGTGCTCGATCCTACCTTGGATCTCTCTTTCCGGCAGACATAAGTCTGCTGGGGTTCAAAGAACTGCTGGTGACAAAATTGTCAAGTCAAGCAGAACGCGACCTGTCCACATCTCCTCCTTCACATTCTCCCGCAACTGGGGGTGCGAGGAAAAGGCTACGAATTCCGAGCCCACCCGCTGGCGGTGATGCAGGGCAGTCTGGAGCGACTGCTGATGCTGACATCTGGTCCGGACTGAAGGACCTGACAACGATTACGGACATGTCGTCTACTGTCACTGCATATGATTCTCTCCCCATTGAAAGAATGGTGGAGGATTATATGAGTGACCGCATCCAAGTAGGCACGTCAGACAGTCCGTACTTATACTGGCAGGAAAAAGAGGCAATTTGGAGGCCCTTGCACAAACTGGCTTTATTCTACCTAAGTTGCCCTCCCACAAGTGTGTACTCCGAAAGAGTGTTTAGTGCCGCCGCTCACCTTGTCAGCAATCGGCGTACGAGGTTACATCCAGAAAATGTGGAGAAGATGATGTTCATTAAAATGAATTATAATCAATTCCTCCGTGGAGACATTGACCAGCAGCAATTGCCTCCACAAAGTACACAGGGAACTAAAATGGTGGATTCCAGTGGGGACGAATTGATAATCTGTGAGGAGGGGGATGTACACGGTGATATATCGGAGGATGATGATGAGGTGGACATCTTGCCTCTGTAGAGCCAGTTTGTGCAAGGAGAGATTAATTGCTTCTTTTTTGGTGGGGGTCCAAACCAACCCGTCATTTCAGTCACAGTCGTGTGGCAGACCCTGTCACTGAAATGATGGGTTGGTTAAAGTGTGCATGTCCTGTTTATACAACATAAGGGTGGGTGGGAGGGCCCAAGGACAATTCCATCTTGCACCTCTTTTTTCTTTCATTTTTCTTTGCGTCATGTGCTGTTTGGGGGGTGTTTTTTGGAAGGGACATCCTGCGTGACACTGCAGTGCCACTCCTAGATGGGCCAGGTGTTTGTGTCGGCCACTTGGGTCGCTTATCTTACTCACACAGCTACCTCATTGCGCCTCTTTTTTTCTTTGCGTCATGTGCTGTTTGGGGAGTGTTTTTTGGAAGGGCCATCCTGCGTGACACTGCAGTGCCACTCCTAGATGGGCCAGGTGTTTGTGTCGGCCACTTGGGTCGCTGAGCTTAGTCATCCAGCGACCTCGGTGCAAATTTTAGGACTAAAAATAATATTGTGAGGTGTGAGGTGTTCAGAATAGACTGAAAATGAGTGGAAATAATGGTTATTGAGGTTAATAATACTTTGGGATCAAAATGACCCCCAAATTTTATGATTTAAGCTGTTTTTTAGGGTTTTTTGAAAAAAAAAATGAATCCAAAACACACCCGAATCCGACAAAAAAAATTCGGTGAGGTTTTGCCAAAACGCGTTCGAACCCAAAACACGGCCGCGGAACCGAACCCAAAACCAAAACACAAAACCCGAAAAATTTCCGGTGCTCATCACTAATACAGATCGTTGTAAAATTCTGTCAGTACAGACGACGTCTGATCATTATTGGATGACAAAGTACCATTCGCCATTTGAAGGGGATGGATAATCGATGAAGGGTGCTGCCCCTTCAAAAGGTTCGAGAGGATTTTGCTCGATTTATTGCCAAATTTGTAAAATCTGGACTCTTTTTTAAAAGAGTAGCCAGATTCCAGCTTTACAAGAATCGCGTCAAAATGGATCTTGGCCGTGGTGTATTCTGATTTTGTGTCCTGAGAAGGAGAATGTTTAAAAGCATTGAAAGTAGAGGTAAGGTTATGTTGTGCAGCTGGATATTCTTTCAATATAGATTTCTTAGTGGTAATAGAGTGAGCTATAATATCACCTCTGACCTTAGCCTTGGAGGCTTGCCAAAATAAAGCTGACTTCTCTTTCAATATCTCTGAGTTATGTAACACAAAATCATCCCAGCTATCATGAACTCTTTGCCTAAAAGTGGGAGACGTGGCAAGTGCAGGGGGGCAGCGCCAAG
This sequence comes from Pseudophryne corroboree, assembly GCF_028390025.1. NCBI lineage: Eukaryota > Metazoa > Chordata > Amphibia > Anura > Myobatrachidae > Pseudophryne > Pseudophryne corroboree. The sequence goes on along the minus strand of NC_086449.1, from coordinate 85,917,643 downwards.
AAATAAACATTTTCTGAGTAGGGGACATATGAATTTCCACCCACACTAAAGCATGGTCAGATATGAAGATAGATTTGATCACTGACTGAGTGGACCTAGCTAGTAAAAACTCAGAAATAAGTATGTAATCAATGCGGGATAATGTCCCCTGTGCTGCGGACAGATAGGTAAAATCACGGTCAGTGGTGTGCGGGACGCTCCATATATCAATCAGATGGAACTTTTTAGCTAGGGAAGGGACACCAAACCTAGGTGGGTTACTGCCATGCGTTTTAGGAAATTGTTTATCTAAAAAGTTAGATGATATGATATTCCAGTCACCACAAAGAATAAGCAGGGAGCCAGCATAGGGCATAAGTAAAGTAAGGATAGATTGCAGAAAGCTTTTGGCATATACATTAGGAGCATATATGTTACATAGTATATACAATTGATTATGAAACAAAACCTTGCAAAGGACCCATCTACCACTAGCATCAGCAGAGATTGATTGGACAGCAAAAGGCAAATTCTGTCTAGCTATAATCACACCTCTAACTTTCTTAGAAAAAGAAGCAGAAGAAGCTAATACCCTCCAGCCGAGAGCATTGACCCTGTGTACATCAGCAGATAATAAATGCGATTCTTGTAAAAATACCAGGTCCATGTGGGATTTTTGCAAATATATAAGTATTCTCTTACGTTTTCATGTAGAGTTCAGTCCCCCCACAAAAAAAAGAAGGAAAAATAGAGTAGCCTGAGGAGTATCTCATCTCCCATCCAGAAGAAAGGTAAGGTGAGTAGTACAGGTCTCGTCACCCAGAGGGAAAGAGAGAGAAAAGAGGGGAGTGGGGGGGGGACATAACAAACAAACAAACGACATCCAACAAACATAAAATAACCAGTGAAAGCATAGTTCGCTAAATGACATTCCGGTGGAACAATCGTAGTATAATCGTAAAACAGTATTATGTAGAAAACCCAGAATCCCACCCAAAACAAAGAAGAAGAAGAAGGGCGACCAGCCGGTCAACATCCAAAACTGAAGAGGAGAGATTGCTATGCACCATTAGTTTAATTTCTATTTGACACCCCCGCCGAGTTTGTAGGACCAAGATTAAATATGCGTAGTGAAGTAGAAAGGATATAAAAGAGATGGCGGGGGGGGAGTGCAGCAAAGATTTAAAGCAGGCAGTTAGCATTAAACCTATAATGTATAACAAAGACATGAAACAAGTGCAAGGTATATAGAGGAGTCCCAAACAATATACTCAAGTGCAGGACCGCATAACAGGAAAAACCAACTCTGGACATCCACATCCGGGGCTTCCAGAAGAGGACTGAGTGAAGACAGAAACAGGCAAATCAGAACGCCTCTCTTAGAGGGCCGTGATCAGTCTCAAATATCAGAGTTATCTGCATGGGTGCGCAAGTAAGCTTCAGCATCTTGTACCGAAAGGAAATCTTTAAAGGAGTTGTCCTTGTATATGCGTAATCTTGCGGGGTATAACAAAGCAAATTTCTGACGTTCCTGTATTAGCTTAGAGCAAAGTGGGTAGAATTCTTTCCTAGCCTTGGTCAGCTCTGCGGAGTAATCCTGAAAAATAAGGAGAGAGTGGCCTTCCCAAGAAATGTTGCGGTGTTTGCGTGAGGCATGCCAGATTATCTCCTTGTGTAGATAGTTCAGAACTTTACAAATTACAGCCCGTGGTCTGCTGCCCTCTTGTGGACGGAAAGGTCCTAAACGGTGGGCCCTTTCAATAATCATATCAGAGCACTCATCTCGGACATCCAGAAGAGCCGGAAGAGTGTCACGTATAAATTTCAAAAGCTCCGATCCCTTTACAGCTTCAGGCAGTCCAATAACCCGAAGGTTCAGCCTCCTGGACCTATTTTCCAATTCATCTGTCTTGTTATGTAAATGGTAACAAGCTTTAGTATTGAGACTGACTGCTTTTTTCAGGTTAGCAATATCGGCAAAGCACTCCCCTAGTCGCTGTTCAGTAGTAGTAAGCCTCTGAGAGAATTGAGGCAGCTGCCTGTTAATGTCTGCCATCTGTACTTTCAATAAAGGACCTACAGTTTCCTTAATGGCATTCACTAATGCATTGTATGTAATGGGGACTTCTGCAGCCTGAGATCCTGCATGTAGGTGAGGCAGTTATATTCACATGGTCGACCATGTTATGGTCGACAGTCATTAGGTCGACCACTATTGGTCGACATTGACATGGTCGACACATGAAAATGGTCGACACATGAAAGGTCGACACATGAAAAGGTTGACATGATTTTTTTTTTGATTTTTTTTTGGGGGGGGAACTTTTCCATACTTTACGATCCACATGGACTACGATTGGAACGGTAAAGTGTGCCGAGCGAAGCGGTAGCGGAGCGAAGGCACCATGCCCGAAGCATGGCGAGCGAAGCGAGCCATGCGAGGGGACGCGGTGCACTAATTGGGGTTCCCAGTCACTTTACGCAAAAAACGACACCAAAAAAAGTTAAAAAACGCATGTCGACCTTTTCATGTGTCGACCTTTCATGTGTCGACCATTTTCATGTGTCGACCATGTGTCCATGTCGACCATGTCAATGTCGACCAATAGTGGTCGACCTAATGACTGTCGACCATAACATGGTCGACCATTCATACCGGAACCTAGGTGAGGAGGGGTGCTCTCAGCTGACATGGCTGGAGAGGAACTGGGAGAGGGCGTCCTACCTCTTGCTGGCAGCGGAGGAGAGCCTTGTGAGGAGGCAGGAGACACAGCAGGGTGCCTTGCTGTTGAGGGTCCCCAGTGCCTGCGGCTGCCATTTTGGCTTCAGTGCAGCGCGGCTCCTTCTGTCATTTACTGCGCGGCATGAGGGGAGTCAGGTAGTGCTCCATGCACCACCGACTGACACCAGTGCTGTGTGGACCCGGCGGGTCGCTGCGGGAGGCCGAAGGCCGTGTAAAAGGCGCAGATAAGCGGGGGGTTAGCGGAGCTGATCCTCCTAGCTGCTAACCGTGCGGCACCCGGAACCGGAAGTCCCCCATAATGGGGTTTATTAAGCTAAAAGGTGTAGAAAATTATACAACCTAAAATCTGATATAGAAAGGCAATTGAAGCGTGTGAGATTGTGGAAAGTTACAATAGATTACTACTAATAATAATAATAATTTTATTTATATAGCGCTCTTTCTCCAATAGGACTCAAATCACTTAACAGATACATAGCACAATATAGTACAGAAAATAATGAAATACAGAACAGCTTTTCATTAAATACAGAAGCATGGAGATACTAAAGGGACAATTATGGGAATGCCTGAGTAAAAAGAAAAGTCTTGAGTCTACTTTTGAAGGATTCTATAGTTGGGGCCTCTCGCACTGTGCGGGGAATTGAGTTCCATAGAGTCGGAGCCGCATGACTAAAAGCTCGACCCACAGATGAATTACGGGAGATTCTAGGTACATTCCAAACCCAGATGATGTAGAGAGAGCCATGGGTACTATTCAGGGCCAGTGCAAGGTCTCTCTGCACCCGAGGCAAAGCTTTAGCCTATGATCCACTAACCTGCAAAACAACCCCCTGCCCACCCCCACACACATCCACCTCTGGGTGGGGAGATGCAGATGGCCACTAGGTGGGTGAATTGCATCATTATACATATACAGAGTAAAGGGACAACATTTATGAGCTTTTAAAGTGATTAAAAATATTGTAAACATAGGGGGTCATACCGAGTTGATCGCACGTAGCAACTTTGTGCTGCTCGTGCGATCAACCTGACACCACCTATGGGGGAGTGTATTTTAGCATAGCAGGGCTGCAAACACTTATGCTGCCCTGCTATGCTAAAAAAGTTTCTAGCAAAACAAGACCAGCCCTATACCTACTTACCATTTGCGATGGATCCAGCGATTCAGGTCCCAGATTTGACGTCAGACATCCGCCCTCAAAACGCCTGGACATGCCTGCGTTCGCTGGACCACTCCCGGAAAACGGTCAGTCGACACCCCGACATGCCTTCCTCCTGTCAATCTTCTTGCAGTCGCTCCTGGCATCGTTGCCTAGAGACGGACGTCGACGAGCATGCGCAGTTCCGGCCCGATTGCACCGCTGCAAAGAAGTGCAGCATGCGATTGGGTCGGAATGACCCCCATAGTCCATGGGCCTACCTACCATAGGTGCAGGCAGTGCAGCTGCTATGGGGCTCAGAGCTAACATGTGTTAGATTAATTTTTCTCCATTTGGTGGTACATAGGGGTCCTTTCAAACTTTTTTCTTGGGGCCTGCAATATATGTAGGTTTTCCTTTGGACCTGCTCATTGTAGTGTGCTATAAAATGAACTACGTCATGTAATATGAACCGGGGCACTGCAATGAGGCACAATATGAACGGGGAGCACTATATATCATAATGTGAATTGGGGGTACTGTGCAGTATAATGTGTACTGGCAGCTCTGAAATATGACATAGGGTGAACTTAAGCACTACTACGATTCATAGGCACTACTATGGGGCATAACATTAAAATAGGCTCTACTATGGTTCAGAAAATGAACTAGGGCAATATTATAGGGCAAAAAATTAACAACTGCTGCAGAGAAGTGTCTCTCTAGAAGCATTGGGACGGGTACCCCTTCAAAATGTTACTATGAGGCCCACAAAGTTCCAGCCACGGCCCTGACACAGTCACAAAATTCTGTGACTTTGATCTCCATATTGTCAGCATTTGGAGTTTTACCTACAGTTCTGGTCCCTGCGGCCTTCCTGTTAGCCGCCTGGTGTGGTTGCGGCGGATAGGAGCTGCGGCAGCGAGGTCCACCGATGCGGCTGCCGGGCATCTGGAGGCCGGGGGCCGGGTCCTGGAGAGCGGAGTATGGCAGCCGAAGGTGTCTGTTTCCAAGTGTCCTGTTGCTGCAGTGCAGTGTCTGGGAGGCAGAGGCCAGAGGTTGTGGCTGTGTGCTGGTTCCACATGTGTCCTTTGTGCAGGGAGCCGCCATATTGGAGACCAAGCCAAGCTAATAGGTATCCCAGTTCACGCCCAGCCAATCCGGTGCTGTTTCCCCTTATAAAAAGGGCTTAGCTATGGTGCCAGTGCTTCAAGTTACTTGCTGTTGTAAGATGCTCAAGCTCTGTGCTCCCAGTTAACCCCTTGTGTACTGGTTCTGTGGAGACCGCCCGGTGGTCAGTTCTGTTAATGCAGTCCTTTGCTTCCAGTCCACCTGCCCTTGTGGTTTAACTGCTGGGTCCTCTATCTGGTAGAGGGTCTCGGTTTGCTGTCATTGCTCACAGTGATCCTCTCTTCAACATCGTTCTTCAAGTCATCTCGTCATTCAGTGTTCTTCAGCATTGTTTACAAATCACAAGTCATCTCTTCATCCAGTGTATTTCAGCATAATTTACAAATCACAAGTCATCTCCTCATTTGGTGTTCTTCAGCATTGTTTACAAATCACAAGTCATCTCTTCATTCAGTGCATTTCAGCATCGTTTACAAATTACAAGTCACTTCTCCATTCAGTATTCTTCAGCACTGTCTACAAGTCATGAACATTTTCTTCAGAACTCACTCAGACTTATCTCCTAGTTGTGGTGTATTATTGAAGTCTCATTAAAACTGAATTAATCTTTCTTCAGTGTATCGTTCTTAGTCATTGCCCTCATTGCTTAACCCTCTTCATCTTCGGGCCAACTCTTCAATCCATGAGTAAGAACTACATTCAGCCACCTTGTTTCCTTCCTTTGCCGAAAGCTGCTCCCTCAGTCAATTGTCAGTCGTCAGATCCTCAACTCAAGCCGAGCGTGACCAGGGCCGAAACTAGGATTTTCGTCACCCGGGGCAAGGCAGAAATTTGCCGCATCCCCACCACCTAAAAAAATTAAATAATGTCATTAAAATAAATAATATTAAAATATTAAAATATCTAAGAAAATAAAAAAATAAAATAAATTAAAAATACAGAAATAAAAATAAAATAAAAAATGATAATAAAAAAAGAAAGAAAAAACAAATTACGCCACACGTTATATCACATGATAGGGCCCCTTATTCATAGTATGCCACACAGCAGTAATGCCTTCTATAGCACATTATACCACACATTGGTATACCTTATGCATCTTACGTTACGCAGTAGCAATGCTTTCAGGCACCCTGCAGTGCAGGGGCGGATCGTTTTACCTGACGAAAATGCCACAGCAATAAAGGGCATTGAAACGTTGTATTTCATAATTATCTTGTGTGCAAATCATTGGAGTGCCGCACCTTCTTCACAAGCTAGATATATATATATATATATATATATATATATATATATTTACACAGGGATGTAGTTACTATCCCGGCGGTCAGGATCCTGGTGGCTGGTATCCAGTATATATACTGTATATCCTGCATACAGAATGTACTAATAATCCATATGGCAATGTTTCTTATACATAGAATATACCATTGTGCAGGTAGAAACATGAAGAATCAGGCATGGTTGTGCTATACATTACAGTAAGCTATGGAGATGGTAGCTTTATTGTGAGAAAAAAAGTGAATTAAAAATACTCCCACAGCACTGAGCCATCTAAGGAAACTAATAAGCAGCTGGAGGACTGTGTGCCCCACTAGAGATGATGCAATTGCAGACACGTTTAACCCCTTGAGTGCTGCAAGCACTGCTACAGGTATAGACAGGTCTGCAGATAGAGAACCCATATAAAAAGCACTATATCTACATGGTTTAAGGCTGTAGGAGAGGAGACTGCTGGAATGTGGGTTCTGCTGCTGCTGTGAGCTTTCAGCAGGCTAGCAGTGTCAGTGAGATACAGTATACAGCAGCTGCTGCCGCGGGATCAGGAATGCTCACGATAAAGCACAACAGCTCTGCAATCAATAGATCTAGACTGCGGCAGACCGCATGATCGATCTCAAAATCTTTGATGCCGGCAAAGCAGCAAGCACAGATTCCACACAGCGGGGACTCATTGCAATGGTCTGAGGGAGCTGACTGAAGGTTTTGCGCCCGCTCAAACCTGGCGCCCAGGGCACATGCCCCCCTAGCCGCCCCTCTTAGTTACGGCCATGGCGTGACACATATACTTTCACTTTAAAAGTCCTTGAGTGTTGTCCATTCTTTATGCATCTAATCAGCAGAATTTGCTATCCTTTTCCTAGAATGCTGGGGGCCACCCATCACTGGGCAAGGCCACCCAGCATGCTGACCGGAGCCACACCCCCTCCCGTTCAACAAACATAAATTGCATGTGATTGCAATTTCTGCTTGTTAGCAGAAATACTGGAACCCTCCTGCCGGCGCGGCTTGGCTGCGCCCGCAGGAGACCCGCCGCCTTCTCCCTGATCACGGTGGCTGAATGTGATGTCGCACAGCCGCCATGATCACGGTCATGACACTCCCCAATTCAGCCGCCTCCCATTCACGCCGCAACGCTCCATCTCCTTTCTGGAAATGGAGCATTGCCTGCCCTACCCGCCCTGTGACTGCCTCTGATTAAAAAGCAGAGGCGATTGCATTTTCTGCGCCCCCCCCCCCCGCAGAAAGTGCGGGTGCATGCACAGGACATGCATTGCTCATGCGCCCACAGGTCGACTGTAAAAATTCCGGTTGGATCACGATTAGCGATCCAACCTGAATTAGCCCCATCGTCAAAATCTTACATAGCCAAAATCAAAAGTACAGATAGTTAAATCTGTGCTGTGCTATCTGGGCTCTGGGGGAGTTCAAGGGAAATCGGATAGTCAAAATTGGGCATAGCAAGGCTCTCACCGTGTGTATGCCCCTTTACACAATGATGACAACCGAATCACAGTCACTAGAACTCTGGCATAGAAGATGTGTTTAGAAGCTACAAAACAGAATAGTCACAGGAATGTCAGGGACTAACACAGAGTAGCTCAAATGTTACAGCTGCATATAAGGAAAACCATTTACCAAGTCAGTAAGCAGAGCTACAAAACCACTTGAAATAGTACTGTACATTCAGATTTAAGTGGCCCAATGGATGTAAGATCGTGGGTATAGCTACTTTATGACATTTATAGATAACGTCACATGAATGACACAAGTGTACTTCATCATATATCTGAAGTAGCAAAGAAGATTGCAGTCAACAAGAGACTTGTAGAGAATCAAACTAGTCATAGGGGGTCATTCCGACCCGTTCGCACGCAGCGGTTTGTTGCTGCGGTGCGACCGGGTCCGGAAATGCGCATGTACAGCGGCCACAGTGCGCGACGTTGCCTGGCGACAGGGGTCGCCGGGTTACGTCGCATCATACGAAGGAAGCGCTCGCAGAGCCGAACGCAAAGAAGATTGACAGAAAGAAGGTGTACCTGGGCGGATCCGGACCGTTAAAGACCGTTTTCGGGGAGTGGAGAAGAAAACGCAGGCGTGTCCAGCAGAACGGTGGGTGGATGTCTGACGTCAAAGCCGGCCCCAGCATCGCAGAGATCGTCGCACAGGGTAAGTATGTCCAGGCCTAGTCTATTTTTGCTTGAATTTTTTTTAGCTTAGCAGGGCTGCACAAGCGATCGCAGCCCTGCTAAGCTAAAATACACTCCCCCATAGGCGTGGACTAGTTGATCGCAGCAGCAGCAAAAAGTTGCTGGCTGCGATCAACTCGAAATGACCACCATAGACTCAAGACTCTGAGATCTAATTATGGGGGAGAATTCCTAAGCAGAGGGCTGCAAATATTCTTAATGCTAAGGTATGCAAACCTAGACAAACAGGTTCGGGTGGAAGCCATGTTCACAGCAGTTCATCTGAAAAACTGTTCTGCAGTTGCCCTAATGGACATAACACCTAATAAAGTGTGGTCAAAAAGAAAACCAAGTGTAAAACATCTCAAAACTTTTGCAAGTACTTTTGGTACACATAGCATAAGAAAGAAAACTGAAGCTGATTTCAAAATCAATGAAATGCAACATGCTTGGCTACTGGCATGAAAGCAAAAGTTACAGATTATTGAATCCAAGTGCCAAAAAGCCTGTCAAGTCTAGAGATTCAAAAAAATCACAGAAGTTCTGAAATTGAATATGCAGAATAAGTATGTGTCACTGGACATGCCAGCAGCTAGAGATGTATCTACTGCAGTTCAGAGGCCACCAGTGTGGAAGTAACAGCAAGATCATATATCAGTAAGCCACCTAAGACGTATGATGAAGAATTTGCAAATACTGCTTTCAGTGAGTCTCAAGACATCCAGATGCCAAAGTCAAAATATAATTGGTGTGAGTCCAAGATAGGCAAATGTACTGAGTTTGTAAGTACAGAGACTGTGTAGATAGGCCCGGCGCATACCGCTCAGCAAAGGGATGCAGTGCAGGTAGGTGCCAGGGGGGGAGAGGCGCTCTACCCGCTCTGCAACCCTGTGCTGAGTTCCCCTGCCCTGCTGATGCCGGCTGCTGTGCCTGTCAAACTCTATGACAGGCAGCGGCGCCGGCATCATGAAGCCTCCTCTCCTCCCCTCCTCCCCTGTCACAGACTCAGTGTCCTGGGCGGATCTAAAAGGAGGCGGAGCTTCGCGGGAAAAGGGGCAGAGCTACACGGACCATGCTGCAGCCTGCATCACAGGAGGACGAGTTTCCATTCTTTTTTTAATGTAAGTGGCTGGAAAGAGAGAGAGAGAGAGAGAGAGAGAGAGAGAGTGTGTGTGTGTGTGTGTGTGTGTGTGTGTGTGTGTGTGTGTGTGTGTGTGTGTGTGTGTGTGTACAGGGGGGGGGTCATTCCGACCCAATCGCACGCTGCACTTCTTCGCAGCGGTGCGATCGGGTTGGAACTGCGAATGCGCGGCGGCTGCATTGCGCAGGCGCGTAGTTGCCTCGTTGGGCAGCGACGCCGCGAACAAAGAAAGCGGTCGCAGCGGCGACTGCAAGAAGATTGACAGGAGGAAGGCGTTCCGGGATGTCAACTGAACGTTTTCTGGGAGTGGTTCGGTGAACGCAGGCGTGTCCAGGCGTTTGGAGGGTGGATGTCTGATGTCAATTCCAGGACCTGCATCGCTGGATCGATCGCACAGGATAAGTAACTTTTACCCTGGTCTAGTTCTACACAAAAAATTTTTTGCTGCACAAGCGTTCACAGCCTTGCTATGCAAAAAACACCTCTCCCATAGGCGGCGTCAAGTTGATCGCACGGGCAGCAAAAAGTTGATACGTGCGATCAACTCGGAATGACCCCCAGTATGTACATGTGTGTGTATGTATATGTGGTGTATGTGTGACTGTGCAGCATAATGTGTGTAAGCGTTACTGCTGCAGGGGGCATTACTTGTGTAAGCATCACAGGTACAGGGGGCGTTGCGTGTGTAAGCGTCACTGGTACAGGGGGCATTACTTGTGTAAGCATCACAGGTACAGGGGGCGTTGCGTGTGTAAGCGTCACTGGTAAAGAGGGCGTTGCGTGTGTAGGCGTCACTGGTACAGGGGGCGTTACATGTGCAAGCGTCACTACTACAGGGTGCGTTACTTGTCTAAGCGTAACTGCTGCAGGGTGCGTTACGCGTGTAAGCGTCACTGCGTCTTGTATAAGCGTCACTGGTACAGGGGGCGTTAGTAAGCGTCAATGCTACAGGGTTCTTTACGTGTGTAAGCGCCACTGCTTCAGGGGTGTTACGTGTGTAAGCGTCACTGCGTCTTGTATAAGCGTCACTGGTACAGGGGGGCATTACGTGTGTAAGCATCACTACTGCATGGGGCGTTACGTGTGTAAGCATCACTACTGCAGGGGGCGTTACGTGTGTAAGCATCACTACTGCATGGGGCGTTACGTGTGTAAGCGTCACTGCGTCTTGTATAAGCGTCACTGGTACAGGGGGGCATTACGTGTGTAAGCATCACTACTGCAGGGGGCGTTACGTGTGTAAGCATCACTACTGCAGGGGGCGTTACGTGTGTAAGCATCACTACTGCATGGGGCGTTACGTGTGTAAGCGTCACTGCGTCTTGTATAAGCGTCACTGGTACAGGGGGGCATTACGTGTGTAAGCATCACTACTGCAGGGGGCGTTACGTGTGTAAGTCCCACTACTACAGGGAGCATTATGTGTATAAGCATTATGTGCGCTGTCCTTTTGTAAAGTACGGGAGGGAGCAAATTTATAGTTTGCAGGGGGGCGCCGAACACCCTAGCACCGGCCCTGTGTGTAGAGATAAATTATGAGTTAAAGCAGATGCCTATGGGCATCGGCACATAAAGGGTGGCGCTGAGTGCACCGAAACAAAAAAAATGTGCAGCAGCCGCTCTCTACTCACCTGGTGTCGGTTCTACCGGGTAGCAGCGACATGTCAGGAGCTGTTCCTTTTTCGCCTTGCTGCATTGCTTGCTCAGAGTCACTCCCCCCTGACCCCATGACTGGGGACGGTACCTTCACCCATGGCGGAGAGGGCTTCCACAAACACTGGCTGACCTATGCGCCCTCGCAGCACATCCTGGCTGGCAGTAATGAGGTGGGCTGTTTACAACACCACATGCTACTATCTCCCTGCGTGGTGCTTGTAGTGTGGTGCTGTGGTCATGTTGGCACCTCTACCTGCTGAGCCCGGTGAGTGAGCGGGGAGACAGAAGAGCGGAGAGCAGAGGGGGAGGGAGGAGGAGGCTGGCTGTTCCACTGTGAGACTTCCCCAGTGTCTGGCTCCTATCTCTCCATGTATTGACAGAAGCGCACATTTGAGAGCTCTCCCCAGTCCACAGTCACCGCTGCTACGCCTAGCTACCTCCTCACCCTGTGACTGTTTGATTAAACTGTGTGGTGCAGTATGAACCCAGCAACTTTACACTGTGCTGTGCAAGATATACATGTGGGTGACTGTATGTGTTCCATAACTATATGTACCACCAGCCTATCCCTTACCTCCCCTCCCACAGCCTAACCCTAACCTCCCACCTAGTGCCTAACCCTAACCCTCCCTTCCCACAGCCTAACCCCAACCTCCCCTCTAGTGCCTAACCCTAACCTCCTCTCCCACAGCCTAACCATAATCTCCCCTCCCACAGCCTAACCCTAACCTCTCCTTCCACAATTTAGCCCCAGTATCCCCCCCAGTGCCTACCACTAACCTCCCCTCCTGCAGCCTAACCCTAATCTCCCCTCCCACAGCCTAACCCTAACCTCCCACCTAGTGCCTAACCCTAACCCTCCCTTCCCACAGCCTAACCCCAACCTCCCCTCTAGTGCCTTACCCTAACCTCCTCTCCCACAGCCTAACCCTAATCTCCCCTCCCACAGCCTAACCCTATCCTCTCCTTCCACAATTTAGCCCCAGTATCCCCCCCCCCCAGTGCCTACCACTAACCTCCCCTCCTGCAGCCTAACCCTAATCTCCCCTCCCACAGCCTAACCCTAACCTCTCCTTCCACAATTTAGCCCCAGTATCCCCCCCAGTGCCTACCACTAACCTCCCCTCCTGCAGCCTTACCATAACCTCCCACAGTCTAACACTAACCTCCCCAGTGCCTAACCCTAACCCTTCCTCCCACAACCTAACCCTAACCTCTCCTTCCACAATTTAGCCCTAGTATCCCCCCCAGTGCCTACCCCTAACCTCCCCTCCTGCAGCCTAACCCTTCCTCCCACAGCCTAACCCTAACCTCTCCTCCCACAGCCTAAACCTAACCTCCCACAGTCTAACACTAACCTCCCCAGTGCCTAACCCTAACCTTCCCTCCCACAGCCTAACCCTAACCTCCTCTCCAGTGCCTAACCATAAGCTCCCCTCCCGCAGCCTAGCCCTAATCCCTTTCCCCCAATGCCTCCCAAATCTTAAACTTCATCGTCCCCCTTGGTGCCTAATCCTAACCTCCCCTCCCAAGTCCACATGCACATACAGTGTAGGTGTGTATGTAAACTGTTTTTTTTTTTTTTTTTTTTTTTGAGGGTGTACTCATGAGGTTAAACTTTTTGATAAGTGTCCTAAGGGGCAGATTCTTTAGCTGTGATTTAGATTGTACAACTTTTCACTGCAGCTTTTTGGTATTCAGTTATTAAATGGTGTGATTTTCACAAATGGAAATCTCAACTTCAAGGCTGGGTAATTGAAGAGTGTGACAGCCTAATAAATGTAGGTCAGGTGACCGATGCTGGAATCCCGACTGCCAGCATTCTGAAAGTAAGTATTGGGGTGTGGGTCAGGGTTAGGGTCTAGGCAAGATTAGGACTAGGCAGTATGGGGGGGTGGGGTGGGTGGGGTGTTAGACATAGCCGCAACCCCCCCATCCACTCCCGAGTCTAAGCTTGGAGTGGGGGGAAAGCTAGGCTGACTGCCTAGGGTGCTGAGAAACCTTGCAGCGGCCATGTGTACAACACCCCGCTCTACACAAGCTCCACTCCAGCTGCCAGTGTGTATATGGTTGTACCTGTTTACATAGGGATGAGTGGTTTCAGTTTCATAGAAACTGAGCCCACCCAAGCTTAGAGGTGACTAGAGGATCTGAGTCTCCCACTGGAAAACCCATATCAGTGTGCTGCGCACCAAGGGTTAAAGCTGCACTTAAGTTACAGCACCAGTGTGACACACAAAATACAAGTGATATACAGTATATGTTCACTTCCTGCACTATAAAAATAACAAAGAATGTTTTGCTAACTGCCTACAATTATCTAGCTCGGTCAGTATTAATAACACTAGGGACATGCGGGGTCAGTATTAATACACTAGGGAGATCTGGGGCCAGTATTACTACACTAGACATGTGGGGCCAGTATTAATAACATTACAGACATATGGGGCCAGTATTAATAACATTACAAACATGTGGGGCCAGTATTAATAACATTACAGACATGTGGGGCCAGTATTAATAACATTACAGACATATGGGGCCAGTATTAATAACATTACAGACATGTGGGGCAGTATTAATAACATTACAGACATGTGGGGCCAGTATTAATAACATTACAGACATGTGGGGCAGTATTAATAACATTACAGACATGTGGGGCAGTACAGGTTGAGTATCCCATATCCAAATATTCCGAAATACGGAATATTCCGAAATACAGACTTTTTTGAGCGAGAGTGAGATTGTGAAACCTTTGTTTTTTGATGGCTCAATGTACACAAACTTTGTTTAATGCACAAAGTTATTAAAAATATTGTATTAAATGACCTTCAGGCTGTGTGTATAAGGTGTATATGAAACATAAATGAATTGTGTGAATGTACACACACTTTGTTTAATGCAAAAAATTATAAAAAATATTGGCTAAAATTACCTTCAGGCTGTGTGTATAAGGTGTATATGTAACATAAATGCATTCTGTGCTTAGATTTAGGCCCCATCACCATGATATCTCATCATGGTATGCAATTATTCCAAAATACGGAAAAATCCAATATCCAGAATACCTCTGGTCCCAAGCATTTTGGATAAGGGAGACTCAACCTGTATTAATAACATTACAGACATGTGGGGTAGTATTAATAACATTACAGACATGTGGGGCAGTATTAATAACATTACAGACATGTGGGGCAGTATTAATAACATTACAGACATGTGGGGCAGTATTAATAACATTACAGACATGTGGGGCAGTATTAATAACATTACAGACATGTGGGGCAGTATTAATAACATTACAGACATATGGGGCCAGTATTAATAACATTACAGACGTGGGGCCAGTATTAATAACATTACAGACATGTGGGGCAGTATTAATAACATTACAGACGTGGGGCAGTATTAATAACATTACAGACATGTGGGGCAGTATTAATAACATTACAGACGTGGGGCAGTATTAATAACATTACAGACATGTGGGGCAGTATTAATAACATTACAGACATGTGGGGCAGTATTAATAACATTACAGACATATGGGGCCAGTATTAATAACATTACAGACGTGGGGCAGTATTAATAACATTACAGACATATGGGGCCAGTATTAATAACATTACAGACGTGGGGCAGTATTAATAACATTACAGACATATGGGGCAGTATTAATAACATTACAGACATATGGGGCCAGTATTAATAACATTACAGACGTGGGGCAGTATTAATAACATTACAGACATATGGGGCCAGTATTAATAACATTACAGACGTGGGGCAGTATTAATAACATTACAGACATGTGGGGCAGTATTAATAACATTACAGACATGTGGGGCAGTATTAATAACATTACAGACATGTGGGGCAGTATTAATAACATTACAGACATGTGGGGCAGTATTAATAACATTACAGACATGTGGGGCAGTATTAATAACATTACAGACATGTGGGGCAGTATTAATAACATTACAGACATATGGGGCCAGTATTAATAACATTACAGACATGTGGGGCAGTATTAATAACATAAGACATGTGGTGCTAGTATTAATAACACTTGGGACATGTGCCCCCTGGCTTCCTGTGTGAAATTGCACCCAATCACTGTGTAATGTACACTGGACCCGGAAAAGCGGGCACATGCCCCTGTCGTTGGACCTGACCACTTTTAAATAGACTCATACAGTAGTAACATATTGTAGTGTTTCTAATAAACTTACAGTAATTGTCCACCTAGAGTGGCCAATCCTGGGATCGGGATTGGCAGGATCCTGGCCTAAAATTATCCGGGATTAAATCCCAGGATTGGCCAGCAACCTCATTTTTTATATGCCGGCCAGCATTGAGCATCTTCAGGAGGCTGAGACGCTGCCCGGCTCCACCTGGCTCTGGCTGGGTGCAGTGCGCAGTGTGACGTGACTTCCCGGCCACCGGATTTCACAAGAAGTGTCCCATCCTCCCTCCCATCCAGATTGCGGTGAGTTATCTGGGCTGGTCAGGGCAGGGGGTGGGACACATTGAAAATATTGTATAAATCACAATGTACAGTACTGTATTGTACTTGACAATACTTACAAGCTCGGCGGCACCTTTGCAGCCTTCTCTTACGTCGTTCTCCCAGCCCTGTAAAAATATATACAGTATACAGTATAATGGCAGCATACTGTACAGCCAATGAAATTCATCATTGACAGCATCTTTATGACATCACAATCAATGAAATTGTTCATTCTAGTACCCTGCACCTAATCACTCAGAAGGGCATAGTGTACAGTACTGTCTTAAAAACTTAAGGGCCAAATTTTTAAATGTGACATACTGTACACTTACAGTATCGCTACAGTACAGTAGTACACTGATTACATTAGGTCCAGGGAATTAGACAGAACACTACCTTTATAGACATTGTGACACACATTAGCATTGCCCTAATAAACATTATGACACACATCAACATGCGGCTCTCCCACCCTTAACCATTTCAGTACTGTACATTACAGTATAAATTGATTTCATGACAGATGATGCAGCACTCACCTGAATCCATCTTATTTATGTCACGTCACAGTAGTGCAGTTTATTCACGTCACGTCACAGTACTGCCCTTGATTCACGTTGTATCACACAGTAGAGCACCTTATTGATGTTACTGTACGTCACAGTAGTGCAGTAGTACTGTATATTCACATTACATCACAAAGTAGAAATCTGCCACAGTCATGGACCTTATAACACATTATACAAGAGAGTAATGTACCTTATAACACACTAGGCCACTGTAATTGTTAGGCGCCGGGGTCCGCTCGTCGGTGCGGCCCGGCGCCTAGCAACCAGGGACGCCGTACGCGTACAGCCGCCGGCTCCATGGCAACGCTAGACGCCAGGCGCACTGAGCCGCACGGACCCTAGCAATGGGGACGCCACTGGCGGACCGCGTTCCCCGTTGCTGGGTCCAGTTAAAATGATTGTGCACCTGTTTCCTGGCCGTGCAGCAAGGCAGCTGCACGGCATTTGTGTAATCAGCCCTGTCAGCAGCTGATTGGAGGACTCCTGTTTATATGCACTCTCAGGGCTTCTCACAGACGCCGGTAATAGCTTCCTGCATGCTGTCCTTGTTTGCTGAGAGTCTGTTTCCAGTCTTGCTGTATCCGGTCGTTCCAGTCTCCAGTAGTCCTGTACTCGGAAGTTGTCATCTTGTTCCTGGAGTCCTGACTGATCACCGTTTAACATCCAGTGGTGTTCGTGAGTCGCGGCTTTGCCGTGTGTTGCGGCTTGGCCGCTTTACCATTTATTATTTGTGATTTGGAGCATTTTGCGGAGGGTTCCGCTTCCACAGGTCCACTCTGGTATCCGGCGGTGCTAGGTAGGAGTATTGGACAAGTGGATTTTTGGTTGTCCTTTTCCCTGGCGGTTTTTCCGCACATACTTCAGGTCTTTGCTAGTTAGCTTGTTGCCCCTGGCCTGTTGTCAGTCAGAGGTCCTCTTGTTATCATCCTGCCTCGGATTTCCCTTTGTCTCTCATTAAGACCGGGGGGCACCGGAGTTGGGCAGACATAATCCGCCCTTCAAACGTGGCTGCCAAGGGCTCAAGAAACCATAGTCTCGCAAGGGATTTCCGATAGCACGGGTGAGACAATAGAGTTAGGGCGCCAGGGGCAACTAGTCTTTCCTGCTCCCGTTACCAGCATTCCATTCCAGCGCTCTGGTCATTGTCATAAAATCTCCTCTGGTCAGGAGTGCTGGAATCATAACAGTAATGTCCCTTAGAATATATTCTGCCACAGTAACATCCCTTAAAATAAATTCTGTCACTGTAATGCCCTTAGAATACTATCTGAAACATAAATCTTCCTTAGAATATACAGTAATCTGACACAGTAATGCCCTTAGAATACTATCTGAAACACAAATCTCCCATATATAATATACAAGCAAAAAGATGTAGCGCTAATAGGTCATTAATGAGAAAGGTCGTTCACAATATCCACATGATTTAATAATAATAAGAGCAGAATTCATAGAACATTATAGTGCACAATTAATAAAAATCAGAATAATAAAACCAATTAAAAATGAAAAGAGAGTGCTACTCCCATTCGTAGGTATGGAGATCAAAAGAATGCAAAGTTCATTAGACCTGTTCCTTTTGAAGCAGTCCCTGGGGGTCCCAAAGGGGCCAAAGCAAATAACAACGGTGAGTGTATAGTTACCACCAGTGTCTTTAGAAGGCGTTTAAGCGGATCAGCGTCCGCAAAGAGCAGTCCCTTTGCAGTGGTATCAGTCCAATTTTTCCACGGTGTGAAAAGTCCCTCATGAAATGGATCCAATTGAGGTGCAAACAGTCAAGGACTTGGTCCAGGTCTTGATCCTCCAAGTTTTCAAGTAATGGGAGTAGACACACAGCAGTAGGTCCCACCGACGCGTTTTGTTGCGCTCACGCAACTTTTTCAAGGCACGGTTGTGATTTGCAGTCATTAGGTCGACCACTATTTGTCGACATTGACATGGTGGACATGGACACATGGTCGACACGTGAAAATGGTCGACACATGAAAAGTCGACACATGAAAAGGTCGACATGAGTTTTTTAACTTTTTTTTCTTTTGGGGAACTTTTCCATACTTTACGATCCACGTGGACTACGATTGGAACGGTAATCTGTGCCGAGCGAAGTGGTAGCGGAGCGAAGGCACCATGCCCGAAGCATGGCGAGCGAACGCGGTGCACTAATAGGGGTTCCCAGTCACTTTACGCAAAAAACTACACCAAAAAAAGTTAAAAAAACCCATGTCGACCTTTTCATGCGTCGACCATTTTCACGTGTCGACCATGTGTCCATGTCGACCATGTCAATGTCGACCAATAGTGGTCGACCTAATGACTGTCGACCATAACATGGTCGACCATTCATACCGGAACCCCTCTAAATAGGGCCTTATCAATGTGTGATCTGAAATGCAGGAACCCAGCTAATTAAAACACCTGAGGTGAATGGGAGGAGTGCCAATACCAGAGGAAGAAAGCCTTGCCTTCCAGTGTACAATGGCCCTCATTCCGAGTTGTTCGCTCGCAAGGCGATTATAGCAGAGTTACACACGCTAAGCCGCCGCCTACTGGGAGTGAATCTAAACATCTTAAATGTGCGACCGATGTATTCGCAATATTGCGATCAAAACCGAGTTAGCAGTTTCTGAGTAACTCCAGACTTACTCTGCCTGTGCGATCAATTCAGTGCTTTTCGGTCCCGGCTGACGTCATAAACACACCCAGCGTTCGCCCAAGCACTCCCACCGTTTCTCCAGACACGCCTGCGTTTTTTCCGGAAACGGTAGCGTTTCCAGCCACACGCCCCTAAAACGCCGTACATCCGCCCAGTAACACCCATTTCCTGTCAATCACAATGCGTTCTCCGGAGCGACGAAAAAGCCGTGAGTAAAATTACTTTCTTCTTAGTAAAGTTACTTGACGCATGCGCAGTGCGAACATTACGCATGCGCACTAAGAGAATTCTCACTGCGATGCGATGAAAAATACCGAGCGAACAACTCGGAATGAGGGCCAATATATACACAAATATAGTGGAAAAAGGGGGGGACCAGGACTGCATGGTATGAGGAACTGCAGAGTTATTGGTAAGGCCAAGAAGAAGTTAAATTCAGCGGTTGTGAAATGTGTTTTGGCCAATGGTGGTGGTTTGTTTATGTATTCCCAGACTGAGTTTTGTTATTTTTATTGGTATAGGACTGATGTGATAAATTTGACTGAGGAGGGATTATTACTTTCACTTGAGGATCTACTTAGAGTGGTTGTTTTGGTTTGTTGGTGGTGGTATGATGGTGGTGCAGTAGTTTCAAAACCTTGCGTTTGTGGTAAAGAATGGCAGGTCACCAGTCTGGGTGTAATCAAGTGTGTACAATTGTTTAATTGTTGTAGTTTTGGGTGCTCTCATCTCGTTGACAGGTTGATAGGCTGAACCATGCTGATGGGGGCAGTGTCATCTCCCTACTGGATGGGTAATCATGTTAGAAAGTTAAGTAGATACAGTATCTATTTGTGTTGTACTTTAGTTACTGATGTTGTGCACCTGGGCCAGTAGCCACCTGCAATGCATGTGTTTGTCAGTTACTATTCTGTATTGAGCTGATTCTGTCCATCCTTTCTTTGTCACCACACTGTCCTTTATTAGTTTTAACATATTTTCATTTAAAAAAAATAGCTAACATATTTTCTGCCAAATCCATGTCCTTGTGTCTTTGTTTTATAATTGTTATTGCATGCAATGATGCTCCCATTCAGCACTCCTCAGCTATTAGAAGGTTAGAGGTTTGTGTCATTGTTTGCTGGTTAAACATGACATTTTGCAGCAATTAAAAAATGCTTGGTGGTTTGGCTGGTAACCCGCTGTTGTCCTTGACTTTAACTCTTACTGCTCTTGCATCATTCATTTCTGACGGCAAGTACCTACAGTAGGTAACATTTGATTAATAAGATTGATACCTTTCTTAAAATATGGCAACTGGATTACCTGGAAGATGAGACCTGAGAACAGGTGCTTGCTTCAGAATTGAATAGAGATGAGCAGGTTCGGTTCCCTGAGAACCGAACCCCCCCCCCCCCCCCGAACTTCATGCTCCGAGCCGGTATCCGAGCCCGGCTCGGGACTTCCCGCCAGACTCGTAAACCAGAACGAGGCAAAACATCATCATCCCGCTGTCGGATTCTTGCGGGTTTCATACAAACAGCCGCGTGTCGCCACCATTTTCACTCTGGACTTTGAGAGTGAGGGAGACAGACCTCTGTCTCTCTCTGTGGGTGGTGGCGTCAGGTGGGGTTAGTGTGTGCTCTGTAGGGGTGCTGCTGCAGTCACTGTGGTGTACCTGTACTGTGTTAGGGGTGCTGTCTTGGCTGTTACCGGTGTTTCATGTGCTGTTATGGCTGGGTGCTGCAGCTGTATATGGGTGTTGCTGTCACTGTGGTGTACAGGGTGCAGGGGCACTATCCTCCTCCTGTATGCTGTAAAATATAGGGGTTCTGCTGGCCCTGTATGTTGTAAAAATTCAGGGGTGCAGTTGTTAAAAATTAAAAGCACACTGCTCCTGTATGCTGTAAAACATAGGGGTGCTGCTGTTAAAATCATATTACGCTGGCCCTGTATGCTATAAAAATTCATGGGTGCAGTTGTTAAAAATTAAAAGCACACTGCTCTTGTATGCTGTAAAATATAGGGGTGCTGCTGTAAAAACAACATTACACTGGCCCTGTATGCTATAAAAATTCAGGGGTGCAGTTGTTAAAAATTAAAAGCACACTGCTCCTGTGTGCTGTAAAATATAGGGGTACTGCTGTTAAAATAACATTACACTGGCCCTGTATGTTGTAAAAATTCAGGGGTGCAGTTGTTAAAAATTAAAAGCACACTGCTCCTGTGTGCTGTAAAATATAGGGTTGCTGCTGTTAAAATAACATTACACTGGCCCTGTAGGCTGTAATAATTCTAGGGATCCAGTGAAAATCAACGTATACTGGCCCTGTCTTGTATGCTGTAAAAATTCAGGGGTCCAGTAAAAATAAATGTACACTGACCCTGTCTTGTATGCTGTAATAATTCTAGGGTGCAGTGAAAATCAATGTACACTGGCCCTGTCTTGTATGCTGTAAAAATTCAGGGGTGCAGTGAAAATAAATGTATACTGGCCCTGTCATGTATGCTGTAATAATTCTAGGGTGCAGTGAAAATCAATATACACTGGCCCTGTTTTGTATGCTGTGAAAATTCAGGGGTGCAGTGAAAATAAATGTACACTGGCCCTGTATGCTGTAAAAATACAGGGGTGCAGTAAAAATAAATGTACACTGCCCTTATCTTGTATGCTGTAAAATTACAGGGGTGTTGTGAAAATACAGGGGTGCTGACACTGTCCACGGTTGCGATGTGTAGGCCTGACCTTCACAACACTGTACGGGAAGAGGAGGCTCCTACCACCATTTGCACGCCCCCTGCAAGTGCTGGGAGGAGCACCGCCAGTTCAGTTGCTGATATTGAGATTGAGAATGTCACTGTAGAAGTACACCAGATGAGGAGGATATGGGTGTATCTGGCGCTGTGAAGGAAGTTGATGATGAGGATTCTGAAGGTGATGTGGTTTGTTTGAATGAGGCACCAGTAGAGACAGTTGTTGGCCATGGGATGAAAAAGCCCATTGTCATTCCTGGGCAAAATACCAAAAGAGCCACCTCTTCGGTGTGGAATTATTTCTCCACAAATCTGGACAACAGGTGTCAAGCCATCTGTTGCCTTTTTCAATCTGTAATAAGTAGGGGTAAGGATGTTAACCACCTAGGAACATCCTCCCTTATACGCCACCTGCAGCGCATTCATCATAAGTCATTGTCAAATTCAGAAACTTTGGGTAATAGCGTAAGCAGTCCACTGACACCTAAATGATGTGGTTTTGTTTGAATATAATTTCTCTGTGAGGATTAGGATGTAAACACTGAAAGGAGGGGGGAATTGAGGACGATGATGACATTTTGCCACTGTAGAGCCAGTTTGTACAAGGAGAGATTAATTGCTTTTTTTTTGGTGGGGCCCCAAACAAACCAGTCATTTCAGCCACAGTCATGTGGCTGACCCTGTCACTGAAATGATTGATTTGTTAAAGTGTGCATGCCCTGTTTATACAACATAAGATTGGGTGGGAGGGCCCAAGGACAATTCCATCTTGCACGTCTTTTCTTTGCCACATCATTCCGGGGTGCTGCCCTATATGGGGAGCTGTCCTTCTGCCCTATCAGTCTAGGGGTGCTGCCCCACTGCCATTTAAGTCTAGGGGTGCTGTTGCCTGTCTGCTGTGCTGTGTAATTCTCCAGGGGTGCTGCCTGTGCTGTATAAGTTCTAAGGTGCTGCTGTACTTGATCCTAAGTTTAAATGAAAGCCTAGCGCAGATATGAAACAAGCTTCAACATCACAAACAGATTTGTGAAAACTAGCCGCAAAGGTGGAAATGGAAATTGCCAAAGTGTTTTTAAATAAAGTGGGGAGAGACCACATTTGTGGCCAAAATCACTGTGACTCAGAAGAGACTGAATCATAATCCAGCGCAACTGCTGGAGAGGTAAAAGTGAGATTTTCTGCCTGAGCATTAGAGAAAGGTTCTTCTCAATTATTTCATGTTAGGGAATCACTCAAATGAATGGCTTCAATTAGTGAACCTTAATTTTGATTTATTATTAATGTTCCACATTTTGGGATTATTTATTTAGAAGATGCGCATTTGTTTTACAGGGATATTCTTTTCCTGAGTGCTGCATAGTGTTATCGCAAGACCTCGCGGTCTTAGAAGAACAGAGTTTCAGTGATCTTGCATTGCATCAGCTTTCCATTGCACTGCAGCACTAGTTAGGCCAGAAGCTCCTGTGAGGCACAAACAGTTACTGAATAAAGCCCAGTATGGAGTCTCATGGTGGCTTACAGCCATGAAGATGTCTGGCTTGCCAGGCTACGGCATGCTGTGGGCACAGAGGTTAGCATTGCTTACTCCCACTGCCCTACTTGTAGTATGACATGAGTTTGGACTGTAGAGTGGTAAGCTCCACTAGGGCAGGGGCTCAATAACAAAAAAATTTACTGCACAGTTATGCTTAGTACTTTACCGAACCCATCCGAACTCAACTTGCCCCATCAGGGGCTGCTGTCGGGGCTCAGGAGGGGCTGCTAAAACATCTAAGGGGCTGCTTTATTTAAAAAGAAAATATGAATAAAATAAACAAGACACACAGGTATGCTTACATGCGTGTAACTGGGACACACAGGTATGCTCACATGCGTGTAACTGGGAGTTGTGAAAAACAAAAATAAGTCTCCAGACTCCATGGAGGGGATAATATTCAATATTGATCCTGTGGTATACACCAGTTTATTTGCATCCAAGCATTAAATCCGAGATTATCTTAATCCCTGAAAATGGAGAAGGGGGTACAAATTTGGAGGCTTTGGCCCCTAGTTTTTCAGTTTGTCCAGTAATGTGGTAATTAACTATTTGCTTGGTTGAAGTCCTTTCTGTTCCACACCAATATAGTAGTGGAGATGAAAGCCTGTGAGTTGTTCCTGATTGTGTGTGCCTCTTTTATTTTTAGTCACCTTCTTGACACAGTCCTCTTCTTATTGCCTCTTCTCATTATGTGAAAAGTCATCAAATATAGAGGCGGTATGTTTGTAGCTAGCTATGATTCGGAGAACTTGGCAAGCTTTTTCCAGGGGGATCACCTGTCGCTGAAATGATGGGTTTATTAAACTGTGCATGTCCTGTTTAAACAACATAAGGGTGGGTGGAAGGGCCCAAGACAATTCCATCTTGCACCTCTATTTTTTCTTTGCATTATGTGCTCTTTGGGGCCTAGTTTTTAAAACTGCCATCCTGTTTGCCACTGCAGTGCCACGCCTAGATGGGCCAGGTGCCGCCCACTTGTGTCAGTTAGCTTAGTCATCCAGCTACCTCGGTGCAACCTTTTGGCCTAAAAACAATATTGTGAGGTGTGAGGTGTTCAGAATAGACTGAAAATGAGTGGAAATGAATGTTATTGAGGTTAATAATACCGTAGGATCAAAAATACACCCAAATTCTGTGATTTTAGCTGTTCTTGTGTTCTTTCAAAAATCATCCAGATCCAAAAATAAAACCCGAAAGGGTGGTTTTGGCAAACCAATCCAGATCCAAAACACGAGCGGGGATCCAGATTCCAAACACGAAAAGTGTCCGCCGCACATCTCTAGAATTGAATAATTAAAAAATATATATATTCTTAGGGGAATGTGATTGCTTATTGTAACTTAAATTACAGGCTAAGGGCCTGATTCTCAGTTAAATGCAGCTGGTTATATGGCCTCAGATAGTGAGTTTCCAGCAAACTGAACAAGCACAGAAGTGACTTTATGCACTTTTGTGCATCTCCAGGTGGATGGATCTTGCCTGGAATTCTCTTTGCGGTGAAGTGGGCATTTCTGGGCATCAACAAGGCAGCAATACTGTGCTTACACGCAGAGATCTGTCTCATGAGATTGTTATGGTAACGCATACTTGCCTACCCTCCCGGAATGGCTGAGAGGCTTCCAAAATTTGTGTGGCCCTCCTCTCGTGTTCCCTGCCAGCCCCCCGCATCCCCCCCTCGGAAGCCCGCAGCAGAGAACAAGTGGGGGGTCCGAGGGGATCTGCATAGTTGGGGCCAGAGCCACGATGATGCGATCATGATGTCACGCCCCCAGACTGTCCATCTCCCTGCCAGCCACGCCTCCAGACAGACCACCTTCCCAATGGCCATGCCCCCGGCAGCCCATTTGCCAGTCACAACCCCATGCGCCTGCCATGCTGCCACCTCACGGAGTAGGGGGGCAGCAAAGTAAGTAACTATGCGGTAACGTACTATTCTGAGTTGTGTGTGCAGCCTGTTTCTGATGAATGTCTTCCACCTATCCAGGTGCAAATGTTGTTACTAACAATTACAGTTGCAGTTCTGCATGGAAAACACTGTCTTGAAGCCGTAAATATTCTTACATTAGCCGTTGTTACGCACACCAGTGCCTGCAGGAAAGTACTGGTGTCAGAACTGTTATGCACTCCAGTGCCTGCAGGAATGTACTGGTGTTTGAACTGTTATGCAAAACAAATGGACTCACAGACAGACTGGGGAATATGACATAACGTACACAGAAGGTGACAGGGTAACAAAATACACACAAAGTGAACAGAGAAGCCCAGAGGCTAAGGAACTGGGTATCTCCCTTGTATTAGAACTGCTCAGATGGGAAAAGCAAGATGTTGTGTTTTAATACGTAGAGAACCCGAAATGCTGTTGCTAAGGGCAACAGCAAAACCCTAAAGGGTTACCAACGGGTGTGGCAGTAAACTCCTTGGTCAGAGATAGAATGATAGACACAAGGAGAGTCTCCACAATCCTAATTCTCACTTGCAGTGCACAGGTTCAGCTTACTGCCACTAAACTGACCCCTGACACCTAGCACAGTGAGACAGGATTAGACAGGCAAGTCTTAGAATACAGCCGCAAACTTGCTAAGTTCACAGTGTAGTAACAGAACCCCAGCAAGCTAAACGACTGACTCCAGTCTTACTGCTAGGTCTGGATTGGCAGAGTGTAATACCAAATCCCCAGGCCTATTTGCAGTAAGCAACAAACAAATACAAAGCTACACAGTACTGGTTAACTTTCAGGAACTGACTAACCAACAAAGATTCAGCAGCATCTGCTTACCCTGAGAAGAGGCCTTATAAAGCAGGTGCTGTCCACGCCCCACTCAGACCTCACAGACTGTGAGCACAAAAACCAGCACCGGATCCCCTGCCGTGCACAGAGCCTATAACCACTGCACAGCAAAAGACCCGAACCGAAGTATCAGCTGCGCTCAGGTTACTCCGCTAGCACTTGTCTCCCGGTTGCCATGACGACGTGGCAGCACAGGGCAGGAGACCCTAACAGTACCCCCCCTCTGACGAGGGGTCAAAGAACCCCTACCACCGGGTTTATCGGGGAACTGCGAGAAGAAAGAGCGTATCAGTCTGGGGGCATGAAGATCACAACTGCGCACCCACGACCGCTCCTCCGGGCCATACCCCTTCCAGTGCACCAAAAATGACAGCCGACCCCGAACCACCTTGGAGTCAAGAATCCTTTCAACAACAAACTCCCTCTGGCCACGTATCAGAAGAGGGGAAGGTCTTCCACTGGAAGAAGGATTACTAATCGCCCGTTTTAAAAGGGAACAATGAAATGTTTTATTGATACCCAAAGAACGGGGCAGATCTAACTGAAATGCCACCGGATTGATAACCCTGGTGATCTTATAAGGGCCGATGAACCGGGGGCCTAACTTATGAGATGGCTGTCTCAACTTCAAATTCTTGGTAGACAACCAGACGAAGTCTCCTAATTTGAAGCTGCAGGGTCTTT
Source organism: Pseudophryne corroboree (assembly GCF_028390025.1). NCBI lineage: Eukaryota > Metazoa > Chordata > Amphibia > Anura > Myobatrachidae > Pseudophryne > Pseudophryne corroboree. Next base: position 85,890,901 of record NC_086449.1, on the reverse strand, counting down.
TCCGCTTATCAAAAACCCTTTTGGTCACTAATGACACAGACACAAGGGCTTTCTTCACTTTCCGCCAAATACCTCTAAGGACCGAAACCACAGAGGAACCACCAGGCGTGGAGTCCAGGGGGTCAAAAGAATTGGCCTTAGGATGATGCCCATACACACAAAGGAAGGGAGAGATCCCTGTAGCAGAGTGAGCCGCGTTGTTATAGGCAAACTCCGCCATGGACAGATGAGCAACCCAGTCAGTCTGACACTTGGAGACATAACACCTGAGGAACTGCTCCAAGGACTGGTTCACCCTTTCAGTCTGCCCATTAGACTGCGGATGGTAGCCTGACGACAAGCTGACAAAAATCTGGAGATCGGAACAAAATGCCCTCCAGAATTTGGCCACAAACTGGGATCCGCGGTCAGAGACCACATCAAGTGGCAACCCGTGGAGACGCACAACATGCAGCATAAATAATTCAGACAGGCGTCTGGCCGATGGCAGCCCAACCAGTGGAACGAAGTGCGCCATCTTCGAAAACCTGTCAACGACAACCCAGATGGCTGTCATCCCCGAGGATTTGGGCAAGTCCACCACAAAATCCATTGAAATGTGGGTCCATGGCTTAGATGGGATAGAGAGTGGATGTAATGGGCCAACAGGAACCCCTCTAGGAGTCTTATTTCGGGCACAGATGTCACATGCCCGAACCCACTGATCCACATCCTTAGCCACCGAGGGCCACCACACCGCCCTAGATAGCAACTCCCGAGTTCTGGCAATACCCGGGTGACCTGCCGACTTCTTGGCATGGAATTCCAGGAACACTCGCTGTCTTAACCTAGGAGGCACAAACAAAAGACCTACCGGAAGGTCTGGAGGAGCCTGCTCCTGTGCTCTAAGGACTAATGATAAGAGGTCCTGGGTAATGCCCACTTTAATACATGATGGGGAAACAATGGGCAACGGCTCCTCGTGGTCTCCTGGATTGGAGCAAAACTCTGCGAGAGCGCATCAGCCTTGATGTTTTTTGACCCAGGGCGATATGTTATCAAAAAATTAAAGCGAGCAAAAAACAAAGCCCATCGTGCCTGCCTGGCATTGAGACGCTTCGCTGACTCTAAATATGCCAGATTCTTATGGTCAGTGAGAATTGAGACCACAAACTTAGCCCCCTCAAGCCAGTGTCTCCACTCTTCGAGTGCATCCTTAATAGCCAACAATTCCCGGTTACCCACGTCATAATTCATCTCGGCAGGCGAAAATTTACGGGAAAAGTAAGCACATGGATGAAGGCGATTATCAGACACTCCCTTCTGAGAAAGCACTGCCCCAATACCCATCTCAGAGGCATCCACCTCCACCACAAAAGGACGCTCTGGATCTGGGTGTCGCAGCACCTTGGCCGAAACAAATGCCCTTTTGAGACGGGCAAAAGCCGCTTTAGCCTCACAAGACCAGTGAGCAACATCCGCCCCTTTCTTAGTGAGTGCCACCAAGGGCGCCACTATAGACGAAAATCCAGCGATAAATCGTCTATAAAAATTCGCAAAGCCCAGGAAACGCTGAAGCGCCTTCAAACTAGTGGGCTGCACCCAATCCAGGACTGCCTGTACCTTGGAACCCTCCATTTGGAAACCTTCTGGGGAGATAATATATCCTAGAAATGCGATTTGCTGAACTTCAAATTCGCACTTCTCCAGCTTCGCCCCAAGCTGGTGGTCTCTGAGTTTCTGGAGGACTAAGCATACATGCTTCCGATGTTCCTCCAGGGAATGGGAGAAGATTAGGATGTCATCTAAGTATACAACTAAGAATCTATCCAAATATTCCCTGAGCACATCATTCATGAAATCCTGGAAGACTGCCGGGGCATTACAGAGCCCAAAAGGCATCACCAAATATTCATAATGCCCTGAGTGGGTATTAAAGGCAGTCTTCCATTCATCCCCCTCTCTTATTCGGATTAGATTGTACGCACCGTGTAGGTCAATCTTAGAAAAAATGGTGGCAGTACGAAGCTGGTCAAACAAGACCGAAATGAGAGGCAGTGGGTATGAGTTTTTAATCGTGATACGGTTCAATTCCCTGAAGTCGATGCAGGGTCGCAATGAACCGTCCTTTTTACCCACGAAGAAGAACCCCGACCCAACTGGAGACTGTGAAGGTCTGATAAATCCCTTAGCCAAGTTCTCCTGAATGTACTCTGCCATAGCCTGAGTCTCAGGACGTGACAGGGAGTACAACCTGCTCTTGGGAAGCTTAGCATTTGGCAACAAATCAATGGCACAGTCATAGGGGCGATGGGGAGGTAGTACCTCTGCAACTTTTTTGGAGAACACGTCCGCAAAATCTGCATAACACCCTGGCAATCCTGGCAAACTTAGCTGCGAGAGCCTGACTGGAAGGCTCAAGCAACTCCTGAAACAATCAGTACCCCAACTAAGAATCTCCCCAGAGACCCAGTCAAATTGAGGATTGTGGGCCCTTAACCAGGGTAACCCCAACACCAATGGGGCAAAAGTACAGACAGTCACATAAAAGGACAATTTTTCAGAGTGTGTGGCTCCAATAAACAAAGAAATCTGGCTAGTGCAAGAGGTAATTTTACCTTGGGATAATGGTTCCCCGTTTAACCCACAAATCTCAATTTCCGATGCCAAGGGTACTAAGGGAACAGAGTGTTTCAGGGCGAATTGGCGGTCCATAAAAACCCCGTCGGCCCCACTGTCCACAAAGGCCATAGTCTTGACAGTTTGACCGAGGATCTTCAAGGTCACCGGAATGATAAAAGTCTTCTTGGGAAATTCTGACTTCTGGCCTGACAGGATATTTCCCATCACCCTCAGGCCCTGAAGTTTTCCGGCTTTTCTGGGCATGATACTACCACATGACCTTTATTCCCACAGTACAAACACAACCCCTGCTGTCTCCTCCGCGTCTTCTCATGCGAGGAGAGGCGGGTAGCCCCAATCTGCATAGGCTCCTCGGAAAATTCCTCAGAGTCTGAGGTTCCCTTGGGAAGGAAGGAAATCTCAGTCTCCCTTTCAAGCCTACGCTCTCTCAGCCGTCTATCCACCCGGATGGATAACTGCATGAGCTGATCCAAGCTATCAGGCAAGGGATATTGTACCAGTTGGTCCTTTATCTGGTTAGAAAGACCTCTTCGGTACTGGTGTCTCAGGGCTGGGTCATTCCACTGGGTATCATGGGCCAACCTCCGAAACTCCGTACAGTAAACCTCAACTGGCCTTCGCCCTTGCTTAAGGATCGAAATCTGAGCCTCGGCTGAGGCCGTCTTGTCAGGGTCATCATACAACATGCCCAGTGCCGTAAAAAAAGCATCAACACTTTTAAGCGACGGACAGTCAGGCTGCAACCCATATGCCCAGACCTGTTGGTCTCCTTGTAGCAAGGAAATCACTATGCCCACCCGCTGAATCTCCGACCCAGAAGACTGAGGCCTAAGCCGGAAGTATAGCTTGCAGCTCTCCTTGAAACAAAAGAACTGCGAGCGATCTCCAGAAAAACGATCCGGGAGATTTACTTTCGGCTCCTTAACCCCTACAGGTGCTGCTGCTGCGGGAGCTCCGCCAGCAGCCTGGGAGGTGTGCATTTTAATGGACAAATCATTAAATTGTCGAGTCAGGACCTGCACCTGATCGACCACCTGTTGCAACGTATTTTGAGGGGTATGCTCCATATTCCCACAAAATTTCAACAGGAGTATTAGGCTGCTGAATATGTTACGCACACCAGTGCCTGCAGGAAAGTACTGGTGTCAGAACTGTTATGCACTCCAGTGCCTGCAGGAATGTACTGGTGTTTGAACTGTTATGCAAAACAAATGGACTCACAGACAGACTGGGGAATATGACATAACGTACACAGAAGGTGATAGGGTAACAAAATACACACAAAGTGAACAGAGAAGCCCAGAGGCTAAGGAACTGGGTATCTCCCTTGTATTAGAACTGCTCAGATGGGAAAAGCAAGATGTTGTGTTTTAATACGTAGAGAACCCGAAATGCTGTTGCTAAGGGCAACAGCAAAACCCTAAAGGGTTACCAACGGGTGTGGCAGTAAACTCCTTGGTCAGAGATGGAATGATAGACACAAGGAGAGTCTCCACAATCCTAATTCTCACTTGCAGTGCACAGGTTCAGCTTACTGCCACTAAACTGACCCCTGACACCTAGCACAGTGAGACAGGATTAGACAGGCAAGTCTTAGAATACAGCCGCAAACTTGCTAAGTTCACAGAGTAGTAACAGAACCCCAGCAAGCTAAACGACTGACTCCAGTCTTACTGCTAGGTCTGGATTGGCAGAGTGTAATACCAAATCCCCAGGCCTATTTGCAGTAAGCAACAAACAAATACAAAGCTACACAGTACTGGTTAACTTTCAGGAACTGACTAACCAACAAAGATTCAGCAGCATCTGCTTACCCTGAGAAGAGGCCTTATAAAGCAGGTGCTGTCCACGCCCCACTCAGACCTCACAGACTGTGAGCACAAAAACCAGCACCGGATCCCCTGCCGTGCACAGAGCCTATAACCACTGCACAGCAAAAGACCCGAACCGGAGTATCAGCTGCGCTCAGGTTACTCCGCTAGCACTTGTCTCCCGGTTGCCATGACGACAGCCGTACAGAAAACTGCATTAGCATACAGACCTCCCAACTTCTCATTTCATGAAAGAGGGACATTCTAGCGAGCTGAAGGCACGCTGCAGAAATTAGGGATGTGACATTGCTAGTAGGGGGCGTGGCCTCATGGCAAGAGCCAAGATCGCAGTCCACACCCCTGTTTTCATCAGTATGGGGGCATGAACAGCGCTCAGTGAGCCGCTAGCCATGCCCTCTGTCCTTCTCTGTCGGGGAACAGATGCTGTACGCATGCGCACAGCATCTATTCACTGCTGCTCTGATCAGAGCAGCGAGTGACAGGGAGATCTCTCAACTGCCCCTGCGCCGTGGAATACTGCGACCCTTGGGTGGGATAGTGGGACAGTCCCACCAAAATCGGGACAGTTGGGAGGTATGAGCATAATGTAGCAAGATTGGCATTGTTGGCTTCCCACAAAATAGAGCCTCCTTGCTCTTAATTCAGAATTAGACCCTATGACATGCTGCTTTTCGGGCACTGACCTGCTGTCCCACCTGCGAGCCTCAGTGTACCGCAGGGTGGGGTGGTCTTCAGTATGCCGGCTGTCGGGATCCCGGCGCACAATATACCGGCGCCGGAATCCCAACACCCGGCATACTGACACTTATTCTCCCTCGTGGGGGTCCACGACCCCCCTGGAGGGAGAATAAAATAGCGTGGCGCCACCGTGGCCGCAGCGTGGCGAGCGCAGCGAGCTCGCAAGGGGCTCATTTGTGCTCACCACACTGTCGGTATGCCGGCGGTCGGGCTCCCGGCACCGGTATGCTGGTCATCTGGAGCCCGACCGCCGGCATACCATACTACACCCGCAGGGTGGATGGGGGAAGTGGGGGGAGCACTTTATCACTGCTGATCTGCATTCATGTTCAGGAAGGTCAGGCAGCAGAGGAGAGAGGACATAAACAAACAGAGAACAAACCTCTTCTGTGAGTACTGTACACATAATAACTCTGTTCTCATGAAAACCAAGGTCATCATTCCGCACATCCCTGATATACACACCATACTTGCCTAGCTGACCCCCTCCATAATGGAGAAAATGCTCTGTTCCTGGACTTTCCTGGTAATGTATGATTGCCATCACCTGTGGTGAAACACCTTTCTTATCAATTAACGAGCTCACCACAGGTGATGGCAATCATACATTACCAGGAAAGTCCAGGACCAGAGCATTTTCTCCCTCATGGAGAGGGTCAGGTAGGCAAGTATGATACACACACATCTTAAGGTGGGTACACACTATTAGATATATCTGCAGATCAATTGATCTGCAGATATATCTATGTACGGATCGGGCAGTGTGCTGTGCATACACACAGCCCGATCCGTCGGGGGACTGACGTCATGAACTGGGCGGGCGGGCGCGAGCGCCCGCCCAGTTCACCTGTCAATCACCGCCGGCCGCCGCAGCATGTGTACGGGCGGTCGGACCACCGCCCCGTACACACACAGCGACGGGCCAATATATCGTTAGATATATTGGCTGTCGGCTGTGCTGCGCGGCCGACGCGATACGTCTGTGAACGACGGAGTTCACAGACGTATCGCCCGTACACACTGGCCGACGGTCCCGCGATGTATCGGCCGTTCAAGAGAACGGCCGATACATCGACCAGTGTGTACGGGCCTTTACTATGCTACTCTTCTAAGAAAGTATGTAAATATTTAATCTTTACACATAAACAATCGATCAGTGCGCTTGATGAGCAGGCAAGGAGTGTGTATAGTAATGTATGTGTTTGCTTTCACTCAAAGGATACAAGCATACCTCCCAACATGACCCTCTCCAGGAGGGACATAATGCTCTGCTTCTGGACTTTCCTCTGAATGTATGATTGCCATCACCTGTGCTGAACAGGTTACTGGATGGAAAGTTGTTTCAGCCCAGGTGATGATAATCATAAATTAAGAGGGAAGTCCAGGAGCAGAGCAATGTGTCCCTCGAGGTCCGGACTGAAAGTCGACAGTAACTAGGTCGACAATGTCTAGGTCGACCACTATTGGTCGACAGTAACTAGGTCGACAGGGTCTTTAGGTCGACATGTTCTAGGTCGACAGGTCAAAAGGTCGACATGAGTTTTTCACAATTTTTTTCTTTTTTTGAACCTTTTCATACTTAACGATCCACTTGGACTACGATTGGAATGGTAATCTGTGCCGAGCGAAGCGGTAGCGGAGTGAAGGCACCATGCCCGAAGCATGGCGAGCGAAGCGAGCCATGCGAGGGGATGCGGTGCACTAATTGGGGTTCCCGGTCACTCTACGAAGAAAACGACACCAAAATAACATGAAAAACTCATGTCGACCTTTTGACCTGTCGACCTAGAACATGTCGACCTAAAGACCCTGTCGACCTAGACACCCTGTCAACCTAGTTACTGTCGACCAATAGTGGTCGACCTAGACATTGTCGACCTAGTTACTGTTGACTTTCAATACCACACCCGTGTCCCTCCTGGAGAGGGTCATGTTGGGAGGTATGTACAAGATACAAATATTCACTTAAAAAGATACATATAAACACACAGTACCAGCTGATACAATTATAGCAGCCACAAATGTAACAATTTACACATACATACAATGTCGGACTGTGGCATGAAGGGCCCACCGGGAAAATGCAATGGTAGGGGCCCATGTTTAAAGACTTTGCAAACCATTAATGTATGGTCTGGGCCCCTTGATAAATATATATAGTAAATACTGCTAGTGAATACATGATAATGGACCACATTAATAACAGCAATGTACTGTAGTGAATACACCATAGTCCTGTGCAGTATAAGGTAACCTATGTATAGTGTATAAGCAAGTGCTCAGTCTGGAACCTGATCCCTAGAGGAGATTGTGGCATGGGGCCCACCACGGTGTTAATGTGCTAATAGCAAAGATTACTATCCAGTGACATCAGTATACTATCATAAGCTAATTAGTTTTTTAGTAGAGTGCTCAGTGTCACTTAACATGGATAGCTGCTGCAGGTAGCAACTTGCAGGATTATACCAGTAGCACTAACAATGGTGCAGTCCCGAAATACTCAACTTAGAGGGGAAATACTGTATATCCAGTCCACCTGCCACTGGCGTCCCATTGCAGTATAGCTTCCCAATGACGTTTTTACTAGAGATGAGCGGGTTCGGTTTCTCTGAATCCGAACCCGCCAGAACTTCATGTTTTTTTTCACGGGTCCGAGCGACTCGGATCTTCCCGCCTTGCTCGGTTAACCCGAGCGCGCCCGAACGTCATCATGACGCTGTCGGATTCTCGCGAGGCTCGGATTCTATCGCGAGACTCGGATTCTATATAAGGAGCCGCGCGTCGCCGCCATTTTCACACGTGCATTGAGATTGATAGGGAGAGGACGTGGCTGGCGTCCTCTCCGTTTAGAATTAGAATAGATTAGAGAGACACTTGATTTACTAATTTTGGGGAGCATTAGGAGTACTCAGTAGTGTACAGTGCAGAGTTTTGCTGATAGTGACCAGTGACCACCACTTTTATTTATAATCCGTTCTCTGCCTGAAAAAAGCGATACACAGCACACAGTGACTCAGTCACATACCATATCTGTGTGCACTGCTCAGGCTCAGGCCAGTGTGCTGCATCATCTATTATCTATCTATATATAATATTATATATATCTGTCTGACTGCTCAGCTCACACAGCTTATAATTGTGGGGGAGACTGGGGAGCACTACTGCAGTGCCAGTTATAGGTTATAGCAGGAGCCAGGAGTACATAATATATTATATAGTGAGTGACCACCAGACACACAGTGCAGTTTATTTAATATATCCGTTCTCTGCCTGAAAAAAGCGATACACACAGTGACTCAGTCAGTCACATACCATATCTGTGTGCACTGCTCAGGCTCAGGCCAGTGTGCTGCATCATCTATATATATTATATATCTGTCTGACTGCTCAGCTCACACAGCTTATAATTGTGGGGGAGACTGGGGAGCACTACTGCAGTGCCAGTTATAGGTTATAGCAGGAGCCAGGAGTACATAATATTATATTAAAATTAAACAGTGCACACTTTTGCTGCAGGAGTGCCACTGCCAGTGTGACTAGTGACCAGTGACCTGACCACCAGTATATAATATTAGTAGTATACTATCTCTTTATCAACCAGTCTATATTAGCAGCAGACACAGTACAGTGCGGTAGTTCACGGCTGTGGCTACCTCTGTGTCGGCACTCGGCAGCCCGTCCATAATTGTATATACCACCTAACCGTGGTTTTTTTTTCTTTCTTTATACATACATACTAGTTACGAGTATACTATCTCTTTATCAACCAGTCTATATATTAGCAGCAGACACAGTACAGTGCGGTAGTTCACGGCTGTGGCTACCTCTGTGTCGGCACTCGGCAGCCCGTCCATAATTGTATATACCACCTAACCGTGGTTTTTTTTTCTTTCTTTATACATACATACTAGTTACGAGTATACTATCTCTTTATCAACCAGTCTATATATTAGCAGCAGACACAGTACAGTGCGGTAGTTCACGGCTGTGGCTACCTCTGTGTCGGCACTCGGCAGCCCGTCCATAATTGTATATACCACCTAACCGTGGTTTTTTTCTCTTTCTTTATACATACATACTAGTTACGAGTATACTATCTCTTTATCAACCAGTCTATATATTAGCAGCAGACACAGTACAGTGCGGTAGTTCACGGCTGTGGCTACCTCTGTGTCGGCACTCGGCAGCCCGTCCATAATTGTATATACCACCTAACCGTGGTTTTTTTTTCTTTCTTTATACATACATACTAGTTACGAGTATACTATCTCTTTATCAACCAGTCTATATATTAGCAGCAGACACAGTACAGTGCGGTAGTTCACGGCTGTGGCTACCTCTGTGTCGGCACTCGGCAGCCCGTCCATAATTGTATATACCACCTAACCGTGGTTTTTTTTTCTTTCTTTATACATACATACTAGTTACGAGTATACTATCTCTTTATCAACCAGTCTATATATTAGCAGCAGACACAGTACAGTGCGGTAGTTCACGGCTGTGGCTACCTCTGTGTCGGCACTCGGCAGCCCGTCCATAATTGTATATACCACCTAACCGTGGTTTTTTTTTCTTTCTTTATACATACATACTAGTTACGAGTATACTATCTCTTTATCAACCAGTCTATATATTAGCAGCAGACACAGTACAGTGCGGTAGTTCACGGCTGTGGCTACCTCTGTGTCGGCACTCGGCAGCCCGTCCATAATTGTATATACCACCTAACCGTGGTTTTTTTTTCTTTCTTTATACATACATACTAGTTACGAGTATACTATCTCTTTATCAACCAGTCTATATATTAGCAGCAGACACAGTACAGTGCGGTAGTTCACGGCTGTGGCTACCTCTGTGTCGGCACTCGGCAGCCCGTCCATAATTGTATATACCACCTAACCGTGGTTTTTTTTTCTTTCTTTATACATACATACTAGTTACGAGTATACTATCTCTTTATCAACCAGTCTATATATTAGCAGCAGACACAGTACAGTGCGGTAGTTCACGGCTGTGGCTACCTCTGTGTCGGCACTCGGCAGCCCGTCCATAATTGTATATACCACCTAACCGTGGTTTTTTTTTCTTTCTTTATACATACATACTAGTTACGAGTATACTATCTCTTTATCAACCAGTCTATATATTAGCAGCAGACACAGTACAGTGCGGTAGTTCACGGCTGTGGCTACCTCTGTGTCGGCACTCGGCAGCCCGTCCATAATTGTATATACCACCTAACCGTGGTTTTTTTTTCTTTCTTTATACATACATACTAGTTACGAGTATACTATCTCTTTATCAACCAGTCTATATATTAGCAGCAGACACAGTACAGTGCGGTAGTTCACGGCTGTGGCTACCTCTGTGTCGGCACTCGGCAGCCCGTCCATAATTGTATACTAGTATCCAATCCATCCATCTCCATTGTTTACCTGAGGTGCCTTTTAGTTGTGCCTATTAAAATATGGAGAACAAAAATGTTGAGGTTCCAAAATTAGGGAAAGATCAAGATCCACTACCACCTCGTGCTGAAGCTGCTGCCACTAGTCATGGCCGAGACGATGAAATGCCAGCAACGTCGTCTGCCAAGGCCGATGCCCAATGGCATAGTACAGAGCATGTCAAAACCAAAACACCAAATATCAGTAAAAAAAGGACTCCAAAACCTAAAATAAAATTGTCGGAGGAGAAGCGTAAACTTGCCAATATGCCATTTACCACACGGAGTGGCAAGGAACGGCTGAGGCCCTGGCCTATGTTCATGGCTAGTGGTTCAGCTTCACATGAGGATGGAAGCACTCAGCCTCTCGCTAGAAAACTGAAAAGACTCAAGCTGGCAAAAGCACCGCAAAGAACTGTGCGTTCTTTGAAATCCCAAATCCACAAGGAGAGTCCAATTGTGTCGGTTGCGATGCCTGACCTTCCCAACACTGGACGTGAAGAGCATGCGCCTTCCACCATTTGCACGCCCCCTGCAAGTGCTGGAAGGAGCACCCGCAGTCCAGTTCCTGATAGTCAGATTGAAGATGTCAGTGTTGAAGTACACCAGGATGAGGAGGATATGGGTGTTGCTGGCGCTGGGGAGGAAATTGACCAGGAGGATTCTGATGGTGAGGTGGTTTGTTTAAGTCAGGCACCCGGGGAGACACCTGTTGTCCGTGGGAGGAATATGGCCGTTGACATGCCAGGTGAAAATACCAAAAAAATCAGCTCTTCGGTGTGGAGGTATTTCACCAGAAATGCGGACAACAGGTGTCAAGCCGTGTGTTCCCTTTGTCAAGCTGTAATAAGTAGGGGTAAGGACGTTAACCACCTCGGAACATCCTCCCTTATACGTCACCTGCAGCGCATTCATAATAAGTCAGTGACAAGTTCAAAAACTTTGGGTGACAGCGGAAGCAGTCCACTGACCAGTAAATCCCTTCCTCTTGTAACCAAGCTCACGCAAACCACCCCACCAACTCCCTCAGTGTCAATTTCCTCCTTCCCCAGGAATGCCAATAGTCCTGCAGGCCATGTCACTGGCAAGTCTGACGAGTCCTCTCCTGCCTGGGATTCCTCCGATGCATCCTTGCGTGTAACGCCTACTGCTGCTGGCGCTGCTGTTGTTGCCGCTGGGAGTCGATGGTCATCCCAGAGGGGAAGTCGTAAGCCCACTTGTACTACTTCCAGTAAGCAATTGACTGTTCAACAGTCCTTTGCGAGGAAGATGAAATATCACAGCAGTCATCCTACTGCAAAGCGGATAACTGAGTCCTTGACAACTATGTTGGTGTTAGACGTGCGTCCGGTATCCGCCGTTAGTTCACAGGGAACTAGACAATTTATTGAGGCAGTGTGCCCCCGTTACCAAATACCATCTAGGTTCCACTTCTCTAGGCAGGCGATACCGAGAATGTACACGGACGTCAGAAAAAGACTCACCAGTCTCCTAAAAAATGCAGTTGTACCCAATGTCCACTTAACCACGGACATGTGGACAAGTGGAGCAGGGCAGGGTCAGGACTATATGACTGTGACAGCCCACTGGGTAGATGTATGGACTCCCGCCGCAAGAACAGCAGCGGCGGCACCAGTAGCAGCATCTCGCAAACGCCAACTCTTTCCTAGGCAGGCTACGCTTTGTATCACCGCTTTCCAGAATACGCACACAGCTGAAAACCTCTTACGGCAACTGAGGAAGATCATCGCGGAATGGCTTACCCCAATTGGACTCTCCTGTGGATTTGTGGCATCGGACAACGCCAGCAATATTGTGTGTGCATTAAATATGGGCAAATTCCAGCACGTCCCATGTTTTGCACATACCTTGAATTTGGTGGTGCAGAATTTTTTAAAAAACGACAGGGGCGTGCAAGAGATGCTGTCGGTGGCCAGAAAAATTGCGGGACACTTTCGGCGTACAGGCACCACGTACAGAAGACTGGAGCACCACCAAAAACTACTGAACCTGCCCTGCCATCATCTGAAGCAAGAAGTGGTAACGAGGTGGAATTCAACCCTCTATATGCTTCAGAGGTTGGAGGAGCAGCAAAAGGCCATTCAAGCCTATACAATTGAGCACGATATAGTAGGTGGAATGCACCTGTCTCAAGTGCAGTGGAGAATAATTTCAACGTTGTGCAAGGTTCTGATGCCCTTTGAACTTGCCACACGTGAAGTCAGTTCAGACACTGCCAGCCTGAGTCAGGTCATTCCCCTCATCAGGCTTTTGCAGAAGAAGCTGGAGGCATTGAAGAAGGAGCTAAAAGGGAGCGATTCCGCTAGGCATGTGGGACTTGTGGATGCAGCCCTTAATTCGCTTAACAAGGATTCACGGGTGGTCAATCTGTTGAAATCAGAGCACTACATTTTGGCCACCGTGCTCGATCCTAGATTTAAAGCCTGCCTTGGATCTCTCTTTCCGGCAGACACAGGTCTGCTGGGGTTGAAAGACCTGCTGGTGACAAAATTGTCAAGTCAAGCGGAACGCGACCTGTCAACATCTCCTCCTTCACATTCTCCCGCAACTGGGGGTGCGAGGAAAAGGCTCAGAATTCCGAGCCCACCCGCTGGCGGTGATGCAGGGCAGTCTGGAGCGACTGCTGATGCTGACATCTGGTCCGGACTGAAGGACCTGACAACGATTACGGACATGTCGTCTACTGTCACTGCATATGATTCTCTCAACATTGATAGAATGGTGGAGGATTATATGAGTGACCGCATCCAAGTAGGCACGTCACACAGTCCGTACTTATACTGGCAGGAAAAAGAGGCAATTTGGAGGCCCTTGCACAAACTGGCTTTATTCTACCTAAGTTGCCCTCCCACAAGTGTGTACTCCGAAAGAGTGTTTAGTGCCGCCGCTCACCTTGTCAGCAATCGGCGTACGAGGTTACATCCAGAAAATGTGGAGAAGATGATGTTCATTAAAATGAATTATAATCAATTCCTCCGCGGAGACATTGACCAGCAGCAATTGCCTCCACAAAGTACACAGGGAGCTGAGATGGTGGATTCCAGTGGGGACGAATTGATAATCTGTGAGGAGGGGGATGTACACGGTGATATATCGGAGGGTGAAGATGAGGTGGACATCTTGCCTCTGTAGAGCCAGTTTGTGCAAGGAGAGATTAATTGCTTCTTTTTTGGGGGGGGTCCAAACCAACCCGTCATATCAGTCACAGTCGTGTGGCAGACCCTGTCACTGAAATGATGGGTTGGTTAAAGTGTGCATGTCCTGTTTTGTTTATACAACATAAGGGTGGGTGGGAGGGCCCAAGGACAATTCCATCTTGCACCTCTTTTTTCTTTTCTTTTTCTTTGCATCATGTGCTGATTGGGGAGGGTTTTTTTGGAAGGGACATCCTGCGTGACACTGCAGTGCCACTCCTAGATGGGCCCGGTGTTTGTGTCGGCCACTAGGGTCGCTAATCTTACTCACACAGTCAGCTACCTCATTGCGCCTCTTTTTTTCTTTGCGTCATGTGCTGTTTGGGGAGGGTTTTTTGGAAGGGACATCCTGCGTGACACTGCAGTGCCACTCCTAGATGGGCCCGGTGTTTGTGTCGGCCACTAGGGTCGCTAATCTTACTCACACAGCTACCTCATTGCGCCTCTTTTTTTCTTTGCGTCATGTGCTGTTTGGGGAGGGTTTTTTGGAAGGGACATCCTGCGTGACACTGCAGTGCCACTCCTAGATGGGCCCGGTGTTTGTGTCGGCCACTAGGGTCGCTTATCTTACTCACACAGCTACCTCATTGCGCCTCTTTTTTTCTTTGCGTCATGTGCTGTTTGGGGAGGGTTTTTTGGAAGGGACATCCTGCGTGACACTGCAGTGCCACTCCTAGATGGGCCCGGTGTTTGTGTCGGCCACTAGGGTCGCTAATCTTACTCACACAGCTACCTCATTGCGCCTCTTTTTTTCTTTGCGTCATGTGCTGTTTGGGGAGGGTTTTTTGGAAGGGACATCCTGCGTGACACTGCAGTGCCACTCCTAGATGGGCCCGGTGTTTGTGTCGGCCACTAGGGTCGCTTATCTTACTCACACAGCGACCTCGGTGCAAATTTTAGGACTAAAAATAATATTGTGAGGTGTGAGGTATTCAGAATAGACTGAAAATGAGTGTAAATTATGGTTTTTGAGGTTAATAATACTTTGGGATCAAAATGACCCCCAAATTCTATGATTTAAGCTGTTTTTTAGTGTTTTTTGAAAAAAACACCCGAATCCAAAACACACCCGAATCCGACAAAAAAAATTCGGTGAGGTTTTGCCAAAACGCGTTCGAACCCAAAACACGGCCGCGGAACCGAACCCAAAACCAAAACACAAAACCCGAAAAATTTCAGGCGCTCATCTCTAGTTTTTACTAGAGATGAGCGGGTTCGGTTTCTCTGAATCCGAACCCGCCAGAACTTCATGTTTTTTTTCACGGGTCCGAGCGACTCGGATCTTCCCGCCTTGCTCGGTTAACCCGAGCGCGCCCGAACGTCATCATGACGCTGTCGGATTCTCGCGAGGCTCGGATTCTATCGCGAGACTCGGATTCTATATAAGGAGCCGCGCGTCGCCGCCATTTTCACACGTGCATTGAGATTGATAGGGAGAGGACGTGGCTGGCGTCCTCTCCGTTTAGAATTAGAATAGATTAGAGAGACACTTGATTTACTAATTTTGGGGAGCATTAGGAGTACTCAGTAGTGTACAGTGCAGAGTTTTGCTGATAGTGACCAGTGACCACCACTTTTATTTATAATCCGTTCTCTGCCTGAAAAAAGCGATACACAGCACACAGTGACTCAGTCACATACCATATCTGTGTGCACTGCTCAGGCTCAGGCCAGTGTGCTGCATCATCTATTATCTATCTATATATAATATTATATATATCTGTCTGACTGCTCAGCTCACACAGCTTATAATTGTGGGGGAGACTGGGGAGCACTACTGCAGTGCCAGTTATAGGTTATAGCAGGAGCCAGGAGTACATAATATATTATATAGTGAGTGACCACCAGACACACAGTGCAGTTTATTTAATATATCCGTTCTCTGCCTGAAAAAAGCGATACACACAGTGACTCAGTCAGTCACATACCATATCTGTGTGCACTGCTCAGGCTCAGGCCAGTGTGCTGCATCATCTATATATATTATATATCTGTCTGACTGCTCAGCTCACACAGCTTATAATTGTGGGGGAGACTGGGGAGCACTACTGCAGTGCCAGTTATAGGTTATAGCAGGAGCCAGGAGTACATAATATTATATTAAAATTAAACAGTGCACACTTTTGCTGCAGGAGTGCCACTGCCAGTGTGACTAGTGACCAGTGACCTGACCACCAGTATATAATATTAGTAGTATACTATCTCTTTATCAACCAGTCTATATTAGCAGCAGACACAGTACAGTGCGGTAGTTCACGGCTGTGGCTACCTCTGTGTCGGCACTCGGCAGCCCGTCCATAATTGTATATACCACCTAACCGTGGTTTTTTTTTCTTTCTTTATACATACATACTAGTTACGAGTATACTATCTCTTTATCAACCAGTCTATATATTAGCAGCAGACACAGTACAGTGCGGTAGTTCACGGCTGTGGCTACCTCTGTGTCGGCACTCGGCAGCCCGTCCATAATTGTATATACCACCTAACCGTGGTTTTTTTTTCTTTCTTTCTACATACATACTAGTTACGAGTATACTATCTCTTTATTAACCAGTCTATATATTAGCAGCAGACACAGTACAGTGCGGTAGTTCACGGCTGTGGCTACCTCTGTGTCGGCACTCGGCAGCCCGTCCATAATTGTATATACCACCTAACCGTGGTTTTTTTTTCTTTCTTTATACATACATACTAGTTACGAGTATACTATCTCTTTATCAACCAGTCTATATTAGCAGCAGACACAGTACAGTGCGGTAGTTCACGGCTGTGGCTACCTCTGTGTCGGCACTCGGCAGCCCGTCCATAATTGTATATACCACCTAACCGTGGTTTTTTTTTCTTTCTTTATACATACATACTAGTTACGAGTATACTATCTCTTTATCAACCAGTCTATATATTAGCAGCAGACACAGTACAGTGCGGTAGTTCACGGCTGTGGCTACCTCTGTGTCGGCACTCGGCAGCCCGTCCATAATTGTATATACCACCTAACCGTGGTTTTTTTTTCTTTCTTTATACATACATACTAGTTACGAGTATACTATCTCTTTATCAACCAGTCTATATATTAGCAGCAGACACAGTACAGTGCGGTAGTTCACGGCTGTGGCTACCTCTGTGTCGGCACTCGGCAGCCCATCCATAATTGTATATACCACCTAACCGTGGTTTTTTTTTCTTTCTTTATACATACATACTAGTTACGAGTATACTATCTCTTTATCAACCAGTCTATATATTAGCAGCAGACACAGTACAGTGCGGTAGTTCACGGCTGTGGCTACCTCTGTGTCGGCACTCGGCAGCCCGTCCATAATTGTATATACCACCTAACCGTGGTTTTTTTTTCTTTCTTTATACATACATACTAGTTACGAGTATACTATCTCTTTATCAACCAGTCTATATATTAGCAGCAGACACAGTACAGTGCGGTAGTTCACGGCTGTGGCTACCTCTGTGTCGGCACTCGGCAGCCCGTCCATAATTGTATATACCACCTAACCGTGTTTTTTTTTTCTTTCTTTATACATACATACTAGTTACGAGTATACTATCTCTTTATCAACCAGTCTATATATTAGCAGCAGACACAGTACAGTGCGGTAGTTCACGGCTGTGGCTACCTCTGTGTCGGCACTCTGCAGCCCGTCCATAATTGTATACTAGTATCCAATCCATCCATCTCCATTGTTTACCTGAGGTGCCTTTTAGTTGTGCCTATTAAAATATGGAGAACAAAAATGTTGAGGTTCCAAAATTAGGGAAAGATCAAGATCCACTTCCACCTCGTGCTGAAGCTGCTGCCACTAGTCATGGCCGAGACGATGAAATGCCAGCAACGTCGTCTGCCAAGGCCGATGCCCAATGGCATAGTACAGAGCATGTCAAAACCAAAACACCAAATATCAGTAAAAAAAGGACTCCAAAACCTAAAATAAAATTGTCGGAGGAGAAGCGTAAACTTGCCAATATGCCATTTACCACACGGAGTGGCAAGGAACGGCTGAGGCCCTGGCCTATGTTCATGGCTAGTGGTTCAGCTTCACATGAGGATGGAAGCACTCAGCCTCTCGCTAGAAAACTGAAAAGACTCAAGCTGGCAAAAGCACCGCAAAGAACTGTGCGTTCTTTGAAATCCCAAATCCACAAGGAGAGTCCAATTGTGTCGGTTGCGATGCCTGACCTTCCCAACACTGGACGTGAAGAGCATGCGCCTTCCACCATTTGCACGCCCCCTGCAAGTGCTGGAAGGAGCACCCGCAGTCCAGTTCCTGATAGTCAGATTGAAGATGTCAGTGTTGAAGTACACCAGGATGAGGAGGATATGGGTGTTGCTGGCGCTGGGGAGGAAATTGACCAGGAGGATTCTGATGGTGAGGTGGTTTGTTTAAGTCAGGCACCCGGGGAGACACCTGTTGTCCGTGGGAGGAATATGGCCGTTGACATGCCAGGTGAAAATACCAAAAAAATCAGCTCTTCGGTGTGGAGGTATTTCACCAGAAATGCGGACAACAGGTGTCAAGCCGTGTGTTCCCTTTGTCAAGCTGTAATAAGTAGGGGTAAGGACGTTAACCACCTCGGAACATCCTCCCTTATACGTCACCTGCAGCGCATTCATAATAAGTCAGTGACAAGTTCAAAAACTTTGGGTGACAGCGGAAGCAGTCCACTGACCAGTAAATCCCTTCCTCTTGTAACCAAGCTCACGCAAACCACCCCACCAACTCCCTCAGTGTCAATTTCCTCCTTCCCCAGGAATGCCAATAGTCCTGCAGGCCATGTCACTGGCAAGTCTGACGAGTCCTCTCCTGCCTGGGATTCCTCCGATGCATCCTTGCATGTAACGCCTACTGCTGCTGGCGCTGCTGTTGTTGCCACTGGGAGTCGATGGTCATCCCAGAGGGGAAGTCGTAAGCCCACTTGTACTACTTCCAGTAAGCAATTGACTGTTCAACAGTCCTTTGCGAGGAAGATGAAATATCACAGCAGTCATCCTACTGCAAAGCGGATAACTGAGTCCTTGACAACTATGTTGGTGTTAGACGTGCGTCCGGTATCCGCCGTTAGTTCACAGGGAACTAGACAATTTATTGAGGCAGTGTGCCCCCGTTACCAAATACCATCTAGGTTCCACTTCTCTAGGCAGGCGATACCGAGAATGTACACGGACGTCAGAAAAAGACTCACCAGTCTCCTAAAAAATGCAGTTGTACCCAATGTCCACTTAACCACGGACATGTGGACAAGTGGAGCAGGGCAGGGTCAGGACTATATGACTGTGACAGCCCACTGGGTAGATGTATGGACTCCCGCCGCAAGAACAGCAGCGGCGGCACCAGTAGCAGCATCTCGCAAACGCCAACTCTTTCCTAGGCAGGCTACGCTTTGTATCACCGCTTTCCAGAATACGCACACAGCTGAAAACCTCTTACGGCAACTGAGGAAGATCATCGCGGAATGGCTTACCCCAATTGGACTCTCCTGTGGATTTGTGGCATCGGACAACGCCAGCAATATTGTGTGTGCATTAAATATGGGCAAATTCCAGCACGTCCCATGTTTTGCACATACCTTGAATTTGGTGGTGCAGAATTTTTTAAAAAACGACAGGGGCGTGCAAGAGATGCTGTCGGTGGCCAGAAAAATTGCGGGACACTTTCGGCGTACAGGCACCACGTACAGAAGACTGGAGCACCACCAAAAACTACTGAACCTGCCCTGCCATCATCTGAAGCAAGAAGTGGTAACGAGGTGGAATTCAACCCTCTATATGCTTCAGAGGTTGGAGGAGCAGCAAAAGGCCATTCAAGCCTATACAATTGAGCACGATATAGTAGGTGGAATGCACCTGTCTCAAGTGCAGTGGAGAATGATTTCAACGTTGTGCAAGGTTCTGATGCCCTTTGAACTTGCCACACGTGAAGTCAGTTCAGACACTGCCAGCCTGAGTCAGGTCATTCCCCTCATCAGGCTTTTGCAGAAGAAGCTGGAGGCATTGAAGAAGGAGCTAAAAGGGAGCGATTCCGCTAGGCATGTGGGACTTGTGGATGCAGCCCTTAATTCGCTTAACAAGGATTCACGGGTGGTCAATCTGTTGAAATCAGAGCACTACATTTTGGCCACCGTGCTCGATCCTAGATTTAAAGCCTACCTTGGATCTCTCTTTCCGGCAGACACAGGTCTGCTGGGGTTGAAAGACCTGCTGGTGACAAAATTGTCAAGTCAAGCGGAACGCGACCTGTCAACATCTCCTCCTTCACATTCTCCCGCAACTGGGGGTGCGAGGAAAAGGCTCAGAATTCCGAGCCCACCCGCTGGCGGTGATGCAGGGCAGTCTGGAGCGACTGCTGATGCTGACATCTGGTCCGGACTGAAGGACCTGACAACGATTACGGACATGTCGTCTACTGTCACTGCATATGATTCTCTCAACATTGATAGAATGGTGGAGGATTATATGAGTGACCGCATCCAAGTAGGCACGTCACACAGTCCGTACTTATACTGGCAGGAAAAAGAGGCAATTTGGAGGCCCTTGCACAAACTGGCTTTATTCTACCTAAGTTGCCCTCCCACAAGTGTGTACTCCGAAAGAGTGTTTAGTGCCGCCGCTCACCTTGTCAGCAATCGGCGTACGAGGTTACATCCAGAAAATGTGGAGAAGATGATGTTCATTAAAATGAATTATAATCAATTCCTCCGCGGAGACATTGACCAGCAGCAATTGCCTCCACAAAGTACACAGGGAGCTGAGATGGTGGATTCCAGTGGGGACGAATTGATAATCTGTGAGGAGGGGGATGTACACGGTGATATATCGGAGGGTGAAGATGAGGTGGACATCTTGCCTCTGTAGAGCCAGTTTGTGCAAGGAGAGATTAATTGCTTCTTTTTTGGGGGGGGTCCAAACCAACCCGTCATATCAGTCACAGTCGTGTGGCAGACCCTGTCACTGAAATGATGGGTTGGTTAAAGTGTGCATGTCCTGTTTTGTTTATACAACATAAGGGTGGGTGGGAGGGCCCAAGGACAATTCCATCTTGCACCTCTTTTTTCTTTTCTTTTTCTTTGCATCATGTGCTGATTGGGGAGGTTTTTTTTGGAAGGGACATCCTGCGTGACACTGCAGTGCCACTCCTAGATGGGCCCGGTGTTTGTGTCGGCCACTAGGGTCGCTAATCTTACTCACACAGTCAGCTACCTCATTGCGCCTCTTTTTTTCTTTGCGTCATGTGCTGTTTGGGGAGGGTTTTTTGGAAGGGACATCCTGCGTGACACTGCAGTGCCACTCCTAGATGGGCCCGGTGTTTGTGTCGGCCACTAGGGTCGCTAATCTTACTCACACAGCTACCTCATTGCGCCTCTTTTTTTCTTTGCGTCATGTGCTGTTTGGGGAGGGTTTTTTGGAAGGGACATCCTGCGTGACACTGCAGTGCCACTCCTAGATGGGCCCGGTGTTTGTGTCGGCCACTAGGGTCGCTAATCTTACTCACACAGCTACCTCATTGCGCCTCTTTTTTTCTTTGCGTCATGTGCTGTTTGGGGAGGGTTTTTTGGAAGGGACATCCTGCGTGACACTGCAGTGCCACTCCTAGATGGGCCCGGTGTTTGTGTCGGCCACTAGGGTCGCTAATCTTACTCACACAGCTACCTCATTGCGCCTCTTTTTTTCTTTGCGTCATGTGCTGTTTGGGGAGGGTTTTTTGGAAGGGACATCCTGCGTGACACTGCAGTGCCACTCCTAGATGGGCCCGGTGTTTGTGTCGGCCACTAGGGTCGCTTATCTTACTCACACAGCGACCTCGGTGCAAATTTTAGGACTAAAAATAATATTGTGAGGTGTGAGGTATTCAGAATAGACTGAAAATGAGTGTAAATTATGGTTTTTGAGGTTAATAATACTTTGGGATCAAAATGACCCCCAAATTCTATGATTTAAGCTGTTTTTTAGTGTTTTTTGAAAAAAACACCCGAATCCAAAACACACCCGAATCCGACAAAAAAAATTCGGTGAGGTTTTGCCAAAACGCGTTCGAACCCAAAACACGGCCGCGGAACCGAACCCAAAACCAAAACACAAAACCCGAAAAATTTCAGGCGCTCATCTCTAGTTTTTACCCGATCAAGCGGGAATTAGAGGTAAGGAAAGTCACTCAATAGTTACCCCTCCAGGTGTACACTTTCACTGCCAGCACCAAGGCTGGTGCAGACAAACTGTCCTGCCTGGCGGGAGTGTAGAGCTTCCAAGTTGTCGGGGAGATGGAACCGCACACGGCAGGAGACGGCACACAGCAGGAGCAGCAATATTTAATCTTATACATTTCATTAATTAGCACAAAACGCAATAAAAAAAAATAAGATCTTCATGTTTTATTTTCAATTTCTAATCTAGTTTTGGTGGCTCTGGCTGCTAGTAGGCCCATTGTACCATATCGCTGATGGATAGTGGGAAATACAGGGCCCATTTGACCATTGCTAGTGTGAAATAGAGAACCTATTCCATAATGGCTATTTAACAAAATACACCTCACCCTTTTATGGTACCATACTGCACTGTACAATATATAGTTAGAGAGGGCATACTCCCAGATAGTTCATCCTATGTGTACAGTATGTCTCTATGAGGGGTAGGGGTATCCAATTACCCGTGGTTGATGACTGTGGGTAATTGTATCGCCGGGGGCTATCCTATTAGCCCTGATGCAGCATGCTCCTCCCCCAGATGCCAGGCCTTGAGGCACCCGAAGCATAATCCACGATAAGCGGCTGCCAGAGCTGCGATAACACACGGGATCGGGGATGTGTTATCACGCGATCTCGGGTACGTTTTCATCTGATGAAAACAGCCTGCAATAGAATACCGTGATAACGTCCATCGGTCATTAATCACAATATCCTGCCGTTTTCACGTAACCTGTGTCCAATGTTTAGTTTTCATACTATGAAAATATGTTCTGAGAATAGCATTTGGATTTTACAGATTCCACCTATTGCTCCTGTCCTACCTCTATCCCCAAAGATGGAATGAACAGCGCTGTTGCCATGTTGGCCACTAAGATCTATGCCATAACACAGAAATTGAATGGGCCATTTTTTGCGTACACTACTAGTGACCTCCCAGTCCCCGCCCCCAAGAAATTCCTTTCACTTTTACACATTTCCAATACCATCTGTCCTGATCACAAGATAACCTTTGTATGTACATGCTGTGGAACACAGGTGCCGTAAGGATTTTGAGACATTTTTAGGTATCCACAGTTAGAAAAAAATCACTCAACAGCATGAACATCGGCATTGGATGCAGATTACGTTTGACTGAGAATCAGGCCCAATGTATGAGCATTTACGGCTGGCATGCATTTTACTCTGCATCAGCTTCAGTGAATAAAGAATATAGAATGTGTCAATTAATCTGTGGCACTGTAGCACTATGATCTCTGGCTTTGTTTTAGCAATATTGTTAAAAAGGCTAACATTTAATTGTCATGGGGTTCCCTCCCCAAATCCATAATCAGCGCTGGACCTCTAGGATGATACTGGAAAATAGGAGGGAAATACCATGCAGCCACCCCCCCATATTTTCTAATAACCAGCACTAGGTGGAACCAGCCGGGAGGCAGATGCTTTAGCCAGGGGAGTCACCAAGTTTGGTGACACCCACTGTGCAAAATAGAGCCCCCAAAAGGGGCATGGCCTCATGAAGAGGGAGTGGCCTTATGCCCCTCCCCTTTAAACACTCTGGGGGCGTGCCCAGCATTTTCAGAGATGCTGGGCTTGCCCTGGAGACTTTGACAGGAGCCAAGGTGTTGCAAATAATGTCCCACTGTAGCACCAAGCTCCTGTCACTGTGGAGGAGATTGCATTTTGATTTCAACCCCCCTCATCAGCCACTTCCGTGACTCTCAGCAAAACCTTGTTGGACTCCTGGCAGTAGAGAATACAGATTGCCTGACCCCTGGGATCTGTGTCTTTTTATTTCAGCTGCTAGTGTGTGTGAGCTGTGGAATGTTTTATTAGTAATCTTTAGTTAAACACACAAAAAGAAAAATACAACAAAGTTTAAAACAATGTTTTGTTTTTTTACCAAGATGTGATCATTAAAGTAATAATTCACACAAGGTCAATTTGCATTTGGAATTTATTGCATATGCATCACATTTATCATGTACATTATATATGTCTATTGTACTGAGTGAGAAAAAAAAGAAATATCACAGCAAAAATTAGCATAACAAGAAATTAATTATTGCCACCAGCAATGTTAGTACCAATAGTTGCAAAATATCCCAAAATATACTGCTACTAATGTTATATAGAAATATCTTGCAACAATCATTTAAGCATAGATTTGGTACTTGAAACACCCTTAGGGTGGAGCATGACACTCCCCCTCAACAATGTGCCATGCTTCTTTTGGCGCATTCTAAGGTCAACTACAATCTGTTATTTAGGGGAAAAACAAAAGTCTAGAGGACAATGCACAGGTGAAACAGAGCTTATAAGTGTAATTATGCAAAACCAACCAATGAGAGAAATTCCTAAAGCCGGGGGTCACGTAGCTAGTTAGCATGCGGGAGTCTCGTTCGTTATTGGAATTAACCAGACAAATCGCTCCACCAACTAAGAACGGCCATGCACCACCACCCACAGAATCGAGAAAGAGCTATCGATCTGTCAATCCTTTCCGTGTCCGGGCCGGGTGAGGTTTCCCGCATGCTAACTAGCTACGCGACCCCCAGCTTTAGGAATTCCAATTGAATGTTACTATATATCACATGAATCACCTTAGCCATCTAAGGGGCTATATACATGGGGATATGACAATCTGATAGGGGTCTCATTACATTAATGGAAATGTGTATGGCCATCTCACTATCCCTTGGACAGAGATAAATGTGCAACTAAAAAGGTTTTTATCCCAACTCTGGTGTGCCTGTATAACTTGGATCTTAGTCCTAGGACTTGAGACAAATTGAGAATTACAGCTTAATTGCCTTTGCGATCAATTTAAAACATAGCTATTGATACCTACATGCTTAATTTAATTCTTTGTGAATAACAAATGTTTTGAGGATGTGGCCCTCATTGTTGTATGCGCTTTTTTAAATATGCTTCATTTCAAATGGTATCAGAAATCACACTGCCACAGAGTGAATTACCGGGTGCTCTTTGTTAATTAACTGGATATATTCCAGATATACCTTCTTATGCTTCTCCCCTTTGAGAGGATAGAGACCACTCACCTATGTTTATATATTCCTGCTATCGTGTATGTATGGTTTACAGTAATAGGAACCATCTGAATTATCATCTGCTCCTATCTCTTCCCTCTATTATCCATTCTTTGGATACAATATGATTAAAGACAGTATATTCATTATCTGTTCTCTTTTATGAATTGTTCTGTCAGCCACACTTTGTTGCAATTTGGTGGACACAACTATGGGGGGAAATTCTGAGTTGATCGCAGCAGGAAATTTTTTAGCAGTTGGGCAAAACCATGTGCACTGCAGGGGGGGCAGATATAACATTTGCAGGGAGAGTTACATTTGGGTGGGTTATATTGTTTCTGTGCAGGGTAAATACTGGCTGCTTCATTTTTACACTGCAATTTAGATTTCAGTTTGAACACACCACACCCAAATCTAACTCTCTCTGCACATGTTATATCTGTCCCCCCTGCAGTGCACATGGTTTTGCCCATTAGCTAACAAATTTGCTGCTGCGATCAACTCAGAATTAGGCCCTATGGGGTAATTCCAAGTTGATCGCAGCAGGAAATTTTTTAGCAGTTGGGCAAAACCATGTGCACTGCAGGGGGGGGGGGGGGGCAGATATAACATTTGCAGAAAGAGTTAAGGTCCATACACACTTAACGATATAATGAGCGACGTCGCTCATTTTCCCCCTCCTTGAGCGACGTCGCTCATTATATCGTTAAGTGTGTATGCCGCCAGCAACGACCAATGCGCGGCCCCGCGGATCGGCAACGATCGTCGCTGTCGGTAGGGCATGCATGAAGGATGTGGACTGTCGTCCACGACCTTCATGCAGGGCTGGCGGGGGCGTGACGTCACTGAGCGATATGAGCGGTCATATCGCTCAGTGCGTACAGGCGGCCACCGACCGGCCGGCCCGGGAGGGGGAAACGTTAGACGATGTCGCTCACAGAGCGACATCGTCTAATGTGTATGGGCCATTAGATTTGGGTGGGTTATTTTGTTTCTGTGCAGGGTAAATACTGGCTGCTTTATTTTTACACTGCAATTTAGATTGCAGATTGAACTCACCACACCCAAATCTAACTCTCTCTGCACATGTTATATCTGCCCCCTGCAGTGCACATGATTTTGGCCAACTGCTAAAAAATTTCCTGCTGCGATCAACTTGGAATTACCCCCTATGTTTCAAATTACATCTGCACAATTACTGCAGTCTTGATCAGTAGACTGGTGGAAGAGGTGGCTATATGTTACAATATATTTACACTATCCTCTCAAGCATATGTTAGGATCAGGAATATCCCTTAAGACCTATGCAAGGGTTTTTTTCTTTCTTTTGAAGCAATATAGAAACTACTACCCATGATTTACTTTTGAAACAATATAGAAATTACCATCTATGATTTACACTGAATGCTATTGATTCACAGCGCTGGAGGCCTTATAAAGAGTAATTTATGTCAAAATCGTGTCAGAGACTACATATATACTAAGTCTCTTGAATAGATAACATTAGTAGCCGTAGAGCATAAACAGCTTTAAGTAAAATATCACTTAGCTTAATAATAATTCTTCTCTTTTTTGGTTCTTTTTTCTCGCCCTTACTATATTGGAGGATTTAGACATTATTTAAATATTCTAAATTCCGGGCAATTATTTCATGATTTTGTACTCTCAGGCTATCAAATAAATCACCATGCCTGATTATAACGATTTATTTTAAATGCTAAATAAAAGTTACATTTAAATTTTTTGTAAACATTTCAAAAGAGTGCACCACACACTAAGCCCTTCTTTTAGTGATAAGCCCACTAGTGGTTTACACTAACAACTCTTAGAGTCAACTATAATCTACCTGAAAGTAGATTTCAAAAAGATATTAATTATGTCACATAGTGACACCTGTGACTATAGCATGGGATATAGAGCGTGGGGTTCCCCTTCCATAATGGCACAGCCCCAAACTGATTAGCCTAATGCTGGAAAATCCCAGGAGTAGTTGGGGCCTAATTACCTGGGCCCAAGCTTGTTGGAAGGGCCTGAACCCCTCCTTCCCCCGAGTATACTTCCCTGGCTCCGGCAAGCATGTCTCTCCTCAGCAGGGCCATCTTTCCAGTGACATCTTTGGGAAGATGGTGTTGTACTTGGAAGCAAGAATCCAGATGATAAAGCCTAATATTTATCTTACTTAAAACCCTCTAAAAGGTGAAAGAACACAGTACGCTATTGGCGTATGGCACACCGTAAGGGTACGCACGTTGCGTAACAATCGCTTAGCCGTAGTCGAGACGCTCAAGCGTCACGTTCGCTCACGGCCAAGAGATCACAGGCAGGCACGCTATAGGCTGCCGACTAATGTAATGATATGCTATTAACGTAGCGGACGCTTGGGACCACGAGGAGATCACAAGCGGCGCTGATGCTCACAATGTTAAACCTTTATAACTATACCATAAACAATGTATTTATACAATAAACCTTGGTGCAATGATAGGGTGTAAATGTAACACAGTGTAACCTTATTAACTTGAAAGCTGTATGAGCGTCTCCGACGCTCTGAGAATACTTAGAAATATAATAAATACACAGATGGCGGTATTAGGTTCTAACACCTTATATGAACGTTCTTATTTGCAAAAGAATAATACAATACAAGTCATACACTACCAAAATAACATTGACTACCTAACCAGATAACTACACATGAAATACAATAGCAGTACAATAACACTTAAGAGAAAGAGAGAGAAAGAGGAGAAAAGAGAGAGAGAGAGAGATATGGCTCACAATAACAATAAAGACAATATGGTTGCGGAGAAACTTACGCTCAAGGGAAACAATCGCATGCACCTCTGGATATCCAGCTCCCGATTATCAGTGGTGAGAACCGTTGAAGAGAATAGAGAGCTGGCCCAGGTCGGCTTGTCCTTTTATACACTACACACAATACAGTACAATGGTCCCTATATTCTTATTGTTCATTGGACACAGGAATTCGTCTTCGCATTATAACAAAAGGTCATAGGTTGATTCATACAGGTGGGCTGTGACTATTTCCAACTGCTCAGGTGGGTGGGAAACTAGGTTTTCCCGCCGCATGGATAATAAAGTGCAAATAATAGTAAATGTCCATAAACTTCTTATGTCCATAAGTATTCGCACGAGCGATTAATCCGCTCCAAACCAACACCGGAATATTGCTAATTAAATACTCTTCCGATGGATACTAAACACCACTGTATAACCCCTGTCTGACCCTTCGTATCAAACAAAGAGGGATCTCTTTGTCCATGAACATGCTACATTAACTAAACTTTCAGATTCTATCAAAGGGACCATAATCTACAAAATACATTATATGGTTGAAATATGTAACGGTTGAGTCGCCCGCTAGACGCACATAAACTTTACCGTAAATGCGCATACCGTGCGCCTGCGGGTGCACGCAACAGCGAGTATGCGCACGCACGGGAGAGCTCATGCACTCGCAGCAGGCACTCGCATGAGGTGCATATATGGCAGTGTGTAGCGTGATATTTTTCTGACTTTGACAGTCCACCCTTTGGCAGTCACCAATAACTGCCACTTTCTAAAACATTTCAAAAAGAGAAAAATATATGTCATGTGTAAATACATTTCTATGATTGGGTAGGGGAGGAGAGGAGAAGGTGAGAAAAGGGTATGACCTAGTGAGATAGCAGAAGCATGTGTGTATGAGTCCATGTTTGGAGGGTCATGTATCATCGTGCCGTACGTGTTTTAGATCAAGCTTCGAGGTATTGCGAAGTATACATTTGAATTCCTTCTTATCCCGTGGTACGGGTCTGTGGATGGGCTGTCAAACTTTACCGAGCTCTCTTCGGCTTTTGGTTGCAACAAAATGGGGGAGCACATTTTAGTTGTTGATACATGAATGGGGGGGAATATGTGAGTGCTGATATCTGTACCTGTATTCCCTATCGACTGTGTGTGTCATTACCTGAAGGTTGTAGAGATGAAGATAAAGAACACTTATGGTAAATGCATTGATAAACTATGTGAGTTTAATATACATTTGCCGATTGAGGTCTTGTCTTGTCTTGTCTTGTCTTGATGTACATGTTGACTGTAGTCTCTTTGTGCTTTTGCTAATAAACGTAAGCAAAGCTTTATCAATGTCCATAGACTTACAAAAAGTGTTGGGCTAGCGTAAAATTAAAAGTACTAGGGACATGGGGGGTCTATGGCATAGTCCATCAGTTGTCTGTGTAAAAGGTTGTCAAATTCTTCTATAGTCCTTCTGTTGTCTGCATACAAGGTCGTCAAATTCCTCTTCCAAGCGGGTCTTTTACCTTGGAGAAAAACGAGAAACAGGTGAAAGAAATGGACCGTGGAATCACATTTTCATCACAACATTGTCTCTATCGTTGGGTCATAAATCACATCAGTCGTTGTTATTACAGTATCTTCACTCCTTAAACTCATCACTCGGGCGCTACGTTTACACTTTGTTAAAACCCGAACGCATCTAAATATCAGACCGACAAATATGATGACACCCAGAACACACAAAAGGAATTTCCCTACATCCATGATAATACCTTGGGTCCATTCTCCTAAACCAGAGAACCAATTTCGCGGGTTCAACCATGACACCCAACTGGTCAGCTCATTACCCACAGCGGCAAGGGTGAGATTGTGTTTCCTTCGGAACTCCCATTTTAATTGGAGAATGTCGTCCATCTTTTTGTCTATGACCTCGACCGGGTCCTCGGTGCTGTTTGTGATATACGTGCAGCACTTTATTCCATACTGAGTTGCTAGGGTGACACAATACCCACCCGTCACAGCTGTGAGATAATTGAGAATCATCCTATGCTGAACCAGTTCTGTTTTATAAGCTTGGAGCTCCCTTCCAGTATACCTGAATGTGTCATCATACATTTCAGTGATATTGTCTAATAAATTTGCAAGCGCAGATATATATTTATAATTTATCACTCCTCTGGCGGTTCGGGTGATATCTAACGCGATTAGGAATTGAATCCCGGTGGATTCACTGATCAGGTCAGAGGCCGGATGCTCTGTTCTTTCTATTAGGTGTCGTTTAACGATGTGTTCGTAATGAGTGTGAGTATAAGGAGCTTGGGCACTGCGGTGAATATCCTTCATTTTAGTGTGGGATACAGTCATTACTTCAGGCAATACTTTTCCAATATTCAGAGTTTGGGGCAAGCCACTTATACGCCTTTCTCCCGCATATGAAATATGCATCATCGGGGAGAACATATGGGACTGAATAGGACATTACCATGTTACACATTTTCCATGTGAACTCTCCTAACCCTAATTCTCCCATCTGTTTAATACACGTATCAGTTTGTATGATATGTGCACAGTATCCTGGTGATACCTCTCCAACTCTCATGGTCCTACTTCCTAGGGTATACCTATATCGGAAATATTTTCCACTACCGGCTATGTGGCGTATAAGTTCTGTATCTGTTGGCATTCTATCGGCTCTGTATGAAAAGGTCATGGTTTGGTTATTCCATGACACTTCCCAATTTCCCGGCTTTCGGGGATTGGAAATGTTAAAACATACTAGGGATCTATCCACATGATATTGGTGGAGCTTCAAACTAGGAGGACTGGAGATATTAAACCTCCTGTCCACCGGCCTCCCACCACTTAGCTCAAGTACCTCCCCTATAGTTAAAGGGAAGGGCACTAATCCTGATTTGCTATGGCCTTGAGGTACTTGAGAGCATACCCAACAATCTGTCTGATTTAACACTTTACCCACTAAGGAGTGATAGTCACTCAATGGATGCCGGTCCATGTGGATATTAAAACTGGATTGGCATTTCTTGATACACCCATCCTCAACTACACTGTCACAGAGCCTACAGATACAGTTCTCTTCAGCTAACAATCCTTCACAATTTCTTCTATTGTCAATGCTACCAGATCGTTTTCTGATACTCGCCTTTACTCGGTGATTATGTTGTTCTTGGAAATCTACGCCTCCATCTCTGTCATCAGAACCCATTCCAGAACCTCTCTCGACCTCCATGGTACTCTCGCCGGAACAGACTGCTCTGGTCAACATCATGGTCAACAGGAAAATCCGGATCACAGTCTCTTGGGGCAAGCCCATCTTATAGGAGGAAATGGAGAAGAATGAGAAGGGGGAAAGAAATAATTGAGGGAGATGGGATGGGAAGTGGAGAAAAACAATAAAAGGGAACAGGGGATCGACAACTGCCTCCGATCTTATTATTTTCAATGCTCAGGTGCCGTCTCAGTCCTCCTGAAACAGACACTCCAGTGATACAACTTCCTCCACCGTCTGTTCTTTATCACGGGACCTCTCTGGATCAGCAACCTTCTTACAATGGGACGAATGAACCCAAGTCTCTCTCTCGGCAACCTTCAATGCTGTGGTGCTAATCAATAAGACTTGGTATGGTCCTTCCCATCTGTCAATAAGGCAACCTGAGCGTAGAAAATTCCGTATCATTACATAATCCCCAGGTTCAATGTCATGACAATTACTATCTGGCAAATCAGGAATCACTAACTTCAGATTGTCATTCTGATTCCTTAGCTGTTTACTCATGTTAACCTGGTATTTTACAGTCACTTCATTGTTACACTTCAAATCATCCTGAGGGTTAATCATAACATGCGGTTGTCGACCAAACAGAATTTCAAAGGGGGACAGATTAAGAGGGGACCTGGGAGTGGTTCTGATGCTGTATAGTACAATGGGTAAAGCTTCTGGCCATGTTAATCCTGTTTCTGCCATAACTTTGCTCAATTTATTTTTAATAGTGCTGTTCACTCTTTCCACCTTCGCACTCGCCTGGGGGGCGATATGGAGTGTGCAGCTTACTATCAATTCCCATCAACTTACACATTCCTTGAAAGACATCACCTGTAAAATGGGTACCCCTATCACTTTCAATTATTCTAGGGATACCATATCTACACACAAATTCCTGCACAATTTTCTTAGCAGTAAACATAGCGGTATTTGTGGCCGCCGGAAATGCTTCGACCCAATTTGAAAACACATCTATACAAACAAGTACATATTTCAAATTTCGACAAGGGGGTAATTGTATAAAATCAATCTGTATTACCTGAAAAGGGCCGCTTGTAGGTGGGATATGGGATGGTTCTGTTGGTATTGCCTTTCCGATGTTCTTCCTCAAGCAGGTAAGGCATGACATTGCTCTCTTACCTGCATGGGATGAGAATCCTGGGGCACACCAATATGCTCTTACCAACTTGCACATTCCCTCATTGCCCAGATGAGTCAGCCCATGTGTTGCTTCAGCTAAACATGGAAGGTATGCTCTGGTTGCCACTGGTTTACCCTGTCCATCTGTCCAGAGTCCTGAGGACTCCTGGCCATATCCTTTTGACCTTCAAACTGCCTTTTCCTGTGTGGAACACAAATTTTGCATTTCACACAACTTCTGTGTGTTGATGGTATTGAATACCATCAATTGTGTGGTGTCTGTCTGTCTGGGGGTACCAGCTGCTAACTTAGCAGCTTCGTCTGCTCGGCTGTTACCAAGTGATACTGGGTCTTGGCTATATGTATGTGCTTTACACTTGATAACAGCCACTCTGTCGGGTTCCTGTATCGCTGTTAGAAGTCTTTTGATGTGGGCTGCATGCGCTACCGGTGTACCAGCTGCCGTCATGAAATTTCAGAGGCGCCATAGGGCTCCGAAATCATGGACTACCTCAAAGGCGTATCTAGAATCGGTGTAGATATTGGCTGACTTTCCCTTAGCCAATTCACATGCTCTGGTTAGGGCAACCAGTTCAGCAACCTGGGCTGAGTGAGGTGGGCCTAGCGGTTCTGCTTCTATGGTGCCTTGGTCATCTACGACTGCGTATCCAGTACACAAGTCTCCCGAGTCCGTCTGTCTGTGACAACTACCGTCAGTGTAGAAAGTGAAATCTACATCTTTCAGTGGGTTGTCACTGATGTCAGGCCTTGCTGTGAAATTTTGGGTCAAATATTCCATACAATCATGTGTGTCATCCCTTGTATTAAATCCTCCTTCCCCATCACTCTCATCCTCCACCCTTTGTGCCTGTCCAGGCACACCTGGGAGATATGTTGCAGGATTTAATGCACTGCATCTCCTTATGGTGATGTTTACGGGGGCCATTAATGCCAATTCCCATCTTGTAGACCGCGCTGATGAGACGTGCCTGGTTTGGGCAGAATTCAGCAAGGCTGACACTGCATGTGGTGTATGAATTGTGAGGTTGTGTCCTAGCACTACATCTTCACTTTTTGTGACTAGCAATGCTATCGCAGCGACACTTCGCAAGCATGTGGGGAGGGATCGCGCTACCGTATCTAGCTGAGCGCTGTAGTATGCTACCGGCCTGCTGGTATCACCGTGCTTTTGGGTTAGGACGCCTGCCGCGCAACCAGCACTTTCTGTTCCGTACAGCTCAAAGGGTTTCCCATAGTCTGGCATACCTAATGCTGGCGCCTGCGTTAGGCACTGTTTGAGTCTCTCAAATGCCATCTCGGATTCGTCTGTATGCGAAATCCGATCAGGTTTGTTTGATGAAACCATCTCCTGCAAAGGTAATGCTAGAATGGAAAACCCTGGGATCCAGTTACGGCAATACCCACACATTCCTAAAAACGTTCTGATTTGTTGCTGGGTTTGTGGCAGAGTCATGTCTCTAATTGCTTGAATTCTATCAGCGGTCAGGTGTCTCAGTCCTTGTGTTAGACAGTGTCCCAGATATTTTACTTTAGGCTGGCATAATTGCAACTTGTCTTTGGAAACCTTGTGTCCTGTGTCTGAAAGATGAAACAGGAGCTGTTTCGTATCCTTCAGGGACGCTTCCAGTGAATCTGAACACAGTAGTAAATCATCCACATACTGTATCAATATTGATCCACTATCTCGTTGGAAAGACTGTAAACAATCATGCAAAGCCTGTGAAAATATACTTGGACTGTCTATGAAACCTTGTGGTAATCGAGTCCATGTGTATTGGACTCCTCTGTATGTAAATGCAAACAAATATTGGCTGTCAGGATGCAGGGGTACCGAAAAGAAGGTGGAGCAGAGGTCAATAACAGTGAAAAATTTCGCAGTGGGAGGGATCTGCATAAGGATGACAGCTGGATTTGGCACTACGGGGAACTGACTCTCAACTATTTTGTTAATCCCCCTTAGATCCTGTACTAGCCTGTAACCCCTCCCCCCACTCTTTTTCACAGGGAAGATGGGACTATTGGCAGTGCTGGATGTTCTTACCAGAATGCCCTGTTGTAGCAAGCGCTCTATTACGGGGTATACTCCTAATTCCACCTCTGGCTTCAGAGGGTATTGTGGGATTTTTGGAGCTATCCTACCATCTTTTACTTGCACAACTACTGGAGCTACGTTTGCCATTAATCCAGTGTCTTGTCCATCTTTAGTCCACAGTGACTCTGGTATTTGGGATGTCATTTCTTCTACCTGGGATGGATTCCTATTTAATATAACAGTATGTGACATTAATTTTGATGGGGAGTCTAACATGTCTCGCACTTCCTGAGCGTGATTCTCAGGTATGTCTAAGAATACACCTTCAGGAGTGCAATAAATGACACACCCCATTTTACACAATAAATCTCTTCCCAGGAGATTAGTCGGTGCCGATGCCGCCAGCAAAAAGGAATGCTTGGTATGCAAAGGCCCTATTGTAATCTCTGCTGGTTTGCTAACAGGGTAGTGCTGGACTACTCCCGTTACTCCCATGGCTGGAATTGTCTTACCAGTGGTTCTCATGCCCACTGTCGAATTTATCACTGATTTGGCCGCCCCCATATCTACAAGGAAGTTTAATGATTTACCAGCTACATCAATTGTGACCTCGGGTTCACTTCCAAGGCTTGCAATCAATTTCACTGGCTGCAGATTACAGGTATGGCCACACCCCTATTGGGTATGGTGACCTCCCTGAATCACGCTGGCAGCAACTACTTGAGAAGGAGGTAAATGGGAACTACCAGAGACTTGCCAGTCTCGTTTTGGGGGATACCTTTTTGTTTCCCCTGCATGTGGCTCATGACTCCGTCTCTGCGGTCCCTGATCCCAATTTCGTGTGTCATGTCGTTGTCTAGGGGGTTGATATGATTTTTGTGTGTTTTTCACTCTACAGTCTCGTGCAAAATGTCCCTCTCTATGACAGGAATAACAAGTTACCACATTTGACTTACCCACAGGGTTTGGAGATTTATACAAAGGTTGCCTTGTGGTCAGGGCCTGTATACTTACGGCCATTAACTTATCACTTTGTGACTCCCTGTGTCTGGTGATATTGCGATCATGATCAACAGCGGCCTCTCTCAAAGTAGCCACCGACAGACCTCGCCAACAGGGTTGCGTGGTCTGTACTCCTGTCTTTAATGCTTCTTTTAAACCATCCATTAGCACAGATACTGCTACTTCTCTATGATTTACATTTGTCTTAATGTCTTCAATGCCTGTGTATTTAGCCATTTCTAGTAGTGCCCTATGAAAATACTCAGCAGCTGTTTCTGACTCTTTTTGTTTAATGGAGAATATTTTGTTCCATTTAACTACAGCTGGAAAATACTCTTTTAACTGTAAATTTATCCTCTTTACATTATCTTGGTTGTACACATCCGTAAGGGGTACATCCTCATCTAATTTACAGTCAGCTAAGAATTGTGCTGAGTCGACATTGGAGGGTAAACATGCCCTCAGCAATATCTGCCAGTCTTTGTTATTGGGCTCTACCGTATTCCCTAGGTCTCTAATGTATTTCTGGCTAGCAACTAGATCTTTTCTAGGGTCAGGGAATTCAGACACTATTGCTCTTAATTCCATTCGGGAAAATGGGCAGTGCATGGCAATGTTTCTGACAGGAGTGACTCCTGAAGTGTCCATTTTCCCATTTGGCACTGCTATTACCCTAACGGGATTAAGTTTAATAACATCATTCTGAGTAGATTCTACAGCCTGTGGTGATATGGTTTCAGCATAGTGTATGGTGCCGTACTTACCCGTTGATACGACCTCACCTGTCCCTCCGCTAGGGGCCTTTGATACTAATCTCGGGGGTTGGGACGTGCCTACTGCTGTTTCTGATATGGTGGCTGCTAGAGAGAGCGCCGATATTGTTGCCGATTCGTCCTCTTGATCACACTCCTGGGGAAAGTTTAAAACAGGGTACAACTTGCACGGGTTAATACTTGCATTACTCATCTTATTCATATTATCCTTAACATTTATACAGTTACTAAGTGCCTGTTTATTACACATTAGTGCGTCATTCTCCGCAACCAACTTCTCTCCCGTTATGTAAGGTGGCGGTGGTGCCGTAGCTATCAGTTTCCTGATAGGGTTAGATCCCGCCGCCTGAGCCAATCCTCTCTGTATTTCACCCTCCTGTTGCCATAACTGTAAATAATCATAATGTTTGATCCGTCTCTTTGCTGATTTAATGAGACATATCCTTCTCCTTAGATTTAGTAACACATCTGGGCTAAAGCTGCCTACTCTTGGGAACTTCTCCCCGTCATGTACAGTCATTCTTTCCCATTCATCACATAAAACCTCTGTGTGTGAACCGTATTTTTCACACATTACATACCTTGCCGACCCGATTGGTCGGTTTACTGAATCAACCCGAACCGAGGTTGATCGCCCCCTACCTGAACAACTGGCCCCCATAACTTGCAGGTGTTGCTTTCACTACCTCTGACCTTCAATCAGGGTCTTCAGCGAACCCTTACAAAAACCAAGATGTCCGGGGCAGGCCGACGGTGGCGGTTTACCGAGTACCCCACTCACTCCTCGCCCACGTTGGCCAGTACTGCAATCACTGTATCCAGAGCTGTTGTACCCAACCTAGGGCCCCTATAAGCCTTTATTTACTGGGGCGTGTTGGACCTACCAGTCCCCAGCAAGTATCGGTTGTTGGATAGTCCCTGAGTGACCAGCGAACCTCCCTTAAAATAAAAAAAAAATTCACAAATCACGTTAAAATGTACAAATAGCGTTTATGACCCCTCCAACATACGCAAATGGTACTGGGTCAAATTACTAACTAATGCACACAATTACGTGCGGTACAATCGTTCGGCACATAAGCAACTAATCTTATGTGCGGAGCGACCAGTGGAATCGAAAATTGCGGCTGCGAATTCCTTCAGCCAGAGCTTTAATGGCCTATATGGGTTCTGCACCAACCCCCTGGGTTGTGCTCCTTTCTCTATAGCGGACTTCTTAGTCTGCTGTACCTGGACCTCCTGGTCTGTTCCGGACCTCCTGGTCTGTGCTACAGTAGACCTCCTGGTCTGCTATACTCTAATGCTCAAATTTATGTTTAACAAGGGATGCCTCCCCAGCCACCATGCACGTCACTTACATGTATGTACCTCACGAGAACTCGACTTCTTGTGGTTCAACCCAAAAATTGTAAAAACATATATATACAAACACTCACTCACCACATGTACACTTTACTTTTGTTTCTATTTCTGCGCAGAAATTTCTTTCCTTTAGACCAGATGAGTCGTAAATTTAGAGAAGGATCTATTAGTTTAAATTTCGGACACTAAAATTGACTTGCGCTATTTATCGCGTTGCCACCTTTTCGCCTGTTAAAATAATACTATAGTGTGATTTGAATTATGTGGGCGTACCCGGACGCTCTGTTGCGTAATATACGCTGCGTGCGTCGGCCTTTACGTTGCGTACACTAGTCTAACCCTTTTGTTAGAAACACGTGTATGCCAGCCAGATATGTCCACAGAAATACAATTAACACGTTTATCAATGTAGATGATCTTCAATCATCTACTGAGCACCACCCAGGTCTTTCCTTGTATCTTAGGCAAAGCTGTGTGCGTGCTTTACAAATTACCCCTTAAATGTATTACTTTTACTCTTTAACTACTAATAGCAACAAATCTTTCTTAGCACGTTATTAATTGTGAAATGGCAAACAGGAGAGTGATATGTGAAAATACACGAATGAAAAGAAATGCAGATATATGCGTGCGTGCGTACGCAAGACAGAAATAAACAGTTTTAAAAAGACACTAGCGTGTTGTTCTTACCTCCGGTTCCGGATTCCTTCAGCACCCTTTACTAAGCGAAGCAGACGCTTATCCAGTCAGCACTACGAGGAATATGACCTCCCGCCCTTTGCTGATGGATAATGTCTGCTGAAATTACCTAGTGCAGATATGTGAAGGACGGACGAGCCGCCAATTGATAAAGCCTAATATTTATCTTACTTAAAACCCTCTAAAAGGTGAAAGAACACAGTACGCTATTGGCGTATGGTATACCGTAAGGGTACGCACGTTGCGTAACAATCGCTTAGCCCTAGTCGAGACGCTCGAGCGTCACGTTCGCTCACGGCCAAGAGATCACAGGCAGGCACGCTATAGGCTGCCGACTAATGTAATGATATGCTATTAACGTAGCGGACGCTTGGGACCACGAGGAGATCACAAGCGGCGCTGATGCTCACAATGTTAAACCTTTATAACTATACCATAAACAATGTATTTATACAATAAACCTTGGTGCAATGATAGGGTGTAAATGTAACACAGTGTAACCTTATTAACTTGAAAGCTGTATGAGCGTCTCCGACGCTCTGAGAATACTTAGAACTATAATAAATACACAGATGCCGGTATTAGGTTCTAACACCTTATATGAACGTTCTTATTTGCAAAAGAATAATACAATACAAGTCATACACTACCAAAATAACATTGACTACCTAACCAGATAACTACACATGAAATACAATAGCAGTACAATAACACTTAAGAGAAAGAGAGAGAAAGAGGAGAAAAGAGAGAGAGAGAGAGAGAGAGATATGGCTCACAATAACAATAAAGACAATATGGTTGCGGAGAAACTTATGCTCAAGGGAAACAACCGCATGCGCCTCTGGATATCCAGCTCCCGATTATCAGTGGTGAGAACCGTTGAAGAGAATAGAGAGCTGGCCCAGGTCGGCTTGTCCTTTTATACACTACACACAATACAGTACAATGGTCCCTATATTCTTATTGTTCATTGGACACAGGAATTCGTCTTCGCATTATAACAAAAGGTCATAGGTTGATTCATACAGGTGGGCTGTGACTATTTCCAACTGCTCAGGTGGGTGGGAAACTAGGTTTTCCCG
The DNA here is from genome assembly GCF_028390025.1 of Pseudophryne corroboree. Taxonomy (NCBI): domain Eukaryota; kingdom Metazoa; phylum Chordata; class Amphibia; order Anura; family Myobatrachidae; genus Pseudophryne; species Pseudophryne corroboree. Next base: position 85,851,618 of record NC_086449.1, on the reverse strand, counting down.
CCGCATGGATAATAAAGTGCAAATAATAGTAAATGTCCATAAACTTCTTATGTCCATAACTATTCGCACGAGCGATTAATCCGCTCCAAACCAACACCGGAATATTGCTAATTAAATACTCTTCCGATGGATACTAAACACCACTGTATAACCCCTGTCTGACCCTTCGTATCAAACAAAGAGGGATCTCTTTGTCCATGAACATGCTACATTAACTAAACTTTCAGATTCTATCAAAGGGACCATAATCTACAAAATACATTATATGGTTGAAATATGTAACGGTTGAGTCGCCCGCTAGACGCACATAAACTTTACCGTAAATGCGCATACCGTGCGCCTGCGGGTGCACGCAACAGCGAGTATGCGCACGCACGGGAGAGCTCATGCACTCGCAGCAGGCACTCGCATGAGGTGCATATATGGCAGTGTGTAGCGTGATATTTTTCTGACTTTGACACAGAATATCACTGGAAAGATGTCACTACCAAGTAGGGTTACACCGTGCCAAAGCCAGGCAAGATAATGATCCCCCCCACACACACTTCCCCAGAAAATCTGACCATGACTCAGAGGCAAACGGTGCCCACCCTATGAAGTGCATGGCCCTGCTCCGCAAGGCTGCACATAAACTTTTATATCTGTAACCACATTATGACTATAGTAGATAGAGAACTGCTTTTCGTCAAACTTTTGACAGGTGCCTCGCCCCCTTTTAATTGTGTTTAATATAAAACTGATATCAAATGATATAAAACTGATATCAAATGATTATTGATTCGCTATTAAGAACAGAATCTGAGCCTTAGACAAGCAGCATTCATATTAAATGGCTAAACAAAAAAAGCTTATGAAAAAGGCGTATTATATGGTATTAAAGCCAGGCAGTTATTGCGGTGTCGATAAATATTATAAGGCTAATAAAGGCAAGTTCAAAAGAGCAGAAATTAAAAAATGGTTTCAAGAACAAGACGCTTATACGTTACATAAGCCAGCACGAAAAACCTATAAAAGGAACATGATTTGCGTATTGGATATAAATCAGCAATGGCAATGTGATCTGGTTTCGCTCATAGACATTGCAAAGTACAATGATGGTTTTAAATATATATTAACCATCATCGATATATTCAGTAAGAAAGCGTGGGCGGCTGGTCTAGCATCCAAGAATGTGACAACAGTCGCTAATGCTTTTGAAAAAATATTCCAACAGGGTTGCGTGCCAAAGAAGTTGCAAACTGATAATGGTAAAGAGTTTCTAAACAAAATCTTTAAAAAATTGTTAGGAAAATACATCATTTCACAACCAATAATGAAGTGAAAGCGTCCGATATAGAATGCTTCAATAGGACTTTAAATACAAGGATGTGGCGTTATTTCACAGCGCGGAACACGTACAGATATATAGATGTCTTACAAGATTTCATGAACAGCTATAATAACTCATACCATAGAACGATTAAGTGTACACCGTGCGATGTGGAGCCCTCTAACGCTTTGAGAATTTTCAAGACGACGTATGGCGATTACTTTAGAACTAAGAAAATTACACCGTGTTTACCCGTTGGTGAACATGTACGCATTTCCAAATATAAGGATGTATGTCAAAAAGGCTACGAACAGACTTTTTTTGAGGAAATATTTGTAATATGCGGCGTGAACACTAAAGGTCTTAAGCCGCTTTATACGCTGGTGGATCTGTACAGCAAAGAAATTACCGGCCGTTTTTACCCCGATGAGTTACAAAACGTACCCAAAAACTATAATAGAATATACAAAGTGGAAAAAGATTTTAAAATATAAGACGGTCACTGGTCGGAAATACGCGTTAGTCAAGTGGCGTGGGTAACCCGCAAAATTTAACAGTTGGGTCTACGCATCAGAGATAAAAAATATATAAAACACGCCGAGCTCTAAACAAAGGTGAGCGATGGATGACAAGTTGTTTTACATCATGCCGCTATAACACTTCCTGGTTCGCCTCACTAACGAGGCGAAGCAGGAAGTGACATCGACAAGATGTATTACCATGTAATACATTAAAATGTATTAACATCTTGTCTGCCGAAGTGGAGGTGCGAAAGCTCACCCATCCAGCGGTGTCCCTCGAGCACACAGCACGTCAGTTCAGTGCTAAAGCGCTGTGTCTCCCTGTTCTGGCCGGCTCCTCTGTGCATGCGTGGGATCTCACTACTCACGCGAGATCCCCAGCGCAGGCCGGAGCCGGCACCTACCACAGACAGGGACAACTCTGTCCCAGCTGTGGTGTGTGGGCATCGCCACCTGCAGCTGTCGAAATCGACGGCTGCAGGTGTTGGAACAGTCAGTGATGCTGACCGTTCATACATTGTCCAAGCATATCTGCCTGCTACTTTAAAGATAGCAATGACGATATGGACAGGGAAGCATAGCGCCCCTCTCATTGTGCCCGCACCCGCAGCTTTCTTATATGGGGGTGAAGCAGTATTGCGCACACATAGGCGTGCGCAGAGACTGACGGGCAGGTGCCGCTCCGGATTCCCCCCCCCCTCCACGCCATTATAGTGTTCTCTCACCTCCCCTGTCCTGGATATAGACTGCTTACCTGAGCCGCCCAGGTGAGCAGTCTATATCCAGGACAGGGGAGGTGAGAGAACACTATAATGCCGTGGAGGGGGGGGGGGGGAGTCCGGAGCGGCACCCGTCCGTCAGTCTCTGCGCATGCCTATGAGCGCACATAACGTGCGCTGATACCGCTTCTCCCCCATATAGCAGGGTAATACATTTACCCCATAGGGTGTAAGTGCCCATGGGGCAAGGACTGATGTGTATGGACAAATATTCCCTGTAAAGTGCTGCGGAATATGTGCCTGCTCTATACAAATAACTGGTAATAAAGCTCTCACGAGCAGGGCCCTCTTCCCTCATGTGCTTATCCTTTTCTTACGTTACTAATCTTCACCTGCACAAAATCCCTCAGTTTTTTGCCACCTGATACGTATTTCAGTGTCATCTGCTGGTTGAGCCATGTTTATTTACCTTGTACTTGTCCTACAGTATATTGGGGGCCAATCTGACCCGATCGCTCGCTGCAGTTTATCGCAACACAACGATCGGGTCGGAATTGCGGATGCGCCGACGCCGCAGTGGGACGGTGCATGCCGGATGGCCGAAGGCTGTTGTTTCCATGCGATCGCCTCAGGCAGAGGCGGTCGCTGGGAGGGAGCGGGCGGCACGGCGGCGTTTGCCCGCCGTTATGGGGTCGTGGTCAGGCAAACGCAGGCTTCGTGATGTCATAGGCAGCCGCTGCGGGCCGGGGAGCGACGAGTAGTTCCCGGCCAGCACTCTAAAGCTGTGCTGGCCGGGAGCTACTCCAAAAGTGCAAAAGCATCGCTTCTGTGCGATGCTTTTGCACTTCTGCGGGGGAAGCCGCCACTGACATGCGGGACGGGATAGCCCTGTGCTGGGTGTCTCCCCGCATGTCTATTGTCATGATCATAGCCCTGCAAAGTTTTGCAAGTCTACGATCAACTCGGAATGACCCCCATTGTCTTCAAGTGTAATGCGCCCTACACACTGGGTGATGTTGCAGGGCGATATGAACATTCTCGTTCATTAATGAACGAGAAATTGTTCATACCGCTCAGTGAGTATGCACCAACGATGAACAATACGTGGCCCAACGGTCATTCATCGTTAGTGTTCCTTCGCTTTGCAATTCAAGTCAATTTGGATGATGGACCTAATTCAGCACATCTACGATCAGTCACAGAGACATGCGGAGGTACGCCCAGCACAGAGCTAGTCCGGCCCGCACAGCAGCAATGCTTTTGTACTCTAGGAGTAGCTCCCTGTCAGTGCAGCTCCTGCGGGCTGGCAGGGAGCTACTTGCGTCTGCGTTGCCCAGACCGTGCCCCCTAAATGGCGCCCAAATGCCTCCGGCTTGCCCCCTCCCATCCAGCGATTGCCTCTGCCTGTCAATCAGGCATAGGCGATCACAGGGCTGAGACAGCCATCGGCTGTCTGGCATGCGTCGGCACACTGCGGCGCAGGCGAATGCGCAGTTCAGACCTGACTGGCTGCTGTATGAAAACCCACAGCACTGATCAGGTCTGAATTAGGCCCGATATCCAGATCGATCATCGTCCAAATTGCTGCCATCGCCCAGTGTGTAGGGCCCTTTAGTCGCTGTTTTCCTGTTTTGATTAATTGTTTATGTACTGTGCAACTGGATGATGCGGAACCCTTGTGGCGCCATATAAAATAAGGATAATAATCATAATACATTAAGTATGTGGTGGGAGGACAAAAGAGTTCACTATTTTACACTTCCTACACTGAAAGACTTAAAGCGGACTCATGTAGTTATTGGTGATGATGTGCTGCCATCTAGTGACTCTTACATAACATGCAACCCCATGCTTTATTTGTACTGGACCTTCACAGACACCCACACCCACAGTCACAAACACACAGTCACACACACACTCACATGCACACACACACACACACACACACACACACACACACAGTCACACACACACACACACACACACACACACACACACACACACACACACACACACACACACACTTGTATAATCAAATTGGTGTATTATTTTCAAATAAAATGAATGAGCATTGTAATTTAATTTAATTCACATCTTCAAATAACATGTCACTATTGTCATACATTTGTTTTGTAATTGAAACAGTTTCTTCCTTTACAAAATTCTTCAAATATATGTAATTGTATGTTTTTCTTATTTTTAATGTACATTTTTATATTATACCCTCTCTACACTGACGATATTCTTATACCAGGCACCTGTGTGATCAGAAAGGTAGTTAGCCATTAAAAGTGATAATTTATCTTACATTTTACAGTTCTCGCCTACAATTAAACTGATCCTACATTGTCCACGTCCTAATACAGTACTTCTCTGGAGGTCACGCAGACACCATGTCCTGGGGGCGAATCTCTTCCTAGCTGTTGGGTATCAGGTCCAGGACGGCTCTTGGCCCAAACTCCAAATAAAGGCAAATGTTTGGGTTTTAATCATTCTAAATCTATGCAGGGTTAGCTGTATAATTTTCAGCACCTATGTTTGCACTGTAGCAGAACTCACCCCTTCTCCAACTAGGCTAGCAGGACAACAGGCGACCAAACCAGCTGAGAGCAGTGGTTCTAAGTAAAGCACCCCAGTGCATTTGGGTGCCATGGCAAAATTGTTAGGATGGTACACAAATACAGCATACAGATGGGTCCACGGTTATCTTGACTAGTTTTCTACGCCTAGGCACAACATGACTTATTAGCATAAACCCTTCATCTATTGTTATACGTGGACCCATCTGTATGTGCAGTTCTTGTTTGCAGTATTTCAGTCTGGTTGCCCATTACAGGTGGTGAGGGCATAGGTTTACCAAGAAACCTAAGACTGGCATGGGAAGTGCAAAAGGAGGTAAACCTTGGATGAATGACGAAGCCCTTTGAGGCCATTGGTACAGTTGCAGTTGCAATACGTGTAATGTTTGTGATGTATACTACGTGTTTCCCCCTTATGCTATGTATTCCCCCTTCATGTTGCTGCTTGGCGATGCACTGTACCACAAAAAATTCCTGGTGTACGCGAGTACACCTGGCCATTAAAGCTGATTCTGATTAATCCTTTTCCCTGTGGGTATTGTTCTCAAGAAGTCTCCTGGTTAATTTAGACTCATTCAGCATCTGTCTTGTCCATCAGGGTCATACCTCCTGAATTCTGTTCTTTGGTGTATCAGTCTTTTGACGATGCTCTGGCTATGGTGAGGGTTTATGGTCCTGGTGCCCTTATGCCTAAGGTAAATGTGGAATTGGATATTCGACTACTCGCCTTGCATCTGGATTCAGTCCAGTACATGGATATTGCATCGGGAGATAATATTTCATAGACAAGTGCTTGCCTATGAAATGTTCCGTTTCCTGTGCCTTTTTTGAAAAATTTAGCACCTATCTTCATTGGCCTTGTGGGGATCACAGGATAGCACACCATCTTGATGACTTCCTGCCCTGCGATCTTGGAGTGATGTGCCTTTCTGCTGTACCTGGAGTACCTGTTGTGATGGCTGATGTGTACAAGCCTCACCATTTTATACAACTGTCATCTGAAATTAAATGGGACCTGTCCATATAGGCCTCGTTTCTAGAGGATTTTAATGGTGCTTGATTTGGATGGCTCCAGTCGACAACAATTTCCACTTGATGCTCTTAACCAGTGCGGCAGGGAGTGCGTGATCTGGTTGCTACCTTGCTGGGTCCTACTGTGCAGCACCTTGGCCTGAGAAATGGGTACATTTGGGTCTCACAAGGGTTCCACTGTTTCTTGAACTCTTTCCAATCATGGTTGCATTGGAAGTTTGTGGGGAGTGGCTGCGTAATCACACTATAAGACTACAGTGCGACAACATTGGCATTGTGTTAAATCCCTGTTGGTTTTGAGAGTGCTGGCACAGCTGTTATTTACTTGCTTGCAATGTAATGTTTGTTCAAGGCTCAGCAACTGCCTGGGGTAGATAACGGAATTGCTGACGCGTTGTTTCAGTGGCCTAGATTTTGCTCTTTGGCTCCTGAGATTGGTACTGTTGGCGTGCTTTGCTCTTCTTATCTTTGGTAAGTCATTGAGCCAGCATGGAGGGCTTAGCAGAGAGATTATTATTATTATTAAATATTTTCTCTAACGTCCTAAGTGGATGCTGGGGACTCCGTCAGGACCATGGGGTTTAGCGGCTCCGCAGGAGACAGGGCACAATAATAAAAGCTTTAGGATCAGGTGGTGTGCACTGGCTCCTCCCCCTATGACCCTCCTCCAAGCCTCAGTTAGATTTTTGTGCCCGGCCGAGAAGGGTGCAATCTAGGTGGCTCTCCTGAACTGCTTAGAATAAAAGTTTAAGTTAGGTTTTTTATTTTCAGTGAGTCCTGCTGGCAACAGGCTCACTGCTACGAGGGACTTAGGGGAGAGAAGTAAACTCACCTGCGTGCAGGATGGATTTGCTTCTTAGGCTACTGGACACCATTAGCTCCAGAGGGAGTCGGAACACAGGTCTCACCCTGGGGTTCGTCCCGGAGCCGTGCCGCCGACCCCCCTTGCAGATGCCGAAGTTGAAGAGGTCCAGAGGTCCAGAAACAGGCGGCAGAAGACTTTCAGTCTTCATAAGGTAGCGCACAGCACTGCAGCTGTGCGCCATTGTTGTCAGCACACTTCATACCAGCGGTCACTGAGGGTGCAGGGCGCTGGTGGGGGGCGCCCTGGGCAGCAATGTATTATACCTTTTTTATGGCTAAAATACATCACATATAGCCCTTGAGGCTATATGGATGTATTTAACCCCTGCCAGATCTCACAAACTCCGGGAGAAGAGCCCGCCGTTTTAGGGGGCGGGGCCTATTCTCCTCAGCACACGGCGCCATTTTCCTTCTCAGCTCTGCTGTGAGGAAGGCTCCCAGGCTCTCCCCTGCACTGCACTACAGAAACAGGGTTAAAACAGAGAGGGGGGGCACTTATTTGGCGATATGATTACATATGTGAAAATGCTATAAGGGAAAACACTTGTATAAGGGGTTGTCCCTGTATAATTATAGCGTTTTTGGTGTGTGCTGGCAAACTCTCCCTCTGTCTCCCCAAAGGGCTAGTGGGGTCCTGTCCTCTATCAGAGCATTCCCTGTGTGTGTGTTGTGTGTCGGTACGTGTGTGTCGACATGTAGGAGGACGATGTTGGTGAGGAGGCGGAGCAAATTGCCTGTATTGGTGATGTCACTCTCTAGGGAGTCGACACCGGAATGGATGGCTTATTTGGGAATTACGTGATAATGTCAACACGATGCAAGGTCGCTTGACGACATGAGACGGCCGGCAAACAAATTAGTACCTGTCCAGGCGTCTCAGACACCGTCAGGGGCTTGTAAAAACGCCCATTTACCTCAGTTGGTCGACACAGACACAGACACGGACACTGACTTCAGTGTCGACGGTGAAGAAACAAACGTATTTTCCTTTAGGGCCACACGTTACATGTTAAGGGCAATGAAGGAGGTGTTACATATTTCTGATACTACAAGTACCACAAATAAGGGTATTATGTAGGGTGGGAATAATCTACTTGTAGTTTTTCCTGAATCAGATAAATTAAAGTGTGTGATGATACGTGGGTTTCCTCCGATAGAAAATTATTGGAGGTATACCCTTTCCCGCCAGAAGTGAGGGCGAGTTGGGAAACACACCTTAGGGTGGATAAGGCGCTCACACGCTTATAAAAACAAGTGGCGTTACCGTCTCCAGATATGGCCGCCCTCAAAGAGCCAGCTGATAGGAAGCTGAAAAATATCCTAAAAAGTATATACACACATACTGGTGTTATACTACGACCAGCAATCGCCTCAGCCTGGATGTGCAGCGCTGGGGGGGCTTGGTCGGATTTCCTGACTGAAAATATTGATACCCTTGACAGGAACAATATTTTATTGACTATAGAGCATTTTAAGGATGCATTTCTATATATGCGAGATGCGCAGAGGGATATTTGCATTCTGGCATCAAGAGTAGATGTGATGTCCATATCTGCCAGACGATGTTTATAGACACGACAGTGGTCAGGTGATGCAGATTCCAGACGGCACATGGAAGTATTGCCGTATAAAGGGGCGGTCCATCGGACCTGGTGGCCATGGCAACAGCTGGAAAATCCACTTTTGTTACCCCAAGTCACATCTCAGCAGAAAAGGACACAGTCTTTTCAGTCTCAGTCCTTTCATACCCATAAAGGCAGGCGGGCAAAAGGCCAGTCATATCTGCCCAGGGTTAGAGGAAAGGGAAGAAGACTGCAGCAGGCAGCCCATTCCCAGGAACAGAAGTCCTCCACAGCTTCTGCCAAGTCCGCAGCATGACGCTGGGGCCATACAAGCGGACTCAGGTGCGGTGGGGGGTCATCTCAAGAGTTTCAGCACGCAGTGGGCTCACTCGCAAGTGGACTCCTGGATCCTACACGTAGTATCCCAGGTGTACATTGGAAATTCGAGACGTCTTCCCCTCACAAGTTCCTGAAGTCTGCTTTACCAACGTCTCCCTCCGACAGGGAGGCAGTATTGGAAAAAAATTCACAGGCTGTATTCCCAGCAGGTGATAATCAAAGTACCCCTCCTACAACAAGGGAAGGGGTATTATTCCACACTATATTGTGGTACTGAAGCCAAACGGCTCGGTGAGATCTAAAAGATTTGAACAATTACATACAAGGGTTCAAATCAAGATGGAGTCACTCAGAGCAGTGATAGCGAACCAGGACGATATGGTGTCACTGGATATCAGGGACGCTTACCTACATGTCCAAATTTTGCCCTTCTCACCAAGGGTATCTCAGGTTCGTGGTACAGAACTGTCACTATCAGTTCAGAAGCTGCCGTTTGGATTGTCCACGGCACCCCGGGTCTTTACCATGGTAATGGCCGAAATGATGATTCTTCCTAAAAGAAATATGGACGCTTTCCTGATAAGGGCAAGGTCCAGAGAACAGTTGGCGGTCGGAGTAGCACTATCTCAAGTAGTTCTACGACAGCACGAGTGGATTCTAAATATTCCAAAATCGCAGCTTTTTCCGACGACACGTCTAATGTTCCTAGGAATGATTCTGGACACAGTCCAGAAAAGGATGTTTTCTCCCGGAGAAGAAGGCCAGGGAGTTATCCGAGCTAGTCAGGAACCTCCTAAAACCAGGAAAAGTATCAGTGCATCATTGCACAAGGGTCCTGTGAAAAATGGTGGTTTCTTACAAAGCGATCCCATTCGGTAGATTTCACGCAAGAACCTTTCAGTGGTATCTGCTGGGAAAATGGTCCGGATCGCATCTTCAGATGCATCAGCGGATAACCCTGTCTCCAAGGACAAGGGTGTTTTCTTCTGCGGTGGCTGCAGAGTGCTCATCTATGAAAGGGCCGCAGATTCGACATTCAGGACTGGGTCCTGGTGACCACGGATGCCAGCCTGAGTGGCTGGGGAGCAGTCACACAAGGAAAAAATTTCCAGGGAGTGTGATCAAGTCTGGAGACTTCTCTCCACATAAATATGCTGGAGCTAAGGGCAATTTACAAGGCTCTAAGCTTAGCAAGACCTCTGCTTCAAGGTCAGCCGGTATTGATCCAGTGGGACAACATCACGGCAGTCGCCCACGTAAACAGACAGGGCGGCACATGAAGCAGGAGGGAAATGGCAGAAACTGCAAGGATTCTTCGCTGGGCGAAAAATCATGTGATAACACTCTCAGCAGTGTTAATTCCGGGAGTGGAAAACTGGGAAGCAGACTTCCTCAGCAGGCATAATCTCCACCCGGGAGAGTGGGGACTTCAGCGGGAAGTCTTCCACATGATTGTAAACCGTTGGGAAAAACCAAAGGTGGACATGATGGCGTCCCGCCTGAACAAAAAACTAGACAAATATTGCGCCAGGTCAAGGGACCCTCAGGCAATAGCGGTGGACGCTCTGATAACACTGTGGGTGTACCAGTCAGGGTATGTGTTCCCTCCTATGCATCTCATACCAAAAGTACTGAGAATCATAAGAAGGAGATGAGTAAGAACGATACTCGTGGTTCCGGATGGGTCAAGAAGGACTTGGTACCCGGAACTTCAAGAGATGCTCACGGAAGAACCGTGGCCTCTACCTTTAAGAAAGGACCTGCTCCAGCAGGGGCCTTGTCTGTTCCAAGACTTACCGCGGCTGCGTTTGACGGCATGGCAGTTGAACGCCGGATCCTGAAAGGGCATTCCAGATGAAGTCATCCCTACCCTGGTCGAAGCCAGGAAGGATGTAACCGCAAAACATTTTCACCGCATTTGGCGAAAATATGTTGCGTGGTGTGAGGCCAAGAAGGTCCCTACAGAGGAATTCCAACTAGGTCGTTTCCTACATTTCCTGGAAACAGGACTGTCTATGGGCCTAAAATTAGGGTCCATTAAGGTTCAAATTTCGACCCTGTCGAATTTCTTCCAGAAAGAACTGGCTTCAGTGCCTGAAGTTCAGACGTTTGTAAAAGGGGTACTGCATATACAGCCTCCTTTTGTGCCCCCAGTGGCACCTTGGGATCTCAATGTTGTTTTGAGTTTCCTAAAGTCACATTGGTTTGATCCACTCACCACTGTGGAATTAAAATATTTCACATGGAAGGTGAAGATTAGCCCTGGCTTCAGCCAGGCGTGTGTCAGAATGGGCGGCTTTATCATATAAAAGCCCTTACTTAATTTTTCATTCTGACAGGGCAGAATTGAGGACTCGTCCTCAATTTCTCCTTAAGGTGTTTTCTGTTTTTCACATGAACCAACCTATTGTGGTACCTGCGGCTACTAGGGACTTGGAGGACTCCAAGTTACTTGACGTTGTCAGGGCCCTGAAAATATATGTTTCCAGGACGACTGGAGTCAGAAAATCTGACTCGCTGTTTAGCCTGTATGCACCCAACAAGATGGGTGTTCCTGCTTCTAAGCAGACGATTGCTCGCTGGATTTGTAGTACAATTCAGCTTGCACATTCTGTGGCAGGCTTGCCAAAGCCACAATCAGTAAAAGCCCATTCCACAAGGAAGTGGGCTCATCTTGGGCGGCTGCCCGAGGGGTCTCGGCTTTACAACTTTGCCGAGCTGCTACTTGGTCAGGGGCACACCCTGACTGAGGAGGACCTGGAGTTCTCTCATTCGGTGCTGCAGAGTCATCCGCACTCTCCCCGCCCGTTTGGGAGCTTTGGTATAATCCCCATGGTCCTGACGGAGTCCCCAGCATCCACTTAGGACGTTAGAGAAAATAAGAATTTACTTACCGATAATTCTATTTCTCGTAGTCCGTAGTGGATGCTGGGCGCCCATCCCAAGTGCGGATTGTCTGCAATACTTGTACAAAGTTATTGTTACAAAAATCGGGTTATTCTTGTTGTGAGCCATCTTTTCAGAGGCTCCTTCGTTGTTATCATACTGTTAACTGGGTTCAGATCACAGGTTGTACGGTGTGATTGGTGTGGCTGGTATGAGTCTTACCCGGGATTCAATATCCTTCCTTATTATGCACGCTCGTCCGGGCACAGTATCCTAACTGAGGCTTGGAGGAGGGTCATAGGGGGAGGAGCCAGTGCACACCACCTGATCCTAAAGCTTTTATTATTGTGCCCTGTCTCATGCGGAGCCGCTAAACCCCATGGTCCTGACGGAGTCCCCAGCATCCACTACGGACTACGAGAAATAGAATTATCGGTAAGTAAATTCTTATTTTTTATAAGGCGCTACAAGTGTTTCGCAGCGCCATACAAAGGACAGTACAGGGAGACAAAACTTAGCATTACAGTAAATAAATAACAGAAATAGGAGTACAGGTAACAAAGAGCACCACACATTCTCAAGACATAATACAGCCAAGATGTAAGTATTGAGGGAGTGATCATCGTACTACTAGAGATGAGCGGGTTCGGTTTCTCTGAATCCGAACCCGCCAGAACTTCATGCTTTTTTTCACGGGTCCGAGTGACTCGGATCTTCCCGCCTTGCTCGGTTAACCCGAGCGCGCCCGAACGTCATCATGACGCTGTCGGATTCTCGCGAGGCTCGGATTCTATCGCGAGACTCGGATTATATATAAGGAGCCGCGCGTCGCCGCCATTTTCACACGTGCATTGAGATTGATAGGGAGAGGACGTGGCTGGCGTCCTCTCCGTTTAGAATAGATTAGAGAGACACTTGATTTACTAATTTTGGGGAGCATTAGGAGTACTCAGTACAGTGCAGAGTTTTGCTGATAGTGACCACCAGTTTTATTTATAATCCGTTCTCTGCCTGAAAAAAGCGATACACAGCACACAGTGACTCAGTCACATACCATATCTGTGTGCACTGCTCAGGCTCAGGCCAGTGTGCTGCATCATCTATTATCTATATATAATATTATATATATCTGTCTGACTGCTCAGCTCACACAGCTTATAATTGTGGGGGAGACTGGGGAGCACTACTGCAGTGCCAGTTATAGGTTATAGCAGGAGCCAGGAGTACATAATATATTATATAGTGAGTGACCACCAGACACACAGTGCAGTTTATTTAATATATCCGTTCTCTGCCTGAAAAAAGCGATACACACAGTGACTCAGTCAGTCACATACCATATCTGTGTGCACTGCTCAGGCTCAGGCCAGTGTGCTGCATCATCTATATATATTATATATCTGTCTGACTGCTCAGCTCACACAGCTTATAATTGTGGGGGAGACTGGGGAGCACTACTGCAGTGCCAGTTATAGGTTATAGCAGGAGCCAGGAGTACATAATATTATATTAAAATTAAACAGTGCACACTTTTGCTGCAGGAGTGCCACTGCCAGTGTGACTAGTGACCAGTGACCTGACCACCAGTATATATAATATTAGTAGTATACTATCTCTTTATCAACCAGTCTATATTAGCAGCAGACACAGTACAGTGCGGTAGTTCACGGCTGTGGCTACCTCTGTGTCGGCACTCGGCAGCCCGTCCATAATTGTATATACCACCTAACCGTGTTTTTTTTTTCTTTCTTTATACATACATACTAGTTACGAGTATACTATCTCTTTATCAACCAGTCTATATTAGCAGCAGACACAGTACAGTGCGGTAGTTCACGGCTGTGGCTACCTCTGTGTCGGCACTCGGCAGCCCGTCCATAATTGTATATACCACCTAACCGTGGTTTTTTTTTCTTTCTTTATACATACATACTAGTTACGAGTATACTATCTCTTTATCAACCAGTCTATATATTAGCAGCAGACACAGTACAGTGCGGTAGTTCACGGCTGTGGCTACCTCTGTGTCGGCACTCGGCAGCCCGTCCATAATTGTATATACCACCTAACCGTGGTTTTTTTTTCTTTCTTTATACATACATACTAGTTACGAGTATACTATCTCTTTATCAACCAGTCTATATATTAGCAGCAGACACAGTACAGTGCGGTAGTTCACGGCTGTGGCTACCTCTGTGTCGGCACTCGGCAGCCCGTCCATAATTGTATATACCACCTAACCGTGGTTTTTTTTTCTTTCTTTATACATACATACTAGTTACGAGTATACTATCTCTTTATCAACCAGTCTATATATTAGCAGCAGACACAGTACAGTGCGGTAGTTCACGGCTGTGGCTACCTCTGTGTCGGCACTCGGCAGCCCGTCCATAATTGTATATACCACCTAACCGTGGTTTTTTTTTCTTTCTTTATACATACATACTAGTTACGAGTATACTATCTCTTTATCAACCAGTCTATATTAGCAGCAGACACAGTACAGTGCGGTAGTTCACGGCTGTGGCTACCTCTGTGTCGGCACTCGGCAGCCCGTCCATAATTGTATATACCACCTAACCGTGGTTTTTTTTTTCTTTCTTTATACATACATACTAGTTACGAGTATACTATCTCTTTATCAACCAGTCTATATATTAGCAGCAGACACAGTACAGTGCGGTAGTTCACGGCTGTGGCTACCTCTGTGTCGGCACTCGGCAGCCCGTCCATAATTGTATATACCACCTAACCGTGGTTTTTTTTTCTTTCTTTATACATACATACTAGTTACGAGTATACTATCTCTTTATCAACCAGTCTATATATTAGCAGCAGACACAGTACAGTGCGGTAGTTCACGGCTGTGGCTACCTCTGTGTCGGCACTCGGCAGCCCGTCCATAATTGTATATACCACCTAACCGTGGTTTTTTTTTCTTTCTTTATACATACATACTAGTTACGAGTATACTATCTCTTTATCAACCAGTCTATATATTAGCAGCAGACACAGTACAGTGCGGTAGTTCACGGCTGTGGCTACCTCTGTGTCGGCACTCGGCAGCCCGTCCATAATTGTATATACCACCTAACCGTGGTTTTTTTTTCTTTCTTTATACATACATACTAGTTACGAGTATACTATCTCTTTATCAACCAGTCTATATATTAGCAGCAGACACAGTACAGTGCGGTAGTTCACGGCTGTGGCTACCTCTGTGTCGGCACTCGGCAGCCCGTCCATAATTGTATACTAGTATCCAATCCATCCATCTCCATTGTTTACCTGAGGTGCCTTTTAGTTGTGCCTATTAAAATATGGAGAACAAAAATGTTGAGGTTCCAAAATTAGGGAAAGATCAAGATCCACTTCCACCTCGTGCTGAAGCTGCTGCCACTAGTCATGGCCGAGACGATGAAATGCCAGCAACGTCGTCTGCCAAGGCCGATGCCCAATGTCATAGTACAGAGCATGTCAAATCCAAAACACCAAATATCAGTAAAAAAAGGACTCCAAAACCTAAAATAAAATTGTCGGAGGAGAAGCGTAAACTTGCCAATATGCCATTTACCACACGGAGTGGCAAGGAACGGCTGAGGCCCTGGCCTATGTTCATGGCTAGTGGTTCAGCTTCACATGAGGATGGAAGCACTCAGCCTCTCGCTAGAAAAATGAAAAGACTCAAGCTGGCAAAAGCAGCACAGCAAAGAACTGTGCATTCTTCGAAATCCCAAATCCACAAGGAGAGTCCAATTGTGTCGGTTGCGATGCCTGACCTTCCCAACACTGGACGTGAAGAGCATGCGCCTTCCACCATTTGCACGCCCCCTGCAAGTGCTGGAAGGAGCACCCGCAGTCCAGTTCCTGATAGTCAGATTGAAGATGTCAGTGTTGAAGTACACCAGGATGAGGAGGATATGGGTGTTGCTGGCGCTGGGGAGGAAATTGACCAGGAGGATTCTGATGGTGAGGTGGTTTGTTTAAGTCAGGCACCCGGGGAGACACCTGTTGTCCGTGGGAGGAATATGGCCGTTGACATGCCAGGTGAAAATACCAAAAAAATCAGCTCTTCGGTGTGGAGGTATTTCACCAGAAATGCGGACAACAGGTGTCAAGCCGTGTGTTCCCTTTGTCAAGCTGTAATAAGTAGGGGTAAGGACGTTAACCACCTCGGAACATCCTCCCTTATACGTCACCTGCAGCGCATTCATAATAAGTCAGTGACAAGTTCAAAAACTTTGGGTGACAGTGGAAGCAGTCCACTGACCAGTAAATCCCTTCCTCTTGTAACCAAGCTCACGCAAACCACCCCACCAACTCCCTCAGTGTCAATTTCCTCCTTCCCCAGGAATGCCAATAGTCCTGCAGGCCATGTCACTGGCAATTCTGACGAGTCCTCTCCTGCCTGGGATTCCTCCGATGCATCCTTGCGTGTAACGCCTACTGCTGCTGGCGCTGCTGTTGTTGCCGCTGGGAGTCGATGGTCATCCCAGAGGGGAAGTCGTAAGCCCACTTGTACTACTTCCAGTAAGCAATTGACTGTTCAACAGTCCTTTGCGAGGAAGATGAAATATCACAGCAGTCATCCTACTGCAAAGCGGATAACTGAGTCCTTGACAACTATGTTGGTGTTAGACGTGCGTCCGCTATCCGCCGTTAGTTCACAGGGAACTAGACAATTTATTGAGGCAGTGTGCCCCCGTTACCAAATACCATCTAGGTTCCACTTCTCTAGGCAGGCGATACCGAGAATGTACACGGACGTCAGAAAAAGACTCACCAGTGTCCTAAAAAATGCAGTTGTACCCAATGTCCACTTAACCACGGACATGTGGACAAGTGGAGCAGGGCAGGGTCAGGACTATATGACTGTGACAGCCCACTGGGTAGATGTATGGACTCCCGCCGCAAGAACAGCAGCGGCGGCACCAGTAGCAGCATCTCGCAAACGCCAACTCTTTCCTAGGCAGGCTACGCTTTGTATCACCGGTTTCCAGAATACGCACACAGCTGAAAACCTCTTACGGCAACTGAGGAAGATCATCGCGGAATGGCTTACCCCAATTGGACTCTCCTGTGGATTTGTGGCATCGGACAACGCCAGCAATATTGTGTGTGCATTAAATATGGGCAAATTCCAGCACGTCCCATGTTTTGCACATACCTTGAATTTGGTGGTGCAGAATTATTTAAAAAACGACAGGGGCGTGCAAGAGATGCTGTCGGTGGCCAGAAAAATTGCGGGACACTTTCGGCGTACAGGCACCACGTACAGAAGACTGGAGCACCACCAAAAACTACTGAACCTGCCCTGCCATCATCTGAAGCAAGAAGTGGTAACGAGGTGGAATTCAACCCTCTATATGCTTCAGAGGTTGGAGGAGCAGCAAAAGGCCATTCAAGCCTATACAATTGAGCACGATATAGGAGGTGGAATGCACCTGTCTCAAGCGCAGTGGAGAATGATTTCAACGTTGTGCAAGGTTCTGATGCCCTTTGAACTTGCCACACGTGAAGTCAGTTCAGACACTGCCAGCCTGAGTCAGGTCATTCCCCTCATCAGGCTTTTGCAGAAGAAGCTGGAGACATTGAAGGAGGAGCTAACACGGAGCGATTCCGCTAGGCATGTGGGACTTGTGGATGGAGCCCTTAATTCGCTTAACAAGGATTCACGGGTGGTCAATCTGTTGAAATCAGAGCACTACATTTTGGCCACCGTGCTCGATCCTAGATTTAAAGCCTACCTTGGATCTCTCTTTCCGGCAGACACAAGTCTGCTGGGGTTGAAAGACCTGCTGGTGAGAAAATTGTCAAGTCAAGCGGAACGCGACCTGTCAACATCTCCTCCTTCACATTCTCCCGCAACTGGGGGTGCGAGGAAAAGGCTCAGAATTCCGAGCCCACCCGCTGGCGGTGATGCAGGGCAGTCTGGAGCGACTGCTGATGCTGACATCTGGTCCGGACTGAAGGACCTGACAACGATTACGGACATGTCGTCTACTGTCACTGCATATGATTCTCTCACCATGGAAAGAATGGTGGAGGATTATATGAGTGACCGCATCCAAGTAGGCACGTCACACAGTCCATACTTATACTGGCAGGAAAAAGAGGCAATTTGGAGGCCATTGCACAAACTGGCTTTATTCTACCTAAGTTGCCCTCCCACAAGTGTGTACTCCGAAAGAGTGTTTAGTGCCGCCGCTCACCTTGTCAGCAATCGGCGTACGAGGTTACATCCAGAAAATGTGGAGAAGATGATGTTCATTAAAATTAATTATAATCAATTCCTCCGCGGAGACATTGACCAGCAGCAATTGCCTCCACAAAGTACACAGGGAGCTGAGATGGTGGATTCCAGTGGGGACGAATTGATAATCTGTGAGGAGGGGGATGTACACGGTGATATATCGGAGGGTGATGATGAGGTGGACATCTTGCCTCTGTAGAGCCAGTTTGTGCAAGGAGAGATTAATTGCTTCTTTTTTGGGGGGGGTCCAAACCAACCCGTCATATCAGTCACAGTCGTGTGGCAGACCCTGTCACTGAAATGATGGGTTGGTTAAAGTGTGCATGTCCTGTTTTGTTTATACAACATAAGGGTGGGTGGGAGGGCCCAAGGACAATTCCATCTTGCACCTCTTTTTTCTTTTATTTTTCTTTGCGTCATGTGCTGTTTGGGGAGGGTTTTTTGGAAGGGACATCCTGCGTGACACTGCAGTGCCACTCCTAAATGGGCCCGGTGTTTGTGTCGGCCACTAGGGTCGCTAATCTTACTCACACAGTCAGCTACCTCATTGCGCCTCTTTTTTTCTTTGTGTCATGTGCTGATTGGGGAGGGTTTTTTGGAAGGGACATCCTGCGTGACACTGCAGTGCCACTCCTAAATGGGCCCGGTGTTTGTGTCGGCCACTAGGGTCGCTAATCTTACTCACACAGTCAGCTACCTCATTGCGCCTCTTTTTTTCTTTGCGTCATGTGCTGATTGGGGAGGGTTTTTTGGAAGGGACATCCTGCGTGACACTGCAGTGCCACTCCTAAATGGGCCCGGTGTTTGTGTCGGCCACTAGGGTCGCTTATCTTACTCACACAGTCAGCTACCTCATTGCGCCTCTTTTTTTCTTTGCGTCATGTGCTGATTGGGGAGGGTTTTTTGGAAGGGACATCCTGCGTGACACTGCAGTGCCACTCCTAGATGGGCCAGGTGTTTGTGTCGGCCACTAGTGTCGCTTAGCTTAGTCATCCAGCGACCTTGGTGCAAATTTTAGGACTAAAAATAATATTGTGAGGTGTGAGGTATTCAGAATAGACTGAAAATGAGTGGAAATTATGGTTTTTGAGGTTAATAATAATATGGGATCAAAATGACCCCCAAATTCTATGATTTAATCTGTTTTTTAGTGTTTTTTAAAAAAAACACCCGAATCCAAAACACACCCGAATCCGACAAAAAAAATTCGGTGAGGTTTTGCCAAAACGCGGTCGAACCCAAAACACGGCCGCGGAACCGAACCCAAAACCAAAACACAAAACCCGAAAAATTTCAGGCGCTCATCTCTAGTAGAAGATGCGGATAGTGTGGACCTCAAAGGTGGAGAAGGTGAGGGAGGGCTCAGGTGGGATGACACGAAAGGTGCAGTTTGGGGAGAGAAAGATACCCACGCCTCCACCCTGGCGGCCATCAGGTCTGACCGTGTGGGTGAAGGAGAGGCCTCCATAGGAGAAGGCAGCAGGGGAGGTGGTGTCAGAGGAGGAGAGCCAGGTTTCAGTGATGGCGAGAAGGTTAAAAGAGTGGGAGATGAAGAGGTTGTGGATAGTTGGCAGCTTGTTGCAGATTGATCTAGTATTCCAGAGTGCGCAGGAGAAAGGAAGGGAGGGGACAGGGGAGATAGGGATAAGGTTGGCTGCGTTCTGAGTTTATGTGGGTGATTTGGAATTTGGGGGGTGAGACCTGGCAGTGAGGATCGGTATGTGACAGTATCGAGGAGCCATAATTCAGTACAGTAGTGTTGTTCAGAGGAATAGAATGGTGTGGGTGTAATATAGAATGAACAAGGAGAAGGTGGGGTCTAGTGAAAGCAAAAGACAGGGCAAACAGGATTTTAATAAGGGGGAGAGGTTGACCTATCGGCATCCCTGAGCGCCGGCACCCTAATCTAAAATAACTTAGACACGTAGGCAGAGCTTTGGGTAAAATCACTGGCCACAGTTTTATTAATATACCACCTTACAAGGTTGCAGGGCATGGACAGAAAAGTGGTGGGCAAGGCGGAATGTGTTCTTATCCACTCATTCCATTTTTCCTGGGGCGTGCCCTGCCTACCCAGTAGGCACCGCAGCAACGCCCCCCTTGGGAACCAGCCCTTGCGGTGCATATCACGCTCGCCTGGCGCGCAGCCCACGGGCCCAACCGTCCACGGCTGGAGCCGGGCGTGCGTCCATTGACCGAGGGTGAATCTGCATACCTCAGCTGGCTCCCCCCTTCACCATGCCTAGCGCACCGCTTTCTCCTGCCACACGAGGTTCTCAGACATGCCTGAGCACCGAAGCCCCCACCCTGCAACCCGCCCTACCCCTCTGCCTTCTTGCACCTCCTGCCCTGAGTTATTTTACATGTCAGTGCCAGTATCTGACAAATGCCTCCTGACACCCCTGTACCTGCTCTATGTTTCATTGCTGATGTCTTTGTGCCCCTTTGCATTCCTGGCAGTGCTGCACCTCATTTTATGGCTGCACCCCCTATTTTTGCGGGCTCCCTCTCGGCCTGTTCCTCTCGAGGCTCCCTGCCGAGGCAACCTGGAGTGATGGTGCACCGTAAACCATTTTGCAGCATGCCCTTACTCTATTTCCACGATCCTGGTCCCCCCTTATAACCGATTAGTTCCAGGGACTCTCCTAAGGTCGCCTCCCCTAGGTATCGCAATAACCTACTTGTTCTGCCTGTACCGCTACCGCTAAAGCCCCTTGCGATCATGCCACAGGACCTTTGGTGCGGACCTGTCACCTGCTATGTAAATATTGCACTCCACCCGAATGCTGTAATATCCTCTACCTAGTATCCCGCGCTAGTTGCTGATATTCCAGTCTCAGTCCCGAGCGATCGAGCACTATATTATGACCTGACAGTTGTCCTTGGGCAGCTGGATGTGTCCAGCTGCCAACGTGGCTGCTGCCGTCACGTGTTGCCCGCCTGTACTCTGCTGTTTTGGGAGGGGAGGGGTCAGGGCTTACCCTCCCCGTAGATTGGAACTGGTGCCATTTCCAGAGCCGCATACTTTTCCCATATCCTTCTGTCCTCTTGAGTAGACTTTGCCCTGAACGTGACACTGTGGCACCAACGCTAGCCTTCTAAGCAGCTTGCCTACTGGCGGGGTGATACACGCTGCTTGTTTACCACCTGCACTCCCCTCACACTCCTGTAGTGGAATTGGACATTCCTGTTGGCCATCCTGTGGGCCCATATGCCCATGGCCTCTGCTACTGGGAACACACCTACTATCGCCAAATCCTTGGTTAGCCCATTGACTGTCCATCTACTTTGGCTGTTGTGGGGCGCACAATTTACCCTGTAAGCGAGCTCCCTCGCCCCTGCTCATTCTGTGCAGTCTTTTTCATGCCCTGGAGCCATAGGAGAGCTTCCTCCCGTGCCCGAGGATCCTCCTTAAGCTTAAAATCTAAACCCGTGAATAATTAAGCCTTCTAAGCATCTTGCCAACTGGCGGGGTAATACCTGCAGATTGTTTTGCCAGCCTGCCCTCCTCATCTGCCTTTGTTCCAGAATTGGATATTCCTGTTGGCCCTCCACTGGGCCCCTCTGACTCTGTGAACTAACCTTTGGAAAGAATGCAGTGTTGTCAAATTCCTGGTTAGGCCATTGACCACCATCCGCTGGGCCGCTGTTGGGCGCCCCATCCCCCCTGCAAGTGTTTTCCCTCACCCCTGCTGCATCTACGAATAGCTGCAAAATGTGCTTGGGTGATGCTGTTTCTGGGCTAGGTTCGCCTACCCTTGCGCAGCAGGAGTGATTCCTCTGCACAGCCATGGTCCTCCCTAGACCCTGTGTGTGGGGATCTACCAACGTGCAACATTGAAAATCGCTATCCCCACTTGCATCTGCCCTAGTAGCCTCTCTCCTTACCTATGCTCTCCGCCATCACAGCGGGGCTATATGCTCTGGTTTTTGAGGTATGCCCTGTTACCCCCAATGGGGCTTCACCCCTTTGGGACACACAGTTCTATCCTATCGAGTGGGCACTCTGACTTCCCTTCAGTGTGACCTACCGTCTGCGCCGTGACCCGCTGCGCTGTCTCTTAGGAAGCGTGCTAGATGGCGCGACCCCTGCATCTGGCAACCTTAAACCATCGCCCGGAAATCCAAGAGCTTGCGTCTCTCTGGATGCCGGAGCATCCGTCCGGATGCTGAATCCCGCCCCGCTTCGCTACAAGGGGTCCCCTGACCTGCTTTCTGCCCATTTGACCGCTCCATCACTGGTTAGTCATGAATGCAGCTTCTTTTGTGTTGCCCCGACCGCCCCCCTTCCTGTGGTAGGACAGGTGCAGACTTCCTGGATACCCTATCTTTGAAGCGATGGGAAAAAAAAGGGGGGGGGGGTGGCTTTTGCATGATACTTTCGCGAACCACCATTGCTTCCCCGCTGTGTTTTAGTGCTCTTTCACTACCCCACTGGGGACCGCACTCCCTACCGGGATCTTGAAACTGGCACTGCTGCCACTGGTTTACGTAGCAGCACTTGGGATACCTGGTTGGCTAGCCTAGGATGCCTGTATGGTATTGAACACCTGACCATGCTATCCTAGGAACTGTGCGCTATCCGGCTGAGCTTACCTCCCACTTTCTGAAAATTGTTTGTGCGATTTGCTCGAGCACACACAAACTATCCTGTCTGTGTGCACATTAAAACCACCCTGGCCTTTCCCAATGTCGACAAATAGCCGAATTCCTCTACCTGTCAACGTCGGATGGCCATCGCTTGCCCCAGAACTCGGCGGCAGCCGCCATCGAAAGGTGAAAATGCTTATCATTAGCAGAAAGCATCGATGGTTGAGCCATCGGAATCCGGTGGCCCTTCCTTTCACTAAACTGTTAGCCAACGCACTAAGCTAACCTGTGGATTCGTACTTCCCTAGACTAGATGAGTTTACCCCTTGCTATTAGCTGCCCCGACTTCTGACCTTGTGATGCTAACATTAACCTTACACATACTACATTATCTGCATTGATGTTATGAATGATTCTCTCACCACTCCTGCGCGACGGGTCGTCTTTGGCCATGCTGGCGGCTCTGCGGCATGTAGGACACTCGCTCTGGTACCTCATGGGATCTCGCGTGGATCGTGGTGTATCGCTCTTGATGCTGTGGACTCCTCAGGCTAGTCACAGCCTGACAGACTTGTTAAGCTGCCGATGGGGCTACCTGGGTGGCGCGTAGCCTGTGCTGCAATGTCCCCTGGGCCGGTTTGCCACCTGCTGGTGCCTCTGGGATGCCGGATCCCTGCTGTGGGTATCAGGGAGTGGCATCGGCATGGGAATTCCGGCTGTAGCTGATGCTCTGTTCACAATTTTGGGCATCTCCGGACTCCTTGTCTCCTGGCGGCGGTGTCTCTGTATCGACGTGGTGTCCATGTATCGAAGTGCATCCCTGCGCTCGTCTTCTCCCGGTGGAGGTGTCCCTGCTTTGCTGTCTGTCTTAGTGCTCCTCTTCCGCCGGTGGTGGTGTCCAGATATCTCTGGTGGCAGCATGGCCTGGGGTAGAGGGGGGGCCTGTGCAGCCCCCACCAGGTAGCAGTCATCCTCCCATCCCTGGAGCTTCCTCTGTCCTGATGCCTGTTGGTGTGTAACTGGTGTGCTGCTGGGACTACATGTCCCATGATGCATCGTGGCTGTCCGTCTTCTATTCACCCCTCTGTGTGCTTTGAATAAGGACTGCTGCTGCTGTTGTGGGGCCTCCCTGGTGTGTGCCTCGCAGCTGCCTATCTGCTATTTCCCTTCTGCGTGCTCCGGATGTGCCCCTCTGCCGTTACCGGCGCTGCCCGCTTCTTGCCTGGGGCCTATGGTCCTCCCACCTCTGTGATCGTTCCCTGGTCTGTAGAAGGCAGCGATGCCTGCCAGGTCCTTGGCATATGTCATGGATCCTGTTGCTGCGCCTTTGCGGTGCCCTGCTGGGTGTGATGAAGGCTGCTGGTTTATGATGACATTTTGTGTTGGGTTACTTTCAGCGCTGCACTCTTCAGGACAAAAGCTGCCTCCCCCCTTGCTCTTTCCATTTATGGTCCCCCCCAGCTGCTCCGCCCCCGCTGCCTTTACTGGCTGGTCTGTTGGTCTGTGTGTGAAAGGAGGGATGGGCATACCTGCCCGTCCCCCCCTTTCGCCATGCTGCCGGCCCGCAGTAATGGAAGGAACGGAAAGGCTTAGATGGATAAACAGTGGTTGTATATTGTGTAAATGAGGAGTGTGAGCAATGTGTGAAAGCAGTAGGGCTGTTACTTAATCAGACAGGAAGTTCAGTGTCCAGGCTGTGCAGGCTGCAGGCTTTGCTGGTAGTGGTTTAGGTAACTCACTGTAGTATGTTGATTGCAGTTCTTTTGTGGTGGTGGTGGGGGAGATAGTCTGCTGTCCTTCTGTTTCTCTCCTGGTCATCTCCTTATATCTCCAAAAATTATATCATCATACTTTACACAAATATACTTAGCAACAAAGATGCTTGCAGCCTTAATCTATCAGGGACGTGCAGTCAGGGGAGGCAGGGGAGGCAGTGCCTCCCCTGTCATTAATGATTAAGATAATACAAAGAAGATGCATATGACACATATTCTGTGTCATATGTATCTTCTTAATATTATTCTTTACATTGCTCCTCGTCCTCTCTTTATGTGCTTGGGAGGCACCGATCGTGGTGCCTCCCGTTGTCACTGGGGAAAGTATGGGGAGCGGGGGGCGGGCACGGGCGGGGACTAGCCATGGGCTGTAAAAGCCCATTGAAAATATATGGGAAAGCTGCACCATTAGTGGTGCCGCTTTCATACAGGGACGTGCTTTCAACCTATGAAAGCACGTCCCTGTCAGTGAGGCCACAGTGATTGGCCAGCGGATCCGTCACTGGATCCGCTGTCAATCACTGTGTGGGCGACGCTGGCGGAGGAGGTGCGGGCGGCTGGATGCGGCGATGGTCCGGGCGGCGGGATGCGGCGGTGGTTCGGGCGGCGGTGAAGCAGGCGGCGGGTTGCGGCGGCGGAAAATTACCTTGATCCTGCAGAGTTTGGCAGCGGAGTGGTTCCAGTTTAAAAAATGGCGCCTCAGGGTCATTTTTGAAATTCAAGATGGCCGCCGCGAGCCAATCACGGCTCGCCGCGTCATCGCCCCGCCCCCCGGCTGACTTATATAAGTCAGCGCGAGGCGGAGGAGAGTCAGTCCGACGGCGGAGGAGGAGCAGTGTAGAGCTCCTGAAGAAAGAAGACGGCCGGAAGTCCTGGCTGGGCGGCGGCTATGCAAAAGAGCTTAGCAGCCGCCGCCCACCAGGTGAAGACGCTGGAAGCCCTGGGGGGGTGGTGCCCCCCAGGTGAAGACGCCGGAAGCCCTGGGATGGCGGCGGCCACGCAAAAGAGCTTAAAGGCCGCCGCCCCCAGGTGAAGACCCAGATTAATAAAGCTTCTTTTCAAGACGTGTGGAGTTTTATTTTAATATTTTCTTTACAGGTGGACTACAGGTGCCAGCGGGCCCTTTATGTCCGGGCATGCTGGCACTTGTGGTTCTCCAAGTGCCAGCATGCTGGGGCAGGCTTGCTGGGACCTGTAGGCTACCTGTAAAGAACAATATTACTATTCTTTGCAGGTGGACTACAGGTGCCAGCGGGCCCTTTATGTCCGGGCATGCTGGCACTTGTGGTTCTCCAAGTGCCAGCATGCTGGGGCAGGCTTGCTGGGACCTGTAGGCCACCTGTAAAGAACAATATTAACACACAATGAACCCCGCACCCACCGCCACCAGGGGTGCGGGGCATAGCACTGGGCTATCAGCCCAGTGCTGGTTATTGCTCGGGAGGGGGGACCCCATTTTTATTTTTTGGGGTTCCCACTTTCCGAGGAATTCCAACCCTGGGCTGACTGGCTAGGGGGCAGATTAATATTATGGCAGGGGGACCCCACACTGATACCCCTTTTCCACCTTCGTACCGTGTCCGATCCGGGATGTTTAACACGGCTACAACCCGTGTCGGCTCCCCCGTTTCCACTACACTTCGACACGGGTTATTCCCGTGTCTGATCTGTTTCCACCTAACCCGGGTAAGCTCTGTAAAAGCCTATTGCTGTCATTACAAATGGACTTTTTACTGTCTCATCAAGATGATGTCATCAAAAGGACCAAAACAGAGGGGTGGGGCCTGCTCACAGCATTGCAGCAATGGACGCCGGTGCAGTAGCTGTGTCTAGCATGGAGTCGCAGACTGTTTGCAGTTTACTGCTGCTTTCTGCTACAGACAGCTTGATGCAGCTTTTCACCTTGTGCTACCTACTGCAGAGCTGGAGAAGGAGAGCTCAATTCTTTGCAGAGAGGGCTACCTATCGACGCAAATATTTGAAAAGGAGGAGATCGCGTATATCATCCACTGTTGTTATTTCTCTCATAACAATGAACTGTACACCAAGCAGAAGAATGTGGATGAGAGATCGCAGACATGGGGAAGCATTCATGCAGACTATTCTAGCATATCAGGAGGAGCAGTGGATGGCAAACTTCAGGATGTCTCGCGCTACATTCGAGTATGTTTTGGAACTACTGTCCCCCGCAATAACCATGCAGACCACCAGGTTCCGTAAGCCCATTGAGCCAGCCAGGAGATTAGCGATTGCTCTCTGGTGGTATGCTACCCCTGGAGAGTATCGCACAGTTTCCAGTTTATTTGGAGTAGGGATTGGCATGGTCTGCAAGATTGTCTACCAGGTCACGCGGGCATTGCTGGATACCATGTACCATCGCTTTATTTCCTTGCCACAAGGACAGCGGCTAGATGAGACTATAAAAGGGTTTAAGAAGCGTGGCTACCCACAGTGTGCTGGTGCCATAGATGGGACCCACATCCCCATCATCGCCCCCCGTGACAACCCAGCAGACTATTACAATCGTAAGGGTTGGCATTCCATTGTTCTGCAAGCGGTAGTGGACCACAAATACTGGTAAGCACTGTTTCACTAATGTGTTTGAAATAGACTTGGCCTGTTTTATGATAATGCATAAACCTTTATTTTTAGTTTCACAGATGTCTTCATAGGGTGGCCCGGACGGTCACATGATGCAAGGGTTCTCGCCAACTCCGATCTTTACAGTATTGCTGAGGACAAGCTTGGTGGATGGCTTTTCCCTCGAGAGGTAAGATTATTTACTACTTAAACTGAAATGTTTGCCCATAAACCAATAGTCAAGTTTTACCCCTGTAATAATATTAATGTTTTATTAACAGAAATCGGTGATCGTACATGGTGTGGACATCCCGGTCCATCTCATTGGTGATGCAGCATACCCATTACAGCGCTGGCTAATGAAGGGCTACACCCAGCATGTTCACTTATCCCCCGAACAGACATCATATACCCATGCCCTAAGTTCGGCCCGTATGGCAGTGGAGAATGCGTTTGGGCGTTTAAAAGGACGCTGGCGCTGCCTCATGAAGAGGAATGATGTGGACTTGAAAATAATGCCAGATATAGTAGCGGCCTGCTGCATTCTCCATAACATATGTGAGATTCAAAAGGAAAACTTTCTCCCCGAGTGGAATATACATGATCATGGGGCGGGGGTCGCTGTACATGATGCACCAGGCTTGGTGGGGGGGCATGACGCTGCCAGCGAGTGCATAAGGGCCACCATTGCAGCTAATCTTCAAACAATGTTGCAGTAGAGAAGACAGACAAGTTTTTGTGTGCAAACAATTTTTGTTTATTTCGTTTTTCAGTTATAAAAATTTGGTTCAAAAGTTGTTATTATATTTTTTCTTTTAAACAGTTGGCACACATTTTCTGAGGTAACAATATAAAATATTTAAGTGCAAACATGTCACTGTAAAATTCCACATAACGCAAGGGGTCTTCAACATGTGTCCCTCCAGCTGTTGTGGAACAACATGTACCAGCATGTGTTGCTAATGCTATGTGTTTCCACAACAGCTAGAGGGCCACATGGTGAAGACACCTGCCCTGAGGTAAAAGAGTAAAGTGCAAACAGGGCACTCTGTAAAAAAAAAAACCTAATGTTTGGTTTGGCAGGTATCGGGTTACCCCCAATATTTGGATCACACTGCCGCACATTTCCTGAGGTAACAATATAAAAAGGTAGCCCCAATATCTGGATCCCACTGCCCATTTTCTGAGGTAACAATATAAAAGTTTAAAGTGCCAACAGGGCACTCTGTAAAATCAAAATAATGTTTGCATTTGTATGTATCAGGGTTGAGGATACAGTGCAAACAGAACCTTAAAACACAAACATTGGCCCTCATTCCGAGTTGATCGGTCGCAAGGCGAATTTAGCAGAGTTACACACGCTAAGCCGCCGCCTACTGGGAGTGAATCTTAGCTTCTTAAAATTGCGACCGATGTATTCGCAATATTGCGATTACTAACTACTTAGCAGTTTCAGAGTAGCTTCAGACTTACTCTGCCTGTGCGATCAGTTCAGTGCTTGTCGTTCCTGTTTGACGTCACAAACACACCCAGCGTTCGCCCAGGCACTCCCACCGTTTCTCCGGCCACTCCTGCGTTTTTTCCGGAAACGGTAGCGTTTTCAGCCACACGCCCCTGAAACGCCGTGTTTCACTTTCCGCCCAGTAACACCCATTTCCTGTCAATCACATTACGATCGCCGGAGCGATGAAAAAGCCGTGAGTAAAATTACTTTCTACATAGCAAAGTTACTTGGCGCAGTCGCAGTGCGAACATTGCGCATGCGTACTAAGCGGATTTTCATTGCGATGCGATGAAAAATACCGAGCGAACAACTCGGAATGAGGGCCATTGTTTTATAACCCGCTGCTCTAAGGCAGTTGTCTATATACCCGAAATTCTGAGGATTGCGGGATTTGTGTTGGGGGATTTGAGGGAGGCTCATAGTTGTATGGACCATATGGGTGCTGTGGGTAGGCTGTGTCTTGCTGTTGTGTTTGTGTGGTATTCCCTATGGTACGTGCAAACTAGAGATGAGCGGGTTCGGTTTCTCTGAATCCGAACCCGCCAGAACTTCATGTTTTTTTTCACGGGTCCGAGCGACTCGGATCTTCCCGCCTTGCTCGGTTAACCCGAGCGCGCCCGAACGTCATCATGACGCTGTCGGATTCTCGCGAGGCTCGGATTCTATCGCGAGACTCGGATTCTATATAAGGAGCCGCGCGTCGCCGCCATTTTCACACGTGCATTGAGATTGATAGGGAGAGGACGTGGCTGGCGTCCTCTCCGTTTAGAATAGATTAGAGAGACACTTGATTTACTAATTTTGGGGAGCATTAGGAGTACTCAGTACAGTGCAGAGTTTTGCTGATAGTGACCAGTGACCACCAGTTTTATTTATAATCCGTTCTCTGCCTGAAAAAAGCGATACACAGCACACAGTGACTCAGTCACATACCATATCTGTGTGCACTGCTCAGGCTCAGGCCAGTGTGCTGCATCATCTATTATCTATATATAATATTATATATATCTGTCTGACTGCTCAGCTCACACAGCTTATAATTGTGGGGGAGACTGGGGAGCACTACTGCAGTGCCAGTTATAGGTTATAGCAGGAGCCAGGAGTACATAATATATTATATAGTGAGTGACCACCAGACACACAGTGCAGTTTATTTAATATATCCGTTCTCTGCCTGAAAAAAGCGATACACAACAGTGACTCAGTCAGTCACATACCATATCTGTGTGCACTGCTCAGGCTCAGGCCAGTGTGCTGCATCATCTATATATATTATATATCTGTCTGACTGCTCAGCTCACACAGCTTATAATTGTGGGGGAGACTGGGGAGCACTACTGCAGTGCCAGTTATAGGTTATAGCAGGAGCCAGGAGTACATAATATTATATTAAAATTAAACAGTGCACACTTTTGCTGCAGGAGTGCCACTGCCAGTGTGACTAGTGACCAGTGACCTGACCACCAGTATATATAATATTAGTAGTATACTATCTCTTTATCAACCAGTCTATATTAGCAGCAGACACAGTACAGTGCGGTAGTTCACGGCTGTGGCTACCTCTGTGTCGGCACTCGGCAGCCCGTCCATAATTGTATATACCACCTAACCGTGGTTTTTTTTTCTTTCTTTATACATACATACTAGTTACGAGTATACTATCTCTTTATCAACCAGTCTATATATTAGCAGCAGACACAGTACAGTGCGGTAGTTCACGGCTGTGGCTACCTCTGTGTCGGCACTCGGCAGCCCGTCCATAATTGTATATACCACCTAACCGTGGTTTTTTTTTCTTTCTTTATACATACATACTAGTTACGAGTATACTATCTCTTTATCAACCAGTCTATATATTAGCAGCAGACACAGTACAGTGCGGTAGTTCACGGCTGTGGCTACCTCTGTGTCGGCACTCGGCAGCCCGTCCATAATTGTATATACCACCTAACCGTGGTTTTTTTTTCTTTCTTTATACATACATACTAGTTACGAGTATACTATCTCTTTATCAACCAGTCTATATATTAGCAGCAGACACAGTACAGTGCGGTAGTTCACGGCTGTGGCTACCTCTGTGTCGGCACTCGGCAGCCCGTCCATAATTGTATATACCACCTAACCGTGGTTTTTTTTTCTTTCTTTATACATACATACTAGTTACGAGTATACTATCTCTTTATCAACCAGTCTATATATTAGCAGCAGACACAGTACAGTGCGGTAGTTCACGGCTGTGGCTACCTCTGTGTCGGCACTCGGCAGCCCGTCCATAATTGTATATACCACCTAACCGTGGTTTTTTTTTCTTTCTTTATACATACATACTAGTTACGAGTATACTATCTCTTTATCAACCAGTCTATATTAGCAGCAGACACAGTACAGTGCGGTAGTTCACGGCTGTGGCTACCTCTGTGTCGGCACTCGGCAGCCCGTCCATAATTGTATATACCACCTAACCGTGGTTTTTTTTTCTTTCTTTATACATACATACTAGTTACGAGTATACTATCTCTTTATCAACCAGTCTATATATTAGCAGCAGACACAGTACAGTGCGGTAGTTCACGGCTGTGGCTACCTCTGTGTCGGCACTCGGCAGCCCGTCCATAATTGTATATACCACCTAACCGTGGTTTTTTTTTCTTTCTTTATACATACATACTAGTTACGAGTATACTATCTCTTTATCAACCAGTCTATATATTAGCAGCAGACACAGTACAGTGCGGTAGTTCACGGCTGTGGCTACCTCTGTGTCGGCACTCGGCAGCCCGTCCATAATTGTATACTAGTATCCAATCCATTCATCTCCATTGTTTACCTGAGGTGCCTTTTAGTTGTGCCTATTAAAATATGGAGAACAAAAATGTTGAGGTTCCAAAATTAGGGAAAGATCAAGATCCACTTCCACCTCGTGCTGAAGCTGCTGCCACTAGTCATGGCCGAGACGATGAAATGCCAGCAACGTCGTCTGCCAAGGCCGATGCCCAATGTCATAGTACAGAGCATGTCAAATCCAAAACACCAAATATCAGTAAAAAAAGGACTCCAAAACCTAAAATAAAATTGTCGGAGGAGAAGCGTAAACTTGCCAATATGCCATTTACCACACGGAGTGGCAAGGAACGGCTGAGGCCCTGGCCTATGTTCATGGCTAGTGGTTCAGCTTCACATGAGGATGGAAGCACTCAGCCTCTCGCTAGAAAAATGAAAAGACTCAAGCTGGCAAAAGCAGCACAGCAAAGAACTGTGCATTCTTCGAAATCCCAAATCCACAAGGAGAGTCCAATTGTGTCGGTTGCGATGCCTGACCTTCCCAACACTGGACGTGAAGAGCATGCGCCTTCCACCATTTGCACGCCCCCTGCAAGTGCTGGAAGGAGCACCCGCAGTCCAGTTCCTGGTAGTCAGATTGAAGATGTCAGTGTTGAAGTACACCAGGATGAGGAGGATATGGGTGTTGCTGGCGCTGGGGAGGAAATTGACCAGGAGGATTCTGATGGTGAGGTGGTTTGTTTAAGTCAGGCACCCGGGGAGACACCTGTTGTCCGTGGGAGGAATATGGCCGTTGACATGCCAGGTGAAAATACCAAAAAAATCAGCTCTTCGGTGTGGAGGTATTTCACCAGAAATGCGGACAACAGGTGTCAAGCCGTGTGTTCCCTTTGTCAAGCTGTAATAAGTAGGGGTAAGGACGTTAACCACCTCGGAACATCCTCCCTTATACGTCACCTGCAGCGCATTCATAATAAGTCAGTGACAAGTTCAAAAACTTTGGGTGACAGCGGAAGCAGTCCACTGACCAGTAAATCCCTTCCTCTTGTAACCAAGCTCACGCAAACCACCCCACCAACTCCCTCAGTGTCAATTTCCTCCTTCCCCAGGAATGCCAATAGTCCTGCAGGCCATGTCACTGGCAATTCTGACGAGTCCTCTCCTGCCTGGGATTCCTCCGATGCATCCTTGCGTGTAACGCCTACTGCTGCTGGCGCTGCTGTTGTTGCCGCTGGGAGTCGATGGTCATCCCAGAGGGGAAGTCGTAAGCCCACTTGTACTACTTCCAGTAAGCAATTGACTGTTCAACAGTCCTTTGCGAGGAAGATGAAATATCACAGCAGTCATCCTACTGCAAAGCGGATAACTGAGTCCTTGACAACTATGTTGGTGTTAGACGTGCGTCCGGTATCCGCCGTTAGTTCACAGGGAACTAGACAATTTATTGAGGCAGTGTGCCCCCGTTACCAAATACCATCTAGGTTCCACTTCTCTAGGCAGGCGATACCGAGAATGTACACGGACGTCAGAAAAAGACTCACCAGTGTCCTAAAAAATGCAGTTGTACCCAATGTCCACTTAACCACGGACATGTGGACAAGTGGAGCAGGGCAGGGTCAGGACTATATGACTGTGACAGCCCACTGGGTAGATGTATGGACTCCCGCCGCAAGAACAGCAGCGGCGGCACCAGTAGCAGCATCTCGCAAACGCCAACTCTTTCCTAGGCAGGCTACGCTTTGTATCACCGGTTTCCAGAATACGCACACAGCTGAAAACCTCTTACGGCAACTGAGGAAGATCATCGCGGAATGGCTTACCCCAATTGGACTCTCCTGTGGATTTGTGGCATCGGACAACGCCAGCAATATTGTGTGTGCATTAAATATGGGCAAATTCCAGCACGTCCCATGTTTTGCACATACCTTGAATTTGGTGGTGCAGAATTTTTAAAAAAACGACAGGGGCGTGCAAGAGATGCTGTCGGTGGCCAGAAAAATTGCGGGACACTTTCGGCGTACAGGCACCACGTACAGAAGACTGGAGCACCACCAAAAGCTACTGAACCTGCCCTGCCATCATCTGAAGCAAGAAGTGGTAACGAGGTGGAATTCAACCCTCTATATGCTTCAGAGGTTGGAGGAGCAGCAAAAGGCCATTCAAGCCTATACAATTGAGCACGATATAGTAGGTGGAATGCACCTGTCTCAAGTGCAGTGGAGAATGATTTCAACGTTGTGCAAGGTTCTGATGCCCTTTGAACTTGCCACACATGAAGTCAGTTCAGACACTGCCAGCCTGAGTCAGGTCATTCCCCTCATCAGGCTTTTGCAGAAGAAGCTGGAGGCATTGAAGAAGGAGCTAAAAGGGAGCGATTCCGCTAGGCATGTGGGACTTGTGGATGCAGCCCTTAATTCGCTTAACAAGGATTCACGGGTGGTCAATCTGTTGAAATCAGAGCACTACATTTTGGCCACCGTGCTCGATCCTAGATTTAAAGCCTACCTTGGATCTCTCTTTCCGGCAGACACAGGTCTGCTGGGGTTGAAAGACCTGCTGGTGACAAAATTGTCAAGTCAAGCGGAACGCGACCTGTCAACATCTCCTCCTTCACATTCTCCCGCAACTGGGGGTGCGAGGAAAAGGCTCAGAATTCCGAGCCCACCCGCTGGCGGTGATGCAGGGCAGTCTGGAGCGACTGCTGATGCTGACATCTGGTCCGGACTGAAGGACCTGACAACGATTACGGACATGTCGTCTACTGTCACTGCATATGATTCTCTCAACATTGATAGAATGGTGGAGGATTATATGAGTGACCGCATCCAAGTAGGCACGTCACACAGTCCGTACTTATACTGGCAGGAAAAAGAGGCAATTTGGAGGCCCTTGCACAAACTGGCTTTATTCTACCTAAGTTGCCCTCCCACAAGTGTGTACTCCGAAAGAGTGTTTAGTGCCGCCGCTCACCTTGTCAGCAATCGGCGTACGAGGTTACATCCAGAAAATGTGGAGAAGATGATGTTCATTAAAATGAATTATAATCAATTCCTCCGCGGAGACATTGACCAGCAGCAATTGCCTCCACAAAGTACACAGGGAGCTGAGATGGTGGATTCCAGTGGGGACGAATTGATAATCTGTGAGGAGGGGGATGTACACGGTGATATATCGGAGGGTGAAGATGAGGTGGACATCTTGCCTCTGTAGAGCCAGTTTGTGCAAGGAGAGATTAATTGCTTCTTTTTTGGGGGGGGTCCAAACCAACCCGTCATATCAGTCACAGTCGTGTGGCAGACCCTGTCACTGAAATGATGGGTTGGTTAAAGTGTGCATGTCCTGTTTTGTTTATACAACATAAGGGTGGGTGGGAGGGCCCAAGGACAATTCCATCTTGCACCTCTTTTTTCTTTTCTTTTTCTTTGCATCATGTGCTGATTGGGGAGGGTTTTTTGGAAGGGACATCCTGCGTGACACTGCAGTGCCACTCCTAGATGGGCCCGGTGTTTGTGTCGGCCACTAGGGTCGCTAATCTTACTCACACAGTCAGCTACCTCATTGCGCCTCTTTTTTTCTTTGCGTCATGTGCTGTTTGGGGAGGGTTTTTTGGAAGGGACATCCTGCGTGACACTGCAGTGCCACTCCTAGATGGGCCCGGTGTTTGTGTCGGCCACTAGGGTCGCTAATCTTACTCACACAGCTACCTCATTGCGCCTCTTTTTTTCTTTGCGTCATGTGCTGTTTGGGGAGGGTTTTTTGGAAGGGACATCCTGCGTGACACTGCAGTGCCACTCCTAGATGGGCCCGGTGTTTGTGTCGGCCACTAGGGTCGCTAATCTTACTCACACAGCTACCTCATTGCGCCTCTTTTTTTCTTTGCGTCATGTGCTGTTTGGGGAGGGTTTTTTGGAAGGGCCATCCTGCGTGACACTGCAGTGCCACTCCTAGATGGGCCCGGTGTTTGTGTCGGCCACTAGGGTCGCTAATCTTACTCACACAGCTACCTCATTGCGCCTCTTTTTTTCTTTGCGTCATGTGCTGTTTGGGGAGGGTTTTTTGGAAGGGACATCCTGCGTGACACTGCAGTGCCACTCCTAGATGGGCCCGGTGTTTGTGTCGGCCACTAGGGTCGCTTATCTTACTCACACAGCGACCTCGGTGCAAATTTTAGGACTAAAAATAATATTGTGAGGTGTGAGGTATTCAGAATAGACTGAAAATGAGTGTAAATTATGGTTTTTGAGGTTAATAATACTTTGGGATCAAAATGACCCCCAAATTCTATGATTTAAGCTGTTTTTTAGTGTTTTTTGAAAAAAACACCCGAATCCAAAACACACCCGAATCCGACAAAAAAAATTCGGTGAGGTTTTGCCAAAACGCGTTCGAACCCAAAACACGGCCGCGGAACCGAACCCAAAACCAAAACACAAAACCCGAAAAATTTCAGGCGCTCATCTCTAGTGCAAACGTGCGTTCAAAAAATGTCATCTGCCTATCATGCATGGTCATTAACTGACTCATAAAAGTTTGATGCATTTCTTTTTCTGACGCAAGAAATCTCTCAAGCCGTGCATCTTCCTGGGCATTGAGCTCACTATCTGCCTCACGCAGGTGATCCACGATAATGGACTTCATTGCTTTGACCGTTTGTTCTGTTTTGTTCAGTTTCTTTTTCCGCTGTGGAACGTTGTAGACTGTGAAGGAGATGAAACAGAATGTAAGCAACAATATAAAAATAGCAGTGGTAGCATATACGTGTTTGTGGCCTTCTCCCACCTGCACACTAGCTATACTCTGCAACATTACCATGATTCTATAAAAAAATAGCAGTGGTAGCATATACGTGTTTGTGGCCTTCTCCCACCTGCACACTAGCTATACTCTGCAACATTACCATGCCTTTACATATAGGGACTGCTACAACTGTATTTGTAATGGTAATACTTACTATTTGAGCGCAAAGTCGTGGTCTTGGGGGGTTGCGACGTCTCCGCCTGAGACTGTGGTACGTCCTCAATAGTGGCACTGATGGAATCATCATTGATGGTCGAGTCTTCGAAACTGCTGTCCGATATAAGCAGCGGGGATGATGGGCTGCATTGTGAGCTGGGAAGGCTGTGCTGTGTTTCGTCACAGTCCTCGTCGACTGACATCTGGCGACTGGCAGAGCTGGATGACGATAGTGCTATGGGATTTGTTATCGCAGTTTTGCCGAAGACACTATAGCATAGGTCATAATATGGCCATTCCATACGCCCAGCACCACTTTTCTTGCGGTTATGGTCGTGTACTTTGGTGAATTGTCTGCGTAGTGCCTTCAATTTGTTAACGACTGTTGCTGAGTTTTTTGGATGCCCCTTTCTGCCAGCATAAGGGATATGTTCTTGTAGACGATAGCATCCTTAACTGTTCCAGTCACCTGCCTTCTTATTTCTTCCTCTCCCCGAATATTAAGCAGCTCTTTGATCTCTGTGTCTGACCAGGTATGGCTAGCCATGTTGCTGTGCTGGAGCTTCTGCTGCTGTATATTGTCTGTTTGTTTGGAAGCTGCTGCAATAAAAATATCTGTATGTACCCAGCGCGACTTCAGAGTGTTTTGTTTGCAAGCTGCCTCAATGCCTGCATGTGCCCAGCGTAGTGTTGTTTGCTGCTGCGGTGCCTGCATGTGCCCAGCGTGTCTCCCAGGGATGACATCATCTTCCAGTGCCCCAGAAGCAGCCAATCAGCGTCTCAGAGCGTTACTCGGGTCTGAAAACACGTGTAATGACCGTTTCCACTGCACCGCTATCCGTGTCATTACCGTGTTCTACCCAGGTAAATAACCGGGTTGGATTCCCGGGTCACTCAACCCGTGTTGACCCGTTTCCAGCTACTAAAAATCTGTGTCGATGCGCGCCCCCGTGCAAAAACACGGGTAAAAACTAGAGATGAGCGCCTGAAATTTTTCGGGTTTTGTGTTTTGGTTTTGGGTTCGGTTCCGCGGCCGTGTTTTGGGTTCGAACGCGTTTTGGCAAAACCTCACCGAATTTTTTTTGTCGGATTCGGTTGTGTTTTGGATTCGGGTGTTTTTTTCAAAAAACACTAAAAAACAGCTTAAATCATAGAATTTGGGGGTCATTTTGATCCCAAAGTATTATTAACCTCAAAAACCATAATTTACACTCATTTTCAGTCTATTCTGAATACCTCACACCTCACAATATTATTTTTAGTCCTAAAATTTGCACCGAGGTCGCTGTGTGAGTAAGATAAGCGACCCTAGTGGCCGACACAAACACCGGGCCCATCTAGGAGTGGCACTGCAGTGTCACGCAGGATGTCCCTTCCAAAAAACCCTCCCCAAACAGCACATGACGCAAAGAAAAAAAGAGGCGCAATGAGGTAGCTGTGTGAGTAAGATTAGCGACCCTAGTGGCCGACACACACACCGGGCCCATCTAGGAGTGGCACTGCAGTGTCACGCAGGATGGCCCTTCCAAAAAAACCTCCCCAAACAGCACATGACGCAAAGAAAAAAAGAGGCGCAATGAGGTAGCTGTGTGAGTAAGATTAGCGACCCTAGTGGCCGACACAAACACCGGGCCCATCTAGGAGTGGCACTGCAGTGTCACGCAGGATGTCCCTTCCAAAAAACCCTCCCCAAACAGCACATGACGCAAAGAAAAAAAGAGGCGCAATGAGGTAGCTGTGTGAGTAAGATTAGCGACCCTAGTGGCCGACACAAACACCGGGCCCATCTAGGAGTGGCACTGCAGTGTCACGCAGGATGGCCCTTCCAAAAAACCCTCCCCAAACAGCACATGACGCAAAGAAAAAAAGAGGCGCAATGAGGTAGCTGTGTGAGTAAGATTAGCGACCCTAGTGGCCGACACAAACACCGGGCCCATCTAGGAGTGGCACTGCAGTGTCACGCAGGATGTCCCTTCCAAAAAACCCTCCCCAAACAGCACATGACGCAAAGAAAAAAAGAGGCGCAATGAGGTAGCTGACTGTGTGAGTAAGATTAGCGACCCTAGTGGCCGACACAAACACCGGGCCCATCTAGGAGTGGCACTGCAGTGTCACGCAGGATGTCCCTTCCAAAAAAACCTCCCCAAACAGCACATGACGCAAAGAAAAAAAGAGGCTTTTTACTGATATTTGGTGTTTTGGATTTGACATGCTCTGTACTATGACATTGGGCATCGGCCTTGGCAGACGACGTTGCTGGCATTTCATCGTCTCGGCCATGACTAGTGGCAGCAGCTTCAGCACGAGGTGGAAGTGGATCTTGATCTTTCCCTAATTTTGGAACCTCAACATTTTTGTTCTCCATATTTTAATAGGCACAACTAAAAGGCACCTCAGGTAAACAATGGAGATGGATGGATTGGATACTAGTATACAATTATGGACGGGCTGCCGAGTGCCGACACAGAGGTAGCCACAGCCGTGAACTACCGCACTGTACTGTGTCTGCTGCTAATATATAGACTGGTTGATAAAGAGATAGTATACTCGTAACTAGTATGTATGTATAAAGAAAGAAAAAAAAACCACGGTTAGGTGGTATATACAATTATGGACGGGCTGCCGAGTGCCGACACAGAGGTAGCCACAGCCGTGAACTACCGCACTGTACTGTGTCTGCTGCTAATATATAGACTGGTTGATAAAGAGATAGTATACTCGTAACTAGTATGTATGTATAAAGAAAGAAAAAAAAACCACGGTTAGGTGGTATATACAATTATGGACGGGCTGCCGAGTGCCGACACAGAGGTAGCCACAGCCGTGAACTACCGCACTGTACTGTGTCTGCTGCTAATATATAGACTGGTTGATAAAGAGATAGTATACTCGTAACTAGTATGTATGTATAAAGAAAGAAAAAAAAACCACGGTTAGGTGGTATATACAATTATGGACGGGCTGCCGAGTGCCGACACAGAGGTAGCCACAGCCGTGAACTACCGCACTGTACTGTGTCTGCTGCTAATATATAGACTGGTTGATAAAGAGATAGTATACTCGTAACTAGTATGTATGTATAAAGAAAGAAAAAAAAACCACGGTTAGGTGGTATATACAATTATGGACGGGCTGCCGAGTGCCGACACAGAGGTAGCCACAGCCGTGAACTACCGCACTGTACTGTGTCTGCTGCTAATATATAGACTGGTTGATAAAGAGATAGTATACTCGTAACTAGTATGTATGTATAAAGAAAGAAAAAAAAACCACGGTTAGGTGGTATATACAATTATGGACGGGCTGCCGAGTGCCGACACAGAGGTAGCCACAGCCGTGAACTACCGCACTGTACTGTGTCTGCTGCTAATATAGACTGGTTGATAAAGAGATAGTATACTACTAATATTATATACTGGTGGTCAGGTCACTGGTCACTAGTCACACTGGCAGTGGCACTCCTGCAGCAAAAGTGTGCACTGTTTAATTTTAATATAATATTATGTACTCCTGGCTCCTGCTATAACCTATAACTGGCACTGCAGTAGTGCTCCCCAGTCTCCCCCACAATTATAAGCTGTGTGAGCTGAGCAGTCAGACAGATATATAATATATATAGATGATGCAGCACACTGGCCTGAGCCTGAGCAGTGCACACAGATATGGTATGTGACTGACTGAGTCACTGTGTGTATCGCTTTTTTCAGGCAGAGAACGGATATATTAAATAAACTGCACTGTGTGTCTGGTGGTCACTCACTATATAATATATTATGTACTCCTGGCTCCTGCTATAACCTATAATTGGCACTGCAGTAGTGCTCCCCAGTCTCCCCCACAATTATAAGCTGTGTGAGCTGAGCAGTCAGACAGATATATATAATATTATATATAGATAATAGATGATGCAGCACACTGGCCTGAGCCTGAGCAGTGCACACAGATATGGTATGTGACTGAGTCACTGTGTGCTGTGTATCGCTTTTTTCAGGCAGAGAACGGATTATAAATAAAAGTGGTGGTCACTGGTCACTATCAGCAAAACTCTGCACTGTACACTACTGAGTACTCCTAATGCTCCCCAAAATTAGTAAATCAAGTGTCTCTCTAATCTATTCTAATTCTAAACGGAGAGGACGCCAGCCACGTCCTCTCCCTATCAATCTCAATGCACGTGTGAAAATGGCGGCGACGCGCGGCTCCTTATATAGAATCCGAGTCTCGCGATAGAATCCGAGCCTCGCGAGAATCCGACAGCGTCATGATGACGTTCGGGCGCGCTCGGGTTAACCGAGCAAGGCGGGAAGATCCGAGTCGCTCGGACCCGTGAAAAAAAACATGAAGTTCTGGCGGGTTCGGATTCAGAGAAACCGAACCCGCTCATCTCTAGTAAAAACAGCTAGTGGAAAAGGGGTATCGTGTCTCCCCTGCTATGGCATTACTCCCCCTGGCTGGTTCTGCCTAGTGCTGGTTTTCCTGATGTGTTGGGGGATCACACTTTTTTTTTTTGTTAGCTGTCAGTGCCTCCCCAACCAGTGACCTCACCGCACGTCACTGTAATCTATACTAGTTAAATAAACATGCAGACATTGATACAGGGTTGATTGATAGCAGCACCCACCCTCTGAAAACTCCACCCACAACAAAAGGTTGCCTCAAGGTATGAACAGACCACTATACCCCCACCAATACACAGTGAAAACCAACTATAGTCTGGCCTAGAAATCACTAATTAATGATAAAGTTCTCAATACCTAACATAATTCAAAAAGATCTCTCACTATGGGGGTCATTCCGAGTTAATCGCTAGATAAAAATGTTTGCTGAGCAGCGATTACATGAAAAAGTGGCACTTCTGCGCATGCGTATGTGGTGCAGTGCAGTGCGCACGCGTAACGAACTTTCACAACGGCCGAAATATTTTTTCACAAGGTCTAGCGAAGCTTTTCAGTCGCAATGGCAGCCGCAGATTGTTTGACAGGAAAGGGGCGTTTCTGGGTGTCAACTGACCGTTTTCATGGAGTGTTCGAAAAAACGCGGGTGTGCCAGGAAAAATGCCGGCGTGCCTGGGAGAACGCAGGCGTGGCTGGGCGAATGCAGGGCGGGTTTGTGATGTCAAATCCGGAACTAAACAGTCTGAAGTGATCGCAAGATAGGAGTAGGCCTGGAGCTGCTCAGAAACTGCACAATCTTTTTTGTAGCAACTCTGCGATCCTTTTGTTCGCACTTCTGCTAAGCTAAGATACACTCACAGTGGGTGGCGGCTTAGCGTTTGCACAACTGCTAAAAAATGCTAGCGAGCGATCAACTCGGAATGACCCCTTAAGGGCACTCTTAGAGTCTACCTCCAAGCTTGGAGAGAGTGGGAAGCTTTTTCCTATTGCCTCAGGTATGAGGTAAGAGCAGGCATCAATTGATACTTTCTTTTACAGATGTGTCATGGTAGCAAACACCACAAAGTACTTAGAGGACACATCTGTATTTGTCATCTCTATGTCTCTGCAGATCCAGAGCAGTGGTCTCTCATTACTTGGCTGGTACTTCCTGATGAGGATGTTTGTGTCATAGTAAGTCAGCCACCAGTGGCAGCAGTTCTTGCCCAATATAAAAAGAAGGCCTTTTTCATTCCTGAGTATAAGACTAAAAAAGCCACTTTTTTGTGTGGAATTATTTGTACCCAAGGGCATAGCTACCATAGGTGCAGACAGTGCAGCTGCTATGGGGCCCAGAGCTGAGAGGGGCCCATCTTCCCTGTGGCAGTTTCATGTGTTATATACATTTTTCATCATAGGTAAGTATTGTAAGTGGTCCTTACAAACTTTTGCCTTGGGTAATGCAATATAACTAGTTAAACACCTGGGGGTGTATTTACTAATATTCGTGTTATAGCCGTTTTTAAGGGTGTTTGATCTCGAATGGTATCGGGTGCATTTTACTGCAACTTTTTTAATCCTGATATGGTCATTTACTAAGCTGCCGAGGTTTCCTCATTCGTCTTTTCCGATGTCAATGTGATTCGTAATGTCAGGCAGTGTTTTACGGGAGTGATGAGTAAAACACTGCCTGACAAAACACAAGGAATCCCAGACAGATCTGTGAGATCCGTGCAGGGCTTCATTGTGTACCTTAAAAACAGTGTTTAAAGAGTTTAAAAAAACAGAAAAAAAATTGCGTGGGCCCCCCTCCTATGCATAACCAGCCTCGGGCTCTTTGAGACGGTCCTGGTTGTAAAAATACGGGGAAAAAATTGACAGGGGCTCCCCCATATTTAAACAACCAGCACCGGGCTCTGCGCCTGGTCCTGGT
The DNA here is from genome assembly GCF_028390025.1 of Pseudophryne corroboree. Taxonomy (NCBI): domain Eukaryota; kingdom Metazoa; phylum Chordata; class Amphibia; order Anura; family Myobatrachidae; genus Pseudophryne; species Pseudophryne corroboree. The sequence goes on along the minus strand of NC_086449.1, from coordinate 85,809,065 downwards.
GTAATAAATATGGAGGACAAAAGACGTAGGGGTCCCCCGTATTTTTCACACCATCACCAGGCTCCACTAGTCAGAGAGATAATGCCACAGCCGGGGGACACTTTTATATAGGTCCCTGTGTCCCTGGCATTAAAGCCCCAACTAGTCACCCCTGGCCGGGTACCCTGGAGGAGTGGGGACCCCTTAAATCAAGGGGTACCCCCCTCCAACCACCCAAGGGCCAGGGTTGAAGCCCGAGGCTGTCCCCCCCATCCAAGGGGTGCGGATGGGGGGCTGATAGCCATGTGTAAAAAAAAAGAATATTGTTTTTTGTAGCAGTACTACAAGTCCCAGCAAGCCTCCCCGCCAGCTGGTACTTGGAGAACCACAAGTACCAGCATGCGGGGAGGAAACGGGCTCGCTGGTACCTGTAGTTCTGCTACAAAAAAAAAACCCCAAGAAAACAGAACACACACACCGTGACAGTAAAACTTTATTACATACAATGTGGTAGAAAATAACTGGCGAGCATTATAATGTTGCATATTATGAACGAGGGCACCATAATGTGGCATATTATGAACGAGGGTACCACAATGTGGCATATTATGAAATGGTGGCATTGTAATGTTACAAAATAAGAACTAGGGCACTATGGCCCTCATTCCGAGTTGTTCGCTCGCTAGCCGCTTTTCGCAGCAGTGCACACGCTAAGCTGCCGCCCTCTGGGAGTGAATCTTAGCTTAGCTGAATTGCGAACGAAGTATTCGCAATATTGCGAAAAGATTTTTCTTTGCAGTTTCTGAGTAGCTCGAGACTTACTCTTCCAGTGTGATCAGTTCAGTGCTTGTCGTTCCTGGTTTGATGTCACAAACACACCCAGCGTTTGCCCAGACACTCCCCCGTTTCTCCAGCCACTCCCGCGTTTTTCCCAGAAACGGCAGCGTTTTTTCAAACACACCCATAAAACGGCCAGTTTCCGCCCAGAAACACCCACTTCCTGTCAATCACACTACGATCACCAGAACGATGAAAAAAACCTTGTAATGCCGTGAGTAAAATACCTAACTTCTTAGCAAATTTACTTTGCGCAGCCGCAGTGCGAACATTGCGCATGCGCAGTTAGCGGAAAATCGCACTGATGCGAACGAAAATAACGAGCGAACAACTCGGAATGAGGGCCTATAATGTGGCACAATATGAACTGGGGACGCTGTAGTGTGGCATAATATTAACTGGGGCACTCTATGTCATAATGTGAATTGGGGGTGCTGTCTGGCATAATGTAAACTGGCAGCTCTACAATGTGACATAACGTAAACTAGGGTACTACTATAGTTAATAAAAATAAACTAGGGCACTACTATGGGGCATAACATTAACAGCTGCTGTGGAGAGGTGTCTCTTTAGAAGCATTTGCACAGGGGCCCTTCAAAATGTTGCTATGGGGCCCAGAAAGTTCTGGCTACGCCCGTTTGTACCGAAATCCTGAAAACATTTATCAAACCATGTTTACCGTTTATGAAGCCAAGAGGTAGGGAAGTTAACCATCTACTGTAGGAACCTCCTTTCTGTTACGTTGTTAGATGAGTCATGTTATTTATCAAAATCAGAAAAAATCCTGTAAAATACAGGTTGAGTATCCCATATCCAAATATTCCGAAATATGTAATATTCCGAAATACAGACTTTTTTGAGTGAGAGTGAGATAGTGAAATCTTTGTTTTCTGATGGCTCAATGTACACAAACTTTGTTTAATACATAAAGTTATTAAAAATATTGTATTAAATGACCTTTAGGCTGTGAGTATAAGGTGTATATGAAACATAAATGAATTGTGTGAATGTAGACACACTTTGTTTAATGCACAAAGTTATAAAAAATATTGGCTAAAATTACCTTCAGGCTGTGTGTATAAGGTGTATATGAAACATAAATGCATTCTGTGCTTAGATTTAGGCCCCATTACCATGATATCTCATTATGGGATGCAATTATTCCAAAATACGGAAAAATCCGATATCCAAAATACCTCTGGTCCCAAGCATTTTGGATAAGGGATACTCAACCTGTAATAACAAGCAGCTCAGTATCAGCTACCAGCAGTTTGGACATGCAGCTCCATCACCATCATCAACCTCCTTTTTAATGATTGGAGGTAATACTTCCAAAAATATTTGTGTGTAGGGCAGGGGTGTTTCTAGGAGTCGGAGTGCCCCCCTCCCCCCCATACCCCCGGTAGTTGGGGAGATATACCATATGGTGAGCAGCACTGGCAGTGTCCTCTGGGACCATTGTTATAGCCATAATTGGGGCGAATATTGACTAGACGGTTTAGATTCAGGTAAAGACTACACAGAACCCAAGGAAATATACCGCCGCGGGGTCCCATATTAATGTATATATAAATACATATACATATATATCACCCCCCATACAGATACCCCCTACAATAATGCACTCTCCTCCTCACACACAGCTCTACCCCGCTCACTCAGATCCCCATAATATAGTTATCCCCCTTAAACACCTCCCCCCCATTTAAGCTCTCCCCACACGCTTAGATCTCCCACACCACCCCCCTTGCACAGCTCTCCTCCTCGCACTGCTCCTCCAATATAGCTCTCCCCACCCTTTCGTATCCCCCCACACAGCCCCCCCTTACACATCTGCCCCTTGCTCCCAGACTGCCCCACACACAGCTCCCCCCACTAACTCAGCTCCCCTCTTCTCACACGGGGGGTAATTCAGACCTGATCACTCGCTAGCATTTTTTTGCAGCACTGCGATCAGGTCAGAACTGCGCATGCGTATGCACTGCACTGCGCAGGCGCATCACACAAGTACAAAGCGGATCGCTGGTCAGCGATGGGTTAGTGCGAAGAATCCATTCACACAGCCGATCGCAAGGGGATTGACAGGAAGAAGGCGTTTGTGGGTGGCAACTGACCGGTTTCTGGGAGTGATTGGAAAAATGCAGGCGTGTCAAAGTGTTTTCAGGGAGGGTTCCTGACGTCAATTCTGGTCCCGTACTGGCTGATGTGATCGCAGCGGCTGAGTAAGTCCTGGGCTACTCAGAGACTACACATGCGTTCGCACCAGTGACGTAAGTTCGTCACAGTTGCCCGGAGGCAAGATAAATATTGGTGCCCCCCTATTTCCTATATTAAGATAAATATATGTATGTATGTGTGTGTATATATATATATATATATATATATATTAGTGATGAGCGGCTTCGGTTCCTCGGGTTCCGAACCCCCTGACCTTCACCCATTTTACACGGTTCCGAGGCAGCCTCGGATCTTCCCGCCTTGCTCGGTTAACCCGAGCGCGTCCGAACGTCATCATTCCGCTGTCGGATTCTCGCGAGATTCGTATTCTATATAAGGAGCCGCGCATCGCCGCAATTTTCACTCGTGCTTTGGAGATGATAGCGAGAGGACGTGGCTGCGTTCTCTCAGATTCTGTGTTCAGTGTGCTGCAAATATCTGTGCTCAGTGTGCTTCAAATATCTGTGCTCAGTGTGCTTGCAAATATCTGTGCTCAGTGTGCTGAAAATATCTACGTTCTCTGCCTGAAAAACGCTCCATATCTGTGCTGCATTGTAGTATATAGTAGGAGGACAGTGCAGAATTTTGCTGTGACAACCAGTATATATATAGCAGTACGGTACAGTAGTCCACTGCTCTACCTCTGTGTCGTCAAGTATACTATGCATCCATACCTGTGCTGCATTTTAGTTGTGCGCAGTATATAGTAGGAGGACAGTGCAGAATTTTGCTGACCACCAGTATATATATATAGCAGTACGGTACAGTAGTCCACTGCTCTACCTCTGTGTCATCAAGTATAATATGCATCCATACCTGTGCTGCATTTTAGTTGTGCGCAGTATATAGTAGGAGGACAGTGCAGAATTTTGCTGACCACCAGTATATATATAGCAGTACGGTACAGTAGTCCACTGCTCTACCTCTGTGTCGTCAAGTATACTATGCATCCATACCTGTGCTGCATTTTAGTTGTGCGCAGTATATAGTAGGAGGACAGTGCAGAATTTTGCTGACCACCAGTATAAATATAGCAGTACGGTATAGTAGTCCACTGCTCTACCTCTGTGTCGTCAAGTATACTATGCATCCATACCTGTGCTGCATTTTAGTTGTGCGCAGTATATAGTAGGAGGACAGTGCAGAATTTTGTTGACCACCAGTATATATATAGCAGTACGGTACAGTAGTCCACTGCTCTACCTCTGTGTCATCAAGTATACTATGTATCCATACCTGTGCTGCATTTTAGTTGTGCGCAGTATATAGTAGGAGGACAGTGCAGAATTTTGCTGACCACCAGTATATATATATTTAACAGTATGGTACAGTAGTCCACTGCTCTACCTCTGTGTCGTCAAGTATACTATGCATCCATACCTGTGCTGCATTTTAGTTGTGCGCAGTATATAGTAGGAGGACAGTGCAGAATTTTGCTGACCACCAGTATATATATATATAGCAGTACGGTACAGTAGTCCACTGCTCTACCTCTGTGTCGTCAAGTATACTATGCATCCATACCTGTGCTGCATTTTAGTTGTGCGCAGTACATAGTAGGAGGACAGTGCAGAATTTTGCTGACCACCAGTATATATATAGCAGTACGGTACAGTAGTCCACTGCTCTACCTCTGTGTCGTCAAGTATACTATGCATCCATACCTGTGCTGCATTTTAGTTGTGCGCAGTATATAGTAGGAGGACAGTGCAGAATCTTGCTGACCACCAGTATATATATATATATATATAGCAGTACGGTACAGTAGTCCACTGCTCTACCTCTGTGTCGTCAAGTATACTACAAAAGTTCAGTAAAATGACCCAAAAATCAAAATTAAAAGCATCTGATGAGAAGCGTAAACTTGCCAATATGCCATTTACGACACGGAGTGGCAAGGAACGGCTGAGGCCCTGGCCTATGTTCATGGCTAGTGGTTCAGATTCACATGAGGTTGGAAGCACTCATCCTCTCACTAGAAAACTGCAGTACCACTCCTAGATGGGCCAGGTGTTTGTGTCGGCCACTTGGGTCGCTTAGCTTAGCCATCCAGCGACCTTGGTGCACCTCTTTTTTTCTTTGCATCATGTGCTGTTTGGGGACTATTTTTTAAATCTGCCATCCTGTCTGACACTGCAGTGCCACTCCTAGATGGGCCAGGTGTTTGTGTCGGCCACTTGGGTCGCTTAGCTTAGTCATTCAGCGACCTCGGTGCAAATTTTAGGACTAAAAATAATATTGTGAGGTGTGAGGTGTTCAGAAAAGACTGGAAATGAGTGGAAATTATGGTTACTGAGGTTAATAATACTATGGGATAAAAATGACCCCCAAATTCTATGATTTAAGCTGTTTTTGAGGGGTTTTTGCAAAAAACACACCCGAATCCGACAAAAATTTTCAGGGAGGTTTTGCCAAAACGCGTCCGAATCCAAAACACGGCGGCGGAACCGAATTCAAAACCAAAACACAAAACCCGAAAAATTTCCGGTGCACATCACTAATATATATATATATATATATATATATATATATATACACTGCTCAAAAAAATAAAGGGAACACTAAAATCACACATCCTAGATCTGAATGAATGAAATATTCTTATTAAATACTTTGTTCTTTACCTAGTTGAATGTGCTGACAACAAAATCACACAAAAATTATCAATGGAAATCAAATTTATTAACCCATGGAGGTCTGGATTTGGAGTCACCCTCAAAATTAAAGTGGAAAAACACACTACAGGCTGATCCAACTTTGATGTAATGTCCTTAAAACAAGTCAAAATGAAGCTCAGTAGTGTGTGTGGCCTCCACGTGCCTGTATGACCTCCCTACAATGCCTGGGCATGCTCCTGATGAGGTGGCGGATGGTCTCCTGAGGGATCTCCTCCCAGACCTGGACTAAGGCATCCGCCAACTCCTGGACAGTCTGTGGTGCAACGTGACGTTGGTGGATGGAGCGAGACATGATGTCCCAGATGTGCTCATTTGGATTCTGGTCTGGGGAACGGGCGGGCCAGTCCATAGCATCAATGCCTTCGTCTTGCAGGAACTGCTGACACACTCCAGCCACATGAGGTCTAGCATTGTCTTGCATTAGGAGGAACCCAGGGCCAACCGCACCAGCATATGGTCTCACAAGGGGTCTGAGGATCTCATCTCGGTACCTAATGGCAGTCAGGCTACCTCTGGCGAGCACATGGAGGGCTGTGCGGCCCCCCAAAGAAATGCCACCCCACACCATTACTGACCCACTGCCAAACCGGTCCTGCTGGAGGATGTGGCAGGCAGCAGAACGTTCTCCTTGGCATCTCCAGACTCTGTCACATCTGTCACATGTGCTCAGTGAGAACCTGCTTTCATCTGTGAAGAGCACAGGGCGCCAGTGGCGAATTTGCCAATCTTGGTGTTCTCTGGCAAATGCCAAACGTACTGCACGGTGTTGGGCTGTAAGCACAACTCCCACCTGTGGATGTCGGGCCCTCATACCACCCTCATGGAGTCTGTTTCTGATCGTTTGAGTAGATACATGCACATTTGTGGCTTGCTGGAGGTCATTTTGCAGGGCTCTGGCAGTGCTCCTCCTGTTCCTCCTTGCACAAAGGTGGAGGTAGCGGTCCTGCTGCTGGGTTGTTGCCCTCCTACGGCCTCCTCCACATCTCCTGATGTACTGGCCTGTCTCCTGGTAGCACCTCTGTGACATACTGGAATGTTAACAGATATTGGAAAGTTCCAAAAGCCATTTAATTCTTATCAGTGAGTGGGGGAGTTTTATGGCCCCAAAACCAGTTCTAGCAGACCCTGCCACATCTAGGGGGTTAGGACAGGAAGTGCAGGGGGATTTTAGCAAAAGGAAAAAAGCACAGGACAGTGCAGTGTGAGCTGAGGACTGAGATGGAGGGCACAGGCTAGTGTCCAGGAGAAACGCAGTCTGGGGACTGTGGAACAAGCATGGTACTCCACAGTCCCTGGCATTATGGAACAGCATGTAGGTGCTGCTAGGAAGAGCAAGAGATATCCAGATTTGCAGTGTGAGAGAAGTTACAGCATGAGCAATCAGTGGAAGAAATAAAGGGGATCCTCACCTTCAGGGGTACCCCAGAAGCAGGACGGGAGGTGTGAGTCTGCGGGAGAGGACGAGCTGGGTGAGTGATAGGAAATCACGTTTGGCGGAAGGCCCCTAGTAACGTGTCCATGAGAGATCCCGTATAGATAGAGCCCCTAGAGAATGGGGGAGAGCACACTGAAATGAATCTCAGTTTGCGGAAGCCGCACCACTGATTCCAAGAGACTGCGCTGGTATGTACTGTACTCTAATGCTGCCACATCATTATTAATGCTGTTATTGCCAGTGAAGCAAATGAAAGGAGATGTAACTTGATGGAACCCATATGAATATTATGCTGGAGAGAAGAAAAAGAAGTTAAATGTTACTGTCGTGATAACCCTGTCTGAACTGTGAATAAACTGCTTGCTTATGTGATGAGAAGCCTTGGCGTGACAATGCTTTTAAAAATGACTGCTGGACCTGCCGCTGCCCGGCTATCACACCTCCATGCTCTGGACACTACGCTGACAGACACAGCAAACCTTCTTGCCACAGCTCGCATTGATGTGCCATCCTGGATGAGCTGCACAACGTGAGCCACTTTCAGTGCCGTTTCTAGCGGCGGGCGAGCCGTGCAACCGCACGGGGCGCCCGCAGCTGCACTTTGTGTGTCCGTAATCTCCTCTCCTCACTCTTCCCGAGCGCTCCTGCTCGAGGGGCGGAGTTTTGCAGAATGACGCGTTTGCGTCGTGACGTCACGACGCAAACGCGTCATTCCGCAAAGCCCCACCCCCCGAGCAGGAGCACTCGGGGAGAGGGAGGAGAGGAGATTAGCCTGGAAGGAGGAGGCGGCCGGCGCGAGGGACGTGAGGTGGCGGGACCCGAAGAGCGGGAAGATGTAAGTATTATCTCTATCTTTCTCTCTCTCCCCCTTCCTCCCCCCCCCCCCCACTTGACACCTGCCTGCCGCACTGTGTAAAATGGGGATACCTGCCTGCCGCACTGTGTAAAATGGGGATACCTGCCTGCCGCACTGTGTAAAATGGGGATACCTGCCTGCCGCGCTGTGTAAAATGGGGATACCTGCCGGCCGCGCTGTGTAAAATGGGGATACCTACCTGCCGCACTGTGTACAATGGGGATACCTGCCTGCCGCACTTTGTAAAATGGGGGCACCTGCCTGCGTACTGTGTAAAATGGGGATATCTGCCTGCCGTACTGTGTAAAATGGGGATACCTGCCTGCCGCACTGTGTAAAATGGGGGCACCTGCCTGCGTACTGTGTAAAATGGGGATATCTGCCTGCCGTACTGTGTAAAATGGGTATACCTGCCTGCCGCACTGTGTAAAATGGGGATACCTGCCTGCCGCGCTGTGTAAAATGGGGATACCTGCCGGCCGCGCTGTGTAAAATGGGGATACCTACCTGCCGCACTGTGTACAATGGGGATACCTGCCTGCCGCACTTTGTAAAATGGGGGCACCTGCCTGCGTACTGTGTAAAATGGGGATATCTGCCTGCCGTACTGTGTAAAATGGGGATACCTGCCTGCCGCACTGTGTAAAATGGGGGCACCTGCCTGCGTACTGTGTAAAATGGGGATATCTGCCTGCCGTACTGTGTAAAATGGGTATACCTGCCTGCCGCACTTTGTAAAATGGGGGCACCTGCCTGCCGCACTTTGTAAAATGGGGATATCTGCCTACCGTACTGTGTAAAATGGGGATACCTGCCTGCCGCACTGTGTAAAATCAAATGGGGATACCTGCCTGCCGCACTTTGTAAAATGGGGACACCTGCCTGCCGCGCTGTGTAAAATGGGGACCCCTGCCTGCCGCGCTTTGTAAAATGGGGACACTTGCCTGCTGCAATGTGTAAAATGGGGACTTTTTTTATTTTTATTTTTTTTCCCTGTGGTGGGCGTGATGATATCAGACGAGGCCACGCCCACTTTAATGAGACCACACCCATTTTAATCAGGCCACACACCCTTGTCGGGAGCGCGCGCACCTCTGGCGCGCGCATGCTTTTTCTTTTTATAGCTATATGGGGGGGGGGGGGCGCATTTTGAAATCTCGCACTGGGAGCCAAATTGTCTAGAAACGGCCCTGGCCACTTGTGTGGGTTGTAGGGAGGTCATACAGGCACTTGGAGGCCACACACATTACTGAGCCTCATTTTGACTTGTTTTAAGGACATTACATCAAAGTTGGATCAGCCTGTAGTGTATTTTTCCACTTTAATTTTGAGTGTGACTACAAAGCTCCATGGGTTAATAAATTTGATTTCCATTGATATTTTTTGTGTGATTTTGTTGTCAGCACATTCAACTATGTAAAGAACAAAGTATTTAATAAGAATATTTAATTCATTCAGATCCCTTTATTTTTTTGAGCAGTGTATATAATAAGATTTTAAACCTACCGGTAAATCTTTTTCTCCTAGTCCGTAGAGGATGCTGGGGATGCTGGGGACTCCGTAAGGACCATGGGGATAAACGGCTCCGCAGGAGACATGGGCACTGTAAAGCTTTAGAATGGGTGTGCACTGGCTCCTCCCTCTATGCCCCTCCTCCAGACCTCAGTTATGACTGTGCCCAGAGGAGACTGACAGTACGAGGAAAAGGATTTTGTTATCTAAGGGCGAGATACACACCAGCCCACACCATACACACCGTACAACATGGTATACAATAACCAGTTAACAGTATGAACAAAACAGCATCAGCCAGAGGCCAATCTCAACTGTAACTTAACCCTTAAGTATGCAATAACTATATACAAGTCTTGCAGAATGTTTCCGCACTGGGACGGGCGCCCAGCATCCTCTACGGACTAGGAGAAAAAGATTTACCTGTAGGTTTAAAATCTTATTTTCTCTTACGTCATAGAGGATGCTGGGGACTCCGTAAGGACCATGGGGATTATACCAAAGCTCCAAAACGGGCAGGAGAATGCGGATGACTCTGCAGCACCGATTGAGCAAACATGAGGTCCTCATCAGCCAGGGTATCAAACTTGTAGAATTTTGCAAAAGTGTTTGACCCCGACCAAGTAGCTGATTGGCAAAACTGTAATGCCGAGACGCCTCGGGCATCCGCCCAAGAAGAGCCCACCTTCCCAGTGGAATGGGCCTTTACCGAATTTGGTACCGGCAATCCAGCCGTAGAATGAGCCTGCTGAATCGTGTTACAGATCCAGCGAGCAATAGTCTGCTTAGAAGCAGGAGTGCCAAGCTTGTTGGCTGCATACAGGACAAACAGTGCCTCTGTTTTCTGGCTTAATAAATCTTTAAGGCCCTGACTACATCAAGGGACTTGGAATACTCCAAGGCCCCATAGCCACAGGCCCACAATAGGTTGGTTCATATGAAATGGTGAAACCACTTTTAGGCAGAAATTGGGGACGAGTTCTCAACTCTGCCTTATCCGCATGGAAAACCAGATAGGGGCTCTTGAAAGACAAGGGTGCCAATTCGGACACCCGCCTCGCAGATGCCAAGGCCAATAACATGACCACTTTCCAAGTGAGAAACTTCAATTCAACTGTTTGAAGCGGTTCAAACCAGTGTGACTCAAGGAAACTTAACATCACGTTAAGGTACCATGGTGCCACTGGGGGCACCAAAAGAGGTTAGATGTGCAACACTCCTTTTACAAAAAAACTGGACTTCTGTGAGAGAAGCCAATACCTTCTGAAAGAATATGGATAAGGCAGAAATCTGCACCTTAACAGAGCTTAACTTTAGGCCCATATCCACTCCTGTCTATAGAAAATGGATAAAATGTCCTAGTTGGACATCCTCAGTAGGAGCATTCTTGGCTTCACCCAAGACACGTATTTTCTCCAGAAATGGTGATAGTGTTTCGCCGTAACATCTTTTCTAGCTTTAGTAAGAGTAGGAATGACCTCCTCTGGAATACCCTTTTAGCTAGGATTTGGTGTTCAACCGCCATGCCGTCCAACGTAACCACGGTAAGTCTTGGAACACGCACGGCCCCTGTAGTAGCAGGTCCACCCTGAGAGGAAGGGGCCCCTGAAGAACTGCATACCAGGCCCTTCGAGGCCAATCTGGAACACTGAGTATCGTCTGCACTCTTGTTCGTCTTATAATTCTTAATATTTTTGAGATGAAATGAAGTGGAGGGAACACATAGACCGACTGAAAACACCCACGGTGTCACCAGGGCATCCACCGCCGCTGCCTGAGGGTCCCTCGACCTGGACAATACATCCGAATCTTCATGTTGAGGCGTGATGCCAACATGTCTATTTGAGGAAGTCCCCAACGACTTGTCACTTCTGTAAAGACTTCCTGATGAAGTTTCCACTCTCCTGGATGGAGATCGTGTCTGCTGAGGAAGTCTGCTTCCCAGTTATCTGGAATGAAGACCGCTGACAGTTTGCTTACATGATTTTCCGCCCAGCGAAGAATCCTGTTGACTTCTGCCATTACTGCTCTGCTTTTTGTCCCGCCGTGGCGGTTCACATGCGCCACTGCCGTGACGTTGTCTGATTGGATGAGAACAGGTAAGTTGCGAAGAAAATTCTCCGCTTGTTTGAGGCCGTTGTAAATGGCCCTTAATTCCAGCACATTGATGTGTAGGCAAGCCTCTTGGCTTGACCGTATTCCCTAAAAATTGTTTCCCTGTGTGACTGCTCCCCATCCTCGGAGGCTCGCGTCCATGGTCACAAGAACCCAATCCTAATGCCGTACCTGCGACCCTCTAGAAGGTGAGTACACTGGAGCCACCACAGGAGAGAGGGAGACCCTGGCCCAGGGGGACAGGGCAATCTTCCAATGCTTGTGCAGGTGGGACCCTGACCACTTGTCCAGAAGGTCCCACTGAAAGGTCCGTGTGGAATGGCCTCGTAGGCCACCACCATCTTTCCTAATACATGAGTGCATTGATGAACTGACACTCTTTTCGGCGTTAACAGGTCTTTGACCATGTTCTGGAGTACTTGGGCTTTTTTCTCTGGGAGAAAGACCTTTTGTTTTTCTGTGTCCAGAATCATGCCCAGAAACGACAGTCGAGTTGTTGGAACCAACTGCGACTTTGGTAGATTTAGGATCCAGCCGTGTTGTTGTAGTATTCTCAGGGAGAGAGATACGCTTTGTAACAATTTTTTCCCTTGAACTCGCCTTTATTAGGAGATCGTCCAAGTACGGGATAATTGTGATGCCTTGCTTGCGCAGGAGCACCATCATTTTCGCCATTACCTCGTCGGGGCCGTGGAACACCCAAACGGCAACGCCTGAAATTGGTAAGAACAATCCTGTACAGCGAATCTCAGGTACGCCTGATGAGGAGGATATATGGGGACATGAAGGTATGCATCCTTTATGTCTAGTGACACCATAAAAACTCCCCCTTCCAGGCTGGAGACCACTGCCCGGAGAGATTCCATCTTGAATTTGAACCTTTTCAGATATAGGTTCAGGGATTTTTAGATTCAGAATGGGCCTGACCGAGCCATCCGGATTCGGGACCACAAAAAAGCTTGAATAAAACCCCTTCCCCTGTTGTAGCAGGGGAACCTTGATAATCACTTACTGATTATACAGTTTCTGTATGGCAGCTGCCACTGTTTTCCTCTCTGGGAAGGAAATTGGCAAGACCGATTTGAAAAATCGGTGAGGAGGCACATCTTCGAATTCTAGTTTGCATCCCTGGGATACAATTTCTACCACCCAAGGATCCAAGTCCGACTGAACCCAGACTCGGCTGAAGAGTCAAAGACGTGCCCCCACCGGCGCGGACTCCCTCAGCGGAGCCCCAGCGTCATGCAGTGTATTTTCCAGAGGACGGGGAGGCTTTTTGTCCCTGGGAACTAGCCGTAGGAGGCGCTGTTTTCCCTCTACCTCCACCTCTGGCGGGGAAGGAAGAGCCCCGACCCTTTCTGGACTTATGCAACCTAAAGGACTGCCTCTGATATTGAGGTGTTTTCCTTTGCTGTGGGGAAACCTAAGGCAAAAAAGAAGATTTACCCGCGGTAGCTGTGGTAACCAGATCCGCGAGGCCTTCCCCAAATAAAACTTCACCTTTGTAAGGCAAAGCCTCTTTTTGAATCAGCATCACCTGACTATTGGCGGGTCCACAGGGACCGTCCAGCAGAAATTGTGGCATTGGCTCTTGCACCCAACAGCCCAATATCTCTCGCAGCATCTCTCATATATAATGCTGCGTCTTTAATGTGACCCAAGGTAAACAAAAGGGTATCTTTATCTAGGGTGTCAATGTCAGATGACAAGGTATCTGCCACGCTGCAGCTGCGCTACCCACTCATGCCGACGCTACTGCCGGCCTTAGTAGGGCACCCGTATGTGTATAGATCGATTTTAAGGTAGTTTCCTGTCTACTATCAGCAGGATCCTTGAGGGTTGCCGTATCTTTTGACAAGCGCGTTAAAGCCTTGTTCACCATGGGTGGGGAATCCCACCGTAACCTGTCCTGGGAGTGGAAAGGTTACGCCATAAGAATTCTCTTGGGAATCTGCAGTTTCTTATCTGGAGTTTCCCAAGCTTTTCAAACTGGGCGTTCAGCTCGTAAGATGGGGGAAAATTTACCTCAGGTTTCATTTCCTTAAACATGCAGACCCGTATGTCAGGGACAGAGGGGTCCTTAGTGACATGCCAAACATCTTTTATTGCAACAGACATATATTGAATACTCTTGGCCACCCTTGGGTGCAACTTAGCATCATCATCGTCGACACTGGAGTCGGAATCCGTGTCAGTATCAGTGTCTACTACCTGTGAAAGGGGACATTTCTGAGACCCCTGTGACACAGTCAAAGCTATGGATTGACTCCCTGCTTTTTCCTTGGACTCAGCTTTGTCCAATCTTTTGTGTTTAAAACATTCCACATATCCATCCAATCCGGTGTCGGTGGCGCAGACATAGACACGACAATCATCTGCTCTGCCTCCTCCCTAGATGAGTTTTCCACCTCAGACATGTCGACACACACGTACTGACACTCCCACACACACTGGGATACCTAATATTATGGGGACTGACCCACAATAAAGCCCTTAGGAGAGACAGAGAGAGAGTATGCCAGCACACACCCAGCGCCGCTGTACACTGAGACAAAAATCCCAGTCTGTCAGCGCTTTTTATATATATGTGTAAAACACTCTTTTTCACAAATTTTTGCGCCAAATAACGTGCCCCCCCCCCCCCTCATTTTGACCGTCTGTACTAGGTAACAGCAGGGGAGAGTCCGGGGCCACTTCTCTGCAGCATGCTGAGGAGAAAATGGCACTGGTTAGTGCTGGAGGATCAAGCTTTGCCCCCCGACGGCGGGCTTCGGTCCCGCTTTAAATCTTTATACTGGTGGGGGATTTGGATTTATATAGCCTCTACAGTATATATAAGTACTTTGCCAGTGTTATCTGAGGTATTTATGCTGCCCAGGGCGCCCCCCTGCGCCCTGCACCCTTACTGTGGTGCCTGTGTGTGTGAGCTGGGAGCAATGGCGTTACGTCATGAAGATCTGAAGTCTTCTGCCGCCTTTAAAATCTTCTTTCTTCTTATACTCACCTGGCTTCTATCTTCCGGCTCTGTGAGGGGGGCGGCGGCGCGGCTTCGGGACGAACGGCGAGGGTGAGACCTGCGTTCCAACTCCCTCTGGAGCTAATGGTGTCCGGTAGCCTAAGAAGCAGAGCCTATCATTTAAGTAGGTCTGCTTCTCTCTCCTCAGTCCCACAAAGCAGGGAGCCTGTTGCCAGCAGTGCTCCCTGAAAATAATAAACCTAACAAAAGCTTTTTCAGAGAAACTCAGGAGAGCTCCCCTGCAGTGCATCCAGTCTCCACTGGGCACAGGAATCAACTGAGGTCTGGAGGAGGGGCATAGAGGGAGGAGCCAGTGCACACCCATTCTAAAGCTTTACAGTGCCCATGTCTCCTGCGGAGCCGTCTATCCCCATGGTCCCCCAAGATGATTAATGAAAAGAATTCCCGGTGATAATGCGGTGACAAAAATGGCAACAACTATAGTGGTGGTAATTAAACAGAGCTCCGAGTGTTTAAATGGAGTGAAGTCTGTGAGTGGTGGAGTCCCGCTCACTCACTATGGTAATGGAATATGCTTCAGTACTTTGTAGTGCAGCGGTATGTGCCGAGTAGATTCTCTCCGTCCCTGGGTGCTTCAGTGCTCTGGACTTGCTTTCCTTCTGACCGGGACCGCCGTCCATGGGATTACTCACAGCGTGAGCATCCACTAGGACACGGAGCCTGGGTGGAAGTCAGCCTGGGGAGGTGATGTGGTCTGATCCATCTTGGACAGCCTTCCCTTGCCGCACACCCTCCACTACGGAGACTTACCTTCCAGTGTCCTGCGGGGAGTCAGTGTTCTCTCCTCGGGTAGCAGTGCCGCTTTTTCACTTTAGTGGGTCTGTGCACAGATCTTGAAGTTCTCTGGGTTGCTCTCTGCGTGTTGTTGTTCCTTTCTCAACGCGTTTCAGCCAATTACTGGTCTTCGTCTAGGAATTGTGGGTCTGTATTCTGACTGCCGGCATCCCAACTGCCTGCAAATTAAACCCAACCCAGATAAACCATCTGTTGTGCAGAGTTTCAGGGGACTTGTAGCTAGTGATCACCATTAAAGGGGTACAGCCAGTATTAATGAACCAGGCCTGCGCTTAGAGGTCCCTGTCTGTGTCATCTGTACTGGGCCTCATGATTTCTGACAGCAGCCCTAATTTTATTTGCGTAAATGTATTGCTGATGAGTTGCCGGCTATCACTGAGAAGTAATGTGATCACATTCCTCAACCGGAAAGAGAGCGTTGCCTATGGAAAAGGTGGCGTTTATATCTTAAAATAAAATACTTTTGTCTTGGTTGTAATCATTTTTAAAAACAAACTGATGTCATAATAACATTGGTAAACTCCCACAATTAAAAGCCTAAACTATAAACACCATTTCCAACAACTGTTGTTGGCCTATATTGCTATAGTAAAGTTACCAACTGGCATGATACAATACTTATTATAAACAGACCCAAAAAAATGGTATTGTCTTGAAGTTTAAAAATAAACAGGATTCGTTCAGTATGGACAGGATGCCGGCGGTCATGTGACCACCGGCATCCTGAACACCGGGGTAGCATACAGTACCCAAATAAACAACTATGTATACTTTTAAAAAGCCAATACAGGTTGAGTATCCCTTATCCAAAATTCAAAATCCCACACTTTTGGATCCCCTACTGAGATAATGACACATATATTATATATTTTGTGTATATATACATGTATTATATAGATATATAATATAATATATATGTATATGTATCACTATCTCAGTAGGGTAACCAACAATGTGTGATTTAGAATTTTGGATAAGGGATACCCAACCTGTACTTACCAAATACATATTAAAAAGAAAAAACCTTTACAAAACCTACAAAAAGATGTTAAAAGGTGACATTGGACATAGTAAATAATCACATTCTGTGTAACATTTCTCTATAACATCCTAGAAAATGTTTCACAATATGTGAATGGTTGCTGGGGGCAACAACACCTATGTAATTTGTTAAACGGAATATTCAATGTAACACAATCTGTTAAACTTGAAAACGGTGCATGTTTGGAATAAGTTAGCCAGCCAAAGATTGATTGATTGATTGATTGATTGATTTATTAACAGTTTCTTATATAACGCAGCATATTCCGTTGCGCTTTACAATAACATCCTGAACACTGAATAATGATGTGAAACTACAAGTCCCAGCATGACCAACAATAACATGAATACAAAACAATAATAGGCATTGATTTGGCTTGGTCAGACATGTACTGTCATTACACTTAAAATGCCACACTTGTTAAAGGCCTTTACTATCCAATATATGTTAACCACTTAACTGATGATTTTTTCCCCCACAAAAAAATAGTTGGGGGGGGGGGGGGGGGGGTTTGGGGGGTTGAGTGAATTAAGTGAAGGACATGAATTTTTTACCCTATACAAAATGATTTTAGTTATAAAAAAGAAAAAAAAAGATTTTTAAAAAAAGATTTTCGAAAACAATGAAATATCGACGAGAAACATCAGAAACATTGCGACCATTGCAGCTTTCATTTTGAAAGCCGGGACAGCCTCCATGTACACAGGGTGGGCTTGGGGGGGGGGGGGTTAAATTTACACTCCCCCGCGGGTGCTATGGTCTGCAGCCGCTGGAGGGGAGGGTCCTGCTGTGCTGACTGATCAGCAGTGATTGGCAGCACGGCAATCAGTAGGGGAGGGGGCAGAGGGACCCCCCTTCCCTGCCGCTGCTAACGCTGTTTATCTGACTGGTCGCATTCTGTGCGACCAGGTCCGATAAAGAACTTGCAGGCAAGTATTTAAAGGAGTACCAAAAAAAAATGCAGCTGCATCCAGGTCTGAATAGACCCCATAAAACGCACTCAACACAACACTAACAACACATGAACATTAGCAAAACTAAAAGCTGTGAGCCATATAAAAAATAATTATTCCTAATAAAAACCCAAACAAATACATTTCATAATAACAACTCAAAATGTTAAAATAAAATGATGCCACAAAAAACATATTTTGAATATAGGGGGAAAAAACATTACCACAAAACCAATTCTAAAAAAAAAACAACAACATCATAAGCATGCTATAAATGTAATATACACCAACTTTGCATCACATTACTAACTATTACACACTATATTTATATATGTTGCAAAAATACAGTTTAAAAACATAAAAAGTTAAATTAAAACCCATACTTACCACCCGGCCTTGGTGCATCAGAGTCCCTCACATAAGTCATATGGACCACCTCAGGGGGAATCAGGACCTGAAGTGGCTCCTCATACTCTAGGTAGGTAGCGATGTAAGGAGGGCCACCTCCTCCTGCCTGCCGCACCGACTTTGCCTCCATGGCCATCTTTGCCTTTACGCAATGCTTAATATCAAAGAATCGCTTGCGGTATGTCTCATCCGTTCTGAGCAAGGGACCTTCTATATTCACCGCATTGAACACCTTTGCCCAAATCAAATTCTTCTTGCAAGAAGAAACTTTAGCAGCCTCATGACCAAACAGCTGCCAGTGATGCTTCATCACCTCACGCACCAGAGCCATATTCTCCCCAAACATACACTTGGCGTTACACCCGGCCTTGGTCCTGGTGCTCTGCAGAGGTGCATCATCACTCTCCTCATCAGAAAAAATCACAAGCATAGAAAAATCAAACTACTAATAAACAAGACAATATTTAGGACAAGACAACTAGCAACCACAATACAGCACTCAGTAATTACAAAATAACTTTCCAACAACTCATAAACTATACAAACCACAACCTCTCATCACTCCTCTAAGGCTGGGGCCACACATAGCGGAACAGCAGGTCCCGTTCACCAGGACCCGCTTGGCCGGATGGAGGGTTTTGTATTCACATGGATCCTGTTCCGCGAGATGCCACAGAACAGAATCCGGCCATTGCCACAACGGGATTTCAAATACAACAACACATACATTCAAATGTATTTGTTCAACTTGAAATCCCGTCGTCCTGTCATCTGGCTCAACTACAGCATGCTGCGGTTGGATCCGCCAGCTGTGGCACTGCCACATATGTGTAGACGGCTGCATAGGAGTCCTTGTGGAGACTTCTTCCGGCCAAGTGGGTCCCACTGAAAGGGACCCGCTGTACATGATATGTTTGGCCCCAGCCTTACTAAACCCACAAGGAACAGATGGTTTGAAGCGTATTTATATGCCCATGACATCTCAATCTTTCAATCAATCACTTTCAATCAATCACAAATGGTTTTTAAGTAGATACGTGACCGGCCATATTGTACTGGATGCATATACAAAATACGAATCGGAGTAAAATCTAGTGTTTAACAAGTGAGGGCGGAAAACACAGTTCTGGATTACAAATGGCTTCGACATCAGAAAACATGAATTTGAAAAACTCGGTAGCTTAGTAAATTCTGAATGTGACCATCAAAAGATAGGGCCTTATTCAGTTTCAGTTGCAAAATTGCAAAATTACGAGTGCGGCAGACTGTGCATGAAGGCTAAATTGTGATCGCAATTTAGTGAAATGTGATTGCAATTTGGCAGTTAGTGACCGCTTTTGGGTGTTAAGCTGGCGTTTGTGGGTAGTGGTTAGAAAAATGCAGACAGATCATGGACATTTTCAGGGTGTGTATGTCAGTTGGAATGGATTGTGACTAAAAACACCGGTACGAATGCATTCTCACTATTCTGAGTAGCCCTGCGTCAACCACAATTGTTGATGGTACTCAATTTCTTCTTATGCTTCACAATTTTACGATTGCATATGCAATTTTGGGATTGTATCAGTGGGCGTCTGTTACCTTTCTGGGTGGCTCTTCACATGCGCTTTTAAGCAGAAGTAGTATTTAGAAAATCCCAATTTCTGTCTCAATAGCGATCCGAGCTGAATGAGGTCCATAGACATGAAAATGGCCGATGCCAACCGAGACTGATCGGTTCGAAACGGCAGAAACTCGGGAGCTTAGTAAATTTTCCCCTTAGACTATTTTGTATTCTATACTTTCTAGAATGGCACCTAACCCTCGGTTTCTGCCACCATGAGGATTATTTCAGTGTCCTGTCACCTGATGCAGCAATGTCTATATACCATATACTTGTCCTACATTGTCTTGTACTGAAAGTTGTTGCTTTCCTGTTTGGCTCATTTGTTTTTGTACTTTGGGCCTAATTCAGACCTGATGGCACCTCTGTGAAATTGCAGAGGTTTGCGATCGGATAGTCGCCGCCCAGCCACAGTGAAAATCCGCCCTGTGCAAGTCTGCTTGCAAACGCCAGTCAGCTGCAAATTCGTTCGCAACTTACTCACCATCAAATTATTTTTCCAGTCTGTGCGTAGCCCAGGACTTACTTCTACAGTGCGGAAAAATCAGGCTGATCGGGCTGGAAATGACGTCACACACCCTCCCTGGAAATGCTTGCGTTTTTCCTGACACTCCCAGAAACCGGCCAGTTACCACCCTCATGTTCATTTCCTGTCACTCAATCTGCATATGCCAAGGGATCAGAAAGACCCAGGATTTGTTCGCAGTTTGGCCTTGTGCCTGCGCATGACGATCTGTACGCATGCGCAGTTGTTCGATAATCAGCTGCTTTGCAATTTCACACAACAGCGATCAGATCTGAATTAGGCCCTTTGTTAGGCACTAAGGAACCCTTGTGGTGCCATATATATCTAAACGATTCTAATAATAATAATGATTTTAAAAAATCAAGATCCAGAACCAAAAACACGTGAGGATGGTTTGGGCAAAACTGGAAAACAAAAACAAAACACAAAGGGTGGTTTTGACAAAGCCTAAACATGGAAGTCCGCACACATCTCTGATAGATAGATAGATAGATAGATAGATAGATAGATAGATAGATAGATAGATAGATAGATAGATAGATAGATAGATAGATAGATAGATTTTGATAGAATAATGGTTTAATAGAAATCTGATCTTCTGATGTTTGTGTTCCCATCATTCACTGATTTTACTGGAACATTGCAGGTTGGATTACAGTAGAAGCCGGGTATTGTGCTATCTCGGCTAATTTTATGAGCAATGTGAATGGAAACCGCAACATAATGCTTTCTTCATAATCCCACTAAAGGCAAAGACAGAGCAAAATGCACAAAACACAATGTTCACTCAAAGCTATTTCCAGCATCCTGTCATCCTCATCATAGACAGAGCTGCAATTAGCATTACTGATGAAACACTTGTATAGCATAATGGGGGTCATTCCGAGTTGTTCGCTCGCTAGCTGATTTTAGCAGCATTGCACACGCTAGGCCGCCGCCCTCTGGGAGTGTATCTTAGCTTAGCAGAATTGCGAATAGAAATTTCTTAGCAGTTTCTGAGTAGCTCCAGACCTACTCACAGATTGCGATCAGCTCAGGCCGTTTAGTTCCTGGTTTGACATCACACACACGCCCAGTGTTCGGCCAGCCACTCCCACGTTTCTCCAGACACTCCCGCGTTTTTGCCTGACACGCCTGCGTTTTTCCGCACACTCCCTGAAAACGGCCAGTTTCCGCCCAGAAACACCCACTTCCTGTCAATCACTTCAACGATGAAAAGTCTTCGTTCGGACGTGAGTAAATCTACTAAGTTTTGTGCTAAAATACTTAACGCATGCGCACTGCGCATCATGCGCATGCGCATTTTTGCCTTAATCGCTCTGTTGTGAAAATCGGCAACGAGCGATCCACTCGGAATGACCCCCAATGTATGAACTGAGCGCTACAATACATAATACACATAATAACTGGAAAGCTGAATGCTCTCTCCTCTGATAGTTACATTTTTGATAGTGCAGTTGCAAGTTAATTGTGACCCTGAGCTCCACTTGGTTTAGAATTGTCCCTGACCTTAACTAACAGTTACAATTGCTATTCTGCGGGCCGGAGAATGGCTCTGCGGGCACCTTAGAATAATCTAGGGGATTGCCCTTCCATGACTGTAAATGCCACCTCATGGTCCCCCATGTCAACAGGGTCTGTACATGAAGGGTGAACCCAGATTTGAAGATTCTCTGCATGAGATGCCAGGCTCCTGTTCTGTCACTGTAAGGTCTCCCCCCTGTCAGGGAATCTGGCAGCCATTACGGGTCACTGGTGCCCATTTGGGGCTCCAGGCATAGCAGTCATTTTAATGAGGCACTACAGGGCTTGCTCCAGGTAGAGCCAGCCCTGCTTTAGATACTGCCCCAGATCTGCCACTACTGTTGATCCTAACCTGTGGGCCTTCAGTACCCCCATGGCATGGGTTTAAATTATTGGCTATAGTGTTATGATCCTGTCTGCAACAATCAAGTTCTTGTATTTGTTATCATATTTAATTTGTTACCTGGCCTGCAGTCAGGTTTCATGTTTGTCTTGTGAACTGTTGGAGTATGTCAGCTGATTGTATTCCCTCCAGTCAGAATGCTTCTTGTCTCAGCTGACATTAGCAACCAATCAGAGACTTACAATCCTTATGTTTATCTTGTCTGCCTTTAATTCTGGGCCAGTGTATAGTCATTCTTACTCCTAAAAAGTTACAGCCCGACTCCCTGGCTCCTGAGTGTGTTCCACAGTTCCTGGTGACTGAATCCTACCTTGCTGTAGTCCTTGTCTGGATTGCTGGCTGTCAACAGTGCTTCATTCGGCTTTCACAACCATAAGATTACAGAGACTTCAGCCATTAATCTCTACTTTCAGTAAACCTGTAAGCTTTGTGGTTATCAGTCTACAACAACTACAACTTGGTCAAGTGCCTGTGTTTCCTCTGCGGCTTCACTACAGGCTAAAGTTTTGTATGAGACTCCATTTGTGTTTGCCGCCTGCTCCTGATTACTGTTATTACCATGGCTCTCCAACAAGGCTGTTGTAGTGATCCTGACATTTATCATGTGATTAACCTCTGTTTGCCAGTGAGCTATCTTGGTTCAGTGAGTACATTACCTCCACTTCCAGCCATTGCACCAGCACCCAGCAACTCAGTCTCTCTCCACCAAAATCCAGTGACAGTTTGCTCCTGTTCAAGCACAGCCATTTCTAGCCAGTACAGTATCCTGTTTGATCTAGCACTCCTGAACTCCTCAGTGCTATACTCAGTAACAAGTTTAACACCAGTGCAGTATCATCCAAGTCTGCCTCCATTCCAGTTCAAGTTTCCTACTGAAGTCCAGTCCAAGTCTTGTCCAGTTCAAATATCTATCTTCAGTCCAGTCCAAGTCCACTTCCAGTCTGATCCAGCACCTGCAGTTCAGTTCTAGTCTGTTCCACATCCAGTTCCAGTTCCCTCCAGCATTCAGTTGATTGCAGTCCAGTTCTCTATCCAAGTCTGGTTCCAGTCAGACACTAGAAGCAACCCAGTGTCCAGTCTATTCCAAGTTACTGCAGCAATTGGCCAGGGCTGCCTGATTCTGTATCCGCTGACTACCCTGATGGATCCAGACAGGGTAGATCCTGACAGTCAGGAGGTGCCTGAGCACCCAGATCCTGGGATGTTCACAGGGGTACTGTGATCATAGTGTGGAGCACAGAGTTGGTTTGAGAACTGAGCATTCTACAGCTCAACACTACTGCTCTAGTGGTCATGATGTCATCATTTGCCACAATTTGTATTTCAGTCATTGCAGCATGGTCACAAAGTGAGGCGGAAGGACATTCTGCTCATTCATCAGTGCAGGCGTCTTAATGTTGAGTCAGCTTTTCATTTTGCTTCAGGTTCATTGGTTTTTGCATTGAGGAAGAATAGTCCATAGACAAGTGCTGTCCTATGGGATGTTCTGTTTTCTATTCCTTTTTTGAAAAGTTTAGCATCCTTCAGTGGTGTGTGGAGATTTATTGGGTGATCACAGGTGATTTTCTTTGTGTGGGTCCCCCTGTCTCAGATCATTGCCTTTTTTTCTTCTTTTTTTCCATGTAGGCTTTGTTTTTCAATTTAGGGTACCTGTGGCAGATGCATTTGCGCAATGGGGGTCATTCTGAATTAATCGCTCGCTAGCTAGTTTTAGCAGCCATGCAAATGCTATGCCACCGCCCACTGGGAGTGTATTTTAGCTTAGCAGAAGTGCGAACGGTTGTATGGCAGAGTGGCTAAAAAAATTTTTTGTTTAGTTTCAGAGTAGCTCAAAACCTACTCAGCGCTTGCGATCACTTCAGACTATTCAGTTCCGGATTTGACGTCACAAACCCGCCCAGCGTTCGGCCAGCCACGCCTGCATTTCCCAAGCCACACCTGCGTTTTCCTCTGGCACGCCTGCGTTTTTCCGCACACTCCCTGAAAACGGTCAGTTGCCACCCAGAAATGCCCACTTCATGTCAATCACTCTGCAGCCAGCAGTGCGACTGAAATGCATCGCTAGACCCTGTGCAAAACTACATCGATCGTTGTGCCCGTATGTCGCACGTGCGCATTGCGCCGCATACGCATGAGCAGAGCTGCTGATTTTTAGCCTGATCGCTGCTCTGCGAACAAATTCAGCTAGTGATCAACTCGGAATGACCACCAATGTACAGATGTGTGCAAGATTGCTCTGCATGAGGCCCAATTACTTTTGGGTCTTTTAAACTTTACCTGTAGGGTCATACCAATGGCCAGGGTTTTTTTGTAGGTAAGTGGAGAGTGGGGTGTGTATGCTCATCATTTTATTTGTTGTCAGCTGAAATCAAATGGGACCTGTCTGTGTGTTTCTCTTTTCTGGAGGACTACAATAGTGTTAGGCTTTTCATTGCCCTAGTCGCGGAAAACTTTCAGTAACAGTTGTTTACAAATGCAGCAGGGTCTTCAGAGATAGGTTGTTATCTTGATGGATCCTAGGGGGTCATTCTGACCTGATCACACGCTAGCTATTTTTTGCAGCACTGTGATCAGGTCAAAACTCTGCAAAACTGCTCATGCATATGCACCGCAAAGCACAGGCGCATCGTACGGGTACAAAGCGGATCGGTGCTGGGCGATGGATTTAATGAAGAATCCATTCACACAGACGATCGCAAGAAGATTAACGGGAAGAAGGCCTTTATGGGTGTCAACTGACCATTTTCAGGGAGTGGTTGGAAAAACGCAGGCGTGTCCAAGCGCTTGCAGGGCGGGACCAGACAGGCTGAAGGGATCACAGCGGCTGAGTAAGTTCAGACCTACTCAGAAACTGCACAAACTGGTTTTGTACCGCTCGGCTGCACAGGTGTTCACACACTTGCAAAGCGAAAATACACTCCCCTATAGGCGGCGACTATCTGATCGCAGCGCTGCAAAAAATAGCTAGCGAGCGATCAACTCGGAACTATTCCCCTAGTGCATAGCGCCTTGACCTGAGGAATGGGTGTGGATGGGATTGACAAAAGATCTTTTTTTTTTTTACCTCTTCCCAATTATGGTGGCATTGGAGGTTTGGGGGGTCATTCCGAGTTGATCGGTAGCTGAAAATGTTTACTGCGCAGCGATGATGCAAAAAAATGGCACTTCTGCGGATACATATGCGCACTCGTGATCAGAGCTGGATTAAGGCATCAGAGGGCCCGGGGTACTAAAGACAGGGGGGCCCTAAGGTGTAAATGTAAAATTATAATATATATATATATATATATATATATACACACAGTATATACAGTATATATATATATACACTCTGTATCATTTGAACTAAGGGGAGTATCGGGTAGTTTGGGTTAATTTGGGTTAATTACCTATTTCATATATACATACACACACATATATACCCATACACACACACACATACATACATATCGGTTGGTCTGATATGCCGGCGGTATCCCAATGATGAAAATCCTGACAGGGGCAAGGTAAGTATACTTACATTTCCACAATGCCCCGCTAACCCTCCCCCACCTCTGCAGCCTAACCATAACCCTCCCCGGGTGTGCCTAAACCTAACCTTCCCTTCACGCAGCCTAAACCTAAACACCCCCCCCCCCCCACCCCCCCACACACACACACACACACACCCCACCCGCAGCCTATCCATAACCCTCCCCGGGGGTGCCTAAACTAAACCTAATCTCCCTGTAGCCTAAACCTAGCCACCTCTCCACAGCCTGACCCTAACTCCCCCCCCACCACCACCACCATGGATTACTTCTCCGGTGGCCCAGCAAACACTCGTTCGGGTTTCCAGTGGTCGGGGTTCCTACTTCCTAGCACTGCCGGGATCCTGACCTGATCCCATACATATATATATACACACACACACACACACACACACACACACACACACACACACACATATATACATACTAACATATATATATATATGTATATATATATTATATACACACACACACACAGTGGAAAGTTGACCGGCACTCTCTTACCATAGGTTAATTGCCCAGGTGCCATCCAACTGTAATAAAACTTCTAAAGGACAGGTAACGCCACTCACAGGTCCTGTCATTTAGAAGTTTTAGATAGATAGATAGATAGATAGATAGATAGATAGATAGATAGATAGACAGAACTCAGAGCCTAACTTCAAAAATAAATCCTGACTTACAAACATAACAGGAGAGTGGGAGCTTGAATATTCCACTCCTTCTCTGTAGTGCACCCCGCCAACACTAATCCCCACACGCTGCCAGGGAACTTCCTCCTTTCAGCCTGAGGCTGCAGCTTGACTTCCTCCTATTGGGCGGCTGCAGGGGCAAACGCAGGATTTACTGGGGGGATTTCCATGTTGCACACATATGCACATTGCAGACACATACATTGCACACACATACATTGCACACACACACACACACACACACACACACACACACACATTGTACACGCATACAAAGCACACCATACTTACTGACTTTCTAGCTGCCCAGACACACATATACGTAGTACACCACATATATACACATTGTACACACAGCACACCACACAAATAAACACTGCACACACATACATAGCACACCACACACAAACACACACACACACACACACACATATTGCACACACAGGGCGGTATGTACTATCACTGATCGCGGGTCATTGACGGTCATCGCAGTGATGCTAATCGCATATGTACTAACATATGCGATTAGTATCGCAATGCGATGCCAGGGGTGCCCTGCGGTCAGTGGTAGTCCCGAGGGGAAGCCCTGCCTGCAGCTCAGCACCCACCGCACCCTGACCTCCTGCAGCATGGAGTACGGTCTGAGACCCCCTGCCGGCACCCGCCCACCTCCCATCATATGCTCCTGCGTCCGGTCGCTACCACCATCAGCACCTGGAACCCCGGCACTACAAGCAGCTGTGTGGCCGGGGCAGCTGCAGGAAGCACGGAGTGCACCGGCTTCCGGAGGACAGGGAGGAGGAATAGGAGGACCCCCACCAGCTGCTGCAGGAGCTCGGAGGCGGGTGAGGATCCTGGAGCAGGCAGCCAGGACACTGGTGAGAGAGGGGTCAGCGTTTGGCGGCGAGTGCGGTGGATTGCGGAAAGAAGCCCATAGGCTTCTATAGGGTATTGCCATAAAAAGATGGTGATACCCTCCGCACCGATATGTGGGTCTAGGGTACATTTCAAAATGCGTTAAAACCCCCATTTTTCCCTTAGTACATCCCGCCCACTGCATACCACAAACAAACATAGCACACCATACTCCTACACATTGCACATACACATATCACACTATACACGTACATAGTACACCATACACATTGCACACACAGCACACCACACATACAGTGCACACAAATACATAGCACACCCCACACACATACATATACATAGCACACCCCACACACATATTCTCACCATACGCATTGCACACACGCATACATAGTACAGTATACCACATACACAGCACACATACAAAATAAATTAAGCTGTCATAATTTATTAAAGATCGCCCCCCCCCCCTCTCTCTCCCCCATTCACCTTCCCCCGCAAGACGCACACACCTGTCTCCCCAAGGCAGAGCGGCTCCGGAAGACACAACTCAGCAAACCCGGGTCAGCAGGTCTCACACGGAACTGCCTAGGAGGGGCTGACGCTGCAGCTCCCCCTACAGTCAGCCAGCCAGCCTCTTTGTCAGTGTGATGAGCAGACAGCTGCACGCTACTGACACAGCTGCCTGCGCTCCACACTGTCTCGTCCCTCTCCTTCCCCAAAAGAATCATCAGTGAGGCTGGATCGGCGGGCAGGCCCCTGCGTGCGCTGCACTGAGCCATCGTTCAGTAAGATCTGCAGTGGGGAGGGGAGCGCAATGCCCCGCAGTGCAGTGCCGCTGATCAGATCGGATTAGAGATCTGATCTCCGGAGAGTGGAGGGGGGCCCCTTTCTGACAGGGGGGCCCGGGGTACTTAACCCCGGAGCCCCCCCCCCCCCTCCCCGTTAATCCGGCTCTGCTCGTGATGTACTTTCACAACGGCCGATGTAGTTTCACACAAGGTCTAGCAAAGCTTTTCAGTCGCAATGGCAGCCGCAGAGTGATTGACAGGAAGTGGGCGTCTCTGGGTGTCAACTGACCGTTTTCAGGGAGTGATCAAAAGAACGCAGGCGTGCCTGGAAAAACGCAGGCATGGCTGGGCGAACGCAGGGTGTGTTTGTGATGTCAAATCCGGAACTAAACAGTCTGAAGTGATCGCAAGCGCTGAGTAGGTCTGGAGCTACTCTGAAACGACACAATTTTTTTTCATAGCCGTTCTGCGATCCTTTCGTTCGCACTTCTGCTAAGCTAAAATACACTCCCAGAGGGTGGCGGCTTAGCGTTTGCACTGCTGCTAAAAACAGCTAGCGAGCGGTCAACTCGGAATGAGGGCCCATGGTAAGAACAGCTGCGTAATTGCAGTACTGTGCTTAGGTGTGACATCCTGGCTGTGGCCCATGCCATTAATCATCAGGGAGTTAACTCGATACAGGTTTTGTGTTTGCTTGTGCAGCCAGTTTTGACCTACTCCCTTTGCAATGTGTTTTTTAAAGCTTGACATATGCCAGGGGTAGATAGTGTGATCGCAGATGCATTGTTTCAGTTTCAGTGGGTTAGATTTAGATTTGCGGATCTGTTAATGCTGGTAAGACAGTCTTTCTCTCACTCCAGTGATGTCAATCAATATGTTCAGTATAACAACCATCCTGCCTAATTACATTAGATGCCCCCCCTTGCCCCCTCTCGCGATCGCTTATAAATCCCTGTATAGTGTCAGTGTATTGTATGTGTATGGACCCCTGTATAGTGTCAGTGTATTGTATGTGTATGGACCCCTGTATAGTGTCAGTGTATTGTATGTGTATGGACCCCTGTATAGTGTCAGTGTATTGTATGTGTGCGTATGGACCCCCTGTATAGTGTCAGTGTACTGTATGTGTGCGTATGGACCCCTGTATAGTGTCAGTGTACTGTATGTGTGCGTATGGACCCCTGTATAGTGTCAGTGTACTGTATGTGTGTGTATGGACCCCTGTATAGTGTCAGTGTACTGTATGTGTGTGTATGGATCCCCTGTATAGTGTCAGTGTACTGGTGTGTGCGTATGGACCCTTGTATAGTGTCAGTGTACTGTATGTGTGTGTATGGACCCCTGTATAGTGTCAGTGTACTGTATGTGTGTGTATGGATCCCCTGTATAGTGTCAGTGTACTGATGTGTGCGTATGGACCCCTGTATAGTGTCAGTGTACTGTATGTGTGCGTATGGACCCCTGTATAGTGTCAGTGTACTGATGTGTGCGTATGGACCCCTGTATAGTGTCAGTGTACTGTATGTGTGCGTATGGACCCCTGTGTAGTGTCAGTGTACTGTATGTGTGCGTATGGACCCCCTGTATAGTGTCAGTGTACTGTATATGTGCGTATGGATCCCCTGTATAGTGTCAGTGTACTGTATGTGTGCGTATGGATCCCCTGTATAGTGTCAGTGTACTGTATATGTGCGTATGGATCCCCTGTGTAGTGTCAGTGTACTGTATGTGTGCGTATGGATCCCCTGTATAGTGTCAGTGTACTGTATGTGTGCGTATGGATCCCCTGTGTAGTGTCAGTGTACTGTATGTGTGCGTATGGATCCCCTGTGTAGTGTCAGTGTACTGTATGTGTGCGTATGGACCCCCTGTATAGTGTCAGTGTACTGTATATGTGCGTATGGATCCCCTGTATAGTGTCAGTGTACTGTATGTGTGCGTATGGATCCCCTGTGTAGTGTCAGTGTACTGTATGTGTGCGTATGGACCCCCTGTATAGTGTCAGTGTACTGTATATGTGCGTATGGATCCCCTGTATAGTGTCAGTGTACTGTATGTGTGCGTATGGATCCCCTGTATAGTGTCAGTGTACTGTATATGTGCGTATGGATCCCCTGTGTAGTGTCAGTGTACTGTATGTGTGCGTATGGATCCCCTGTATAGTGTCAGTGTACTGTATGTGTGCGTATGGACCCCCTGTATAGTGTCAGTGTACTGTATGTGTGCGTATGGACCCCTGAATAGTGTTTGTGTACTGTATGTGTGCGTATGGATTCCTGTGTAGTGTCAGTGTACTGTATGTGTGTGTATGGACCCCTGTATAGTGTCAGTGTACTGTATGTGTGCGTATGGACCCCTGTGTAGTGTCAGTGTACTGTATGTGTGCGTATGGATCCCCTGTGTAGTGTCAGTGTACTGTATGTGTGCGCATGGATCCCCTGTATAGTGTCAGTGTACTGTATGTGTGCGTATGGACCCCCTGTATAGTGTCAGTGTACTGTATGTGTGCGTATGGACCCCCTGTATAGTGTCAGTGTACTGTATGTGTGCGTATGGACCCCCTGTATAGTGTCAGTGTACTGTATGTGTGCGTATGGATCCCCTGTGTAGTGTCAGTGTACTGTATGTGTGCGTATGGACCCCTGTGTAGTGTCAGTGTACTGTATGTGTGCGTATGGACCCCTGTATAGTGTCAGTGTACTGTATGTGTGCGTATGGACCCCTGTGTAGTGTCAGTGTACTGTATGTGTGCTTATGGACCCCCTGTATAGTGTCAGTGTACTGTATGTGTGCGTATGGACCCCTGTATAGTGTCAGTGTACTGTATGTTTGTGTATGGACCCCCTGTATCGTGTCAGTGTACTGTATGTGTGTGTATGGACCCCTGTATAGTCAGTGTACTGTATGTTTGTGTATGGACCCCTGTATAGTGTCAGTGTACTGTATGTGTGCGTATGGACCCCTGTATAGTGTCAGTGTACTGTATGTGTGCGTATGGACCCCTGTATAGTGTCAGTGTACTGTATGTTTGTGTATGGACCCCCTGTATCGTGTCAGTGTACTGTATGTGTGCGTATGGACCCCTGTATAGTCAGTGTACTGTATGTTTGTGTATGGACCCCTGTATAGTGCCAGTGTACTGTATGTGTACGTATGGACCCCTGTATAGTGTCAGTGTACTGTATGTGTGCGTATGGACCCCTGTATAGTGTCAGTGTACTGTATGTTTGTGTATGGACCCCCTCTATAGTGCCAGTGTACTGTATGTGTGCGTATGGACCCCTGTATAGTGTCAGTGTAATGTATGTGTTCGTATGGACCCCTGTATAGTGTCAGTGTACTGTATGTGTGCATATGGACCCCTGTATAGTGTCAGTGTACTGTATGTTTGAGTATGGACCCCTGTATAGTGTCAGTGTACTGTATGTGTGCATATGGACCCCTGTATAGTGTCAGTGTACTGTATGTGTGCGTATGGACCCCTGTATAGTGTCAGTGTACTGTATGTGTGCGTATGGACCCCTGTATAGTGTCAGTGTATGTGTGTGCATGCAAATTAAGCCAGAATTTTAAATGACAATTTAAGGGGCGCCATTTTTTTATTTTATAAGTGTACTCTGTCTGCCATAATATGTAAAAGGGGACTCTACCTGCTGTATGTGTAAAAGGGGGACTCTACCTGGCGTAATGTGGAAAAGGGGCTCCACCTGGTGTAGTGGCGCTACTGTGTGGAATAATTTGAATAATGGTGACTACTGTGCAGCGTAATATGAATTGGTATTATTTTGTAGCGCACTGGCCCTATTTTAAATAAGGGGGGGGGGGGCGCTGATGCTGTTTCTTGCACACAGCGCTAAAATGTCTAGTTACGGCACTGCTTGTGGACATTGTGGACGTTGCAGCCTTGCATTTTGAGGTGAACTTATTCAAATTGGCTATTTCTATGAGCTTTGGTGGGGCGTTTAGGAGTTTGGAGCTGGTGGCTTTCTCCAAATGACTGGATGTGACTATGCTCCATTCAGATGCTTATGTCTGCATTTGCAGATCAATGACAGAGCCATTAGGTCAGAGCAGGTGGATTTAGAGGGTTCCTTCATGGGACTGTTAAGTTTGCCTGGTTCTTCTAGCAAAGCAGTATCTGGCCGTTAGGCTCCCATTTGAGGGTTGGTGGCTTCTGCTCAAGTATGGGTCCTCATTAACAAAATATATATATTAGCTGTGTTTTTAAGCATTGTATCTTGGCTGTCATCCTCGATCCATGGGACTGTAGATAACAATTTGTATTGAAATAGTACCACCATGTCCACTGTGGCGACAGGATTTACAGTTTCTGAAATTCAGACATTGGGCCAGGGCTGGACAAATACCAGAAGGGCCAATGGACTGCTGTGCCGGTCCGGTCTACAGAGAGTCAGGAACACCGCACACAGCGCAGGTCCCGGCTCTCTGTTTTGTTCCCTGTTGCCGCTGCCGTAGTGCCCTGTTGCTAAGCAATATGGGGGTGTGCTATGAGTCCACGCCCCCTGACTTACGGCACATCCCCATTGCAGTGTCCGTACCCCCCATTCCTGAGCAACATGAGGGCGTGCCACAAGTCCACTCCCCCTAACTTGCGGCACACCCCCATTAGCAGTGTCTGCATACCCCTTTCACGGTGCGCACACCATGGTTTACATGCGCGCATACGGATGTCAGGGCCGGAAAGAGGCCTGAGTCCGTCCCTGTATTATCCCAATGGAAATGAGGCAATTTTAAGTGGTATATTCGGGATGCAGTCAATTTACCTACAATCAAAATCCCCACAGTCAAAATACCGACAACCATTGACCGATGGTCAAAATACTGACAAGGTCAAAATACCAACATTTAAAATGCCAACAGGTCACAAAATCGACATGCGTTTTTCATGATTTTTTCATTGAAACCGACTTGTTCATACTTTACTATCCCAGTGGATATGAAGGGGGAATATAACAGCATGCCGAGCGCAGTGAGGTACCGTGCGAGGGGACGCGGTACATTTATATGGTGTCTATGTCATCCTATTTCGACATACACACCAATTTATTTATTTTTTAAACGCCTTTCGACTTTTTGTTCTGTCGACATTTTAAATGTCGGTATACTGACAGTGTCGACATTTTAAATGTCTATATTTTGATCATGTCGGTATTTTGACCTTGTTGGTATTTTGACCATCAGTCAATTGTTGTCGGCATTTTGATCGTCGGGATTTTGCTTGTAGGTAAATCATACTGATCCCGTATATTCAGCCTGTGCATTTATTTAATATATTGTGGTTTAGCACTTTGTTGCTTGTCAATATTTATGTTTGTTTAGCTAATGTTGCTATTTGGTTTTGTCTTCCTTTTTCTACCCTTGTTTGTCTTTATTTACATTTTTTATATTTTTTAAATCTTTTGGGCAGATCCTCAACCTATTATATTTTGATATTTTTCTATTTATTTTTTTTAAATTATTATTTTCCATTCTTTTAAGTCTTTCATTTGACTTTTTCATAGTATGGATTATCGGCCACTTTCACAAATTTTCTGCTGCCTGGTTGACGGCTTTCCATAGAGCACCTGTTTGGTCTGAGTGTGTTAGTCAGTGGTTCCCAAACTTTTTTGAATATAGGCCAAAAGTTTCTTATTGAGAAATTTATAAAGGAATATTAAATTAAGTAAATTGTGTAAATTATATGTCATTCTTAGGGTCAGTTGTGTGGTGAGGGACAAGATTTGCTTCTGTTTGTACACATATTTTATGACTGACAGCCACCAGCACTGGTTTTGCATACTACACTGGACATAAATAATCCAATCCAAGGCACCCCTGCATGTGTCCTGAGGCTCCCCAGGGTGCCACGGCTTTTAGATCATTCTAGTCATTTTGGTATTCCTAAGGTTTTAGTTATTCATTTGGGTGGCAATGATCTCAGGAAGAGGTCTGCCTTGGACTTGCAAAGCTTTAGTATTGGTGACATTTCTCACATTTTATCGACCTGTCCTTCTTGTAAGGTTGTTTGGTCTTTTATCATTCCCAGGTCGGTTTGGCATGGTGTGAGGAACTGCAGTTCTATGATGAGGTCTATAAGAAGATTAATTCAGCGGTGGGTAAATTTGTATATTTGTTTTAGCCAATGGTGGTTGTGTGTTTACTCATTCCCAGAATGTTTCATTATTTTTATAGCTATAGGCCTGATGGGATTCATTTGACTAAGGAGGAGTTATTGCTTTTACTTGAGGATCTGTTTAGGGTGGTTGCTTTGGTTTCTTAGTGGTTGTATGATGGTGGTGCAGGAAAGGAACGAACCGTAGGTCACCAGTCTTAGTCCAATAAAGTGTGTACAATTGTTGTAGTTTTGGGTGCGCTCATCCTTGTTTGGCTGAACCATGCTGTTGGGGAACTAGTATCTCCCTACTGGATGGGTTTACATGTTAAACGGTTGAGTGGATACTTATTTGTGTTGGAGTTACTGATATTGTTGTTGTGCACCTGGGACGGTGTCCGCCTGCAAAGCATGTGTTCGTTAGTTACTATCCTGCATTGTTGGATTGAGCTGATTGAGTCCTTTCTTTGTCACTATACTGTCCTTTATTATTTTAAACATATTTTCCTTTTAAATAAATAGCTAACATATTGTCTGCCAAGTTCATGTTTCTGCATCCTTATTTTATTATTGGTTGGTTGGCATTGCATGATATGGTGCTCTCATAAGACACTCCTCAACCATTAGAAGGTTTATGTCATTGTTAGCTGTTTAAACATAACATTTTGCCACAGTTAAAAAATGCTTGACTTCAAATGTTACTGCTCTTGCGTCATTCATTTCTGTTTCCAAGTAGCTACAGTAGGTACTATTTCATTTATAAGATTGATACCTTTCTGAAAGATGGCAACTAGATTACCTGAAGAATAGATGAGTACATACTAAGAACAGTGAAAAGGCGGGGGTAGATGAATTCGCTGTATGGAATCTTAAGCAAGCCCAGGGAAGGTGCTGGAGTTCCTCTAGTGAACTCCCTGAATATATTGCACAAAGAAGGAATTTTTTGCACCCCCTTTAGGGCGCTGGATCCTTAACACCCTGTTGCTAGGTGTCTAATAAGTAGGTGTGATAATGTAGAATATAAAATCACTTTTAATCCATCTAAAACACGATAAACATAATAAAATAATTCACATACGAGTTTAGGGTAATGAAATAAAATAGTTCAAAAAATAGTTCAAAAGTTATTAAGAAATGAAGTGGTTCAGAAACACTTTTGGTGGCAGGAATAAAATCGTACCGGTGGAAGTATAAAGAGTTCCAAACGATGAACTTTTTGGACAAATAGGAAGACACAGACGGTCAGTGGGAATTTAATCACAGGAGCCAACAAGCAGGGTATTTCCTGGGGTACTCTGCATCATTTAACACCTGCGGCTCCATATACTTCCACCGGTACGATTTTATTCCTGCTACCAAAAGTGTTTCTGAACCACTTCATTTCTTAATAACTTTTGAACTATTTTTTGAACTATTTTAATTAATTACCCTAAACTCGTATGTGAATTATTTTATTATGTTTATCGTGTTTTAGATGGATTAAAAGTGATATTATATTCTACATTATCACACCTACTTATTAGACACCTAGCAACAGGGTGTTAAGGATCCAGCGCCCTAAAGGGGGTGCAAAAAAATCCTTCTTTGTGCAGTACTAAGAACAGTGTCTTGCTTCAGAATTGAATAATTAAAAATATATATAGTCTTAGTAGAAATGCAGACTCTATTTTATGAAAACTGAGCCCGCCTAAACTTCAGGGATTTGAGTGAATCCAAGTCATCACTCGAGTTTTCCCATCAGGCTCAGACTCCACAAAGCAAAATGTAATCTTCCTAGTGTTGGAACTAACGTGTTTTAGATTCAATGTAAGTCCCTCATGTGGTGATTTGGAAGACATTTCACACAGAACGCTGGGCGGAGAGCACAATAGACTGCCAGGGCAACAAATTATCAACCCTTTATGCTGGTGCCCACATCCCAGAGCTCCTAAATAACACAGGGCAGCGTTTCATTAACTATCAGTAACCCTTTATTGGTGCACATGCAGTCACACAGGTGCTGTGAGCATGTACCTGCCCAAAGTGCAGTCCAGAGCGCCTAAAACAGAGCACTGGCGTGCGCAGCACATTTTATTAGGGGGTGCACCATCGGAGGGGTGTGTCTAGCACCGCCTTTTGGGCGTGTCTAGCACCATCTATTGACGGTCAACGCAATATATAATATCCACCCTTGTACCAATCCTAATAATGCAGATGCATTGTCAGATGTTGTGGTGTGCACCAAACAAACACCCCTGATGACACTCACTGCAATTACACTGCTCCTCCTCAGCCTGGTCTGGCTCCCCCTCTTTCCCCTGCAAGCTGCAGCAGCTTACTTACAAGTTAGTCACTCACTGACACTGACAGTCACAGACTAGTACTGCTGCTGTAGGAAAAACGAGTGACGTGTCAATGCTGCTGCCGGCCGTCTGCCAGTATTGAATTTGTCTTCCTAAGAGGAACGCTGGCTGCATGCTGCTCCTCATCAGTGGCTGGCGTTGGCATAGCATAGAAGGAAAGAGGTGGGCATGCGAGCAGCATGACGTAATCACATCACATCACGCTGTTTTTGTACATGGAGGTGGAGCCGGGAGTTTGAAAGCCGGTGGCAGTGGCACCCTTTATTAACCCAGGCGTCCAGTCAGTAATGCAGTCCTGACAGGGTGCAGCACAGAGGGGACAGTAATCAGCCTGCTCGGCGATCACTGCATCAGGCATATGAAATCGGGTGCCAGACATTAGGGGGTGCCTGTGCGCACCAGGCACCCCCCCTGCGCACGCCAATGAAACAGAGCAACATTAAACCTTTACTGGAGCACATTGGTGCTGTAATTGCCACAGTGCAGCCCAGTGCTCTTAATAGTAATACAGGGCAGCATTAACCCTCTATTAGTGCAAACGGGTGCCTGCAAAAGATTTTGGTGTGTGCCACCATTACTATAAGCACAGTGATTTGCAGCAGTGTGTAAAACCAATAAATATATATATATATATATATATATATACACTGCTCAAAAAAATAAAGGGAACACTAAAATAACACATCCTAGATCTGAATGAATGAAATATTCTTATTAAATACTTTGTTCTTTACATAGTTGAATGTGCTGACAACAAAATCACACAAAAATTATCAATGGAAATCAAATTTATTAACCCATGGAGGTCTGGATTTGGAGCCACCCTCAAAATTAAAGTGGAAAAACACACTACAGGCTGATCCAACTTTGATGTAATGTCCTTAAAACAAGTCAAAATGAGGCTCAGTAGTGTGTGTGGCCTCCACGTGCCTGTATGACCTCCCTACAACCCACACAAGTGGCTCAGGTAGTGCAGCTCATCCAAGATGGCACATCAATGCGAGCTGTAGCAAGAAGGTTTGCTGTGTCTGTCAGCGTAGTGTCCAGAGCATGGAGGCGCTACCAGGAGTCAGGCCAGTACATCAGGAGACGTGGAGGAGGCCGTAGGAGGGCAACAACCCAGCAGCAGGACCGCTACCTCTGCCTTTGGTGCAAGGAGGAACAGGAGGAGCACTGCCACATCCCTGCAAAATGACCTCCAGCAAGCCACAAATGTGCATGTGTCTACTCAAACGATCAGAAACAGACTCCATGAGGGTGGTATGAGGGCCCGACGTCCACAGGTGGGGGTTGTGCTTACAGCCCAACACCGTGCAGGACGTTTGGCATTTGCCAGAGAACACCAAGATTGGCAAATTCGCCACTGGAGCCCTGTGCTCTTCACAGATGAAAGCAGGTTCTCACTGAGCACGTGACAGACGTGACAGAGTCTGGAGATGCCAAGGAGAACGTTCTGCTGCCTGCCACATCCTCCAGCATGACCGGTTTGGCAGTGGGTCAGTAATGGTGTGGGGTGGCATTTCTTTGGGGGGCCGCACAGCCCTCCATGTGCTCACCAGAGGTAGCCTGACTGCCATTAGGTACCGAGATGAGATCCTCAGACCCCTTGTGAGACCATATGCTGGTGCAGTTGGCCCTGGGTTCCTCCTAATGCAAAACAATGCTAGACCTCATGTGGCTGGAGTGTGTCAGCAGTTCCTGCAAGACGAAGGCATTGATGCTATGGACTGGCCCGTCCATTCCCCAGACCTGAATCCAATTGAGCACATCTGGGACATCATGTCTCGCTCCATCCACCAACGCCACATTGCACCACAGACTGTCCAGGAGTTGGCGGATACTTTAGTCCAGGTCTGGGAGGAGATCCCTCAGGAGACCATCCGCCACCTCATCAGGAGCATGCCCAGGCATTGTAGGGAGGTCATACAGGCACGTGGAGGCCACACACACTACTGAGCCACATTTGACTTGTTTTAAGGACATTACATCAAAGTTGGATCAGCCTGTAGTGTGTTTTTCCACTTTAATTTTGAGGGGGACTCCAAATCCAGACCTCCATGGGTTAATAAATTTGATTTCCATTGATCATTTTTGTGTGATTTTGTTGTCAGCACATTCAACTATGTAAAGAACAAAGTATTTAATAAGAATATTTCATTCATTCAGATCTAGGATGTGTTATTTTAGTGTTCCCTTTATTTTTTTGAGCAGTGTATATATATATATATATATATATTAGTGATGTGTACCTGAAATTTTTCGTGTTTTGGTTTTGGATTCGGTTCCACGGCCGTGTTTTGGATTCGGACGCGTTTTGGCAAAACCTCCCTAAAAAATTTTTGTCGGATTCGGGTGTGTTTTGGATTCGGGTGTTTTTTTACAAAAAAAACCCTCAAAAACAGCTTAAATCATAGAATTTGGGGGTCATTTTGATCCCATAGTATTATTAACCTCAATAACCATAATTTCCACTCATTTCCAGTAGGGATGAGCGGGTTCGGTTCCTCGGAATCCGAACCCGCCCGAACTTCATGTTTTTTTACACGGGGCCGAGCGACTCGGATCTTCCCGCCTTGCTCGGTTAACCCGAGCGCGCCCGAACGTCATCATCCCGCTGTCGGATTCTCGCGAGGCTCGGATTCTATCGCGAGACTCGGATTCTATATAAGGAGCCGCGCGTCGCCGCCATTTTCACACGTGCATTGAGATTCATAGGGAGAGGACGTGGCTGGCGTCCTCTCCGTTTATAGAGAAGAAAGTGAGACAGTAGAGAGAGACACAGTAGTAATTTTGGGGAGCATTAGGAGGAGTACTAGTTACTTGCTGAAGTGATAGATAGTGTGACTGTATATTATCTGACTTGTGGGGGAGACACTGACAGTGGGGAGCAGTTAGAGTCTGAGAGCAGGACTCAGGAGTACATATAACGTACAGTGCACACTTTTGCTGCCAGAGTGCCACACTGCCATTGTGACCACACTGACCACCAGTATAATATATATTGTGATTGTCTGCTTAGGAGTACTACTTGCAAGTTGCTGATAGCGTGACCAGTGACCTGACCACCAGTCACCACCAGTTTAATATATATATATATATATATATATATATATAATTGTATATAATATATATATAATATTGTATACCACCTACCCGTGGTTTTTTTTTTTTCTTTCTTCTTTATACATACTACTATAGTAGCTTACTGTAGCAGTCTGCGGTGCTGCTGAGCTGACAGTGTCCAGCAGGTCCGTCATCAGTCATTACATAATAAATATATATACCTGTCCGGCTGCAGTACTAGTGATATTATATATATATATATTGATTTCATCTCATTATCATCCAGTCTATATTAGCAGCAGACACAGTACGGTAGTCCACGGCTGTAGCTACCTCTGTGTCGGCAGTCGCTCGTCCATCCATAATTGTATACCACCTACCCGTGGTTTTTTTTTTTCTTTCTTCTTTATACATACTACTATAGTAGCTTACTGTAGCAGTCTGCGGTGCTGCTGAGCTGACAGTGTCCAGCAGGTCCGTCATCAGTCATTACATAATAAATATATCTACCTGTCCGGCTGCAGTACTAGTGTGATATAATATATATTGATTTCATCTCATTATCATCCAGTCTATATTAGCAGCAGACACAGTACGGTAGTCCACGGCTGTAGCTACCTCTGTGTCGGCAGTCGCTCGTCCATCCATAATTGTATACCACCTACCCGTGGTTTTTTTTTTTTCTTTCTTCTTTATACATACTACTATAGTAGCTTACTGTAGCAGTCTGCGGTGCTGCTGAGCTGACAGTGTCCAGCAGGTCCGTCATCAGTCATTACATAATAAATATATATACCTGTCCGGCTGCAGTACTAGTGATATTATATATATATATATTGATTTCATCTCATTATCATCCAGTCTATATTAGCAGCAGACACAGTACGGTAGTCCACGGCTGTAGCTACCTCTGTGTCGGCAGTCGCTCGTCCATCCATAATTGTATACCACCTACCCGTGTTTTTTTTTTTTTTTTCTTCTTTATACATACTACTATAGTAGCTTACTGTAGCAGTCTGCGGTGCTGCTGAGCTGACAGTGTCCAGCAGGTCCGTCATCAGTCATTACATAATAAATATATCTACCTGTCCGGCTGCAGTACTAGTGTGATATAATATATATTGATTTCATCTCATTATCATCCAGTCTATATTAGCAGCAGACACAGTACGGTAGTCCACGGCTGTAGCTACCTCTGTGTCGGCAGTCGCTCGTCCATCCATAATTGTATACCACCTACCCGTGTTTTTTTTTTTTTCTTTCTTCTTTATACATACTACTATAGTAGCTTACTGTAGCAGTCTGCGGTGCTGCTGAGCTGACAGTGTCCAGCAGGTCCGTCATCAGTCATTACATAATAAATATATCTACCTGTCCGGCTGCAGTACTAGTGTGATATAATATATATTGATTTCATCTCATTATCATCCAGTCTATATTAGCAGCAGACACAGTACGGTAGTCCACGGCTGTAGCTACCTCTGTGTCGGCAGTCGCTCGTCCATCCATAATTGTATACCACCTACCCGTGGTTTTTTTTTTTTCTTTCTTCTTTATACATACTACTATAGTAGCTTACTGTAGCAGTCTGCGGTGCTGAGCTGACAGTGTCCAGCAGGTCCGTCATCAGTCATTACAT
Organism: Pseudophryne corroboree; assembly: GCF_028390025.1. Lineage (NCBI taxonomy): Eukaryota > Metazoa > Chordata > Amphibia > Anura > Myobatrachidae > Pseudophryne > Pseudophryne corroboree. The sequence continues at coordinate 85,768,100 of NC_086449.1, read as the reverse complement.
AATAAATATATATACCTGTCCGGCTGCAGTACTAGTGATATTATATATATATATATTAATTTCATCTCATTATCATCCAGTCTATATTAGCAGCAGACACAGTACGGTAGTCCACGGCTGTAGCTACCTCTGTGTCGGCAGTCGCTCATCCATCCATAAGTATACTAGTATCCATCCATCTCCATTGTTTACCTGAGGTGCCTTTTAGTTGTGCCTATTAAAATATGGAGAACAAAAATGTTGAGGTTCCAAAAATAGGGAAAGATCAAGATCGACTTCCACCTCGTGCTGAAGCTGCTGCCACTAGTCATGGCCGAGACGATGAAATGCCAGCAACGTCGTCTGCCAAGGCCGATGCCCAATGTCATAGTACAGAGCATGTAAAATCCAAAACACCAAATATCAGTAAAAAAAGGACTCAAAAATCTAAAATAAAATTGTCGGAGGAGAAGCGTAAACTTGCCAATATGCCATTTACCACACGGAGTGGCAAGGAACGGCTGAGGCCCTGGCCTATGTTCATGGCTAGTGGTTCAGCTTCACATGAGGATGGAAGCACTCAGCCTCTCGCTAGAAAACTGAAAAGACTCAAGCTGGCAAAAGCACCGCAAAGAACTGTGCGTTCTTCGAAATCCCAAATCCACAAGGAGAGTCCAATTGTGTCGGTTGCGATGCCTGACCTTCCCAACACTGGACGTGAAGAGCATGCGCCTTCCACCATTTGCACGCCCCCTGCAAGTGCTGGAAGGAGCACCCGCAGTCCAGTTCCTGATAGTCAGATTGAAGATGTCAGTGTTGAAGTACACCAGGATGAGGAGGATATGGGTGTTGCTGGCGCTGGGGAGGAAATTGACAAGGAGGATTCTGATGGTGAGGTGGTTTGTTTAAGTCAGGCACCCGGGGAGACACCTGTTGTCCGTGGGAGGAATAGGGCCGTTGACATGCCTGGTGAAAATACCAAGAAAATCAGCTCTTCGGTGTGGAAGTATTTCACCAGAAATGCGGACAACATTTGTCAAGCCGTGTGTTGCCTTTGTCAAGCTGTAATAAGTAGGGGTAAGGACGTTAACCACCTCGGAACATCCTCCCTTATACGTCACCTGCAGCGCATTCATAATAAGTCAGTGACAAGTTCAAAAACTTTGGGCGACAGCGGAAGCAGTCCACTGACCAGTAAATCCCTTCCTCTTGTAACCAAGCTCACGCAAACCACCCCACCAACTCCCTCAGTGTCAATTTCCTCCTTCCCCAGGAATGCCAATAGTCCTGCATGCCATGTCACTGGCAATTCTGACGAGTCCTCTCCTGCCTGGGATTCCTCCGATGCATCCTTGCGTGTAACGCCTACTGCTGCTGGCGCTGTTGTTGTTGCTGCTGGGAGTCGATGGTCATCCCAGAGGGGAAGTCGTAAGCCCACTTTTACTACTTCCACCAAGCAATTGACTGTCCAACAGTCCTTTGCGAGGAAGATGAAATATCACAGCAGTCATCCTGTTGCAAAGCGGATAACTGAGGCCTTGACAACTATGTTGGTGTTAGACGTGCGTCCGGTATCCGCCGTTAGTTCACAGGGAACTAGACAATTTCTTGAGGCAGTGTGCCCCCGTTACCAAATACCATCTAGGTTCCACTTCTCTAGGCAGGCGATACCGAGAATGTACACGGACGTCAGAAAAAGACTCACCAGTGTCCTAAAAAATGCAGTTGTACCCAATGTCCACTTAACCACGGACATGTGGACAAGTGGAGCAGGGCAGGATCAGGACTATATGACTGTGACAGCCCACTGGGTAGATGTATGGACTCCCGCCGCAAGAACAGCAGCGGCGGCACCAGTAGCAGCATCTCGCAAACGCCAACTCTTTCCTAGGCAGGCTACGCTTTGTATCACCGGTTTCCAGAATACGCACACAGCTGAAAACCTCTTACGGCAACTGAGGAAGATCATCGCGGAATGGCTTACCCCAATTGGACTCTCCTGTGGATTTGTGGCATCGGACAACGCCAGCAATATTGTGTGTGCATTAAATATGGGCAAATTCCAGCACGTCCCATGTTTTGCACATACCTTGAATTTGGTGGTGCAGAATTTTTTAAAAAACGACAGGGGCGTGCAAGAGATGCTGTCGGTGGCCAGAAGAATTGCGGGACACTTTCGGCGTACAGGCACCACGTACAGAAGACTGGAGCACCACCAAAAACGCCTGAACCTGCCCTGCCATCATCTGAAGCAAGAAGTGGTAACGAGGTGGAATTCAACCCTCTATATGCTTCAGAGGTTGGAGGAGCAGCAAAAGGCCATTCAAGCCTATACAATTGAGCACGATATAGGAGGTGGAATGTACCTGTCTCAAGCGCAGTGGAGAATGATTTCAACGTTGTGAAAGGTTCTGCAACCTTTTGAACTTGCCACACGTGAAGTCAGTTCAGACACTGCCAGCCTGAGTCAGGTCATTCCCCTCATCAGGCTTTTGCAGAAGAAGCTGGAGGCATTGAAGGAGGAGCTAAAAGGGAGCGATTCCGCTAGGCATGTGGGACTTGTGGATGGAGCCCTTAATTCGCTTAACAAGGATTCACGGGTGGTCAATCTGTTGAAATCAGAGCACTACATTTTGGCCACCGTGCTCGATCCTAGATTTAAAACCTACCTTGGATCTCTCTTTCCGGCAGACACAAGTCTGCTGGGGTTCAAAGACCTGCTGGTGACAAAATTGTCAAGTCAAGCGGAACGCGACCTGTCAACATCTCCTCCTTCACATTCTCCCGCAACTGGGGGTGCGAGGAAAAGGCTCAGAATTCCGAGCCCACCCGCTGGCGGTGATGCAGGGCAGTCTGGAGCGACTGCTGATGCTGACATCTGGTCCGGACTGAAGGACCTGACAACGATTACGGACATGTCGTCTACTGTCACTGCATATGATTCTCTCACCATTGAAAGAATGGTGGAGGATTATATGAGTGACCGCATCCAAGTAGGCACGTCAGACAGTCCGTACTTATACTGGCAGGAAAAAGAGGCAATTTGGAGGCCCTTGCACAAACTGGCTTTATTCTACCTAAGTTGCCCTCCCACAAGTGTGTACTCCGAAAGAGTGTTTAGTGCCGCCGCTCACCTTGTCAGCAATCTGCGTACGAGGTTACTTCCAGAAAATGTGGAGAAGATGATGTTCATTAAAATGAATTATAATCAATTCCTCCGTGGAGACATTGACCAGGAGCAATTGCCTCCACAAAGTACACAGGGAGCTGAGATGGTGGATTCCAGTGGGGACGAATTGATAATCTGTGAGGAGCGGGATGTACACGGTGATATATCGGAGGATGATGATGAGGTGGACATCTTGCCTCTGTAGAGCCAGTTTGTGCAAGGAGAGATTAATTGCTTCTTTTTCGGTGGGGGTCCAAACCAACCCGTCATTTCAGTCACAGTCGTGTGGCAGACCCTGTCACTGAAATGATGGGTTGGTTAAAGTGTGCATGTCCTGTTTATACAACATAAGGGTGGGTGGGAGGGCCCAAGGACAATTCCATCTTGCACCTCTTTTTTCTTTCATTTTTATTTGCGTCATGTGCTGTTTGGGGAGTGTTTTTTGGAAGGGCCATCCTGCGTGACACTGCAGTGCCACTCCTAGATGGGCCAGGTGTTTGTGTCGGCCACTAGGGTCGCTTATCTTACTCACACAGCTACCTCATTGCGCCTCTTTTTTTCTTCTTTGCGTCATGTGCTGTTTGGGGAGTGTTTTTTGGAAGGGCCATCCTGCGTGACACTGCAGTGCCACTCCTAGATGGGCCAGGTGTTTGTGTCGGCCACTAGGGTCGCTTATCTTACTCACACAGCTACCTCATTGCGCCTCTTTTTTTCTTCTTTGCGTCATGTGCTGTTTGGGGAGTGTTTTTTGGAAGGGCCATCCTGCGTGACACTGCAGTGCCACTCCTAGATGGGCCAGGTGTTTGTGTCGGCCACTAGGGTCGCTTAGCTTAGTCATCCAGCGACCTCGGTGCAAATTTTAGGACTAAAAATAATATTGTGAGGTGTGAGGTATTCAGAATAGACTGAAAATGAGTGGAAATTATGGTTTTTGAGGTTAATAATACTTTGGGATCAAAATGACCCCCAAATTCTATGATTTAAGCTGTTTTTTAGGGTTTTTTTAAAAAAACACCCGAATCCAAAACACACCCGAATCCGACAAAAAAAATTCGGTGAGGTTTTGCCAAAACGCGGTCGAACCCAAAACACGGCCGCGGAACCGAACCCAAAACCAAAACACAAAACCCGAAAAATTTCAAGTGCACATCCCTAATTTCCAGTCTATTCTGAACACCTCACAATATTATTTTTAGTCCTAAAATTTGCACCGAGGTCGCTGGTTCACTAAGCTAAGCGACCCAAGTGGCCGACACAAACACCTGGCCCATCTATGAGTTGCATTGCAGTGTCAGACAGGATGGCAGATTTAAAAAATAGTCCCCAAACAGCACATGATGCAAAGAAAAAAAGAGGTGCACCAAGGTCGCTGGATGGCTAAGGTAAGCGACCCAAGTGGCCGACACAAACACCTGGCCCATCTAGGAGTGGCACTGCAGTGTCAGACAGGATGGCACTTCAAAAAATAGTCCCCAAACAGCACGATGCAAAGAAAAAAAGAGGTGCACCAAGGTCGCTGGATGGCTAAGCTAAGCGACCCAAGTGGCCGACACAAACACCTGGCTCATCTAGGAGTGGCACTCCAGTGTCAGACAGGATGGCACTTCAAAAAATAGTCCCCAAACAGCACATGATGCAAAGATAAATTAAAGAAAAAAGAGGAGCAAGATGGAATTGTCCTTGGGCCCTCCCACGCTCCCTTATGTTGCATAAACAGGACATGCACACTTTAACAAACCCATAATTTCAGCGACAGGGTCTGCCACACGACTGTGACTGAAATGACTGGTTGGTTTGGGCCACCACCAAAAAAGAAGCAATCAATCTCTCCTTGCACAAACTGGCTCTACAGAGGCAAGATGTCCACCTCCTCCTCATCATCCGATTCCTCACCCCTTTCACTGTGTACATCCCCCTCCTCACAGATTATTAATTCGTCCCCACTGGAATCCACCATCTCAGGTCCCTGTGTACATTCTGGAGGCAATTGCTGGTGAATGTCTCCATGGAGGAATTGATTAGAATTAATTTTGATGAACATAATCTTCTCCACATTTTCTGGAAGTAACCTCGTACGCCGATTGCTGACAAGGTGAGCGGCTGTACTAAACATTCTTTCGGAGTACACACTGGAGGGGGGGCAACTTAGGTAAAATAAAGCCAGTTTGTGCAAGGGCCTCCAAATTGCCTCTTTTTCCTGCCAGTATACGTACGGACTGTCTGACGTGCCTACTTGGATGCGATCACTCATATAATCCTCCACCATTCTTTCAATGGTGACAGAATCATATGCAGTGACAGTAGACGACATGTCAGTAATCGTTGGCAGGTCCTTCAGTCCGGACCAGATGTCAGCACTCGCTCCAGACTGCCCTGCATCACCGCCAGCGGGTGGGTTCGGAATTCTTAGCAGCCCCAGTTGTGGGAGAATGTGAAGGAGGAGCTGTTGACGGGTCACGTTCCGCTTGACTTGACAATTTTGTCACCAGCAGGTCTTTGAACCTCTGCAGACTTGTGTCTGCCGTAAAGAGAGATACAACGTAGGTTTTAAATCTAGGATCGAGCACAGTGGCCAAAATGTAGTGCTCTGATTTCAACAGATTGACCACCCGTGAATCCTGGTTAAGCGAATTAAGGGCTCCATCCTCAAGTCCCACATGCCTAGCAGAATCGCTCTGTTTTAGCTCCTCCTTCAATGTCTCCAGATTCTTCTGCAAAAGCCTGATGAGGGGAATGACCTGACTCAGGGTGGCAGTGTCTGAACTGACTTCACGTGTGGCAAGTTCAAAGGGTTGCAGAACCTTGCACAACATTGAAATCATTCTCCACTGCGCTTGAGTCAGGTGCATTCCCCCTCCTTTGCCTATATCGTAGGTAGCTGTATAGGCTTGAATGGCCTGTTGCTGCTCCTCCATCCTCTGAAGCATATAGAGGGTTGAATTCCACCTCGTTACTACCTCTTGCTTCAGATGATGGCGGGGCAGGTTCAGGAGTGTTTGCTGGTGCTCCAGTCTTCGGCACGCAATTCTTCGGGCCACCGACAGCATCTCTTGCACGCCCCTGTCGTTTTTTAAATAATTCTGCACCACCAAATTCAATGTATGTGCAAAACATGGGACGTGCTGGAATTTGCCCACATGTAATGCACGCACAATATTGGTGGCGTTATCCGATGTCACAAATCCCCAGGAGAGTCCATTTGGGGTAAGCCATTCTGCGATGATGTTCCGTAAGAGGTTGTCAGCTGTGTGCCTCTTACGGAAAGCGGTGATACAAAGCGTAGCCTGCCTAGGAACGAGTTGGCGTTTGCGAGATGCTGCTACTGGTGCCGCCGCTGCTGTTCTTGCTGCGGGAGGCAATACATCTATCCAGTTGGCTGTCACAGTCATATAGTCCTGAGTCTGCCCTGCTCCACTTGTCCACATGTCCGTGGTTAAGTGGACATTGGGTACAACTGCATTTTTTAGGACACTGGTGACTCTTTTTCTGACGTCTGTGTACATTCTCGGTATCGCCTGCCTAGAGAAATGGAACCTAGATGGTATTTGGTACCGGGGACACAGTACCTCAATAAATTCTCCAGTTCCCTGTGAATTAACAGTGGAAACATGTTTAACACCACCCAGGCTGCCAAGGCCTGAGTTATCCGTTTTGCAGCAGGATGACTGCTGTGATATTTCATCTTCCTCACAAAGGACTGTTGGACAGTCAATTGCTTACTGGAAGTAGTACAAGTGGTCTTCCGACTTCCCCTCTAGGATGACGATCGACTCCCAGCAGCAACAACAGCAGCACCAGCAGCAGTAGGCGTTATACTCAAAGATGCATCGGAGGAATCCCAGGCAGGAGAGGACTCGTCAGACTTGACAGTGACATGGCCTGCAGGACTATTGGCTTTCCTGTCTAAGGAGGAAATTGACACTGAGGGAGTTGGTGGTGTGGTTTGCAGGAGCTTGGTTATAAGAGTAAGGGATTTAGTTGTCAATGGACTTCTTCTGCTGTCACCCAAAGTTTTTGAACTTGTCAATGACTTCTGATGAATGCGCTCCAGGTGAGGTATAAGGGAGGATGTTCCGAGGTGGTTAACGTCCTTACCCCTACTTATTACAGCTTGATAAAGGCAACACACGGCTTGATAAATGTTGTCCGCATTTCTGTTAAAATAATTCCACACCGACTAGGTGATTTTTTTTTGTAATTTGACCAGGCATGTCAATGGCCATATTCGTCCCACGGACAACAGGTGTCTCCCCGGGTGTCTGACTTAAACAAACTACCTCACCATCAGAATCCTCCTTGTCAATTTCCTCCTCAGCGCTAGCAACACCCATATCCTCAACCTGGTGTACTTCAACAGTGACATCTTCAATTTGACTATCAGGAACTGGACTGCGGGTGCTCCTTCCGGCACTTGCAGGGGGTGTGCAAATGGTGGAAGGCGCCACCTCTTCCCGTCCAGTGTTGGGAAGGTCAGGAATCGCAACCGACACAATTGTACTCTCCTTGGGGATTTGTGATTTATAAGAACGCACAGTTCTTTGCTGTGCTTTTACCAGCTTAAGTCTTTTCATTTTTCTAGCGAGAAGATGAGTGCTTCCATCCTGATGTGAAGCTGAACCACTAGCCATGAACATAGGCCAGGGCCTCAGCCGTTCCTTGCCACTCCGTGTCGTAAAGGGCATATTGGCAAGTTTACGCTTCTCATCAGACGCTTTTAATTTTGATTTTTGGGTCATTTTACTGAACTTTTGTTTTATGGATTTTACATGCTCTCTACTATGACATTGGGCATCGGCCTTGGCAGACGACGTTGATGGCATTTCATCGTCTCGGCCATGACTAGTGGCAGCTGCTTCAGCACAAAGTGGAAGTGGATCTTGATCTTTCCCTATTTTACTCTCCACATTTTTGTTCTCCATTTTTTAATGTGTCGAATTATATGCCAGTAATATATCAATAGCAATGGCCTACTGTACCGTACTGCTATATATTATATACTGGTGGTCAGCAAAATTCTGCACTGTCCTCCTACTATATATACTGCGCACAACTAAAATGCACCTCAGGTATGGATGGATAGTATACTTGATGACACAGAGGTAGGTAGAGCAGTGGCCTACTGTACCGTACTGCTATATATTATATACTGGTGGTCAGCAAAATTCTGCACTGTCCTCCTACTATATATACTGCGCACAACTAAAATGCACCACAGGTATGGATGGATAGTATACTTGACAGCACAGAGGTAGGTAGAGCAGTGGCCTACTGTACCGTACTGCTATATATTATATACTGGTGGTCAGCAAAATTCTGCACTGTCCTCCTACTATATATACTGCGCACAACTAAAATGCACCACAGGTATGGATGGATAGTATACTTGACGACACAGAGGAAGGTAGAGAAGTGGCCTACTGTACCGTACTGCTATATATTATATACTGGTGGTCAGCAGTATACACTCAAGGATGCATCGGAGGAATCCCAGGCAGGAGAGGACTCGTCAGACTTGACAGTGACATGGCCTGCAGGACTATTGGCTTTCCTGTCTAAGGAGGAAATTGACACTGAGGGAGTTGATGGTGTGGTTTGCAGGAGCTTGGTTACAAGAGGAAGGGATTTAGTTGTCAGTGGACTGCTTCCGCTGTCCCCCAAAATTTTTGAACTTGTCAATTACTTCTGATGAATGCGCTCCAGGTGAGGTATAAGGGAGGATGTTCCGAGGTGGTTAACGTCCTTACCCCTACTTATTACAGCTTGACAAAGGCAACACACGGCTTGATAAATGTTGTCCGCATTTCTGTTAAAATAATTCCACACCGAAGAGCTGATTTTTTTTGTAATTTGACCAGGCATGTCAATGGCCATATTCGTCCCACGGACAACAGGTGTCTCCCCGGGTGCCTGACTTAAACAAACCACCTCACCATCAGAATCCTCCTTGTCAGTTTCCTCCTCAGCGCTAGCAACACCCATATTCTCATCCTGGTGTACTTCAACAGTGACATCTTCAATTTGAATATCAGGAACTGGACTGCGGGTGCTCCTTCCAGCACTTGCAGGGGGGCGTGCAAATGGTGGAAGGCACCACCTCTTCCCGTCCAGTGTTGGGAAGGTCAGGCATCGCAACCGACACAATTGGACTCTCCTTGGGGATTTGTGATTTAGAAGAACGCACAGTTCTTTGCTGTGCTTTTGCCAGCTTAAGTCTTTTCATTGTTCTAGCGAGAGGATGAGTGCTTCCATCCTCATGTGAATCTGAACCACTAGCCATGAACATAGGCCAGGGCCTCAGCCGTTCCTTGCCACTCTGTGTCGTAAATGGCATATTGACAAGTTTACGCTTCTCATCAGACGCTTTTAATTTTGATTTTTGGGTCATTTTACTGAACTTTTGTTTTTTGGATTTTACATGCTCTCTACTATGACATTGGGCATCGGCCTTGGCAGACGAGTTTGATGGCATTTCATCGTCTCGGCCATGACTAGTGGCAGCAGCTTCAGCACGAGGTGGAAGTGGATCTTGATCTTTCCCTATTTTACCCTCCACATTTTTGTACTCCATTTTTTAATGTGTGGAATTATATGCCAGTAATATATCAATAGCAATGGCCTACTGTACCGTACTGCTATATATTATATACTGATGGTCAGCAAAATTCTGCACTGTCCTCCTACTATATATACTGCACACAACTAAAATGCACCACAGGTATGGATGGAGAGTATACTTGATGACACAGAGGTAGGTAGAGCAGTGGCATACTGTACCGTACTGCTATATATTATATACTGGTGGTCAGCAAAATTCTGCACTGTCCTCCTACTATATATACTGCGCACAACTAAAATGCACCACAGGTATGGATGGATAGTATACTTGATGACACAGAGGTAGGTAGAGCAGTGGCCTACTGTACCGTACTGCTATATATTATATACTGGTGGTCAGCAAAATTCTGCACTGTCCTCCTACTATATATACTGTGCACAACTAAAATGCACCACAGGTATGGATGGATAGTATACTTGACGACACAGAGGTAGGTAGAGCAGTGGCCTACTGTACTGTACTGCTATATATTATATACTGGTGGTCAGCAAAATTCTGCACTGTCCTCCTACTATATATACTGCGCACAACTAAAATGCACCACAGGTATGGATGGATAGTATACTTGACGACACAGAGGTAGGTAGAGCAGTGGACTACTGTACCATACTGCTCTATAATACTGGTGGTCACTGGTCAGCAAAATTCTGCACTGTCCTCCTACTATATACTACAATGCAGCACAGATATGGAGCGTTTTTCAGGCAGAGAACGTATATATTTTCAGCACACTGAGCACAGATATTTGCAAGCACACTGAACACAGAAACTGAGAGAACGCAGCCACGTCCTCTCCCTATCATCTCCAATGCAGGAGTAAAAATGGCTGTGACGCGCGGCTCCTTATATAGAATATGAATCTCGCGAGAATCCGACAGCGGGATGATGACGTTCGGGCGTGCTCGGGTTAACCGAGCAAGGTGGGAGGATCCGAGTCTGCCTCGGAACAGTGTAAAATGGGTGAAGTTCGGGGGGGGTTCGGATTCCGAGGAACCGAACCCGCTCATCACTAATATATATATATAACAGGAGCAGGGGGTCGGCGGCACTCACAGCAATTCAGTACGAAGATCAAAGAGAGGCAAACAACCTTGTATCTCAACATTTCAATTTCATTAGAAATTTTTGTGAGGAGTTCAATACAACAAAGCAAAAACAACTTACCTATAAAGAGACCATCACCAATCACCAAATGTGCACAATTCTCCTGATGCCGGGACACGCCAGCCTGCGGGCCGCTCATCGTCGCACCCGCGATGACGTCACCGTGCAGGGGAGAGTTGCTAAGCAACAGAAAGAAACAGGAAGTAGTGTTGCATAGAAGAAACATCATGCACACAATGCAAGCTGAATAGTCAGCTGTCAGAAACTGCATAGTAATCATGAACAAAGGGCTATTATCAGAGACAAACATAGCACCTATAATATGAAAGCATATCATCAATATTCATAATCTGCACTATATAGACATTAATAACCAAACAAGAGGCACAATGCAAATCACAAGAAGCATGTTAGACTGAGCTGCTGATTCAATCCGTGCGGATGCACAGTGTTGAGCTCATAAACCCATCGAGCTTCTGCCTGAAGTAATTTCCTCGCCCTGTCTCCACCCCTGTGATGGTCAGGGATATGGTCAATCATCTTGTAACGGATTTTTGTGAATCCATGCTTATGGTCACGAAACTGGTTGGTCTGTCGGTTTGCCCTCCAGGGCTAGCTGTATAGAGCTGCGGTGCATTGACATCCGTTCCTTGAATTTTCGAACAGTCTTTCCTACATAAAGTAGCCCGCAAGGGCACCTAATGCAGTAGACCACATGTGTGGTGTTGCAGGTCTGATTTTAATCAATTTTCCTGTGTGTGGATGAGGTAAGGTACTGCTAACCTCCAAGAAGCCACACGTAGCATGCCCCAAGCATCGATAGTTACGGACTTTTTGGTCATGACGTGTTCCGGCTGCACCTTGCTTAAGTTGGTAACATCTGTGCGCATCACCCAGTCACGGATATTCTTTCTGCGTTTGAAGCAGGGTACCAATTTTACATCATTTAGAAGAGGCAAATCAACATCCTTTGCAGTAATAGGCCAAAGGTGCATGGCTGTACTGACTAAGTCATTACTTGCTGGAGAGAAGTGGTTTACCCAGATCATTTTTTTATCATCCTGGGCTTTGGTCACCTTTGTGAGGAGCTCTGATCTTGGTACTGCCATGGCTTTACTCCTGGCCTGCTGTAACAAGTTATTGGAAATTTGGAATATCCCCTCTGTAGAAATTTCTGCAACATGTTAGTTAACTGCTTCTCTTCTTCTATCTGGGAATCACATATTCTCCTTATCCTCAAGAATTGGCTGTAAGGCAATCCTCTTTTTAATGGTGCAGGGTGGAAGCTTGAGGCCAGTAGCAGTGAGTTGCCACCAGTAGATTTGCTATATAGTTGCCAACCCTCCCTCATTCTGCAGGAGACTCCCTGAAATAGCAGCGATCTCCCTCACTCCCTGAATAGACCAGCAATCTCCCTGATTGCACCTTATCCCCATTATGCAGCTGTTACATTCTTGGGGGGAAAAGAAATAAGAGATACATATATTCAAATGGGAACATCAGTGCCATTTCCCTGCATTGGTTATAAGAAGCAATGATCCCTATAGCTACATGCATTTTAAATAAGGTTTCTCGTGGCCACTTACAATATATGGAATCTCTTATAAAACACAAATAAATTCTGAAAAATATCAGTGTCTTTTCTTCAACAAGTAGATCTTACTGACTTTGGGCTCAGCTACATTTGGATGTCAGTCATGTTTATGACACGCCTCTTAGATGTAGCAGTACACGTACGCGCTGATAGGTGCTACAATACTTTCACACTCTCTTTGAAACAATTTTTCAAAAGTAGGCAAGTATGGTTTGCTATACACCGTCGTGCTCAGGGTTCCAGAATCTATTCTGACTGTCATGTCCAGAAAGTTCAGTTCAGAATCGCTGATGTTGAAGGTGAATTTGATGTTCACATCACATCGATTTGCAATTGCCATCATCTCACTGAATTCTGTATCCGTCCCAGACCACAAGAGAAACATGTCTTCTATGTAACATTTATAGAATGTAATTTTAGACACATATGCTGTGTTTTTCAGAAAGATGTAATTTTCAATGCCAAACATGAAAGCATTGGCGTACGTGGGGGCCACACAAGCCCCCATTGCACTTTCCTGCAGCTGGAGGTAAAAGGTTCCATTAAAGATGAAATAGTTCCGGTGCAGTACCAAATTTAGTAGCTCCAAGAACAGAGTGGAATCAGGACCTGTGTATAAGGCATTGTTAGTGATGAGTCTCCTAGTAGCCTCCAGTCCACGCTGATGGGGAATACTGGTGTACAGGTTCACCACGTCAATTGTGCACAAATAAACCTTTTCCTTTAATTGACCAATCTTATGTAGATCATTCAAGAACATTGTGGTGTCCTGCAAGTAGGAAGGCTCATTCTGAACGACCGGCTGTAGGTAAGTGTCCAGATATTTGGAAACATCATAGTAGAGTGATCCCCATGCTGAGATATCGGACGTCCTGGTGGATCCACCAGGCTTTTGTGTACCTTAGGTAGTAGATACATGATAGGTACTAGAAGTTTCTCCATCATCAATGCCGATCTTACCTGCATCGGAATCACACCATCCTCCACTGCTTGTTTTAACACAGAGTCTAGTTCACTCACAAACTCGGCCGTTGGATCTTTTGTTAGTTTCTGTAGACTTGATAATCACCAAGTTGGCGCTCTGCTTCTTTGATGTAGTCTTTTAGATTGAGTATCATGATCCCACCCCCCCTGTCGGCGGAGAGGATCACTATGGGGTATATTCAATTGCAGTCGAAAACTGCCGTTTGTCGAAAAGACGTCAGTTTTCAACTTTTTAAGGTTGAATCCTGATTCGACCTATTCAAAGCTTTTGACAAGTCGAGGCATTCGACTTAAGCACGTGGATCGGTGGAATAGCTGCCGATCCACGTGTTGATGTCGAAAACGGGGCCAAATCGGACAGGTTTTGGCCCCGTTTTTGACCATCTCAATCCGACATCAAATTTATGTCGGAATGAGATGGACCCATAGGAGGCGAGGGGGGGGGTGAGCCGCGCGGGGACAGCCGGCGGCATCCAGAGGAGATCAGCGCTACAGTAGCGCTGCAGCTGGATGTCACTCACCCGCCCGACCTCATGGCAGCTTCCACCCGGCTCCAACACGCTGCTGGAGCCAGGTGGAAGCTGCCGTGAGGTCGGGCAGCTGAGTGACATCCTGGTGCAGCGCTACTCCATAGCGCTTATCTCCTCTGGATGCCGCCGGCTGTCCTCCCCGCGGCTCGCCCCCCCTCGCCTCCTCTGGGTCCCATCTAAATTTGACTTGAAAAAGTCGAATTTTAGATGGGATTGAATAGGGGTTGTCGGATCCATTCCGACAAATACATGTCGGAATGGATCCGACTTTAATTGAATATACCCCTATGTCTGTATACTTTGATAGATCACATAATGCTTTCCTTTCAGCTTTAGGGAGATTGGACACAGGCTTCACAGCTTTCTTACGTGTTTCAATTTCTTGTGACATAACGCCATTGTAGGTCTTGATGGCATTGTTCTGGGTTGGAGGATCAAACAATATTTTTGACTTAAGAGGGAGAAATCCCTTATTAAATGAAGAGTTGGATGCCTGTTGTATACTGCCAAAATAATCCTTCAAACGTAGTTGTCGAGTAAATTTATATAGATCCACCTTACTCAAGAATGGATCAAACTTGTTAGTAGGTACAAAGCTCAAACCACGTTTTAAAACCAACTCTTCATGTACCGAAAGTTGGCGGTCAGAAAGATTATAAATTATTTTTGCTTTTTCTTTGAAGGCTTTGCGGCTTTGACTTTCGCACTGTTTGCCACATCTGGTGTAGAGTCGCTTGTGGGGTCCTTTTTTGCCCTTGTTGCCATGCCAGTCGAGGGATGGGCAAGTATGTTTTTTAAACTAGATGGACCTTCATCAGTATCACTGTGTGAGATTTGAGCATCCCCAGATGATGCAGTGTCTAGAGGAAATTTTCTATTCTTCCAGTGCCTTGGTCGCCTTTGTTTGTTGCCGGCCGACTGAAGGAACTATATATACATATATATATATATATATATATATACTGTGAGTTCAGGTCCAGGCATTGTCACTGTGTTGCAACAATGCTCAGTAGGTGGCATGCTATTGCATTATAAATATAATCACTTTGATTTGCAGCATGTCATTGTTAAAACAGAATTATTATTATTATTTTTAATCTTGTGTGTGTTCAGGGCCAGGCAATGGCAGTATTTTACAATAATGCTCAGTAGATGCTGTGCCACCACGTTACTAATATAATTGCTGTGAATCGATATGAATCACAATCAGTCAATTAAAGAGTAGGAGCATTAACCAAGTATTAGTGCTGTGGCTGCTGCCACTCATTATATACTAGTACTTCAACATCTACTTGGTACTCAAGGGCATTGAGGGTTTAAGAAAGAGCACCTGAAATCAAAGCAATATTTTGCAATATAAAAAAAACACCTCTAATAAAGGGAAAGTTTACTGCTGAAAAACATAAAAATTCCAATATGCTCAGGTCTTGACCATTATTTGTGAGTGGTGGTTCTAGATCTGCTGTCAGTAAGACATCTCCTGTAACCTCATATGATGATGCAACACCTTCTCACTCAGAGTCTAGAAGAGGTATCATATGTAAAACAGCAAATCAGTGCAGAAAAGACACACTACGGCTGAAGAACAAACCGAGTGTTCAGAAACATTACAAATTCCTGAGGGCAGTCTAAGGCCATCCACAAGTGTTATGTGTGAGTCTGTGATTGCTGATTCTGTACTTGTAGAAAGCCTCTTCCACAATTTCTGCACTCTGTGCAAATATGGTGATGAGCAGTACAAGATGGTGTTGGCATAATATAAATTGAGGCTGCTAGTGTGGAAGTGCATCAGGATGTGTGTAATAATTGATGCTAATGAGGATGTTGATGATGAGGATGTTATTTGTGTAAAACAGCCACCAGTAGCAGCAGCTCTTGCTCTTGATAAAAATAAGACCAAGACCAAAAAAAGCCACCTCTTGGGTGTGGAACTATTTTAACACAGATCCTGACAACATTTGTAAAGGCATCTGTTCAATTTGTGAGGCCAAAGTTAGTAGATGCAGGGATGTGTACCATCTAGGCACCTTCTCCGCATTACGTCAGTTGCCGTGAGTACATGAAATGTACTTGACAAAATTATAATAATTAGTCAAATAATAACAAGCAGTCCAGTATCAGCAACCAGCTGTTTGGACCAGCCCATGCAATCTCCACCACCAACATCCTCATCATCAAACTCCTTATTAGTGATCTCAGGTAGTCCTTCCAAAAAAAAAAATTCTGGGGGCCCAACAACAAAAGCACTTCAGCCACAAAATTGGCAGTCCCTGTTGCTGAAGTGCTTGCTTTGTTAAACTGTGCATGTCCTTTTTAATATACAACATAAAAGTGGGTGAGAGGGCACAAGGACAATTCTATCTTGCTCCACTTTTCTTTTCTGCCACTGCTTTGTGGCAATCTTTCACAGATGTGCTATAAACTGCTGTGTGTTTGTGCCACTGCTGTGTAGCTTAGTAACCAGCCAGCTCACTGCAACCTTTGGCCAATCTTGGTGTAAACAATATTGTGAGCTGTGAGGAGGTCACAATTGGCTGGAAATGACTGAAAATTAATTTTATTGAGGTTAATAATACTGTAGGAACAAAAACAGGCCGAAATTACATGCTTTTAGTCATTATTAGCATTCCAAAAAAAAACAGATCAAAACCAAACCAAACAAGGGGGTCAGTGCATATCTCAATTTTGTGTATCTCTAGGCAGACCTTTTGTGCTTTTCCGGGCATCAACTAGGCAGAAATTCTGAGCTCACACACAAGAGATCTGTCTGGTAGGATTGTCATAGTAATGTGCTATTCTGAGTTTTGTGTGCAGCCTGTTTCTGATGATTCTCTTCCACCCATCCAGACGCAAGTGTTGATACTAATGATTACAGTTGCAGCTTTGGATGGAAAATCAGTACATATACTCGTATTAGCCCTATGCAAACTCGCATTAGCATAATGTACTTTGCTCCCAATTCAGGCCCTATGGCATACACTCCAACCAGCGATAATCACACTTTCAGGCATTGCAGGTGAATAGAAGTTGCATACACTCTGTATCTACAGTGTGTGGAGGGGTTTAGTATGAAATACCTATGTCGACGTTTTGATCTGTTGACAATTTAATTGTCGGTATTTTGACCTTGACGGTATTTTAAATGTCAGGATTTTGACCTTGTCGGAATTTTGCCCGTCAGTCAATGGTTGTCGGGATTTTGATTGTAGGTAAATTGACCGCATCCCATGTGGAGAGACTGGGGCAGTCCAGCATTTTCAGAAGTGCTGGACAAGCCCCCAGAGTGATGGCCATGCGAGACCATGCTTCTTTTTCAGACATACAAGTGGTCCTAATGTTGATTTAGAGCTGGGATAAAGGGGGGGGGGGGGGGGGGTTGAGTAACGTTGCACCTGGGCAAACCATGCTGCAATGCAAGGAGAATTTTTCATGCAATATAAATACTTACTGCTTTTGCATGTAATCCACAAATGGTGGATAGCTTTATATTCACACTGATTTGATCTGAGACATCCCCATCCCCTCCCATCCAAGGCCCTAAATGTACATCTAATTTCATCTTTCTTTTTTTCTGCAATACTGTATGTTTAGATTGCAGTAGACACATATTATACAGATCGCAAAAGTGTAACTTTTAGAATACACAAGTGTCTGCGTAACCTGAGATAGAATCTGTGGCCCCAGTCATAAAAAAAAAACCAAGTCATAAAGATAATACAAAAACAGATTATAAATCTGGAGTCTGCACAATGTAATGGAACCAAAGCAGAGTAAACAATTTTTGAAAAAAGGACATGAAACATTGAAAAGAGGGAAAAGGAAGGAGGGGAAGGGAACGGTCCTCACGCAAGACAAGGTAAAGAATCAGAATCAGAATCAGCTTTACTGGCCAGGTATACTCGCGTATACTAGGAATTATTTGCCGTTACAATGCATCGCCAAATAACAACATGAAGGGAAGATACATAACGTAATACGTAACATAACATGTATACATACATACATAACATGCTTATCTATGGGAATACTATGTAGAATTGCATCTCAGTATGTAGCACCACACATATAGACATTGTTTAGTAGATGGACAGCTAGTGGGAAGAAGCTTTTAGTGGTTCTAGTCATCTTGGCGGGAATGGACCTATAATGCCTGCCTGATGGGAGCATTTCAAACTGGTCGTGGCCAGGGTGTTGCTTGTCTGCCACAATTTTCCCTGCACGCTTCTTGACTCTTTACAGGTATAGATCTTAAACAGTGGGGAGATTGGTCTCTACAATCTTTTCTGCTGTCCTCACCACCCTCTGTAGCCTTCGTCTTTCACACTCTTTGGCAGCTCCATACCAGACTGTGATTGATGAACATAGGACAGACTCCACAATGGCTGTGTAGAAGATGTGCAGCAGATTCTGCGGGATATTGAATTTCTTGAGTTGCCTTAGAAAGAACATTCGCTGTTGTGCCTTCCTGATGATGGCGCCTATGTTTGGTCCTCATTTAAGGTCACAGGATTTTTTTGACCCTAGGAATTTAAAGGAGTCGAACCACGATACCACGCAGTCGGCAATCACGAGTGGAGGCATAGCAGCAGTTTTTCTTCTGTAGTCCACTACCATCTCAACCGTTTTGAGTGGATTTAGTTCAAGGTTGTTCCTGCTGCACCACTGTGTTAGCCGGTTTACCTCGCGTCTGTGTGCAGAGTCTCATCCCTGTCCTCGATTAGACCAATGATGGTGGTGTTCTCAGCGAACTTTATCATTTTCAGCGATTGCTCTGCTGAGGTACAGTCATTGGTGTATAGAGAGAAGAGCAGGGGGAAAGGACACATCCTTGGGGGGCCCCTGTGCTGATAAAGCGCACATCAGATGAGAGCTTCCCTGCTTTCACCACCTGTTTCCTTGCTGTCAGGAAATCCACAATCCAGGAGCATGTTGATGCAGGAACCCCTAAGTTTTCGGCTGCAGGATACATGGGACGATTGTGTTGAATGCTGAGCTGAAGGTTGTTCAGCATCAGCCACTCGATCGCTTTCATGACCACAGATGTTAGCGCAATTGGCCTGTAGTCATTCAGATCTTTTACGGTTGAGTTCTTGGTAACCGGGACAATTGTTGAGCGTTTAAAACAGGAGGGAACCTTACACGTCTCCAGCGAGGTGTTGAAGACCCTGGTAAAGATGGGGGCAAGCTGAACAGTGCAGGTCTTCAGGGCAGATGGTGACACACTATCTGGGCCTGTGGCTTTCCTGGGTTTGGCTCTTTTGAATATAACTTCTACCTCTCCTGTGTCTACCTGCAGTGCCGCGCAGGGGGCTACTGTGCTCAAGTCAGGGGTAGATCTGAGACTGAGGACTTCCTTCTCTAATCTACAATAGAAGTTATTCAGCTCATCTACCAGAGTTTGGTGTATGACAGTGGGGTTTGGGGGTTTCTTGTAGCTAGTCATGACCTGCATGCTTCTCCAAACTGATGCGGGGTCGTTGGCTGAGAGGTTGTTTGTCAGCTTATTGGAGAACTGCCTTTTTGCCTTCCTAATTTTACATGTCAGGGAGTTTCTGTCCAGTTGGTACAGAGCCCTGTCTCCGCTCCTGTAGGCCTCCTCCTCCTTTGCCCGACGGAGCTTCCTGAGCTCCTCCTTTGCCCGACGGAGCTTCCTGAGCTAAATTTAGCACAGCTACGATCAGGCACTCAGAAATGCGGGGGGACACCCAGCACAGAGCTAGTCCCCCCACATGTCAGTACTGCCCCCCCTTCCCCGCAGAAATGCAAAAGCATCGCACAGCGGCGATGCTTTTGCATCTGAGGAGTAACTCCCGGCCAGCGCAGCTCCTGTGGCTGACCGGGAGAACCTCTTTGCTGCCCCTGGTCGCAGCGGCTGCGTGTGACATTACGCAGCCGCTGCAGCCCGCCCCCCGCACGGTTCAGCCACGCTTGCGTTGGCCGGACGCGCTCTCAAAACAGGGGCCGAATGCCGCTGTGCTGCCCCCTCCCGCCCAGAGACTGCCTCTGCCTGTCAATCAGGTAGAGGCGATCGCTAGGGAACAACAGCCTTCGGTCGCCTGGCATGCGCCGGCGCTGGCACCTGCGCAGTTCCGACCCAATCGCTGCACTGCGATAAACTGCAGCGAGCGATCGGGTCGGAATGACCCCCTAAGAGCCAGAAGGAAGGATCTGTTCCTTCCCATGATCTCCATAGCCAGAGCCAAAACTGACTCCCAGAAGTAGGTTTGGACAGTCCCAACAAATATGAAGTGAAAAGACTACGGTGCTGTTACATCTCCAACAGGAGCTGGGTCTCCAGTGAACATCCGCGCATAAACACTGGGGCATCTGAACTAAATAGAAATGGGTCTCAAAAATGGAGAAATGTATGACCTGTTTCTGAGTCGGAATGCAGCAGAGATGTCGGACGCATTGGAGCGATGTTTTCCGAATAACAATAAATTGGCTGCGTGTTCAACATCACACACAATTTTGTAAAGAAAAGTCTATAAGATTTATTACTGAACTAGTTACCAGCGGGTTAGTGATGAGCGGGTTCGGATCCTCGGAATCCGACCCGCCCGAACTTCACCTTTTTTTTACACGGGTCCGAGCGACTCGGATCCTCCCGCCTTGCTTGGTTAACCCGAGCGCGCCCGAACGTCATCATCCCGCTGTCGGATTCTCGCGAGACTCGGATTCTATATAAGGAGCCGCACGTCGCCGCCATTTTCACACGTGCATTGAGATTGATAGGGAGAGGACGTGGCTGGCGTCCTCTCCGTTATAGTAGAACACAGAGTGACTTAGTTAGTTATAATTGTGGGGAGGATTGGGGACGGGGAGCAGCTGTTAGGGAGTACAGTGCAGGGTTTTGATTATACCACCAGTGAGTTTAATCCTTTGTTTCTCTGCCTGAAAAAAACGCTCCGACTACCATATCTGTGCTCACTCAGTGTGCTGCACTGCTGCATGATATATCTGTGCTGAGTGCACTGCTCTGCTCACACTGCCTAATTGTGGGGACTGGGGAGCAGTTATAGCAGGAGTACAGTGCACAGTTTTGCTGACAGTGACCACCAGTCCAGTATACGTTTGTCTGCCTGAAAAACACTCCTGTGTTTTTTTCTTTCTTCATACTAGTTTAGCAGTCTGCTGACAGTGTCCACCAGGTCCGTTATACAGTATATTATATATATAAGCAGCAGTACGGTAGGCCACGGCTGTACCTACCTCTGTGTCGTCAGTGCACTCGTCGTCCATAAGTAATATAATACTATACTATCCATCCATCTACATTGTATACCTGTGGTGTTTTTTTTTTCTTCATACTAGTTTAGCAGTCTGCTGACAGTGTCCACCAGGTCCGTTATACAGTATATTATATATATAAGCAGCAGTACGGTAGGCCACGGCTGTACCTACCTCTGTGTCGTCAGTGCACTCGTCGTCCATAAGTAATATAATACTATACTATCCATCCATCTACATTGTATACCTGTGTTGTTGTTTTTTTCTTCATACTAGTTTAGCAGTCTGCTGACAGTGTCCACCAGTTCCGTTATACAGTATATTATATATATAAGCAGCAGTACGGTAGGCCACGGCTGTACCTACCTCTGTGTCGTCACTCGTCGTCCATAAGTAATATAATACTATACTATCCATCCATCTACATTGTATACCTGTGTTGTTGTTTTTTTTCTTCATACTAGTTTAGCAGTCTGCTGACAGTGTCCACCAGGTCCGTTATACAGTATATTATATATATAAGCAGCAGTATGGTAGGCCACGGCTGTACCTACCTCTGTGTCGTCAGTGCACTCGTCGTCCATAAGTAATATAATACTATACTATCCATCCATCTACATTGTGACAATGCTAAATTCCTTTGTCGTATAAACAACCCTTTATGAAGCTAAGAACACTGTACGCTGTTTACTTAAGTACCGTAATGATACGCTATCTGCGTAACGATCGCTCAGCCGTAGGCGAGACGCTCAAGCGTCACGTTCGCTCACGGCCCAGTGATCACAGGACACGTTATTGGTTATGTCTAGGGGAATGATTCGCTGTAGCTTAGCGTACGCTCGAGACCACGAGGAGGTCACCAGCGATGCAGACGCTCACAACACTATACCTTTATGATAAAACCTTATACCAATGAAATACACTGAATACCTTAATGTGAGTACAGGGTGTAAGTGCAACCTTGTGTAACCTGACTAACTACAAAGCTGCTTGAGCGTCACCGACGCTCAAGTGGACACTTAACACTATAGAAAATGCACAGATACTGGTTTAGGTTCCAAAGCCTATTAACTGTATTATATCTAATATACTTGTAAAAGGGGATAACAGTACAAATGATACACTACAATATAACAGAGACTTCCTAACCACAGAACTAAAATACAAAAAGACAATACTACACTGACCTAAATGCAATACAGTACAATACTATAATACTATGAGAGATATAAGAGAAAAGAGGAGAGAGAGAGAGAGAGAGAGAGAGAGAGAAATTGGCTCACAGAAAGACAATGATTACGGAGAGAAACTTACGCACAAAGGGTATGATCGCCTGCGCCTCGATATCCAGCTCCCGGCTATCAGCAGATAACCGTTGATGAGAGAGTGAGAGCTGGATGTGGTCGGCCTGCCTATTTATGCCCCACACACAATGCAATCTCCTGGTCCTACAATCCCATTGTCCATTGGCCGAAGGAATTCGGCCCTGCATCATAACAAAAGGTCATAGGGTGATTCATACAGGTGGGCTGTGACGATTTCCAACAGCTCAGGTGGGTGGGAAACTGGGTTTCCCGCCGCATACCTGAGTATGTGTAAATAATAGAAAGGGACATAAACTTCTTATGTCCATAACTATTCGCACGAGCGATTAATACGCTCCAAACCAACACCGGAATATTGCTAATTAAATACTCTTCCGATGGGTACCAAACACTGCTGTATGATTCCTGTTAGACCCTTCGTACGATATAAAGAGGGATTCCTCAGCTCTGGGACATTGTATTTTAACCAAACTTTCAGAATCTATCAAAGGGACCATGATCTATAAACTACATTAATTGTGAAAATATGTAACGAATGAGTCGCACGCTATGACTATATAAACTCTACCGTAAATACGCATACCGCGCCTGCGAGTGCACGCTATTGCGGGTATGCGCCTCCACGGGAGAGCGTACGCACGCGCAGCGCGGACCAGTGTGCGGTGCAAATATGGCAACGTGCATTGAGACATTTTTCTGACTTTGACAGTCCACCCTTTGGCAGTCAATAATAACTGCCACAAAACATTTAAGGAGAAAAATGTAAGTCAGGGGTTAATTGATTTCCATGGTGGGGTAAGGAAGAAGAGAGGAGTAGGTGTGAAAAGGGTATGACCTAGTGAGAAAGTAGAAGCATGTGTGTATGAGTCCATGTTTGGAGGGTCATGTATCATCGTGCCGTACGTGTGGTAAATCAAGCTTCGAGGTATTGCGAAGTATACATTTGAATTCCTTCTTATCCTGTGGTACAGGTCTGTGGATGGGCTGTCAAACTCTACCGAGCTCATTTCGGCTGTGGTTGTAACAAAATGGGGATGCACATTTTAGTTGATGATACATGAATGGGGGAGGTATGTGGTTGCTGATATCTGTGCCTGTATTCCCTATCGACTATGTGTGTCGTTACCTGAGGGTTGTAGGGATGAAGATAAAGAACACTTACGAAAAATGCAATGATATTCTATGTCAGGGAAATGTACATCTGTTGTTGAAGTTGTGTTCGGTATCTGTTGAGAGTCGTCTTCTTTGCGCTGTTTTGCTCCTTAGGCATGAGCAACAAGCTTTGTCAGTGCCATCAGATTTACAAAAATGTTGGGCTAGCGTGAGTTTAAAAATACTAGGGAAACTGGGGATCCATGGCAAAGTTCATCAAGTGTCCATATTTAAAGTTGTCAAATCTTCTTCTTTGGTCAATCCGTTGTCTGTATACATCTCGTCTCGTCAGCTTCCTCGTCCAAGGGGGTCTTTGTATCTGGGAGAAAAGCAGAAAAACAGGTGAAAGAAACGGACCGTATAATCGCATTTTCATCACATTCTGGTTTCTATCATTGGGTCATAAATCAAATCCAGGTTAATTACAGTTTCCTCACTCCTCAAGCTCATCACTTTTGTACTTTGTTTGCACCTCATTAAAGCCTGCCCGCATCTAAATATCAATCCAATAAATATAACGACACCCAAGATACATAGTAGAAACTTTCCAACATCCATTATGACTCCTTGAGCCCAGTCTCCTAAACCGGAGAACCAATTTCGCGGGTTCAACCATGACACCCAACCAGTCAGCTCATTACCTACAGCAGCAAGGGTGAGATTGTGTTTTCGACGAAATTCCCACTTTAGTTGGAGAATATCGTCCATCTTTTGGTCTATGACCTCTACCGGATCCTCGGTGCTATTTGTGATATACGTGCAACACTTTATGCCGTACTGTGTTGCCAATGTAACACAATATCCGCCTGTTACTGCTGTAAGATAATTAAGAACCATCCTATGCTGAACTAGTTCTGTTTTGTAAGCTTGAAGTTCTCTTCCAGTGTATCTAAACGTGTCATCATACATTTCAGTGATATTATCTAACAAATTGGCGAGTGCGGAAATGTATCTATAATTCATCACTCCTCGAGCGGTACGAGTGAAATCTAACGCTACCAGAACCTGAATCCCGGTGGATTCATGGATAAGATCAGAGGCCGGATGCTCTAACCTTTCTGACAGTTGTCTTTTAACTCGGTGCTCGTAATGAGTGTGAGTATAAGGAGCTTGGGCACCACGGTGTATGTCCTTCATTTTGTCATGTGTAACAGTCATCACTTCAGGCAATACTTTTCCAATATAACACAATCCTTCAGAGTTTGGGGCAAGCCACTTGTACGCCTTTCTCCCGCATATGAAATATGCATCATCGGGGAGAACATATGGGACGGAGAAGGACATGACCATGTTACAAACCTTCCAGGTGAAATCTCCTGACCCTAATTCTTCCATCTGCCTAATGCACGTATCGGTTTGTACGATATGTGCACAGTATCCTGGTGATACCTCTCCAACTCTAGTAATCCTATTTCCTAAGGTATATCGATACCGGAAAGATTTTCCTCTACTGGCTATGTGGCGTACGAGCTCTGTATCTGTAGGCATTCTATCTGCTCTGTGTGAAAAGGTCATGGTAAGGTTGCTCCACGACACTTCCCAATTTCCCGGTTTTCTGGGATTGGAGATGTTGAAACATAAGAGGGACCTATCCACATGGTATTGGTGGAGCTTCAAACTAGGAGGGCTGGAGATGTTAAACCTCCGATCCACCGGTCTCCCACCACTTAGCTCAAGTACCTCCCCTAACGTTAAAGGAAATGGTACTAGCCCTGATTTGCTGTGACCCTGAGGTACTTGAGAGCATACCCAACAATCTGTTTGGTTTAACACATTACCCACTAGAGAGTGATAGTCACTCAATGGATGCCGGTCCATATGGAAATTAAAACTAGATTGGCATTTCTTTATGCATCCATCTTCAACCAGATTATCACAGAGCCTACAGATACAATTTTCTTCAGCTAACAATCCATCACAATTTCTTCTATCGGATCGTTTTCTGATACTCGCCTTTGCTTGTTGGTTTGGTTGATCTTGGAAAACTACGCCTCCATCATCATAATCGGAACCCATTCCAGAACCTCTCTCGACCTCTATGGTACTCTCGCCGGAACAGACTGCTCTGGTCAACATCATGGTTAACATCAAAATCCGGATCACAGTCTCTTGGGGCAAGTCCATCTTTGAGGAGGAAATAGAGAAGAATGAGAAGAGGGAAAAAGAAATTTTAAGGGAGAGGGGCTGGGAAGTGGAGAAAAACAATAAAAGGGAGAAGGGAGTCGACAACTGCTTTCGGTCTTCAAGGCTCAGGTGCCGCCTCAGTCCTCCTGGAACAGACACTCCAGTGATACAACCTCTACCGTCTGTTCCTTATCACGGGACTTCTCGGGATCAGCAACCTTCTTGCAGTGGGATGAATGGACCCAAGTCTCTCTCTCAGCAACCTTCAATGCTGTGGTGCTGGTCAATAAGACCTGGTATGGTCCTTCCCATCTATCAATAAGACAACCTGAGCGTAGAAAATTTCGTATCATTACATAATCCCCAGGTTCAATGTCATGACAATTACTACCTGGTAAATCAGGAATCACCAACTTCAGATTATCATTTTGACTCCTCAACTGCTTACTCATGTTAATCAAGTACTTTACAGTTACTTCATTGTTACATTTCAAATCATCCTGAGGGTTAATCATGACGTGCGGTTGTCGACCAAACAGAATTTCAAAAGGAGACAGATTAAGAGGGGACCTGGGAGTGGTTCTGATGCTATACAAAACAATGGGTAAAGCTTCTGGCCACGTCAATCCTGTCTCTGCCATTACTTTACTCAATTTATTTTTAATAGTGCTGTTCACTCTTTCGACCTTCGCACTCGCCTGTGGACGGTACGGAGTGTGCAGCTTGCTATCAATTCCCATCAATTTACACATTCCTTGAAAGACATCACCGGTAAAATGGGTACCCCTATCACTTTCAATGATTCTAGGGATACCATATCTACATACAAATTCCTGCACAATTTTCTTAGCTGTAAACATAGCGGTATTTGTAGCTGCTGGAAAAGCTTCGACCCAATTCGAGAAAACATCTATACAGACAAGTACATATTTCAAATTTCGACATGGGGGTAATTGAATGAAGTCAATTTGTATTACCTGGAAAGGGCCGCCGGCAGGTGGGATATGGGATGGTTCTGTAGGTATTGCTTTTCCAATATTCTTTCTCAGACAGGTAAGGCATGACATTGCTCTTTTACCCGCATGAGAGGAGAATCCTGGGGCGCACCAGTATGCTCTTACCAATTTGCACATCCCCTCCTTGCCTAGATGAGTCAGCCCGTGAGCTGCTTCAGCCAGACATGGAAGGTATGCCCTGGGGGCCACTGGTTTACCATGTCCATCCGTCCAGAGCCCTGAGGACTCCTGGCCATATCCCTTTGCCTTCCAGACTGCTCTTTCCTGTGTGGAACACAAATTCTGCATCTCACACAACTTCTGTGTGTTGATGGTATTAAATACCATCAACTGTGTGGTGTTTGTCCGTGTGGGGGTAGCAGCTGCAAGCTTTGCGGCTTCGTCTGCTCGGCTGTTACCAAAGGATACTGGATCTTGGCTATATGTATGTGCTTTACATTTGATAACAGCCACTCTGTCGGGTTCCTGTATCGCTGTTAGAAGCCTTTTTATGTGAGCTGCATGCGCTATCGGTGTACCAGCTGCCGTCATGAAATTTCTGAGACGCCATAGCGCTCCGAAATCGTGTACTACCCCGAACGCGTATCTAGAATCGGTGTAGATATTGGCAGACTTACCCTTAGCCAATTCACATGCTCTGGTTAGGGCGACCAGTTCAGCAACCTGGGCTGAGTGAGGTGGGCCTAGCGGTTCCGCTTCTATGGTGTCTTGGTCATCTACGACTGCGTATCCAGTACACAAGTCTCCCGAGTCTGACTGTCTGTGACAACTACCGTCCGTGTAGAACGTGAGTTCTGCATCTTCCAGTGGATTGTCACTGATGTCAGGCCTTGCGGTAAAATTTTGGGTCAAATATTCCATACAATCATGTGTATCTTCCTTTGCATTAAATCCTCCTTCCCCATCACTCTCACCTCCCACCCTTTGTGCCTGACCAGGCACACCTGGGAGGAATGTTGCAGGGTTTAATGCGCTGCATCTCCTTATGGTGATGTTTACTGGGGCCATTAATGCCAATTCCCATCTCGTAAACCTTGCTGATGAGACGTGTCTGGTTTGGGCAGAATTCAATAAGGCAGATACCGCATGCGGTGTATGGATTGTGAGGTTGTGGCCTAGCACGACATCTTCGCTTTTTGTCACTAGCAATGCTATCGCCGCAACGCTACGCAAGCATGTGGGGAGGGATCGCGCTACCGTGTCTAGCTGAGCGCTGTAGTATGCAATTGGCCTGCTGGCATCACCGTGTTTTTGTGTTAGTACACCTGCTGCGCACCCAGCACTTTCTGTTCCGTATAGTTCAAAGGGTTTCCCATAGTCTGGCACACCTAGTGCTGGTGCCTGCGTTAGGCACTGTTTGAGTCTCTCAAATGCTGTTTCAGATTCGTCTGTATGCGAAATCCGATCAGGTTTGTTTGAAGAGACCATTTCCTGCAAAGGTAGCGCCAATATGGAAAACCCTGGGATCCAATTACGGCAATACCCACACATTCCTAGAAACGTCCTGATCTGTTGTTGGGTTTGTGGCAGTGTCATGTCTCTAATGGCTTGGATTCTATCAGCGGTCAGGTGTCTCAGTCCTTGTGTTAGACAGTGTCCCAAATATTTTACCTTAGCTTGGCATAATTGCAACTTGTCTTTGGAAACCTTGTGACCTGTGTCTGAAAGATGAAACAGGAGCTGTTTCGTATCCTTCAGAGATGCTTCCAGTGAATCTGAACACAGTAATAAATCGTCCACATACTGTATCAATACTGATCCACTGTCTGGTTGGAAAGACTGTAAACAATCATGCAAAGCCTGAGAAAATATACTTGGACTATCTATGAAACCTTGGGGTAACCGAGTCCACGTGTATTGGACTCCTCTGTATGTGAATGCTAACAAATATTGGCTGTCAGGGTGCAGAGGTACCGAAAAGAAAGCGGAGCAGAGGTCAATAACAGTGAAAAATTTGGCAGTGGGAGGAATTTGCATTAGGATGACAGCTGGATTTGGCACTACGGGGAACTGACTCTCAACTATTTTGTTAATCCCCCTTAGATCTTGCACTAGCCTGTAACCCCTCCCCCCACTCTTTTTAACAGGGAAGATGGGACTATTTGCTGTGCTGGACGTTCTTACTAGAATGCCCTGTTGTAGCAAGCGCTCTATTACGGGAAAAACTCCTAACTCCACCTCTGGCTTCAGAGGATACTGTGGGATTTTTGGAGCTATCCTACCATCTTTTACTTGTACAACTACTGGAGCTACATTTGCCATTAATCCAGTGTCCTGTCCATCTTTTGTCCAAAGTGACTCTGGTATCTGAGATGTCATCTCTTCTACTTGGGATGGATTCCTATTTGTCATAATGGAATGTGACATTAATTTTGATGGGGAGTCTAGCATGTCTCGTACTTCCTGAGCGTGATTCTCAGGAATGTCCAAGAATACACCTTCAGGAGTACAATAAATGACGCAACCCATTTTACATAGTAAGTCTCTTCCCAGGAGATTAGTTGGTGCCGATGCAGCCAGCAAAAAGGAATGCTTGGTATGCAAAGGCCCTATTGTAATCTCGGCTGGTTTGCTAACAGGGTAGTGCTGGACTACTCCTGTTACTCCCATGGCTGGAATTGTCCTACCAGTGGTTCTCATGCCCACTGTCGAATTTATCACTGACTTGGCCGCCCCTGTGTCTACAAGAAAGTTTAAAGTTTTACCAGCCACATTGATTGCAATCTCTGGTTCGCTTCCAAGACTGGCAATCAACTTAACTGGCTGCAGATTACAGGTGTGGCCACACCCCTATTGGGTATGCTGACCTCCCTGAATCCCGTTGGCAGCAAC
Source organism: Pseudophryne corroboree (assembly GCF_028390025.1). Taxonomy (NCBI): domain Eukaryota; kingdom Metazoa; phylum Chordata; class Amphibia; order Anura; family Myobatrachidae; genus Pseudophryne; species Pseudophryne corroboree. Next base: position 85,738,445 of record NC_086449.1, on the reverse strand, counting down.
TACTTGTGAGGGGGTTAGCTGGGAACTACCAGAGGCATGCCAGTCTCTGTTCGGGGGATATCTTTTTGTTTCCCCTGTATGTGGCTCAAAACTCCGCCTCTGTGGACCCTGCTCCCAATGTCGTGTGTTGTGTTATTGTCTAGGGGGTTGAAAAGATCTTTGTACATTCTTTGTTCTACATTCTCGTGCAAAGTGTCCCGGTCTGTTACAAGAAAAACATGTTATTACACTTGCCTTACCCACAGGATTCGGTGGTACATACGCAGGCTGCCTTGTGGTCAGCGCCTGTATACTTACGGACATCAACTTATCACTTTGCGACTCTCTGTGCCTAGTGATGTTTCTGTCGTGATCAATAGCAGCCTCTCTCAATGTGGACACTGACAGACCTCGCCAACATGGTTGTGTGGTCTGTACCCTAGCTTTTAATGTTTCTTTCAAACCATCCATCAGTACAGATACTGCTACTTCTCGATGGTTTGGGTTGGTCTTAATGTCTTCTATACCAGTGTACTTTGCCATTTCTAATAGTGCCCGGTGAAAATATTCTGTTGCCGTTTCGGACTCCTTTTGCTTAATGGAAAATATTTTATTCCATTTAACAACGGCTGGGAAATACTCCTTTAGCTGTAAATTTATCCTTTTTACATTATCCTTGTTGTACACGTCTGTAAGCGGTACATCTTTATCCAATGCACAGTCAGCTAAGAACTGAGTTGCATCAACATTGGAAGGTAAACAAGCTCTTAGCAGTATCTGCCAATCCTTGTTGTTGGGTTCTACAGTGTTACCTAGATCCCTGATGTATTTTTGGCTAGCAACTAAGTCCTTTCTGGGGTCAGGAAATTCGGACACTATTGTTCTTAATTCCATTCTGGAAAATGGAGTGTACATGGCAATGTTCCTTATGGGAGTGGCTCCAGACACATCTGTTTTTCCATTGGGAACTGCTATTACCCTTACAGGAGCAATTCTAACAGCCTCTTCCTGTGTAGATTCTACAGCTTGTTGTGGTACAATTGTTTCAGTGTAGTGCATGGTGCCGTACTTACCCGTTGACACGACCTCACCTATCCCTCCGCTAGGGGCTTTCACTAATCTCGTGGGTGTCGCTGTGCCTACTGTGGTCTCTGCTATGGTGGCTGCAAGAGAGAGAGCTGAAATTGTTGCTGAATCGTCTTCTTGATCACACTCCTGAGGAAGGTTCAAAACAGGGTACATCTTGCACGGGTTAATACTTGCATGAGTTATTTGGTTAACATCATTAACATTTACAGTGTTACTAAGAGTTTGTGTTTTACAACCCAGTGCGTTTCTCTCCGCAATCAACTTCTCTCCTGCAATGTATGGTGGAGGAGGAGCTGTGGCTATCAGCTTCCTGACTGCCCCAGATCCTGCCGCCAGAGCCAAACCTCTCTGTATCTCACCTTCCTGGTGCCATAACTGTAAATAATCATGATGCTGAATTCGTCTCTTTGCTGATTTTACGAGACATATCCTCCTCCTTAAATTTTGTAACACTTCTGGACTGAAGCTACCTATTCTTGGGAATTTGTCCCTGTCTTGTACAGTCATTCTCTCCCATTCATCACATAAAACCTCTGTGTGACTACCGTATTTTTCACACATTACATATCGTGCCGACCCAACTGGTCGGTTCTCTGAATCAACCCGAACCGAGGTTGATCGCCCCCTACCTGAACAAATGGCCCCCATAATCTGCAGGCGTTGCTTATTCCTCCTTGGATCTTTATCTCAAGGTTTTCAGCGAACCCTTACAAACAAACCAAGATGTCCTTGGGCAGGCCGGCGGTGGTGGTTTATCAAGTACCCCACTTACTTCTCGCCCACGTTGGCCAGTACTGCAATCACTGTAACCAGAGCTGCTGTACCCAACCTAGGGCCCCTGTGAACCTTTATTTACTGGGGCGCGTTCCCCAGCAAGTATCGGTTGTTGGATAGTTCCTGAGTGACCAGCGAACTTCCCTTCCAAAAATAAAAAATTACACAAATCACGTCAGAATGTACAAATAGCGTTTGTGACCACTTTACTCTAATGGTATTAGGTCAGATTACTAACTACTGCACACAATTACGTGCGGTCCAATCGTTCAGTACATAAGCACTACTTGTCATGTACTGAAAGATCAATGGAATCGATGTTTCCGGCCGCGATTCCTTCAGCAAGAGCTTGTATGGCCTATATGGGTTCTGCACCAACACCCCAGGCGTTGTGCCACTGGACTTTTATAGCGGACCTCTTTGTCTATTTTACCTGTTACCTTTATGACCTCCTGGTCTTTTACCTTATGACCTCCTGGTCTTGTTACCTTATGACCTCCTGGTCTTGTTACCTTATGGTCCGCTATACTCTAATGCTCAAATATTGTTTAACCAGGGATGCCTCCCTAGCCACCGTATATGTCACTTACACGTGTGTCCCTTGACGAGTACCCGGCTTTCCTTTTGGTTCCACCTTAAAGTTGTATAAACTTTTGTATACAAAACACACTCACTCAACACATGTACACTTTTGTTTCTATATCTATTTCTGCGCAGAAATTGTCTTTAGGCCAAAAGTGTTACCAATTAGGAGCAGGATCTGTTAAACTAAATTTCAGATTTTCCAAAAATAGATTTGCGTTATTTACCGCGTCGCGTTATCTACCGCTGTGCGTTAATTATCGCCTTTGCGTTACTTCACTTTATCACAGCTTGAGCTACGTGGGCGTAACCGGACGCTACGTTGCGTAATGAACGCTGCGTGCGTCTGCCTTTGGATTGCGTACGCTAGTCTTTGTTAGCGACACGTGTACGCAATGCAAAGATCCACCGTAACACAATATATTTTTATCAATGTAAATGATCCCTGATCATCTATCGCAATCCACACTGACTGCCTTGTATCTCAGACAAACCGTGTGTTGTTCTATACTTTAACTATTACCTTTACTATGAAATAACAGCAAATCTCTTTTTAGCACTTTCTATCAACTATAAAATTGGCAAACAGGAATAGTGATATACGAAAATGAAACAGAAATGCAGATAAATGTATGCGTGCGTGTATACGCAAGACAGAAGAGAAATAAAACAGTTTTTAAAAGACACAAGCGTTTTGTTCTTACTTCCGGTTCCCGGATTCCTTCAGCACTCTTTATCTAAGCGAAGCAGACGCTTATCCCGTCAGCACTGTGAGACAACCTCCCACCCTTTGCTGGAGGGATAATGTCTGCTGATCTACCTAGTGCAGATATGAGAAGGATAGGACGAGTCCCCAATTGACAATGCTAAATTCCTTTGTCGTATAAACAACCCTTTATGAAGCTAAGAACACTGTACGCTGTTTACTTAAGTACCGTAATGATACGCTATCTGCGTAACGATCGCTCAGCCGTAGGCGAGACGCTCAAGCGTCACGTTCGCTCACGGCCCAGTGATCACAGGACACGTTATTGGTTATGTCTAGGGGAATGATTCGCTGTAGCTTAGCGTACGCTCGAGACCACGAGGAGGTCACCAGCGATGCAGACGCTCACAACACTATACCTTTATGATAAAACCTTATACCAATGAAATACACTGAATACCTTAATGTGAGTACAGGGTGTAAGTGCAACCTTGTGTAACCTGACTAACTACAAAGCTGCTTGAGCGTCACCGACGCTCAAGTGGACACTTAACACTATAGAAAATGCACAGATACTGGTTTAGGTTCCAAAGCCTATTAACTGTATTATATCTAATATACTTGTAAAAGGGGATAACAGTACAAATGATACACTACAATATAACAGAGACTTCCTAACCACAGAACTAAAATACAAAAAGACAATACTACACTGACCTAAATGCAATACAGTACAATACTATAATACTATGAGAGATATAAGAGAAAAGAGGAGAGAGAGAGATAGAGAGAGAGAGAGAGAAATTGGCTCACAGAAAGACAATGATTACGGAGAGAAACTTACGCACAAAGGGTATGATCGCCTGCGCCTCGATATCCAGCTCCCGGCTATCAGCAGATAACCGTTGATGAGAGAGTGAGAGCTGGATGTGGTCGGCCTGCCTATTTATGCCCCACACACAATGCAATCTCCTGGTCCTACAATCCCATTGTCCATTGGCCGAAGGAATTCGGCCCTGCATCATAACAAAAGGTCATAGGGTGATTCATACAGGTGGGCTGTGACGATTTCCAACAGCTCAGGTGGGTGGGAAACTGGGTTTCCCGCCGCATACCTGAGTATGTGTAAATAATAGAAAGGGACATAAACTTCTTATGTCCATAACTATTCGCACGAGCGATTAATACGCTCCAAACCAACACCGGAATATTGCTAATTAAATACTCTTCCGATGGGTACCAAACACTGCTGTATGATTCCTGTTAGACCCTTCGTACGATATAAAGAGGGATTCCTCAGCTCTGGGACATTGTATTTTAACCAAACTTTCAGAATCTATCAAAGGGACCATGATCTATAAACTACATTAATTGTGAAAATATGTAACGAATGAGTCGCACGCTATGACTATATAAACTCTACCGTAAATACGCATACCGCGCCTGCGAGTGCACGCTATTGCGGGTATGCGCCTCCACGGGAGAGCGTACGCACGCGCAGCGCGGACCAGTGTGCGGTGCAAATATGGCAACGTGCATTGAGACATTTTTCTGACTTTGACAATTGTATACCTGTGTTGTTGTTTTTTTCTTCATACTAGTTTAGCAGTCTACTGACAGTGTCCACCAGGTCCGTTATACAGCATATTATATATAAGCAGCAGTACGGTAGGCCACGGCTGTACCTACCTCTGTGTCGTCAGTGCACTCGTCGTCCATAAGTAATATAATACTATACTATCCATCCATCTACATTGTATACCTGTGTTGTTGTTTTTTTCTTCATACTAGTTTAGCAGTCTGCTGACAGTGTCCACCAGGTCCGTTATACAGTATATTATATATATAAGCAGCAGTACGGTAGGCCACGGCTGTACCTACCTCTGTGTCGTCACTCGTCGTCCATAAGTAATATAATACTATACTATCCACCCATCTACATTGTATACCTGTGGTGGCTTTTAGTTGTGCGCAAAATATGGAGAACAAAAATGTGGAGGTTAAAAAAATAGGGAAAGATCAAGATCCACTTCCACCTCGTGCTGAAGCTGCTGCCACTAGTCATGACCGAGACGATGAAATGCCATCAACGTCGTCTGCCAAGGCCGATGCCCAATGTCATAGTACAGAGCATGTAAAATCCAAAACACAAAAGATCAGTAAAAAAATGACCCAAAAATCAAAATTAAAAGCGTCTGAGGAGAAGCGTAAACTTGCCAATATGCCATTTACGACACGGAGTGGCAAGGAACGGCTGAGGCCCTGGCCTATGTTCATGGCTAGTGGTTCAGCTTCACATGAGGATGGAAGCACTCATCCTCTCGCTAGAAAAAAGAAAAGACTTGCGGCAAAAGCACAGCAAAGAACTGTGCGTTCTTCTAAATCACAAATCCCCAAGGAGAGTCCAATTGTGTCGGTTGCGATGCCTGACCTTCCCAACACTGGACGGGAAGAGCTTGCGCCTCTTTTTTTCTTTGCGTCATGTGCTGTTTGGGGAGTATTTTTTGGAAGGGCCATCCTGCGTGAGATGGGCCAGGTGTTTGTGCTGGCCACTAGGGTCGCTTAGCTTACTCACACAGCTACCTCATTGCGCCTCTTTTTTTCTTTGCGTCATGTGCTGTTTGGGGAGTATTTTTTGGAAGGGCCATCCTGCCTGACACTGCAGTGCCACTCCTAGATGGGCCAGGTGTTTGTGTCGGCCACTAGGGTCGCTTAGCTTACTCACACAGCTACCTCATTGCGCCTCTTTTTTTCTTTGCGTCATGTGCTGTTTGGGGAGTATTTTTTGGAAGGGCCATCCTGCGTGACACTGCAGTGCCACTCCTAGATGGGCCAGGTGTTTGTGTCGGCCACTAGGGTCGCTTAGCTTACTCACACAGCTACCTCATTGCGCCTCTTTTTTTCTTTGCGTCATGTGCTGTTTGGGGAGTATTTTTTGGAAGGGCCATCCTGCGTGACACTGCAGTGCCACTCCTAGATGGGCCAGGTGTTTGTGTCGGCCACTAGGGTCGCTTAGCTTACTCACACAGCTACCTCATTGCGCCTCTTTTTTTCTTTGCGTCATGTGCTGTTTGGGGAGTATTTTTTGGAAGGGCCATCCTGCCTGACACTGCAGTGCCACTCCTAGATGGGCCAGGTGTTTGTGTCGGCCACTTGTGTCGCTTAGCTTAGCCATCCAGCGACCTCGGTGCAAATTTTAGAACTAAAAATAATATTGTCAGGTGTGAGGTGTTCAGAATAGACTGGAAATGAGTGTCAATTATGGTTATTGAGGTTAATAATACTATGGGATCAAAATGACCCCCAAATTCAATGATTTAAGCTGTTTTTTAGGGTTTTTTGAAAAAAACACCCGAATCCAAAACACACCCGAATCCGACAAAAAAAATTCGGTGAGGTTTTGCCAAAACGCGTTCGAACCCAAAACACGGCCGCGGAACCGAACCCAAAACCAAAACACAAAACCCGAAAAATTTCCGGTGCACATCACTAGGTTCAGTAGGAAATACCGGCGACCGGGGTGCCAGCTGTCAGTATACCGACAGAGGCATCATGGCCACCAGGATGCCGGCAGTGGACCGAGCACTAGAAAGCCCCTTGCGGGCTAGCTGCGGGCACGGTGGCTCGCTCCACTCACCACAGGGTGTCTCCACATAGGGAGAATAGCCTGTGGCACCGGTGTTCTGGTGGGGGCATTTCACCGCAAGTCGGGATTCCACATACGGCATTGTGACCTCCAGGATCCCGACTAGCGGTGTTGTAACTGCTTCCCTTATCAACTACTAGCAGCCCAAAAAACCTTTAGCAGCAGAATATTAATGTCAGCATCACTGGCTGTGTGCGCCCGACCAGACCAACACTTAAATTGTTCCATCGGATGCCATCTAGCAAAACACTTGAATTCCCCCCATAGAGCTAAGGAGCATCATTTGCGTTGGCCTTTTATTATATAGGATTCACAATGTTAAAAATATAAAAACATATCCATATAGAATGTGCATAAAAACATCTTAAATAACAAAATATCCCTAAAGAGAAATTTATTAACTCTATATAGATAAGATTCCTTCTAATGGAAAAAACAAATGCAGGCAATGGTGTTCTTAGTTCCAATGTGATATGCATAAATGTATGTATGCAAATGTTTTAGCATATGGACAGGAGAAGTGCATGACCAGTGTAGTCTGTTATAGGATGGTATTAGCCAATGTCTAAACTTCACTGTCCCATTCCGTGTGGACTGATGGATTTATTGTTAGTAGTCACAGACCAAGGGACAGTGCAAGGTTTCTCGACACCCTAGGCAAAACATCAGGCTGCTGGCCCCCTGTTGTCGCCCCCCCCCCAAAAAAAACTCCACACCAGTACCCACTTTCCAGCCACTCAGTTGAAAATGTGGTGGTAGCATCTTAGAAGTTCATAGAAGTTCAACAGCCGCCATCTGCATTAAGTTTAACAAGGATGCATCTTTCAGGGTTATCCTTCTGTAAGAGGTGCGGCTGCGGTGCGTGTGGTGGTGCCTGCTGCGGTGCAGGTGTAGAGTCGGTACTCACCAGGCGCCGCTCTCTCTCACCTTCAGGTACCGGAACCTTCGACGGACCTGGCAATCTTCAATCTGATCCGGACACGGCGGTTCCCTCTCGGAGCTGACCGACGACCAAGCTGAGGAGAGAATAGTTTACCTTAAAGGGGGTATCGACCCTTCTTCCACTGGAAAAGGGGATACCCCAGGGGTGACCGCGACCTTCACCGGTTGGGTGAAAGGTCATCACTGGCACAAAGCCTCAGCCACCCAGCTTTCACACACTCGCGCTCTCGCACGTAGTGTGATGAAAAGGATTCTCACGTCCGTGAGCAATCCCGACTCCGGCGCTCGGGGACAGACAAGGGACAAACGTACACGGATGCTACTCACCGTCACAAGTCTTGCACTCCGATCTTCTCCACTTACAGGTCCCTGTAAGGAGGCAAAGAGAAACAGCCGTGCAGGGCCAAGAACTACCCTAGTGTGCGTCCGCTACACTAGCTACATAAACAGAGACCTCAAACTAGCTCGTGTGGGTGGTGCAACACAACTATGCACAACTTAAACAACGCATACACTTTGCCCTGCACGGTAACTACATACATCACAATATCGGAATACAAGATCACACGGTGCTGTCCCTTTAAATCCCTCCCGCTGGAAAGGGGGTGGGCGCCGCACAGCCTACCCACCTCCTGTACCTTCCCTTATGTGGGCCCCAGGCCTGCCTACCTAAATACCTCAGGGTGGCCTGGGCCTAGCGCCCAGTGCCACCTTTATTCACCTCGGGGGTCTTATTCACTGGGCCTAGCGCCCCCTAGCTGCACACAGGCCGGAGGCCTGATTTCGCCCACGGGCCTAGCGCCCGCCTAACTTGTTGCCCGTTGGGTGACCTGGGCCTTGTGCCCAAGGTCACCTTATCATATCCCTAATCGGCCAAAATACACTAGGGCCTAATGCCCCCTATTCGGCCCCCAGGCCTAGTGCCTGTTTCACCCCTCGGGCCTAATACCCGCCTAACTGTCTCGCAGCCCTGTGGCCTGACTATCCGGGCCGGGAGGTTCCCCGGCTACTCGTGGCCACGGGCCTGGAGGGCCCGACTAAATGCCCCACGGGCCGGGAGGGCCCGACTACTTGCCCACAGGCCGGGAGGGCCTGACTGTGCCCACGGGCCTAATGCCCGAACACCCGGTGGTCTAGGGAAGGACGGGTACAGGGGCACCTGAGAAGGGCCTACCTGACCCGCTGGGAGAGGCACCAGGGGGAGCTTCGTCAGCCCTTTGCTTCCCGCCCCTGGTGACCTCTCTGGCGCTCTTCTTTAATCTTCGGCCGCTGGCCCGTCCTGGCCAGCGGCGCCGCCGTCGCCTCGCCGCGTCCAGCCGCCGCTGGACATCTTCTTTCCCAGGGCTGGAGTCTTCTGGCCTTTTCCGTGGCCGCCCGAGCTCTTCGGCGCTCTTCCGCGTGCCCTCCCTCGTCGGCTTCCGTCCCGCGTCTCCCCTCTTCGCGCTCCTGCGCGCGGACTTAACTTCAGGCTCCCGCCCGGCATCTGACGTCAGACGCTGGGGGCGGGGCCTATGACGCGGCGAGCGCCGATTGGCTCACAGCGCCCCTCTCCGATTGGCTGGCGCCCCGCGAGCCGTGATTGGCTCGCGGACGGCGCCAGATTCAAACAGCCTCCGGCGGCGCTTCTCATTGGCGGCCCGAGCGGCGCCAAGTTTAAAGCGCCGCCGCGCCGCTACCCGCCGCCGACAGCCTGGTGCAGGGAAACATCCGATCCCTGCACCAGACACCCGCCGCCACGCACTGACAGGCGCTGGGGGCAGACAAGCTGCCCCAGCGCTGCCCACAGTCAGCACCGCTGATGTGCCTACAGGGCACATCTCTACATTTCCCCCCATTTTTTCCTTTGTAGTCCCTACAAAGGTCTCCACGATGTCCCTTGTCCGCGGGTCAGGGAATTCCGAGATCCCTCCGGCGAGGTTGTGTGCAAGGGCCCAGCCCGGACGGGCTGTGACCCCACATCCTTCCACCTCCGGGTTCCTCTTCTTACCTCCTGACCTCCATCGGCGGATCCTCTGGGGGAGTGCCATCTCCTCGCGGTCGCTCGACGTTGGCCACCAAGGGGAATCTTCCTCCACGGGGACAACAGTCACCCACTCTTGACCTTTCAGATCGTCTGTGGCATCGTCCCTGTCTTCAGGGGGTGGTACCGACCACCACCCAACAGTGGAATCCTCCAGGGCATCCGTTTCCTCCCGGGCAACAACCACCATCTGTCGCATCTCCTCGTGGGGCATCTCCAAAGGTCCCATGTCTTCCTCTGGAACGGGTCCTCCCACGGCATCGCGATCCTCTCCCCGTACGTCCGTCCATTTCGGCACTTCCGGCAGGTATTCCTGCTCCAGGACTACCTCCTCCTCTTCACGGAGGGCATTCAACTGGGAGCACGACTCCACCCGATCCTGCCAGTCACTCTCGTCGGCGCTTCCGATGCCAGAGTCGTCCTCCATCTGTTCTTGGAGGGATTCGTCAGCGGACAGCTCACCGTAGTCCGAGTCCTCCTCCGATACCTGGACTGGGGTATTATTTTCCTCCTTAGCGTACTTCTTCGCTTCCGCTGGCACCTCTGCTTCCTCAGCGTACTCCTTCGCTTCCGCTGGCATCGTTACTTCCTCAGCGTACTCCTTTGCTTCCGCTGGCGTCTCTAGGTACCCAGGACACACCTGTTCCGCACGTCCTGGTCGTGGACGGTTCCATCGCGGGGAGATTCCGGACATCTCCGTCACTGGGTCTTCACGCTTTTTCTCGCAGCGTGGTCTCTTCACCTCCCAGTCGTCCACCTCCGCCTGCTGCGGGAAAGGATCATTCGTTACTGGGGTCACTTTCTTGGGACAGAGTAGGTCCGCGGCATCTTCCCAGGGGCACTCACTGGCCGCATGTCCTGGTCGCCGACACTTCCAACAGGGGAAGGCCACTGCCACCTTCTCCAAGACGGGTTCCTTGTCCACCTCCTTCGCTGAGGAATCTTCACCCGTTGGTTCCGGCTCAGAGGAAATGGGCACCTGCGAACTAACTTCAAGCAGGGTCTTCCGCTCCATTTCCCTGGTTTCCTCCTCCCATCTCTGGGCGCGACCATCCGCAATCATCCGGTCTTCATTCCACGGACAATCGGGAAGCGCATGTCCTCTCGCCTCGCAGAGCGCACACACAGGCTCTGCAGCCACCCGGTCCCAAAGCTTCTGACGAGACTCCGTCATCTGCTTCACCGTGGCCTCGTAGTCCGTCCTGTCTTCCGTCCATGGACATTCCAGGAGCCGATGTCGGGGATCTCCACAGCTTTCACACCAGGAATCAACCTCGTCTTCGCTCAACTCTTCGTCCCAGGGACAACTGTTGTGCTCATGCCCGTAGGTTCCGCAGAGCAAACACCGGGACTCCTTCACTTGGCCCTGCTGACGTCTTCGGTCCGCTTCCTGGACCACCTTCTTTGGGGACGTCTCTCGCCAAGTACACTCGTCGGCAAAGTGCCCCGTTTGCCGACATTTCTTACAGGGCGTCACAACGGCCTTCTTGCGCCCCTTCTCCCGGCGCTCCTCCTTTTCACGCTGGACCGACCGCTGCACCATCTTCAGGAGGTCTGCCCCAGACACCGTCACCCAGTCGCTCTGGTCCGCACGCGTCCGGGGGTGAGTCTGTTCCGGAGCCGTCCGCCGGGAGGTCTTCTTGGTGGCGTTCCACATCGTGTCCGTGATCCGGTATCCTTGATCCTGCCGACTACGCCAAAATGTAAGAGGTGCGGCTGCGGTGCGTGTGGTGGTGCCTGCTGCGGTGCAGGTGTAGAGTCGGTACTCACCAGGCGCCGCTCTCTCTCACCTTCAGGTACCGGAACCTTCGACGGACCTGGCAATCTTCAATCTGATCCGGACACGGCGGTTCCCTCTCGGAGCTGACCGACGACCGAGCTGAGGAGAGAATAGTTTACCTTAAAGGGGGTATCGACCCTTCTTCCACTGGAAAAGGGGATACCCCAGGGGTGACCGCGACCTTCACCGGTTGGGTGAAAGGTCATCACTGGCACAAAGCCTCAGCCACCCAGCTTTCACACACTCGCGCTCTCGCACGTAGTGTGATGAAAAGGATTCTCACGTCCGTGAGCAATCCCGACTCCGGCGCTCGGGGACAGACAAGGGACAAACGTACACGGATGCTACTCACCGTCACAAGTCTTGCACTCCGATCTTCTCCACTTACAGGTCCCTGTAAGGAGGCAAAGAGAAACAGCCGTGCAGGGCCAAGAACTACCCTAGTGTGCGTCCGCTACACTAGCTACATAAACAGAGACCTCAAACTAGCTCGTGTGGGTGGTGCAACACAACTATGCACAACTTAAACAACGCATACACTTTGCCCTGCACGGTAACTACATACATCACAATATCGGAATACAAGATCACACGGTGCTGTCCCTTTAAATCCCTCCCGCTGGAAAGGGGGTGGGCGCCGCACAGCCTACCCACCTCCTGTACCTTCCCTTATGTGGGCCCCAGGCCTGCCTACCTAAATACCTCAGGGTGGCCTGGGCCTAGCGCCCAGTGCCACCTTTATTCACCTCGGGGGTCTTATTCACTGGGCCTAGCGCCCCCTAGCTGCACACAGGCCGGAGGCCTGATTTCGCCCACGGGCCTAGCGCCCGCCTAACTTGTTGCCCGTTGGGTGACCTGGGCCTTGTGCCCAAGGTCACCTTATCATATCCCTAATCGGCCAAAATACACTAGGGCCTAATGCCCCCTATTCGGCCCCCAGGCCTAGTGCCTGTTTCACCCCTCGGGCCTAATACCCGCCTAACTGTCTCGCAGCCCTGTGGCCTGACTATCCGGGCCGGGAGGTTCCCCGGCTACTCGTGGCCACGGGCCTGGAGGGCCCGACTAAATGCCCCACGGGCCGGGAGGGCCCGACTACTTGCCCACAGGCCGGGAGGGCCTGACTGTGCCCACGGGCCTAATGCCCGAACACCCGGTGGTCTAGGGAAGGACGGGTACAGGGGCACCTGAGAAGGGCCTACCTGACCCGCTGGGAGAGGCACCAGGGGGAGCTTTGTCAGCCCTTTGCTTCCCGCCCCTGGTGACCTCTCTGGCGCTCTTCTTTGATCTTCGGCCGCTGGCCCGTCCTGGCCAGCGGCGCCGCCGTCGCCTCGCCGCGTCCAGCCGCCGCTGGACATCTTCTTTCCCAGGGCTGGAGTCTTCTGGCCTTTTCCGTGGCCGCCCGAGCTCTTCGGCGCTCTTCCGCGTGCCCTCCCTCGTCGGCTTCCGTCCCGCGTCTCCCCTCTTCGCGCTCCTGCGCGCGGACTTAACTTCAGGCTCCCGCCCGGCATCTGACGTCAGACGCTGGGGGCGGGGCCTATGACGCGGCGAGCGCCGATTGGCTCACAGCGCCCCTCTCCGATTGGCTGGCGCCCCGCGAGCCGTGATTGGCTCGCGGACGGCGCCAGATTCAAACAGCCTCCGGCGGCGCTTCTCATTGGCGGCCCGAGCGGCGCCAAGTTTAAAGCGCCGCCGCGCCGCTACCCGCCGCCGACAGCCTGGTGCAGGGAAACATCCGATCCCTGCACCAGACACCCGCCGCCACGCACTGACAGGCGCTGGGGGCAGACAAGCTGCCCCAGCGCTGCCCACAGTCAGCACCGCTGATGTGCCTACAGGGCACATCTCTACACTTCATTTTGTGATAAGCAGACTCAGGGCTGCTCCCCAGATCCTGGCACCCTAGGCAGTTGCCTAAAGCTGTCTAATGGTAGAGCCGGCCCTGCACAGACCTTAGCTCCATATGGCACTGGAAAAGGATAGGTCCTGGAGCCAGAAGCGGATTTAGACCTCACTGGGCCCCCCTTCCTCAAACAACAAATAGCACTATATTTTCATTCCTGATTTATGCCTCTTACATTATTTGTTGGTTTTCCACTTTATATTCTATCACAATATATTACTTTCCCCCTTCTCCGATTGTACCATGTCCCCTCACCTCTAACTTCCATTATTACACCACTTAGTTACTGCATTTTAGATCTGTGCTCCCCTCACTGAATGTAGCAGGTCCCTATACCCCATTATGGGAGTATTCAGCCAGCCCAGTGCTCCAACATTTTTGACGGCGGTCGCCATCCGCCGGAAATGTCCTCCATACAGCTTTATCGGTGGGCCCCCCTTGGACACACAGAGCCCCCTGAGACCCACAGGGCCCTAAACAGCTGCCTTGGTTCATACAGAGATGCTGAATTGCTCACATTGGAGGTCTGACGAATAATCGGCACCTTGCATTGGGCTGGTGAAAGCTACAAAGGTGCAACCGCTGATGGAGTCCAAAGATGCACAAAATACTCTATCATTGCAGCGTCTGTAGACTCTGAAAGTGGACATCTCAGTCCTTGCATATTTGGTAGCATGTACAAGAAGGAAGTGCATTGTAGTGGCACTAGCATAAAGTCTCATGTGCAACTATGGCAAAAGACGCAAGGAAGTCCACAATTACATCCATCTCAGAATCAGCCCCTGACATGGTTGTGTATGATGTGACCAGTCAGAAGGCCCACTGGGCCCAATTCAGATGTGGTTGTTCTTGCATTTGCTGTTGCTATCTTTTGCTGTATGCAAAGTAGACTGTATACTAATATGGGCAGAAGCTAACCTGAGCACAGGGACTCCCACTGCTGTCTCTTCATTTCCGTCTGATGGCGTACAACTGTTGAAACATCAGCACCATCGCCAAATATCGGGCCATCATGCAGACTTTGAGAGCTTCTGCAAACATGCAGGCAGAGTTGCTCTCCTGGGAAACAGAGGGCTCTCCAGTAGCAAGTGAGATCGCAACTGCTACTTTATGCTCAAACAGAATATGCCATCTGAACGGCTATGACGTGCCTGCGTTTACCTGATCATTACCTGTTACCACCCCCAAATGCTGTCTTTCTGTCACTTACTTTTCAACTAATGCCAATTCAATCGCTGCCTATGCGCAATGTTGCTCAGACATAAGGGCAGTAAGAAAACATTGACCGATTTGCATACTTCAGTTGCTTTGCATTTGCAACCACATCTAAATGAAGCCTACTGTGTGGCTGCTGGAAGAGAATCTTTCAGCAGCTGCTGCTCACAGAGGGACCTCCCAGTCCCTCTGCTTCCTGGTTCCCTTACCCGTTACCTCCCGTGCATCTGATCACTCCTGATCAGTCAGCCCCCAGAGATTAGCAGCCTTCCCTGTGGACAACCAAGGGCTGCTCTGCAGATGACGGGAAAATGTATAGTCGCGATGGTCATGATGGACTGATCATTGATGTTCCTCTGTATTGACTATCAATGTGTGTACTGATGTTAATTTTAAAAAACTTTTTGTACATAATTTTTTATAAAATCATGTTTGATATGTTTCAAATAAATGTTCTTAAGCTTATTCAATACTAAAAAAAAAACTGACAATTTTTTTTTTTTGTTTTTTAAATTTTAGCCAGTTAAATGTTTAAGAAGCAGAAAGTGTTGGACTGGTCCATCAGGTTTCTCAGTTGACCCCATTGTCCATTGACACTGCTACCTGCAGAGATAAAGCAGAGCAAAACTGACGGACCCGTATCAGCATACTGCAGTTTGTTGAAAGGAACCAGTTCGTGCTTTGTACAAAACATTACTTCATGCGGAACGTGTCACAATGCAGTCTGTTCTATGGCTTAAAAATTTGAATCCTCCAGTTTATTAATAGATAAATAAGGAAAACAGCTGCTTAGAACAGAATATATTTGTATAACAGCAAACAATGAGTTACCTTAATGAACGGCGTTCCGTCTGTCACAATGGATCTTAGCAATTACACTATCATTCAGTCATAGTAATAGCAAAGCCGTAACTAGACATTTTAGCGCTGTGTGCAAGAAACAGCATCGGCGCCTCCCAACACACACACACATATACAAAACAGGGCCATTTTTACACATTATAGCAGAGGAGTCCCCCTTCTTATACATTAGGCAGCAGAGTCACCCTTTTCACACATTAGGCAGCAGAGCCCTCTTTTTACACATAAGGCAGCAGAGTCACCCTTTTTACACATTAGGCAGCAGAGTCACCCCTATTACACATTAGGCAGCAGAGTCACCCTTTTTACACATTAGGCAGCAGAGCCCTCTTTTTACACATTAGGCAGCAGAGTCACCCTTGTTACATATTAGGCAGCAGAGCCCCCCTTTTTATACATTAGGCAGCAGAGTCCCCCTTTTTACACATTAGGCAGCAGAGTCCCCCTTTTTACACATTGGTTAGCAGTCCCATTTTTACACATTTTGTCAGCAGAGTCCTCCTTTTTACACATTTAGTTAGCAGAGTCCCCTTTTCACACATTAGGCAGCAGAGTCCCCCATTTTACACAATAGACAGGCAGAGTTCGATAGATAGAGAGTGTGTGTGTGAGAGTGTATTACACTTACCTGTAAACCAGCCAGCAAGCCTCTCCTTTCCTCTTCCCACCCTACAATGTATTTTTCTAAGCGCAGGACATTGTGGGTGGGCTGGGGCAGGCTGGGAAAGATGTCATCTCTCCCAGCAAACACGGGGGGAGGGGGGGCTGCAGCACTGCCCAGCTACCTATGTGAGAAGAGGTAGCCAGGAGCTGCTGAGCGGTGACTGCGTGGGGGATGTGGACCCCAGAGTGTGGCGGCGGAGCAGCCAGGCAGGTGTTGCCAGTGGTTCTGTGCCCACAGTGCATTTGTGCTGTGTGCCAGGCACCACTGGCACACACCTAGTTATGGCCCTGAGTCATAGTCCCCTGGCTGTGGCATTACCTCCCTGGCTAGTGTTTGTTTGAACACACCCCACCCAAATCTCTCTCTGCACATGTTATATCTGCCCCACCTGCAGTGCATCATGGTTTTGCCCAATTGCTAATTTTTTTTGGTTTGCTAACAAACCTGAATAAACCCATGTTTTATTCTGAATGATCGCTCTGATTTGTACATCTGTGACTTAGATATTGAAAAATTATTATGAATAGTACTGGGTTGCTTCCACTCTTCTATAAACTGATCCATGATTGGTTTTATTTTTTTAAACCAGGACTGGAGAAAAACTACTGTTGTAAAACTTAACTGTCCCAACATCAAGTAAAAGTTTGGTGATATAGGAAAAGGAGGACGACTGTTATCTTTACCATGCAGTTTTATTAAAAGACAGGTGAATTTTGTTAACATCAGCAAAAAAAAAAAAAAAAAATTCCCCACTTATGATTTTGGGGTTCAGATGAAGGGTATACCACACACCCAGAAATACGACCCAGCTAATAATATCAACTGCATCACTCCTAATAACACACTGTATGAATTATTCAATTTGATTATGATAAAAGAAAAAATTACAGACTATTATAAGTTTTAAAATAACATTATTTATAATAATAATAATAATAATTATTATTATTATTATTATTATTATTATTTTGTAGTAGAAAGATAGGGGTACATATCAGGCACAACCCAGCTAATATAATATGATACAGTATATGCTGCACACAACCCAGCTAATATAATATGATATATGCTGCACACAACCCAGCTAATATAATATGATACAGTACATGCTGCACACAACCCAGCTAATATAATATGATATATGCTGCACACAACCCAGCTAATATAATATGATATATGCTGCACACAATCCAGCTAATATAAAATGATATATGCTGTATCATTAATTTTAAAAGAGCAGGTACAATTTGTTCTTCTTCAATAATAATGTATTGTATTGTAGTACAGAGTCAGACAGATACAGTAGGTGGAACATAACAGGCAGACACCCGGTAACAAAACACAGCTGCTAATAATATAGAATAGGCACCACATCACAGTTAATAAAAAGCTTTGTTTTTTTAAACAGGAAAAAAAATATTTTGTTCAAATTATTATTTTATTTTTTTAATAGCCAGGAAAGCAAAAGATGGCTGCTCAGATACAGCAAAGTATTCATTTTATTTATTTTTTGGACAGTTAATTATTTAATCAACACTGTCTCTGCCCAGGCTCGTACACAAGCTATATTGCAGAATTATTTCCTTTAACAGAAACGTGCATGTGATGCATGCAGACAATGACAGCAGGCATCACTGTATGTATGTATGTATTATACAAATAAAATAAAACCTGAGTCCACTCCAGTGCTACTTCTAATAGCACCCTAACAGCACCCTAATGGTGTGGTAATAAAGGCTAATGGTATTGTTATTCTTTTTGAACAAACTGGTCCAGCCTCCAGCCCTATACTACACCCTCTCCCTCCACTCTCAAGTGTTACACGGCGCCCAATCACAAGGGAAGTTCTTTTATATAGAATACAAAACACATGAGATCTGACTTCAGTGTAATCTAACACATGCAAAATCTGACTCGGGGAAAATTAAGCTTTACCTTGTTTTAGGATCTAAGTGTGGTGGGAAGACTCGAGGCGGAACTCGGAAATACTTGGATCCCTTACGTTCAGGGGTGTTCTGTTTTAAAAAAAACCTAACTGCACATCTCTAATACATGCACGTACCACTGGTACTTGGTGATTTCTAATCTTTATTCTATCTTCCCCCAAGCCACTGACAAATGCTGGAGAGGCTGTGGACCACATATAGTGGTTCTGCCCAAAAATAACTGGATTCTGGGTCTTGGTACATCGCCTACTTACTACACTTACTGGTATATCCATGCCAAGTTGCCTGTCACACTCTTTCCTGCCAAGGACCATACCCACTGCAGACAAGCATAACAGTAGTTAGTCACTCATGTACAGTAGTTAATGCGGCTTGTTGTACTATTGCTCCTCAACAAAACTATCTGGGAATGCCCCCTCTCTCTGCCTTTTGCAACTGTCTGTGGATTAGCTGCCACCACAAAAATATCTCCAGTGTCCTCTGTGAACTTCCCAAACAGTTCAGCGATATTTGGCCCCCTGGGTTTCTCACCATAAGGCTGCCCCCTCTGCACCTCCTAATTAGTTCTGACACACCATCATTTTTCTGTTTGACATTATTAGCCATGTCCCCATTCCCTCCCCTCCCTCTCCCCTCATTAACTGTCAGGGAACTCCAGGACTATGTGTGTGAGACCCCTAGAGTCGGTGAGAAGGTCTTCTGCCAATAACAGCCCTCCACTGTTCTCATAGTGCACAACACACACCCCGGTACTTAGGAGACCACCTGGGCTTAAACCTCTAGCAGTAGGAGCTCACACAATAGGCTCAAGACCACAAGGTAATTAAACTGTAGTGTAGCAGCTGGCAAGGCAAGGGTTAATTGCAGACAGACTGGATACAGGATGACTTGGCAAGGCTGGGGTTAATTGCAAACAGACTTTGGTTAAGTTATGCAGACAAGGCTGGTGTAACTGGAGACAGCAGGACTTGATGAAAACCGTATACATGGCAAAGCAGGGGATAACTGCAGGCCAACTAAACAGGATATGCTGACTAAAGACTACTGAACTAGGAGTGTACAGAAATCACAGAAGGACACATGGTAACTGAAGCAATGAGGTATAAATTGTAAAAAAAACTAAGCCAGGCGGTGGTTAACTGCTGGAACAATCAGGTGGTGGGTGTGTACTGATTGAAAGCAGAGTGCTGACAGCATGAACCTAGTAGCAGAGAAACTTGCTAGATAAATTGTGACTCTGCTGCAGTCTGTAATAACACACAGTGGCTAAGATGTAGCTTGAGTACAGAGTCAGGCATTCTGGAAATGCTGCAGGCTTTTGTCCACAGGCACGACTAGAGTGAATAAACTTTGCTGGTGGTAACCACGGATACCCAAGCTGAAAGCACACAGATCTAGGGCTGGCAGGGTATGTTTACAGAGACTTGACAGGAACTTGGACATGGATCAGGACCATACAAGAGAATAACTAGAGTGCCACAGCAAGACAAGTACATGGAGCAGGAATGAACACAGGATATCAGCTACTGGCCAGGATCCAACAGGGCATGGGTGCAGGACTATCATGAACAGCACACTGTGGACTGAGGAAGGATACAGGAACACAATAGCAGGGCACCAGGACACAGGATGTGTAATGAGGCATTTCAAACAAGTGTGCTACTGCAAGTAGCAGCCAGCACTAGTTACTAGAAGACAGACGGAATATAAACAGGAATGAGCTGTAGTGGCGACTCATAACACTCCCAACTTTATTTTTTCTCTTTTCCCTTATGCCCTCCTTCCTCCCTTTCCTCTTCCACTTTACCTCCTCCTCTCTGCTCCATCTTGCACCACTTCTATGGGCACCACGTGTGTGCCTGTAGGTACCTATGGATGGAAACCAATGTATGTGGCTGACTGCAAATGTAATTTATTTATTTAATTGACCAAAACCAAAAAGCTGACCTTGATTGGCCCTGTGGTTTTGGTCAATTGAGTTTGCGGTCAGCCAAACACGCTGGTTCCCATTTATAGGACTCAGTGTTATTTACATAACATTTAGATCTATGGAATGCCCACATCCAATCACCACTGGCGCTCCCCTGGTGTTATAAACTGGCTCAGGGGTTTCCCAGTGACAGGAGTCACCAGGCAGTGCCGTAACTACATGTGTGCCAGGTGTGCCTGGCACACAGCGCAGCCGCACTGAGGGCACAACGGCCCCAATTCCCTAAAGTCCGCAGCTTGTAATGAGTCAAATTGACTAATTACAAGCGCCTGTGTCGGAGGAGCAGCGGAGAAAGAAGAGGGAGGGAGCCGCAGCCAGGCCCGGCCCTACGCATATGCCGACTACGTGGCTGCGTAGAGCACCGGACCTGTGAGGGTGCAGCTGAAGTCACCGTCACTAGGCTCTCTGCTGCCCGCCGATCACCGCCGCCCGCCAATCACAGCTCACCACCCACCGCATGCCATGACCGCGGCTCCTGAGTGAGTTGGGGGATTCCTTCTGTGTGGCTGCTGCAGCCAATATGGAGAACACAGCCTTTACCTATCAGAGCAGCCTCTCCCTGCCTCCTCCCTCCTATGTGGATGTCTGTCACCACCGCACGCTGTATCCTCTCTCTCGCTGGGCACACAGGAGTCCCAATCTTACTCCTCACCTCAGTTTCTACCGCCTGCACCTCGCACCTCTCCATGTTCGGGCCGGTTAGCTGGGGTTCGAAATCGATTTCGGCTTTAGGAGTACGGCTTCTATGGGTGACTTTAATCCTTTCAGTGTCAGCAATGTGGAGCTAACAATCTCTTCCAGGTGAGGACCATTTCTGACCTCTTTCTCCCCAACCTGTTTCCCCGGGCACGGGGCATCTGCCTGCCGTATTTCTGTCCTGGATGTTCCATTTCAGTGGGATCTCACTCAGCAAGTTTATGATAGACACATTTTATGTTGCATTCTGTTTTTAATTAAATGCCTAGGTATTTGTAAGGTGTGATCTGCGCAATGGCCTCATTATTGCCAAATACAGGATTGTCAGCCTGAATGGGTATATGTGATTTAGCTTTTTGTACAGTATATAATGATGTCTCTAATACAGCTGTAATGAGATTGTGCCTGATGTCTTCCATGCACACTTTATACAACTACTTCTACCATGGCTCCTCTGTGGTGTGACGTGCAGTGGCGTCACAAGGCGGGTGCGGCCCGCACCCGGGTGTGACACCTGGAGGGGGTGACACCAAATGTCAGCTCCTCCGCAGTGACAGGAGCCAGGTGCTGCAGTGTGAAATTCCGCTACAGCACCCGGCTCCTGTCATAGCAGAGGAGCCGACAGCACACTGAGACCATCTCTGGGGGAAGCCCAGCATCTCCGGAGATGCTGGGCACGCCCCCAGAGTGACGATACCAGTATCCCCGCGAAGCCACGCCCCCTAGCTGTAAGGCCATGCCCCCTTTTTGCAGCAGTACATCAGGGGTGCGCACCGGGTGTCACCACACCTGGTGACGCCTCTGGTGACGTGTATCAGCGTCTCTACTGTGGTGTAACGTGGATAAGCGTCTCTACTGTGGTGAAACGTGTATAAGCGTCTGTGGTGTAACATGTATAGGCGTCTCTACTGTGGTGTAACGTGGATAAGCGGCTCTACTGTGGTGTAACGTGTATCAGCGTCTCTACTGTGGTGTAACGTGGATAAGCGTCTCTACTGTGGTGTAACGTGGATAAGCGTCTGTGGTGTAACGTGGATAAGCGTCTCTACTGTGGTGTAACGTGGATAAGCGGCTCTACTGTGGTGTAACATGGATAAGCGGCTCTACTGTGGTGTAACGTGGATAAGCGGCTTTACTGTGGTATAACGTGGATAAGCGGCTCTACTGTGGTATAACGTGGATAAGCTGCTCTACTGTGGTGTAACGTGGATAAGCGGCTTTACTGTGGTATAACGTGGATAAGCGGCTTTACTGTGGTATAACGTGGATAAGCGGCTCCTCTGTGGTGTAACATGTATAATCTGTTTTACTGGGGTGTGACATGTATAAGCTGCTCTGTAATGTGAATTGAAACTGTTCTGCGGCCACGCCCATTCCCAATGAAGCCACGCCCCTATATATTCCACTAAGGGGCGCCAAAATATATATTAACATACCAAAAAAATTAGGCTCAGGCCAGCCCTGGCAGCAGCAGCGCTATGTAATTGGTGGCGGCGCCGCTGCAGCAGTCCCTCTCATTCCACATAGGCTGGCCGCCGCTGCTGTGAATGCTGGGATGCGCTTCCCTCATCCCAGCATTTACAGTGGTGGCAGCCAGCCAATGCCGAAGGAGAGGGACTGCTGCAGCGGCGACCCCGGCAATTACAGTGCGCTGCTACGGCTCCCTCCTCCTCCTTCTCCCCTGCCCCCGGAGCTGCCAGCACCGAGGAGCCTGACTGCCTGAGCCAGCAGAGAGATGGTAAGTATCGTCTATTCTATTCTATCTGTCTGTATGTCTATCGGTCTGTCTACCTAATGTGTAAAAGAGGGAAGCTGTCTACCGTAATGTGTAAAAAAAGGGGACGCTGTCTGTCGTAATGTGTAAAAAGGGGACGCTGTCTGCCATAATGTGTAAAAAGGGGACGCCATCTACTGTAATGTGTAAAAGGAGAATCTGTCTGAGAATGTGTAAAAGGGGCTGTACCTGGTGTAGTGGCGCTACTGTGCGGTGTAATTTGAATAATGGAGACTACTATAATATGTAATATGAATTGGTATTATTTTGTGGCCACACCCCTTCCCCATGAAGCCACGCCCCTATATATTTTGCGCGCGCCTACGGTGCGCACTGCCCCTGTTTCTCATAGAAGGGGGGGGCGCCGATGCCCTATCTTGCACACACCGCTAAAATGTCTAGTTACGGCACTGTCACCAGGGTCCCAGTCAGTGACGCAGAGGGGCAGCATGTACACACATGCTGCTCCTCAGTCCACACTGGAACAGGTTTTGCATTTTCTATTTTTTTCCCCCTAAAGATGCCTACGTGGACCCAAGAGGACCGATCTATACCGGATAAAGGTGATTTTTTTTTTTTCAAAGTACCTTATGGATTTCTACCGGACAAGGAGTTCGAATCGCTTTGTGGGATGGTAGGAAAGTATGTATAAGTGTGTGTGTGTGTGTGTGTGTGTGTGTGTGTGTGTGTGTGTGTGTGTGTGTGTGTGTGTGTGTGTGTGTGTGTGTAAGTATGCTTTTTTAAGGTTATACTGTCATGGTGTGCGTGTCCTGTGTTTATTTTAATATTTCTTTTCTAGATGGAACTACATGCACCAATGCCCAGTGCTGGTTGTTAAAATACGTGGAACCCCATGTAAAAAAAAAAATCACTGTATTTTAGCAACCTGGACCAGCTCAAAGAGCTAGGCACTGGTTATGCTTGGGATGGAACTGCACATCTTTTTTTTTTTTACTTTTTTAAAACTTTCTTTACTTTTATAGACAGAATCTCACTGATCCGTGCATGCTTCTGCCAAACTCACCAGCCTGAACCTGGTCTATTGTTCTGGGGAATGTTTGGAAAATCGTACCCTATTACATTTGTGATTTCTATGGTTTTGAATGGGAAAACATCTGGATGAGATTTTTTTCCCTTGTGATTTTTGGTAGAGGCTGAAAACATGCAATCTGGTACCTTACTGCTCCCTATTACATTTGTAATTTTTTATGCAAAAAAAATAGCAGTTTTCCAAAAAATGGCACTTATTATATCTGGCCCTACATCTCCTAGACAGCTTTGGTTTCAGAAAGACATACAGAGGCTGTCAGGGGCAGGGACATTGCGCATGGAGTGGGGCAGCAGATTATGGAATGTTTTTCATCAGAGCAGAGGAGAAGGAGCAGACACCTTGCTTCAATGTATGGATGGAGAACTAAGAGGCAGCCACATGCTGTGAGATTCTGGGAAATTCATTTCTGCATGCATGTAAAAAAAAAACCGGCTGAAGAGGAGAACTCTGATGGACTAGGGAGCCTGAAGAGTATAAAACATTTCAAAATTTCCTTTTTGTCCTGAGAGGAAAGAACTTTCAGAGGGACATACACTTTGGAAACATGATGTTAAGCCGGGTACACACTGGGCGCAATCACTATATAAAACAACAGAAATATAACTAAGCGCTCTGTCACTCCTATCTATATGCAGCCAGTAATATAGGGCTACTCACCCCTATTAGATAAATAAAATCAGAAAATAAAAAGGCTGGCATTACAGCGCATATAGATTGAATATAGAAAATTTATTAAAACACATAAAGATGTATATTAACAATGCATAACCACCGGCGGTTGTTTTCACAACTATATATTAAAAAACATACAATATAACTTAATCTCTGTTTGGCAGTATTTAACTTGGCAACAGATGTTACTGAGCTCATATAATTGTAGCCCTTCAGAGGCTGCCACAACAAAGTAACATACTGTAGTCTCCTTAGTGCAGCTGATATCAGTCACTTTTATCCATAATACACACTCATGCAAGCAGGGACTAATTAACAGTCCATTTATCAGATGGAATCCGTTTTAGGATAAGCAAAGTGTCTTATTTTAAAAGTCTGGCCAGACAGTTGAATAAAGGTAATCTCACCGTTCCTCACAGCACTTAGTTATAAACGTCCTCCCCGGCTGGATGGTGCTCTAACTTTTTCATGCAGTCATCTCTGGGGGATCGTAGATGGAAAGAGAAATAGCAGGTGCTGCAGCTGGCAGTGTAGACCTCCGATCACAGTGGTGAAGAATGTGTGTAGATGAGTTTTTAATGCGTTTCCCCGCCTCCCTCCGGGTTCAGCGGCTTCATCAGAAAACAATCACTATATCGCTGATTAGTGGAGATCGGCAGTGCATACACGCTGAACGATATTGATGTACGATATCGTTCAGTGATGTCATCCCCCCTCACTCCCCGAACATGCAGCTCAAAGGGGTTCGGTATGTAACACCACAGCCAGGATGCCAAATGTCACTATCCCGACATCGGCATCCCGACCGGTGGAATGCCGGCAAGGTGGCAAGTGCAACAAAGACCCTTGCGGGCTTGCTGCACTCGCCATGCTGTGGTCTTTGTGGCGAGTGCCCAGGTTCTATTCTCCCTCTATGGGTGTTGTGGCCCCCCTGAGAGGGAGAATCACTTACCTCCCTGTATACCAGCAGCGGTAAGGTGCCTGTATTGTGACTGCCAGTATCTGGACAACCGGTATGCTAACTGCACACCGCTCAAAGAAATTGTTAACATTGAGCTGCATGTTCAGTAGATGATGGATGAACGAGATCGGCCCATGGGTGCGCGCATCATTCATCATTCATCCATACACTCTGGACGATATGAACGATAGATCTTTCAGAAAAAATTGTTATCATTCGTATCATCCTGTGTACTCACCCAGTGTGTACTGGGCTTTAGATAAGTATGTGTTACAACCATTTGCCATGAGATATTTGGTGATAGACTGAGATTTGTGGCTACAGATATAGGCCCTACACACTGGGCGATATGAGTGAAAGATATGAACGATCTCGTTCATTAATGAATGAGATACCGTTCATATCTTTCAGTGTGGAGGCACCAGCGATGAACGATGCATGGCCCCGCGCTCGTTCATCGCTGGTGTCCCGTCGCTTGTGCATGCAGGCCAATATGGACGATCTCGGATGATCTCGTCCATATTTGCCTGCACTGCTGTGGAGCCGAGTGACGGGGGAGTGATTACATTTCACTCCCCCATCACTGCCCCCACCCCACCGCCGGGTCGCCTGTCGGCCGTATCTGCCATCGGGCAGCTCGGCGGCGGATCCCGCAGTGTGTAGGGCCCATTAGTTAGATAGAGAATTGGTGGGGAGACATTAAGTTATTGTTTTAAAGCCCTGCCATCAGAAGTTGTGGGGACCAGGATTGGCAAAATTGTCAGAGTGCAATCCATGATTATTGCAATATATGACCATCATCACATTAGACCAATACATGAAATAGACCTAGTCAAAGCAAAAGAAATTTATATTTTATAGCTGCAGACATGGAATCTATCTCGTTGAGAGTCATGTTTGCAGGCTGCAAATGAATGAGTTTAAGTTTAAGCAACATTGTAGCAATCCATTGTTACATTTGATAAAGCTACAATGTAGGCTAACGTGACTATAATTCACCAAACACTGCGCAGAGGAAAAGTTCTCTGAAAATGACTGTGTTTCAAAACATCAGTAACTCACAATGAACGCAGCCTTTAAAATGTTATTCAAGATCGAGTTGTTTGGCTAGCTTTTCAAACATAAACTACATAATTAAAAATGAAATTAATCTGAGTTTATAGGCATCTGCAATCTGAATGGGACCCATAAGGCTGGGGTAACAAGAGGACATCGGCAGCACAATTAAAAGCAATGGCTGAGGCATTCTGACATGCTGGGGTAAATTTTCTAAGATTCATGTTATGGGAATACCCATTGGTTTACTCATTTTGGGAATTTATATGGAGGGACATAAGGGGTCATTCTGAATTGATAGCTCGCTAGCAGTTTTTAGCAGTCGTGCAAATGCTATGCCGCCACCCACTGGGAGTGTATTTTAGCTTAGCAGAAGTGCAAACATTTTTATCGCAGAACGCCTGCAAAAAAAAATTGTGTAGTTTCAGAGTAGCTCAAAACCTACTCAGCGCTTGCGATCACTTCAGACTATTCAGTTCCGGATTTGACGTCACACACCCACCCAGTGTTCGTCCAGCCACGCCTGCGTTTTCCCTGGCACGCCTGCGTTTTTCTGAACACTCCCTGAAAACGGTCAGTTGCCACCCAGAAGTGCCCACTTCATGTCAATCACTCTGTGGCAACCAGTGCGACTGAAATGCATCGCTAGACCCTGTGTAAAACTGCATAGTTCGTTGTGCCCGTATGTCGCGTGTGCGCATTGCCCCGCATACGCATGCGCAGAACTGACATTTTTAGCCGGATCGCTGCGCTGCGAACAAATGCAGCTAGCAATCAACTCGGAATGACCACCATAGTACATACGGTTCCAACATTACCGAGTCAAAATCCTCAAATATGTCTGTATGGTATTGGTGTGGTGGAGACGCATTCCTATGTGACTTATAGCTATATAAGGAGTCTGTCTACATTGGCTAAAGTAATTATAGCATGTGGTTGGTTTTCAAGCAACCCTCCAGAATTAGGTAAATGAAAGAATGAGGCATGAGAGAATGATATGAGGAAATTTAGTGATAAATGGGATAGATGGAGACACTCGAGACTTGGAAAATTAGGGTAAGCCAATGTGGAAACATTTGAAAGGGCTCACTAATGGTTGGATAAAATAAACTGGGATTGTGGTATGTCTGTATAAAGAATCCCTTTTTTCTAACTGAAATGGTAGACAAATTAATAATTTTGAATGCACATATGAGTAAAAGGAATATAAAGTTGATTTGACATAAGATGTCAGGATGGGTATGAAAAGTAAAGGTATTTCACAGATATGATAAATATCGTATTTCACAGATTTGTTACAATACATAGAGCATTTGCTATTAGATGTTTGTTAGTTGCATACTGGCGGAGATATTCCCTAATAAATAAGGGTATTAATGAAATAAATATATTTTTCACTGTGGTTGTTTTTCACCAAAGGGGGGAAAAAAGAAATTATGGTGAAATAATATTGGTGGTGTATAGGGAACGGAGGGGTGGAGGGAGGAGAAAGGGGGGAGTAGGGGGAAGGGGTAGAGTAATAGGTAGAATTGGAGCAAACTAATGTCTCGAATGAAGATCTATCATTGTAAGAGTTCCCCATGGAGAAAATAAAAGCTGAATGTAGGATAGTCGGAGAGAGAAAATGTATAGAGATATATTGATATTTCCTTGTTAGGAGAAGACGAGGAGAGGGGGAGGAAATTTTTTAATTATTTCTCTCTTTTTTCAGGGGGGGTTGTCGTATATATGTAGCTATCATATATTGAATGATTATATATGAAATTTTTGTAATTGTAAATTGCATTTGTACAAAGAAAAGAATTTTCAATTAAAAGAAGATTTGTGTTGCAGCCGATTTCAGCTGACATTTTCCGTTTGAGATTGCAACTTTTTTGGGGGGAAAACACTGTAATTTACTAAACTACAATGTTTTTTCAATTAGTGTTCACCGAGGTCGATGTAATTCATATTGTCAGGCAGTGTTTTATGGGAGAGATTAGTAAAACACTGCCGGACATAGCACACTGAAGCCCAGCTGGACCAGTGAGATCCATGCAGGGCTTCATTGTGTACAGTATTTAAATAGCTGAGAAAAAAAATTGCAGGGGGTCCCCCTCCTGAACACAAACAGCCATGCGCTCTTTGAGCTAGTCCTGGTTGTTAAAATACTGGGAAAAGATTGTGTAGGGGTAACCAGTATTTTAACAACCAGCACGGGCTCCTGGAACAGTCCTGGTTCAAAAAATATGAGGGCTAAAGGAAGTAGGGGTCCCCTGTATTTTTTAAACCAGCACCAGGCTCCACTAGCCAAGGAAATAATGCCACAGCCAAGTGACACATTTATATTGGTCCTTGCAGCCGGGGCATAACCCAATCAACTAGTCACACATGGCCAAAGTCCCTGGGGGAGTGGGAACCCCCCCAATAAAGGGGTCTCCCCCTACAGGCACTGAAGGGCCAGGGATGAAGGCTCTCCCTGCCATCCGTGGGCTGTGGATGGCAGGTTGATAGCCATAAAATGTGTAAAATAAATAAATAAATAATGTATTTTGCTGTGGGACTACAAGTCCCATCAATCCTCCTTGAATGCTAGTACTTGGAGAACCACAAGTACCAGCATGTGAGGCATTGAAAGGCTCGCTGGTACCTGTAGTTCCACAGTAAAATAAATAATTAAAAAAACACAGGACACACATACTGTGAAAGTAAATGTTATTTAAACATACATGCACACTTACACATAGTTAACTAATGTCCCACGGAGCCCCTCGGTCCCCTTGTCTAGTAGAATCCACTGGGTATGTCAAAGAACCACATACTGTTTACATAAATACAAAGGCCACCACCTCTGTATTTGCTTGAGTCTGTTGTTCTGTCCGCACGAAATAAAGTCCTGTCCTTGAGTGCAACTGCGAAGTCAGGAATTGAGCTATTTAGACAGGATTTTGTAAAAATCATGAGGGAGCATCGTTTAAGGTATTGATATCCAACCAGATCAACCTGTAAGTCATCCAGCTTGCCTGCGAGTATCGAACATTAGCAAGCAATAGGTTAGGCCAGTGGTTCCCAAACTGTGCGCCACGGCTCCCTGGGGTGCCGCGGCGCTGTGACAGGGGTGCCGCAGCCTAGCAGCCGATTGTCCGCTTTTTTTTTTTTTTACTTCCGCCTGTCGCTACGGAAGGGGAGTGCTGGCAGCAGGAGAGGCAGGCCAGTGTGGCCGGCGCCGGGACGTGCTGTGCGGAATGTGTCCGCATGTGGCTTTGGGAGGGGAGTGCGGGCAGCAGGAGGATCAGTGTCACAGTAGTGAGTAGTCCGCTCAGTTAGCCGGCGCCGGGGCTAGCGGGTGCTGGCGGCAGCAGCTGATATACAGTGCGCACAGTTAGGGTCGGGGGGCGAGCCGGAGGGAGAGAGTGCAGGCTGATTACCACAGTGTGCACAGAGCCGGCGCCCGGAGGGGAGGGGAGGGCGCAGGGGCAGGGAGAGAGTGCAGGCGGCAAGCTGCAGCTGGGCAGTGTGGAGTGGCTTGCAGCTGGGCAGTGTGGAGTGGCTTGCAGCTGGGCAGTGTGGAGTTAGCCAGCGGGGGAGGGAGGAAGAGGAGAGATGCGGTTGGCCAGTGTGGAATTAGCCAGCGCAGAGGGGAGGGGAGGGGTGTTTGTGCGGGATGTGCTGTGGCTGTGCCCAAAGTTAGCCAGCTCAGGTGCTGGGGCAGTCACCCTGTGGGGAGGGGAGGTGTTATTGTGCAGGTTGTGACCGGGTGCTTTGGGGAACCTGTGACTGGAATCAGCCGGCAGGGGGTGCAGGTGTAAGCAGGTTGCAGTGGCCGAGGAGTGCGCTGAAGTGGCCGAGGAGTGCCCTGGAGTGACCGAGAAGTGCGCTGAAGTGGCCGAGGAGTGCGCTGAAGTGGCCGAGGAGTGCCCTGAGTGACCGAGAAGTGCGCTGAAGTGGCCGAGGAGTGCCCTGGAGTGACCGAGGAGTGCGCTGAAGTGGCCGGGGAGTGCCCTGGAGTGACCGAGGAGTGCGCTGAAGTGGCCGAGGAGTGCCCTGGAGTGACCGAGGAGTGCGCTGAAGTGGCCGAGGAGTGCCTTGGAGTGACCGAGGAGTGCGCTGAAGTGGCCGAGGAGTGCCCTGGAGTGACCGAGGAGTGCGCTGAAGTGGCCGAGGAGTGCCCTGGAGTGACCGAGAAGTGCGCTGAAGTGGCCGAGAAGTGCCCTGGAGTGACCGAGGAGTGCACTGGGCAAGGGTCCTGACGGCTGATTGAAGTCCTGGCCGCTGTGACAGAGGAGCTGGCTGAGAAAGTGAGTAAAATATTAATATTAATATGTGATACTGTATGTGAGATGCTGCATAGGAAAATCTATAGGAGGGGGGTGCCTGCTATAAGTGACTTATATCTCCCATAGTTAGCAGCGCTGCTGATAGCCCTCTGAGCACTAGAGACTCTACAGTGCATGCGCAGGACGCCGAAAAAATAGGCGCAGCACTATTTTTTCGGAGTCTTGTGCATGCACTGTGGACTCTGGCACTGTGCCAGAATCTCTAGTGCTCAGTGCGCTAGCAGCGGCGGTGGCGGCTACGGGAGAGGAGGGGGCCCACACGAACACCAATGGACGCCGGAAAGGTAAGTATCGAATAAATGGGTGCAGTGTGTGCGGTGCGGCCCCCCTCTGGACCCAGGGGCCCGCACACTCTGCACCAGTGGCGGAACTAGCGAGCGGTGGGCCCAGGTGCGACAAAATGCTTTACCCCCCCTCCATCCCATCCAAGTCCACCCCCTCACCCCTGGAGAGGATCTGGTGAGGGGAATTTGCTCAGGGCCAGGGAAATGGATACCTAGCAACAGTGCCGTAACTAGACATTTTAGCGCTGTGTGCAAGAAACGGCATCTGAGCCCCACACAATGTAAAACAGGGGCAATGCAATTACACCAGGTAGAGCCCCTTTTACACATTACGGCGGACAGATTCCCCTTTTTATACATTACGGCAGACAGCTTCCCCCTTTTTTACACATTACGGCAGACAGCGTCCCCTTTTTTACACATTACGGCAGACAGCGTCCCCTTTTTTGCACATTACGGCAGACAGACAGAATATATATAGACAGACAGATAGAGAGATAGATAGAATAGATTATACTTACAGTCTCCGCTGGCAGTCAGGCTCCTCGGTGCAGGCAGTCAAATACTGATAACATTGGTTTGACCCAACTACTTTAAAAAAAGGGACAGTTCGGTAATTATTTTGGCTTAAGGGTGCCTTGAAAAAGTCAGGAAGACCCAAAGGGTGCCTTGGACTAAAAAAGTTTGGGAACCACTGGGTTAGGCAGTGGGGGCCTTTTAGGACAGAGCTTCATCCAAAGCTTGATGCCAGCTCTCTTACCCCTTTTCTGCCGCCTTAAGGTGGGTACACACTAGTAGATATATCTGCAGATCAATTGATCTGCAGATATATCTACGTACGGATCGGGCAGTGTGCTGTGCATACACACTGCCCGATCCGTCGGGGGACTGACGTCATGAACTGGGCGGGCGGGCGCCCGCCCAGTTCACCTGTCAATCACCGCCGGCCGCCGCAGCATGTGTACAGGCAGTCGGACGACCGCCCCGTACACACACAGTGACGCGCCAATATATCGTTAGATATATTGGCCGTCGGCTGTGCTGCGCAGCCGACGCGATACGTCTGTGAACGACGGAGTTCACAGACGTATCGCCCGTACACACTGGCCGACGGTCCCGCGATGTATCGGCCGTTCAAGAAAACGGCCGATATATCGACCAGTGTGTACGGGCCTTTAGTCTCCTGGGATGTCATGGACGCCCCCCTCACCAGAACAACACCAGCCCCGGCCTTCCCTCATGTGCTGACCTGTATTGCCTGCCAGTGGCGGATTTCGCGGGGAGCGATGAGGGCAATCGTCCCCCGTAACATACAGGCACAGCCACGCACACTTGCTGATGCTGCAGCAGCTCAGGGCAGTCAGCGTGCCGCTACTGTGCTCAAGTTCCATGAAATTTCGGAAGCAGCCGCACAGGCAGCGCATGGGTGGACTAGGCATCGTCATGCACGTGCGGCTGCCATTGGAAGAGGGAAGGAGCCCTGCATCAGAGACCCCAACAGTGGAGAGAATGGACCAGCAGTCACAAAGAGAGCCCCCTCCAGCCCGCACACTCACCCCTCGGCTGCCGGCATAGATCGCGGGACTGCAGTCAGTGATAGTGAGTCACTGTCACTCCCGCTGCCGCAATCCGCGTTGGATATTACAGGCTCCTCTGACGGGAGCCTTCACGGAGACTGCCGGTCTCCGGCAGCTCTGAACACACAGCAGCCCTCCCCATGTTGGGAACAGGGCGAGGGACACAGTGCAGCAGCAGCTTCTGCATGAGGGGGAGCTGGAGCTGGCCTGTGATGATTGAGAAGGTATGCTCCCCCTGTACAACGTGTGTGTGTGTGTGTGTGTGTGTGTGTGTGTGTGTGTGTGTGTGTGTGTGTGTGTGTGTGTGTGTGTCAGAGTGCATCTGGTCCCTATACAGTGTGTGTGTGTGTGTGTGTGTGTGTGTGTGTGTGTGTGTGTGTGTGTGTGTGTGTGTGTGTGTGTCAGTGTGCATCTGGTCCGGTCCCTATACAGTATGTGTGTGTGTGTGTGTGTGTGTGTGTGTGTGTGTCAGTGAGCATCTGGCCCCTATACAGTGTGTGTGTGTGTGTGTGTGTGTGTGTGTGTGTGTGTGTGTGTGTGCGTCAGTGTGCATCTGGTACCTATACAGTGTGTGTGTCTGTGTGCATCTGGTCCCTATACAGTGTGTGTGTATGTGTGTGTGTCAGCGTGCATCTGGTCCCTATACAGTGTGTGTGTGTGTGTGTGTGTGTGTGTGTGTGTGTGTCAGTGTGCATTTGGTCCCTATATAGTGTGTGTGTGTGTGTGTGTGTGTGTGTGTGTGTGTGTGTGTGTGAATCATCTGGTCCCTATACAGTGTGTGTGTGTGTGTGTGTGTGTGTGTGTGTGTGTGTGTGTGTGTGTGTGTGTGTGTCAGTGTGCATCTGGTCCCTATGCAGTGTGTGTGAGTGTGCATCTTGCCCCTGATAAGACTGTATGTTTGTGCGAGGACAGCAGAGAGGGCTAAAGGAATTTGTGCAACTGCACCCCAGCCACTTGTCAAAATCACTGATACTTATTTCGGTGTCGTCTGCTGACACATCTATGTTTATGTACCCTGTACTTGTCCTATATTGTCTTGAATTGCAAGTCACTGTTTTCTTGTTTTGCTTATTTGTTTATGTACTTTGTAACTGGGCACTGTGGATCCCTTGTGGCACCATATAAATTAAAGGATAATATATGCTCTGAAAATGGGAGGAGTCAGGGCTGGAATTGGGAGAAATAAGTAGTGAGAGGAGGAGTCAGGATTTTGAAACCGCCCCCCCTATAAGAAGAGTCTAGATCTGCCCCTGTTGCCTGCTGCTGCCACTAGTGCTGATGTGTGTGTTTTAAAAGCCATGGAGTGCCGCCCATATGCTCAATACTGAGTTAAACCCTGTGGATGCCCCTTGGCAGTCAAAACCTCGGAACCCACTTTGCAAATGATCTCCTAATACGTTTTTCATTTTACCAACCGATACGCTATGATCTGGAAACGGTAATGTGATTCTGATGTCTATGCAGGCATGTTTTAAGATAGGAAGGGGCCCGTATGTAGACATCGGATGGGCCCCACATGCACAGGTCTCTGGAAAAATGGCGCCTGTAAAAGGGGAAAGGGAATGGGAAAACTACTGCACTAGTACAATATTTTAAATCAAATGATGGAGAAAAAACCAACATACAGTGCGTGACAATTCCTTATCTAATGTCTCACTTGGGAGTGCTGCCACACATATATTGTTGCCAATATAAACAGATTGGTTTTAGAACAAGATGAAAGGATTGGTCTTGGGTGGCGCACTGATACAAATAATTGTACACATAAAATAGAACTTTTAATTGCATGTAATTAAAAAGCCTGTAACTGAAATATTAAAACAAATAATGGACAAGTGAAAGACAAAGTGCAACATATAATTGTTAAAACCACATACTGCACCCACTGTGCTGTGTGGTGTCTATATATTAAATAGTCAAGTTCTAGGAACAATGACCTTGGTTAAGAATATGCGTGCTGTCAGAATATTAATAGTCCCACTTAGGTAGACCACAATTCTATCAAACAATTACATATAATTAGGGCTCCTTTAGTGTGATATATTGAGGTGTAATTCTAGATGTTATATCGACTATGGGGTAGATCTGATGGGCTCAGTACAACCTAATCACCTCTTGTTTATCAGTAATGTAATTCCACCATTAGTATGTGTTCCCCTCTCACTCACTCCCACAAAATTCACTATACAGCTGTTGTTCTTAAAGCTGATAGTATCCTTGATATTAATGTAAGGTGGATACTTTACCACCAGTTCTAAACATCAGGCAAGTATATATTGGTAATTGTATGAAGGTACAATGTTGGTTAGCGTTCTCAGACTCTGCTGTTAACGCTGCCCCATATAATCCACTGTACTATAATAATACACTGCTCAAAAAAATAAAGGGAACACTAAAATAACACATCCTAGATCTGAATGAATGAAATATTCTTATGAAATACTTTGTTCTTTACATAGTTGAATGTGCTGACAACAAAATCAAACAAAAATTATCAATGGAAATCAAATTTATTAACCCATGGAGGTCTGGATTTGGAGTCACCCTCAAAATTAAAGTGGAAAAACACTTGTCCGTTATTTGATTTAATATTTCAGTTACAGGCTTTTTAATTACATGAAATTAAAAGTTCTGTTTTATGTGTACAATTATTTGTATCAGTGCGCCACCCAAGACCAATCCTTTCCCCTTGTTCTAAAACCAATCTGTTTATATTGGCAACAATATATGTGTGGCAGCACTCCCAAGTGAGACATTAGATAAGGAGTTGTCACGCACTGTATGTTGGTTTTTTTCTCCATCATTTGATTTAAAATATGGTACTAGTGCAGTAGTTTTCCCATTCCCTTTCCCCTTTTACAGGCGCCTTTTTTCCAGAGACCTGTGCATGTGGGGCCCATCCGATGTCTACATACGGGCCCCTTCCTATCTTAAAACATCCCTGCATAGACATCAGAATCACATTACTGTTTCCAGATCATAGCGTATCGGTTGGTAAAATGAAAAATGTATTAGGAGATCATTTGCAATGTGGGTTCCGAGGTTTTGACTGCCAAGGGGCATCCACAGGGTTTAACTCAGTATTGAGCATATGGGCGGCACTCCATGGCTTTTAAAACACACACATCAGCACTAGTGGCAGCAGCAGGCAACAGGGGCAGATCTAGACTCTTCTTATAGGGGGGGGCGGTTTCAAAATCCTGACTCCTCCTCTCACTACTTATTCCTCCCAATTCCAGCCCTGACTCCTTCCATTTTCACAACATATATTATCCATTAATTTATATGGTGCCACAAGGGATCCACAGTGCCCAGTTACAAAGTACATAAACAAATAAGCAAAACAAGAAAACAGTGACTTGCAATTCAAGACACCTTCACCTGAAATCTAAGGGCTATAATCATGGTCAATTCCATTAATATGTGTTGGAAGAACCCTTAGGTACTAATATGACCATGATATGATACCGTCCTGGGACCACGGAAATGTGAGCGGTGCAAAAATTCTCGTTATGTACTGAAGTGATGCACTTCATATATGCACATATGCACTTTTTCATGC
Organism: Pseudophryne corroboree; assembly: GCF_028390025.1. NCBI lineage: Eukaryota > Metazoa > Chordata > Amphibia > Anura > Myobatrachidae > Pseudophryne > Pseudophryne corroboree. Next base: position 85,702,402 of record NC_086449.1, on the reverse strand, counting down.
GGACAGTATGGGACGGGGCGAGCGTATATGTATTAATTCCAGTTATCAATTACACCCACATATTGTATGGGTGTTTTGGCAATTTATTTTACCACCGGGGAAGTTGACAGCATACTATGTAGAACAGATACTCTATTTGATAGAGGCAATATGGCGGTAGAGCCTGACATCATCTGTCAAACCCTAATGTGGAGTAACGTAGGGGAATTAGATAAACATAGGGAACCCTGACCAAGGGATATATACTTACCAAGATCTTAGGCTGAACGGGACATACTCGACTCAGAAATGTTACAATATGTAGGTTATTACACATATGTGCCATGTTATTGAGAAGTGACAGAGAGAGGTTACCCAATTAGTAATACAACCATTAATGCGCAGTCAAGATCACTTCCCTGTACTACATACAGGAGTAAGAGAGGGTTAACTCGTTGCTACTGTGGCAGCTGAGACGCTACTACAACTTATTAGTATCACCGATCTCCTAGGTAAACGTAACCCAGGACTAATTGAAATTGTATGGGGGGCAATCAGTGAGTCTTTAACTTGGACCAGCTGAGGCGGTCATGTGACCGCAGGGCTACATGAGATTGGCTCATTCATACGATAAATCTCCTGTCAGGAGAGACACTCGGGTTAAGCCTTGAAAAAGCTTGTTGCGAAATGCACGCATCTGCACTCTGGTCTGCTCCGATGCTCTTGCACTGACCGTTAGATTTTATTGTGTGTACCCTGGGTTATCAAAGTACTGCACGGCGAACACGGGAATACCCGTGGATCGGACAAATGCTGATCAAAAACCGATGCAGTCAAGATACCCACTAAATATTTAATAAATAGTACCCTTGATATCTGTATCATATATTGTGGACGCATGATAGGTGACAGGCACTGCACAGTGAGCACGGGAACACCCGCTAATCGGACAATTAGTTCCAACACTGCTGTAGTGCCTTCATCTGTATTAGAAATAGGTTCTTAACATTAAATTGCTATTGTACATCCAGGGTTGTCTCAGTACTGCACGGCGAGTACCCGCAAAGCTGAATTAATGTCCAAGCCGTTACGGCTTCAGACACCCAATGGGATAGATAACCAATAGTATCATCAACTCTATCCACATGCATATTGTGTACGCAGAGGACTGTTAGTCATTATGCAGAGAATATAGGAACACTGGATTTTTTGGAATAAACCAGGATTAGCCTCATACCAATTTAGTTCTGTCATTTATACAGCAAACAGTCAATTTTCTTTAGGGCGTCCTGTGTCCAGACTACTCATCCTGCTATTACATGGCAAGCATAAAGACTTAGGTCTAACTGGATACAAGTGCAACAAATACACATTAATGCAATATATTTATTCAGTTTATTACAGTGCTACCACGAACATTGTCCCTGTCAGTTTGGCAGCTGGGATTGACGGCTCCCATATGATAAATGAGAATACTCGCTGAATAGATCATTACTGATAGGATTGATGTCCCTCTCCTGGGAAATTGGGGTGCACCCGGTGTAGGAATACCCAGGGTAGCACATCACTATACAGTGACTAGTGATGTGCACCGGAAATTTTTCTGGTTTTGGTTTTGGGTTCGGTTCCGCGGCCGTGTTTTGGGTTCAGACGCGTTTTGGCAAAACCTCACCGAAATTTTTTTGTCGGATTCGGGTGTGTTTTGGATTCGGGTGTTTTTTTAAAAAAAAAACCTAAAAAACAGCTTAAATCATAGAATTTGGGGGTCATTTTTATCCCATAGTATTATTAACCTCAATAACCATAATTTCCACTCATTTTCAGTCTATTCTGAACATCTCACAATATTATTTTTAGTCCTAAAATTTGCACCGAGGTCGCTGGATGGCTAAGCTAAGCGACCCTAGTGGCCGACACAAACACCTGGCCCATCGGAGTGGCACTGCAGTGTCACGCAGGATGGCCCTTCAAAAAAATACTCCCCAAACAGCACATGACGCAAAGAAAAAAAGAGGCGCAATGAGGTAGCTGTGTGACTCAGCTAAGCGACCCTAGTGGCCGACACACACACCTGGCCCATCTAGGAGTGGCACTGCAGTGTCACGCAGGATGGCCCTTCAAAAAAAATACTCCCCAAACAGCACATGATGCAAAGAAAAATGAAAGAAAAAAGAGGAAGGTCAGGCATCGCAACCGACACAATTGGACTCTCCTTGGGGATTTGTGATTTCGAAGAACGCACAGTTCTTTGCTGTGCTTTTGCCAGCTTAAGTCTTTTCTTTTTTCTAGCGAGAGGATGAGTGCTTCCATCCTCATGTGAAGCTGAACCACTAGCCATGAACATAGGCCAGGGCCTCAGCCGTTCCTTGCCACTCCGTGTCGTAAATGGCATATTGGCAAGTTTACGCTTCTCCTCAGACGCTTTTAATTTTGATTTTTGGGTCATTTTACTGATCTTTTGTGTTCTGGATTTTACATGCTTTGTACTATGACATTGGGCATCGGCCTTGGCAGACGACGTTGATGGCATTTCATCTTCTCGGCCATGACTAGTGGCAGCAGCTTCAGGTGGAAGTGGATCTTGATCTTTCCCTATTTTTTTAACCTCCACATTTTTGTTCTCCATATTTTAATGCGCACAACTAAAAGGCACCACAGGTATACAATGTAGATGGATGGATAGTATACTTATGGACGACGAGTGACGACACAGAGGTAGGTACAGCAGTGGCCTACCGTACTGCTATATACAGTATAATAAATGGACCTGGGGGACACTGTCAGCAAACTGCTAAACTAGTATAAAGAAAAAAAGCCACCACAGGTATACAATGTAGATGGATGGATAGTATACTTATGGACGACGAGTGACGACACAGAGGTAGGTACAGCAGTGGCCTACCGTACTGCTATATACAGTATAATGGACCTGGTGGACACTGTCAGCAGACTGCTAAACTAGTACTACTAGTATAAAGAAAAAAAGCCACCACAGGTATACAATGTAGATGGATGGATAGTATACTTATGGACGACGAGTGACGACACAGAGGTAGGTACAGCAGTGGCCTACCGTACTGCTATATACAGTATAATGGACCTGGTGGACACTGTCAGCAGACTGCTAAACTAGTACTACTAGTATAAAGAAAAAAAGCCACCACAGGTATACAATGTAGATGGATGGATAGTATACTTATGGACGACGAGTGACGACACAGAGGTAGGTACAGCAGTGGCCTACCCTACTGCTATATACAGTATAATAAATGGACCTGGTGGACACTATCAGCAAACTGCTAAACTAGTATAAAGAAAAAAAGCCACCACAGGTATACAATGTAGATGGATGGATAGTATACTTATTATTATTAATGGATGACGAGTGACTGACGACACAGAGGTAGGTACAGCAGTGGCCTACCGTACTGCTATATACAGTATAATGGACCTGGTGGACACTGTCAGCAGACTGCTAAACTAGTACTACTAGTATAATAAAAAAAACCACCACAGGTATACAATGTAGATGGATGGTAGTATACTTGTGGACGACGAGTGACGACACAGAGGTAGGTACAGCAGTGGCCTACCGTACTGCTAAATACAGTATAATGGACCTGGTGGACACTGTCAGCAGACTGCTAAACTAGTACTACTAGTATAAAGAAAAAAAGCCACCACAGGTATACAATGTAGATGGATGGATTGTATACTTATGGACGACGAGTGACGACACAGAGGTAGGTACAGCAGTGGCCTACCGTACTGCTATATACAGTATAATAAATGGACCTGGTGGACACTGTCAGCAAACTGCTAAACTAGTATAAAGAAAAAAAGCCACCACAGGTATACAATGTAGATGGATGGATGGATAGTATACTTATTATTATTAATGGATGACGAGTGACTGAAGACACAGAGGTAGGTACAGCAGTGGCCTACCGTACTGCTATATGCAGTATAATGGACCTGGTGTACACTGTCAGCAGACTGCTAAACTAGTATAAAAAAAAGCCACCACAGGAGTGTTTTTCAGGCAGACAAACGTATACTGGTGGTCACTGTCAGCAAAACTGTGCACTGTACTCCTGCTATAGCTGCTCCCCAGTCCCCACAATTAAGCAATGTGAGCACTCAGCACAGATATATCATGCAGCACACTGAGCACAGATATGGTATGGAGCGTTTTTTTCAGGCAGAGAACGGATACAAAAAAACTGGTGGTCACTATCAGCAAAACTCTGCACTCTACTCCGAGTCCTAACAGCTGCTCCCCAATCCTCCCCACAATTAGTAATAAAACAAGCAATCAACTGTCTCTTCTACAATTATAAACGGAGAGGACGCCAGCCACGTCCTCTCCCTATCAATCTCAATGCACGTGTGAAAATGGCGGCGACGCGCTGCTGCTTATATAGAATCCGAATCTCGCGAGAATCCGACAGCGGGATGATGACGTTCGGGCGCGCTCGGGTTAGCCGAGCAAGGCGGGAGGATCCGAGTCTGCTCGGACCCGTGTAAAAAAAGGTAAAGCTCGGGTGGGTTCGGTTTCTCGGAAACCGAACCCGCTCATCACTAACAGTGACTAGGGAAATATTTGCCAATTGTCATACACGCAGTATGAGAATTAACGCCAATTAGATACATGCCCAGTATGTTACTGGGCACATCAGAGTCATTCCTTTGATTTATAACATAAGCATTTATGGCTCATTTCACATACATATCAGATTTGATGCAAACCTAGTGGCCTGATTATCTGCAGCAGTGTTGATATATGGGATTCAGTACCCTGCCATTATTGTGATTGGGGATTCAGGGTAGATACCCACACACTGGTCAAATCCCTTTATAAGAGCTACCTATAATAGTGAGCAGTTGGTCTCATGCATCACACACTGAGTCTTAAATTATTTAATATCTGCGGACACCAGTTATAGGTGTGAGCAGTGTAGTTCATGGTGGATATTTTCGCCCCATATAATACAGTGAATTTAAATCAACAGTGGGTCACCTAATGATGGGTACCTTAAATTGTGTTTATCTTCAATAGGGACGCACAATACACATAAAGATATTTAATCGATAATTAAACATACCCCATAAGAGAGCCAGTGCAATCAAAGGAGCGGACACTTTTTAATTCTTATCACTTTTCTATCTTAGAGCACATTTCTGGATTTCTCATCCAATTTTAACCCTATATTTCGCATGCTGTCTGAATTATCGGTCTCTTAATACAATATACCAATAAAAGTTAAATTTTAAGTTTTTGTGCACCTAGCAGTACAACCCCATTTTCTTCTTGTGTATTAGGTGATAGGGGATCTACCTGGAGTAATGTGTAAAAGGGTCTCTACCTTGTGTAATGCGTATAAGTGATGCTACTGCATTGCGTAATTTCATTAATGGAGACTATTGAACAGCGTAATATGAATTGGTATTATTTTGTGGCCACGCTCCTATATTTTTGCCGCGTGCCATAGGCAATCACTGACCCTATTTTAAGTATGGGGGGGTGCCGATGCTGTTTCTCGTACACAGCGCTAAAATGTCTAGTTATTGCACTGGGTACCTGTTAATAAAAAAATTATACTCACCTAATCCGGTACAGAATGGTCCTCTTTGCACCATGTAGGCATCCAGGGGTTAAAAAAAACCCGGTCCATGCAGCTGAAGGGGATTCATGTGTTGATTGGCTTTGCGCTCCCAGCAGAGCACATACTGTAGGCAGTAATGGGGAAAGAAAACCCCATTATCATCTAGGGTGGGAACCTGCAGTCTGCAGTAGATAGCAAGGTTAATTGAGGTCACTCTTGTGGGTGAACTCAATTAACCCTGCAGTCTACCGTAAACCGTAGGTTCCCACCGTAGGCGATAATGGAGATTTTATTACCCGTTACTGCCTATGCGCTCAGCTTGATTGGCAGGCAGGGAGTGCACAGGGATTTTACTAGACAAGGGGACCAAGGGGCTCCATGGAACACTAGGTAAGTATGTGTGTAAGTGTGTAAGTGTGCAGTGTGCATGTATGTTTCAATAAAATTTTACTTTCACGATGTGTGAGTCCTGTGTTTTTTTTATTATTTCTTTTACTGTGAAGCTACAGGTACCAGTGGGCCCTTTAATGCCCCGCATGCTGGTACTTGTGGTTCTCCAAGTGCCAGCATGTGGGGGTTTGGTGGGACTTGTAGTTCCACAGCAAAAGACAATATTCTTTTTTTTACACATTTTATGGCTGTCAGCCTGCCATCCACAGCCCATGGATGGCAGGGACAGCCCCGGGCTTCATCCCTGGCCCTGCGATGACTAGTTGGGGGGGGGGGGGGTAATGCCATGGCCTAGGGACCTATATAAATGTGTACCCTGGTTGTGGGATTAGCTCCTTGGCTAATGGAGCCCGGTGCTGGTTTCAAAAATACAGGGGACCCCTATATCCTTTTCCCCCCATATGTTTGGAACCAGGACCAGTCCAAGAGCCCGGTGCTGGTTGTTAAATAACTGTGAACCCCTACGCAATTTTTCCCCAGTATTTTAACAACCAGGACCGGCTCAAAGAGCCTGGGGATGGTTATGCTTTGGAGGGGAAAACCACGCAATTTTTTTTTTTTACGCTTTTACTGCATTTTAAAATAGAGAAGCATGCATGGATCTCACTGATTCGTGCATGATTCTACAAAAACGCCAGCCAGAAGCAGGTCTATTTGAAAGTTCTATTTCTGTACGAATTCCATGCTTTTGCGTCAGTGTTTGGCTATTGTCAGCAGTGTTTGAGAATACGAATCATTAGTAAATTCCTGTGTTGTATGAGGTGTATGTGAAAAAACAACCGTGTTTGACCGATGGTCTATTGATTCGTATTTGTGTGGACGGCAGTGTATCTCAATACGAATTGCCCCAACACTGCTGAGATTTGTGTTTAGTAAATTTTAGTAAATTTCCAAGTTGCATTTTCGTATGAAAATGCAAACTCGAATCAAAACGGGACCTTAGTAAATTTCCACCACTGTGTTTACCAGTGCATCTGGTAAAAAAAAATGGTGGATCCGCTGCTTGCTATCAAGAGATATTCATCTCCTCCAGACTTTGGCCAACCACTGTCTCACTTGCACTGCAGCACCCCTGTAGATGTATGTCAGATCCCAGCCTGATAACTGATGAGCTCCCCTGTCAGGGATGCATTCAATATCCCGGCTGTTGGGATCCCAGCGCTCAGCATACCAGCACCGGGATCCCGACCACCGTGATACCGACACCTATTCCCCCTTTTGGGGTGTCCACAACATCCCTGGAGGGAGAATAAATAGCGTGGTGAGCAAAGCATGCCACCGTGCCTGTAGTATGGCGAGCGCAGCGAGACCACAAGGGGCTCTTTTGTGCTTGCCCCACTGACGGCATTACAGTGCCCGGAATCCCGCAGTCGAGATGTTGACCGCCGGGATGCCGGATGCCGGCATATAGATACCAACCCCACCTGTCGCAATACACACACTGAGCCACAGAGAGTCTGCTGGACTCAGCAATGTGTCTGACGCTGGCTGGTCTTGTCTTATGTCTCATCACTTAGATCTACTGCTGCTCAACAGCTGGGATCACAGTCTGAGAAACTACAAATCACCCCAGGGCCCAAAATAGTCTCAGTACAGTACAAGGTGAGGGCGCATGAGCTACAAGTACTTACCAGCTTTTTTGGATACCAGCTCCGGTCTGAGAGTATGAGGTGTAATATTACATCTGGGGGTATGAGGTGTTATTTGTCTGGGGGTATGCGGTATAGTATTATGTCTGGCAGTTTGAGGTGTAATATGTTGTCTTCGGGTGTAAAGTGTAATATGTCTGGGGGTGTGAGGTGCACTATTATGTCTGGGGGTATGAGGTGTAATATGTCTGGGGTTATGAGGTGTAATATTATGTATGGGGGTATGTAGTGCTTAAAGTGGTCCTAGAGAGGTGGTGGAACTCACCCCCCTCCCGGTATTGCACGCGGCGTAGGCGCGTGCCGCAAAAAGGGGCGTGGTTTCCAAAAGAATGGGGCGTGATCACACAATAGTAATAATGCCCACAGTAGTAGCACCCCGTAATACACATAATGCCCACCACAGTAGCGCTTCTTATACAATGCCCACAGTAGTAGTGCTCATTATGCACTGTCCACTGTACTCGTTGTACCCACAGTGGTAGTGCCCCTTATATAGACCCCACGGTAGTGGTGTCCCTTATGCAATGCCCGCAATAATAGTGCCCCTTATGTCCCCAGGAGTGATGCCCCTTATGAAGTGCCCCCTTTACAATGCCCTCATTAGTAGGGCCCCCAGTAGTAATGCCCTTAATGGTAATGCCCCTGTGTAGTATTGCCCCCAGTAGTAATGTTGCCTGTAGTAATGCCCCCAGTCGTTTAGCGCCCTAGTAGTTATGCCCCCAGTGGCAATGCCCCTGCAGTTATGACCCCAGTAGTTCCCCCCCCCCTTTAGTTTAGCCTCCCAGTGGTAATGCCCCCCAGTAGTTTGCCTGCTTGTAGTTTAGCCGCCAGCAGTAATGCCCCCACCTGTAGATTGCCCCATTGTAGCTTAGCCCCTGTAGTTATGCCTCCAGTAGTTTAGCCCCTGTAATTATGCCCCCCTTGTAGCTTAGCCCCCAGTAGTAATGCCCCCAGTAGTTTGGCCCCTGTAGTTATGCCCCCAGTAGTTTAGCCCCCCTGTAGTTTAGCCCCCAAGTAGTAACGCCCCTGTAGTTACACTGCCAGTAGTAATGCCCTCCTGTAGTTTGCCTCAGTAGTTAGCCCCTTTGTAGTTTGCCCCCCGTAGCTTGCCCCCTTGTAGCTTGCCCCCAGCAGTTTGTCCCCTTGTAGTTGGCCCCCAGTAATAATGCTTACCCCTAGTAGCTGCCCCCAGTAGTAATGCCCCCCAGGAGTTTGCCCCAATAGATGACTCCCAGTAGTAATGCCCCCAGTAGATGCCCCCCCCAGTTTTTGTGCCCCCAGTAGTAATGCCCCCCCCCAGTAGTAATGTCCCTTGTTGATGCCCCCCAGTAGTAATGTGCCCCATAGTTTGCCCCCAGCAGATGCCCCCGCTGCACTAAGGAAGAAAAAACACACCATACTCACAGAGCCCCGTTCCCGCTTCCAGACCACTGCAGTATTCCTCTCTTGGCGTCCGCTCCTCAGCACTATGAGAGAGACGTCATGACTGACGTCTCTCCCATAGCGCACGCCGCACAGTGACAGCACCGGAAGACGGAGCTCAGTACTGAGCACCTGCCTCCGGCATTGGGTGTGGAGAGACGGGCGCCCGCTGGTAACACAATCTCAGCGGTCGCCCATCATCTCCCTGTGCGGCGCCGGGGACACATAGGGTTAGGTGAGCCTGAGGAGGCAGAACTGCGTTCCATCTCCAAATGGAACTGACGGAACGCAGTTCCACCCCATTCTGGCTCACTTTAACCCCTGGGGGTATGAGATGTAATATGTCTGGCGGTATGAGGTGTAATATGTTGTCTTTGGGTGTAAGGTGTAATACTATGTCTGGGGGTGTGAGGTGTACTATTATGTCTGGGCGTATGAGGTGCAATATGTCTGGGGTTATGAGGTGTAATATTATGTATGGGGGTATGAGATGTATTATGTGTGGGGGTATGAGGTGTGAGGTGTAATATTATGTCGGGGGGTGTGAGGTGTAATATGTCTGTTGGTTATTAGGTGTAATATTATGTATTGAGGTATGAGATGTAATATGAGATGTAACTACTTCTGTTACAACACAATACATTCTAAACTTTTTAATATGTTACATCCAGCTAATATGACATGATGTGCCTTTTGTTGGTGTAACTCCATGTACATTACATTTTGAAGTATTAATCCCGACTACAGTTGGTTTGGTACAGCCCACACAAGGCCACTTTTAGAAATTTTTCCAGGGCCACTTTTGTTTCCCAATCCGCCCCTGCATACATATTTTCCTGCTAGGGAGATACAACAAGCAGTTTGCTGGTTTGCTGTGACTGGTGTTTTTTCTCTGCTAACCCCAGTGATTTCAGCAGGCAGTGCTATTCCTTTAGTCATATGAATTGCATATATATGATTAGAAGCTGGGAGCGACTTGCATCAGTGATCAACAAAATATCAAAGATTTGGACATTTCTAACTCTCTTACCATTTCATTACGTGATTTTACAAGCAAGTTTGGGTGTATTAGCAGGTTATGGTAACAGAACATTGTCTATATAATTAGAGTATTGTGTATGGTTTATAGTAACAACTAGTGTGTAGTGGATGAAAATTGTGATAAGCGAGCCAGAGGTAGCCCCAGGCTGATAAGGTGCACACGGTGGGAAAAGGGGAGGTTCCTTCTACCATACAGAAGTTTTTTTATGTATACAGTATCTTGATGTTGGGTTTATTTTTACTGCTCTGACAAAGTGCTGATTGCTGCATTATATGACCTTCAGATGTTTATGCACATTATCGACTGTGCAAGTTATCTCTCTATGTCTATCTTGTATATGTTTTTCTTTTATTGATCTTACTAAGTTACTTTTTATACAAAATGCATAAAAGCAGTAGCTGTGTGATACATTCCAGGGGTCTTTGTGGTCTAAGCATGTCTTGGACAGGGCACCCCCGAATCTCCTTCCGGTGGGCATTAACCTGAACACTCCCCGAAGGGCATGACGTGCAAAGATTCTGGTGGAGGCACTGATGCACAGAGAGTCACAAGGTGAGAAGCTTTTCAAGGGAGAGAGCTTTAAATACATACCATTACCCAGAAGACACAGGTAAAGGGGTGTAACCTTAAAATATAGTAACATAGTAGTGTCCTAATATTATGACCCATAGTACTGCCCTAGTTTATTTTATGAACCATTGCAGTTTCCTAGTTTACATTGCATGCAATATGTCACTTTGTAAAGTTGCCAGCACTCATTATGCAACACAGTACCCCCAATTCATATTATGTCACACTACAGTGCCCCCTGTTCATACTGTGTCACATGAGTGTCCTCCAGTATAAATGATGGCACGTTACAGTGCCCGAGTTAATGTTATGCCACACGATATCACCTCCATTTCATATTGTGCCACAATACAGTACCCCAGTACTTATTAAACAATGTTATAGTGTCCTCCACAGTACAATGAGCTGATAAGATTATGACATATTACAGTGCCATCCAGTTCAAATTATGCCACATTACAGTGCCCCTTACCATTATAACATCTACACACTCCCTTACTGAAAATGTAATGTCACACTATTCAGGTTGAGCAATGGATCAGACCCAATTGCTTATCAGGCAAATTTTTGGAAAAAAACTTTATAACCTGGGTCCAGAGCCCCCCTAACCCTCTGTGCCCCATAGCAATGGCACCACTTGCATCAACTCTAGTTATGCCCAGGGCCAGATTAACAACAGGTGGATGGAGCTACAGCTCCAGGTCTCTGCATAAAAATAGGCCCATCATCATAGCAGCATGATGATCAGTAGCCATTGGCTGGCCACATGGTCGGCCATAAATCAGTTATTAAAAATGCATTTGTTTTTGTTTTTTAAATTATGCAATTTTTAATTTTTTAAAATATTTAGGAAGACATTTGAGCTGATAGAGTAGGGGATGTACATGCCTACATGGCTGTCACCACACCCACACAGCACTGATCACACCTCCCTTGTTTCTTACAATAGGCCTTGAATATTTTCAGCTCCAGACCCATGTGGCCCGTATTCTGGCCCTGTGGTTATGCCCATGTGCACAATAGCCAGATTAAGGGGGGATGCAGAGCATACTGTACTCCAGGCCCCCTTTGTCAGCCCGGTGGAGCTATAAACAGCACCCAGCCATTATTAAACTATTACTTAAAACAAATATACACCATTGGTTTAACTTTAATATACACAATCTATAGCTCCTAATATGACCCATTCCAGGAGGGACAAAATGTTGGGAGGTATGCACAATTTAATATACATCCCCACATTCCTTTGGGGCCCCCCTATTTTAAGTGCCCCAGGCACCCTCAAGCTTTAACCCGGCCCTGATGTGCACAGTCCCAAACTGGTCATCCCAGTGCTGTAAATCCATAGGGATGTGGGGAAGCCAAACAAAAACTGGGGTCCCCCTTTCCAAGGACATCTGGGATCACTCTTCATAGGACTGAATGGGTACGTATTGATTGGTTAGTTCATGGAAGTTCCAATGCTCTGACCAATCAGTGTGTCACCAACTCCTCATTTTGCCACGGGGCTCCCTGGTGAGCACTAGTCGGATTTTTATGTGTTTCCAAGATTCCCGATGCTATTTGAACTGAAGAGGATGTAACCCCCTTCATATTGTAAGCAATAAAAGGAATGAATGAGGGCTATGTGGGGGTGTTTTTATTTAATAAAATAATACACAATTTGGTGTCTGTGTGTGCTTTGTTTAAAATGTAATATTATTGGGAAAAAATGTACCTCTATTAATACCTCTGCACCCAAATCCCAGGGGGTGCAGGGTAGATCCCAGAGCTGGGAAAGGAGGACTCCACTTTTTAAAGGTAACCAGTTTGGGGCAGGTTGCCTTTATAGCAGAGGATTCCCACACTGTGTGCCCCTTGCAAAATAGGTAACCCCATACACACACACGCACACACACACTTATCCCTATTTTCCGTTACTAGCCTAGGCACAGAGCCCAGGGCAGGGTAATAATTGGGGGGAAGACCCCAAGCCATTTTAAAAAAAAATATATATTTTTTTTTTTTCATTTTAAATCTTTTAAATACTATCAATAAAAAAGAAGCCTACATAGATTATAGTGATCTGTGCAGTGCTTCACATAAAGTATTTTAATTCTATTATTTTGACAGGTTTTCTGACAGCTTTGTGTTGAGTTCTAAACCAGATGCATTGTAAATCGGGGGTTTCTATTCTTCCAACCAAAACAACATAATAGTGAGCCAATGTTCTCCTGTGTTCTAATAGTTGGTCATTGGTTCAGTAATTCATTGGTTTTGCCCTTTAGTAAATGAGCATTTTGCAAAAACAACAGAAAAATGCCCAAAAAGCCAAAACCAAACTCTCAAAAATATACCCGCTGGTCTCTGAGTGGACAGTTGCTTGTCAGCACATCAGCATTCCAGGCCCCATTATCTGACTCGGCAGTGCTGCCTCATGGCCGGAGGTGCTCCTGTGGGCCGCTGAAGATATCAATGTTACATGTGACACGCCATCAGAAATGCCTCATACAAAATACAGCCTTCCTAAATGCTTTGTGACTTGTAGCAGAGAAAGGCTTAAAGACATTCTGTACTGCAGCTGGCACAGTATCACTGCTATCTCAGTGAGAGGTGCATGGGAGGGAGCCGGCATGTGCTGGTTTAGTTATGATGGTGTAAGAGCTTCCGCAGTGTAGCAAATATATATTGATTCAAGCTTTTTCGCATTGATTGAGAGATTTACTGTTAATCACAAATGTGTTGATATATCCTTAAACACTGTACAGATATTCTGAAAACTATATACTCAGAATATTATATTCAAAGCATTTATTGTTCAAAGACATACAACACCAGATGTATCCAAGGCCAGTCAGGCAGATCGCCAATATGTCTGAACATCGAGAACAGTGGGACCCTGACCCTTTTGACCATCAGAAAGGATGTTTTGAGTATATGTCCGAGAGGCTGATAATCACAAAGCAATAAAAAAACATATTCAAGGATGCTCTAATTGCTAATTAAAATCTTGTATGACAATTGATGTATTTCAGGTTCTAAGACATACATGGTGTATTCTGATTGGCTAAATGTATTGGCAAGCATTATTCCTTTGTTCTCAGACTATAAAAAATAAACCTGTAACGGGCCCTGGGCGGGTCAGCCATGATCTGTCTAGGTTACACATAATCCTGCGTGTGATCTTTTCATTTACTGACCTCCAACCGGTTGCTAGAAGAACAGAGTTCTGTCTGATGACTGAAGAGAGTTGATAGACCAGGCCTAGAGTGGTCAAAGTACCATAACATTCTGGGGGCATCGTTCGGGGATCTTCCAGCATCTCCTCCACTGGCAACAAATCCTCTGATCTCTCAGGAACCGCTGATAAAAAAAACGGTAAGTGAGATTTAATGTGTAGATTTCTACCTGCTCACTTGACTCAGTGTTTCTTGTATGTATCTGTGGAAGTCCAGTTGGAAAGATCAGAGAACATCTTAAAGAACCCAGTGTCAGTCAGAAGTAATTTTTTTTTAAGGAACCATACATGTATGTCATATTGTTCAGATAATTTGTCACAAGTGCACAGGGGGAATTAATCAAATATCCAGGAAACTTTTAAATTTTGATAAAAAGAAATACAGGTTTATTAAGAGAACAAAACTGTTTGAGAAAAAACAAGGTGGCGTATGGCCAAGGCATATTCTAATGCTGATAAACAGTTTGAATTGATAAATAACCAAAGAGGTGTGTGCAAATCTTGTACCTGTGTTGTTGTGTTAAGAAAATACAAAGGGTCCGTAGCACCGAGATTGGTGGCAACAGTGCCAGATTAAGGATCACATGGGCCTGGAGCTGAAATTTATGAAGGGCCTATTGTGTACCGTCGCAGGGGGTGTTACCAGCAACAGCGGGGTTGGGTCACGCAGGGCCCTTCACACATTGGCCCTCATTCCGAGTTAATCGCTCACTAGCTGTTTTTAGCAGCCGTGCAAACGCATAGTCGCCACCCATGGGGGAGTGTATTTTCACTTTGTAAGTGTGCGAACGCTTGTGCAGCCGACCTCTACAAAAACATTTTGTGCAGTTTCAGAGTAGGTCTGAACTTACTCAGCCCTTGCGACCACTTCAGTCTTTTTGGTGCCGGAATTGACGTCAGACACCCGCCCTCCAAACGCTCGGACCCGCCTGCGTTTTCCCTACCACTCCCAGAAAACGGTCAGTTGACACCCATAAACGCCCTCTTCCTGTCAATCTTCTTGCGATCGGCTGTGCGTATGGATTCTTCGTTAAATCTATCGCTCAGCAACGATCCGCATTGTACCTGTACGATGCACGTGCGCATTGTGGTGCATACGCATGCGCAGTAGCTACCTGATCACAGCGCAGCGAAAATCGGTAGCGTATGATCAACTCGGAATGACCCCCATTGTCCCTTGCCTGAGTCAAAGCTGCCAATAATTACAGCAGCCGCTCTCAAGCCAACAAGTAACTGCAGGTACTTTTTGGCTTGAAAGCGGCTGCTGTAATTGTTGGTGGTCTTGAAATTGGTCCAGAATATAATCACCTGACACTTCAAGTGACTATATGATTGACAGCCATTACTACAGCATGTGATGTAGGTTATGCTGTTTCTGATGGTCTTACATTTCCATTATTTCTTCTATACCTATCTCTCTCACTATATCTATCTATCTATCTATCTATCTATATATATATATATATATATATGTATAGCTCCCAAAGATGAACGGCACTGGAGTCAGGTATTTGCAATAAAATTGTATTTAGTGGCTACAGCTGTTTCTGGGCAACAGCCCCTTCCTCAGGCCAAATACAAATGTACATTTGTACATTTGTATTTGGCCTGAGGAAGGGGCTGTTGCCCAGAAACAGCTGTAGCCACTAAATACAATTTTATTGCAAATACCTGACTCCAGTGCCGTTCATCTTTGGGAGCTGCATGTCATTTCTGGAACTGGCACGGAGCACGTTGTGGTGGAGAGCTTGTGAGTGCCAACTGTTGCTGCAAGGATATATATATATATATATATATATATATATGCAGCAAACAGAAACAGGCAGCGGCACTCAGAGACTGGATCCCAATAGATAATGTGCAAAAAAGAGGACTTTAATCCATAACAACAAAATAAGGTGACCTTATTTTGTTGTTATGGATTAAAGTCCTCTTTTTTGCACATTATCTATTGGGATCCAGTCTCTGAGTGCCGCTGCCTGTTTCTGTTTGCTGCATAAGTATTATTCCAGAGGGCACCGGAACAATATTCATTTGGGGTGAGTGCCAGCTCTATTCAAGATATATATATATATATATATATATATATATATATATATCTATGTGTGTGTGTGTGTGTGTGTGTGTGTGTGTGTGTGTGTGTGTGTGTGTGTGTGTGTGTGTGTGTGTGTGTGCAAAAATAAGGATGCACTCACCAGACTTCTCCAGGGTGAAATTGATAGATTTTAATCCAGACAGCACATACAGTATGTGCTGTCTGGATTAAAATCTATCAATTTCACCCTGGAGAAGTCTGGTGAGTGCTTCCTTATTTGTGCACATGTATCGTGGAACTTTGTTCTGATAGGACCTGTTCCTGGATTTTGCACCCCAGCAACTGTGATTATTAACGACATGTGAGTGCGACTATTTCTACAATGGATAGATATATATATAGATATATAGATATATATATATAGGTATACAGCTGAATCGGCACTCTTCACAATTATTAATGCAGTACCTGCGTGCCTTCGTGATAATCAATAAACAACATGGAACTCTCCTGGCAGAGAGAGTAATACGCGGCACTGCAGGATTTTTAAATAGCAAAAGTTTACTTCAACGTTTCGGGACCCAAAGTCCCGTCGTCAGGAAAAGATCATACACGGTGTATGATTTTTTTCCTGACGACGGGACTTTGGGTCCCAAAACGTTGAAGTAAACTGTTGCTATTTAAAAATCCTGCAGTGCCGCGTATTACTCTCTCTGCCAGGAGAGTTCCATGTTGTTTATATATATATATATATATATATATATAAATATAATAAGATTTTACTCACCGGTAAATCTATTTCTCGTAGTCCGTAGTGGATGCTGGGGACTCCGTAAGGACCATGGGGAATAGACGGGCTCCGCAGGAGACTGGGCACTCTATAAGAAAGATTTGGTACTATCTGGTGTGCACTGGCTCCTCCCTCTATGCCCCTCCTCCAGACCTCAGTTAGGATACTGTGCCCGGAAGAGCTGACACAATAAGGAAGGATTTTGAATCCCGGGTAAGACTCATACCAGCCACACCAATCACACCGTATAACTCGTGATACTATACCCAGTTAACAGTATGAAATATAACTAAGCCTCTCAACAGATGGCTCAACAATAACCCTTTAGTTAGGCAATAACTATATACAAGTATTGCAGACAATCCGCACTTGGGATGGGCGCCCAGCATCCACTACGGACTACGAGAAATAGATTTACCGGTGAGTAAAATCTTATTTTCTCTAACGTCCTAGTGGATGCTGGGGACTCCGTAAGGACCATGGGGATTATACCAAAGCTCCCAACCGGGCGGGAGAGTGCGGATGACTCTGCAGCACCGAATGAGAGAACTCAAGGTCCTCCTCAGCCAGGGTATCAAATTTGTAGAATTTAGCAAACGTGTTTGCCCCTGACCAAGTTGCAGCTCGGCAAAGTTGTAAAGCCGAGACCCCTCGGGCAGCCGCCCAAGATGAGCCCACTTTCCTCGTGGAATGGGCTTTCACTGATTTAGGATGCGGCAATCCAGCCGCAGAATGCGCCAGCTGAATTGTGCTACAAATCCAGCGAGCAATAGTCTGCTTAGAAGCAGGAGCACCTATCTTGTTGGGTGCATACAGGACAAAAAGCGAGTCAGTCTTCCTGACTCCAGCCGTCCTGGAAACATAAAGTTTCAAGGCCCTGACTACATCCAGTAACTTGGAATCCTCCAAGTCCCTAGTAGCCGCAGGCACCACAATAGGTTAGTTCAAGTGAAAAGCTGATACCAACTTAGGGAGAAACTGGGGACGAGTCCTCAATTCTGCCCTATCCATATGGAAAATCAGATAAGGGCTTTTACATGACAAAGCCGCCAATTCTGACACACGCCTGGCCGAAGCCAAGGCCAATAACATGACCACTTTCCACGTGAGATATTTCAGATCCACGGTTTTAAGTGGTTCAAACCAATGTGATTTTAGGAAACTCAACACCACATTGAGATCCCAAGGTGCCACGGGAGGCACAAAAGGGGGCTGAATATGAAGCACTCCCTTTACAAAAGTCTGAACTTCAGGCAGTGAAGCCAGTTCTTTCTGGAAGAAAATCGACAGGGCCGAAATCTGGACCTTAATGGAACCCAATTTTAGGCCCATAGTCACTCCCGACTGTAGGAAGTGTAGAAAGCGACCCAGCTGAAATTCCTCTGTTGGGGCCTTCCTGGCCTCACACCACGCAACATATTTTCGCCAAATACGGTGATAATGGTTCGCGGTTACTTCTTTCCTGGCTTTTATCAGCGTAGGAATGACTTCCTCCGGAATGCCCTTTTCCTTTAGGATCCAGAATTCAACCGCCATGCCGTCAAACGCAGCCGCGGTAAGTCTTGGAACAGACAGGGCCCCTGCTGCAGCAGATCCTATCTGAGCGGTAGAGGCCATGGGTCCTCTGATATCATTTCTTGAAGTTCCGGGTACCAAGCCCTTCTTGGCCAATCCGGAACCACGAGTATCGTTCTTACTCCTCGCCTTCTTATTATTCTCAGTACCTTTGGTATGAGAGGCAGAGGAGGGAACACATAAACCGACTGGTACACCCACGGTGTCACTAGAGCGTCCACAGCTATCGCTTGAGGGTCCCTTGACCTGGCGCAATATCTCTTTAGCTTTTTGTTGAGGCGGGACGCCATCATGTCCACCTGTGGCCTTTCCCAACGGTTTACCAACAGTAGGAAGACTTCTGGATGAAGTCCCCACTCTCCCGGGTGTAGGTCGTGTCTGCTGAGGAAGTCTGCTTCCCAGTTGTCCACTCCCGGAATGAACACTGCTGACAGTGCTAGTACGTGATTTTCCGCCCATCGGAGAATCCTTGTGGCTTCTGCCATTGCCATCCTGCTTCTTGTGCCGCCCTGTCGGTTCACATGGGCGACTGCCGTGATGTTGTCTGACTGGATCAGTACCGGCTGGTTTTGAAGCAGGGGTCTTGCCTGACTTAGGGCATTGTAAATGGCCCTCAGTTCCTGAATATTTATGTGTAGGGAAGTTTCCTGACTTGACCATAGTCCTTGGAAGTTTCTTCCCTGTGTGACTGCTCCCCAGCCTCGAAGGCTGGCATCCGTGGTCACCAGGACCCAGTCCTGTATGCCGAATCTGCGGCCCTCTAGAAGATGAGCACTCTGCAGCCACCACAGTAGAGACACCCTGGTCCTTGGAGACAGGGTTATCAGTTGATGCATCTGAAGATGCGATCCCGACCACTTGTCCAAGAGGTCCCACTGGAAGGTCCTCGCATGGAACCTGCCGAATGGAATTGCTTCGTATGAAGCCACCATTTTTCCCAGGACTCGTGTGCAGCGATGCACCGATAACCGTTTTGGTTTTAGGAGGTCTCTGACTAGAGATGACAGCTCCTTGGCTTTCTCCTGCGGGAGAAACACTTTTTTCAGTTCTGTATCCAAAATCATCCCCAGGAACAGTAAGCGAGTGGAAGGAACCAGTTGTGACTTTGGAATGTTCAGAATCCAGCCATGCTGTTGTAGCACTTCCCGAGATAGTGCTACTCCGACCAGTAACTGCTCCCTGGACCTCGCCTTTATAAGGAGATCGTCCAAGTACGGGATAATTAAAACTCCCTTTTTTCGAAGGAGTATCATCATTTCTGCCATTACTTTGGTAAACACCCTCGGTGCCGTGGACAGTCCAAACGGTAGTGTCTGGAATTGGTAATGGCAATCCTGTACCACAAATCTGAGGTACTCCTGGTGAGGAAGGTAAATAGGGACATGCAGGTAAGCATCCTTGATGTCCAGGGATACCATGTAATCCCCCTCGTCCAGGCTTGCAATAACAGCCCTGAGCGATTCCATCTTGAACTTGAATTTTGTTATGTAAGAGTTCAAGGATTTCAAATTTAAAATGGGTCTCACCGAACCGTCTGGTTTCGGTACCACAAACAGTGTGGAATAGTAGCCCCGGCCTTGTTGAAGTAGGGGTACCTTGACTATCACCTGCTGGGAATACAGCTTGTGAATGGCCTCTAGCACAGCCTCCCTGCCCGATGGAGTCGTCGGTAAGGCTGATTTGAGGAAACGGCGGGGGGGAGGCGCCTCGAATTCCAGCTTGTACCCCTGAGATACTACTTGAAGGATCCAGGGATCCACCCGTGAGCGAGCCCACTGATCGCTGAAATTCTTGAGGCGGCCCCCCACCGTACCTGGCTCCGCCTGTGGAGCCCCACCGTCATGCGGCGGATTTGGAAGAAGCGGGGGAGGACTTTTGGTCCTGGGAACCTGCTGTGTGTTGCAGCTTTTTCCCCCTTCCTCTGCCTCTAGACAGAAAGGACCCGCCTTTTCCCCGCCTGTTTTTCTGGGGTCGAAAGGACTGTACTTGGTAATACGGTGCTTTCTTAGGCTGTGAGGGGACATGGGGCAAAAATGCAGACTTCCCAGCTGTTGCTGTGGAAACAAGGTCTGAGAGACCGTCCCCGAATAACTCCTCACCCTTATAAGGCAAAACTTTCATGTGCCTTTTAGAATCTGCATCTCCTGTCCACTGCCGAGTCCATAAGCCTCTCCTAGCAGAAATGGACAAAGCACTTATTCTAGATGCCAGCCGGCAGATCTCCCTCTGTGCATCTCTCATGTATAAGACCGAGTCTTTTATATGCTCTATGGTTAGCAATATAGTGTCTCTGTCTAGGGTGTCAATATTTTCCGACAGGGAATCTGACCAAGCAGCAGCAGCACTGCACATCCAGGCTGAAGCAATAGCTGGTCTCAGTATAACACCAGTGTGTGTGTATATAGATTTTAGGATAGCCTCCTGCTTTCTATCAGCAGGTTCCTTTAGGGCGGCCGTATTCGGAGACGGTAGTGCCACCTTTTTAGACAAACGTGTGAGCGCTTTATCCACCCTAGGGGGAGTTTCCCAACGTGACCTATCCTCTGGCGAGAAAGGGAACGCCATTAGTAATTTTTTTGAAATCACCAATTTTTTATCGGGGAAAGCCCACGCTTCTTCACACACCTCATTCAATTCCTCAGATGGGGGAAAAACTATAGGTAGTTTTTTCTCCCCAAACATAATACCCTTTTTTGAGGTACCTGGGTTTATATCAGCAAGGTGTAATACCTCTTTCATTGCCTCAATCATGCCACAAATGGCCCTAGTGGACATTAAATTTGACTCATCGTCGTCGACACTTGCATCAGTATCCGTGTCGACATCTGTGTCTGCCATCTGAGGTAGTGGTCGTTTCAGGGCCCCTGACGGCCTTTGAATCGTCTGGGCAGGCACGAGCTGAGAAGCCGGCTGTCCCGCATTTGGCATGTCGTCAAATTTTTTATGTAAGGAGTCGACACTTGCACGTAATTCCTTCCATAAATCCACCCACTCAGGTGTCTGCTCCGCAGGGGGTGACATCACATTTATAGGCATCTGCTCCGCCTACACATAAGTCTCCTCATCAAACATGTCGACACAGCCGTACCGACACACCGCACACACACACAGGGAATGCTCTTAAAGGAGACAGGACCCCACAAAAGCCCTTTGGGGAGACAGAGAGAGAGTATGCCAGCACACACCAGAGCGCTATAATAATACAGGGACTAACTGAATTATGACCCTTTATAGCTGCTTATTGTATTAAACTGCGCCCAAATTTAGTGCCCCCCTCTCTTTTTTACCCTTTCTGTAGTGTAGACTGCAGGGGAGAGTCAGGGAGCTTCCTTCCAGCGGAACTGTGAGGGAATAATGGCGCCAGTGTGCTGAGGGAGATGGCTCCGCCCCTTTTTCGGCTGCCTTTTCTCCCGCTTTTTTCCGTATTCTGGCAGGGGTAATTACCACATATATAGCCTCTGGGGCTATATATTGTGGTTATTTTGCCAGCCAAGGTGATATTATTGCTGCTCAGGGCGCCCCCCCCCCAGCGCCCTGCACCCTCAGTGACCGGAGTGTGAAGTGTGTATGAGGAGCAATGGCGCACAGCTGCAGTGCTGTGCGCTACCTTGGTGAAGACTGAAGTCTTCTGCCGCCGATTTTCCGGACCATCTTCATGCTTCTGGCTCTGTAAGGGGGACGGCGGCGCGGCTCCGGGAATGAACACCAAGGACGAGTCCTGCGGTCGATCCCTCTGGAGCTAATGGTGTCCAGTAGCCTAAGAAGCCCAAGCTAGCTGCAAGCAGGTAGGTTCGCTTCTTCTCCCCTTAGTCCCTCGATGCAGTGAGCCTGTTGCCAGCAGGTCTCACTGTAAAATAAAAAACCTAATTTAAACTTTCTTTCTAGCAGCTCAGGAGAGCTCCTAGTGTGCAACCAGCTCGGGCCGGGCACAGAAATCTAACTGAGGTCTGGAGGAGGGGCATAGAGGGAGGAGCCAGTGCACACCAGATAGTACCAAATCTTTCTTATAGAGTGCCCAGTCTCCTGCGGAGCCCGTCTATTCCCCATGGTCCTTACGGAGTCCCCAGCATTCAGTAGGACGTTAGAGAAATATATATAATTTTAGTGGTGTGCAGATGCGCTAAAGTGCCAATCACCTCTGAGTTGGAAGCTGCTGGGGTTGGAGGTAATGGTGGTGTGAGATCTTAGGGTGTGTACACACGGTGAGATCCTTGCTATGCCCAATTTTCACTTGCGATTTCCCTTGAACTCCCTGGAGCCCATATAGCACAGATTTTGACTAACTTTTCTTGAGATATGGACTATGTGTGCTTACAATTTTGGCTTATGTGAGATTTTGGCTTATGTGAGATGTCATTGACATGTGAGATGAACTAGAGAGTACACCGATCTAGCAAGGATTGACTTGCCTGTACAGTCTATCTTTTCTTCCGATGCCGACCTGGCGGGACCGCGCATCGGGATCGAATCGGGATCGCAAGGTGACTTTCACCTTGCGATCTGCACTAACTTTTCTTGCGAATTTGACTACATAGTCTAAATCGAAAGAAAATATCTCACCGTGTGTACACACCCTTAGGATGATATACTGTATAAACACAATTGACTTAATGTAATATTTCTTTCTGAATTTCTCAATAAGAAACTTTTGGCCTAGGGGTGCCGTAATAACAGTTCTGCTACTCAAGGGTGCCGTGACTCCAAAAAGTTTGAGAACCACTGCACTAGGGGAACATGTGTATAGCAGTGTTCTGGGGATAATAGCTAGACGATCGGCTTTGAGTGTGGGCTTGCGGTGCCTTGCTGATGTTATATGTCGGCGGGTGGTATAACTTACAGTTGGTGGGAGATGCATGCCTATGTCTATGCAGCAGCTATTTATCCCGGCTTCCCTTAGCAATGAGCAGCAGCCAGATAGCTCAGTCACGATCTCCCGAGCCATCTTCATGGAGCTGAGCTTGATTGCTGCCAGGGGCAGATTAGGATGAAAAACCAGGAGGCGAAAGCTCCGTAAGCAGCCCCAACGGAGGCAGGGTTTGCTGAGGAGGGCGAGTTCCAGGACTGGTTCTAGACTTTGTGGCGCCCAGGGTGAACGTTTCCTTTGGTACCCCCCTATTCCCCATTCAAAAGAGGGACAGTGCACTCTGATTGCGCGTGCCAAAAATGTAGGGGAGGGGCTTCTCGAGGGAAGGGGCATGGCCACAGAATAGTACCAATTCACATTACACCACACAGTAGTGTCCGTCAGTCACATTACACCACACAGTAGTAACCGTTATACACGCCAGGTAGAGCCCTTTATACACAATATGCCAGGTAGAGCCCCTTTTACACACTGCGTCAGGTAGCCCATTATACACACTGCACCAGGTTTTCCATTGTACACATGGCAACAGGTTTTCCATTATACACATTGCACCTGGTAGCCCCTTATAAACTTTGCACCAGGTAGGCCATTATACACGTTGCGCCAGGTAGGCCATTATACACACTGCACCAGGTAGAGCCTATTATACACAGGTAGCCCCTTATACACATTGCACTAGGTTTCCCATTATACACATTGCACCAGGAAGCCCCATATACAGATTTCGCCATTATACACACTGCACCAGGTAGAGCCTATTATACACAGGTAGCCCCCTTATACACATTGTACCAGGTAGCCCATTATACAAATTGCACCAGCTAGACATAACTCACCATCCGGCGCCTGTGGTTCCTTGGCTCTATGTTCTTCTCATACTTCTACCCAGCGTGAAGCTGAGGGGGAGTACTGGCAGGAGGCGGCCTGCAGGAAGCTGCCAGGAGAGGGGGGTGGCCGGCAGGAGAAAGCGGTGGGGTGCGAGCAGCGTGAAGTGGACAGGATGGGAGGCGACTGGCCAGCAGCAGGAAGTAGCAGGGGGCATTGCGATGCAAGTAGCAGACGGGGGCTGACGGCGCTGGTGAGGTGACTGCTAGCCAACACCTAAAACCACCACTGGCGGGATCCCCTGAGCTGGACGAGCAGCGACCCTCCCCGTAGCCACCACTCCAACTCTGCCAACAAAGCCCCTCCCACTGCACATAGTGCAGCCGAATGCACATGGACAGAGTGTGTCCACAGAGCTTCAGATCATCTGCCTGAGCATAGACCCCAGTGTGAGCAACCCATAGTCTATGCATAGTCTGTCCTTTCCAACACACATACCCTGTTCCCCACAGCCCCCACTCTCCCCCGTTTTCCTCAGTGACACTGACTGACTGAACCTTCCGGAGACAGCAGTAGACACTAGACAGACTGATCAGTCGGGGGCGTGGCCTAATCACGGACCCGTGGCCACGCCCCCTTTGAGAAAACCCCCCTAAAAGCAACCTACCGCTAAGCAAGCACAAGCACCACTAGCCGGCCCTGCAGTCGGGTCCCGGACCGGACAAATGGCTATGTCACCCTGCGTCCCGGCAGGCAAGCCCACTGCATGGTGGTGGGGAGCAGGGCCCACTGGGGAGGTCACCAATATGACTTCACGGCGCAGGGGAGGAGAGAAAGCTTTCGACACAGGGAGGGCTTCTGGCTGAGGCTTTCTAGTGCTACTGACTTGCTGTGTAACAGGAAACATTTTTTTTCCCTGTTTCCAGCAGCAGTGGATCCTGTGGGCCTATTTTGATGGGCGGGCCTGGAGCTGCAGCTCCACCCGCCCCATTGTTAATCCGGCCCTGGGTGGCAATTACAAGCACTGAAGTCTCATTTGGTTATGTGGAAAATGATGAAGAATTTTATTGTACAATAGGTTGCCAGTTAAAAAGGGAATTGTTGGAACATTACATTGAGAATGATTGGTCTAACACACAGGTTCTCAAACTCGGTCCTCAGGACCCCACACAGTGCATGTTTTGCAGGTCTCCTCACAGAATCGCAAGTGAAATAAATAGCTCCACCTGTGGACCTTTTAAAATGTGTCAGTGAGTAATTAATACACCTGTGCACCTGCTGGGTTACCTGCAAAACATGCACTGTGTGGGGTCCTGAGGACCGAGTTTGAGAACCACTGGTCTAACATCATAACCTATTGGCCTAGGAACCACATAATCCCAAATTTAAGACCCATTTGCCCATACAGCCTCAAACAGCTGCCGCGTACACAGATAACAGACATAACAGTGAGAGGGTATCCAGAAGACAGGAAAACCAGATATAAGAGATGGTCGAGAGTCTGTCAGATATAGTACTTATTGTCACTCTTTGTCTTGGGATCCTTGCACTGTTGTATGTACTCTGTCGATATGCTTTTGAAAAGGTGGGGGGAGTCAAGTGTCTGCCAGACAATGGAACCAGTGCCAGTAACTAGATTCTCCTGCACACATTGCACTGCATATATTGTAATCCAAACTGTAGGATCAAGAGCACCTAAGGTGGTAGGAATTCTACTAATCCAAGCAGTCCCCGGTGCATATTTTAAATCAAAAACCCACTCTTGGGAAAACCTTACACTTATAGTAGGAACGCATGTCGGCATCCCAGTTGAACAAGGGAGGCAAGGTAATTTGCATTCTCCTATTGTATGTCCCTATGCAAGACAGTTAAATGGTAGGATTGGGTCAGTGACAAAGAACAGTTACTGTCTGAAAGGAAACAAGGGATAAAATTAATGGTAGACCCAATAGCAAGGAGACTCAGGTATGATTGCCCGAGGTGCACAGGACACATAATTTTCCAAACACAAGGGGAACGTATTCCAAGAATAGTGGGGAGTTTACCAAGAACACAAGGAACAACAGGGGTACTGGTACAAGCAGGAGTCTATATAGGCAGGGGGATAGACCCTTGGAGTGACTTAACTATAATTTTAGGGACGCACCTCCGTGATCCAGAAGAAATAATCTATTATGCAGGTCTCACTTGGGGAGCAGTACTAATAGATTTTCCACCAATACAGGGAGGAAGGGGCAACACTACAACTCCAGTCATTTGTCCACAGATGGATTTAAGGAGCTCTTTAGGTACAAGGATAGAAGAAATTTTTCAGAGTCAGCGTCTCACAAGGAGATTTTGAGTCCCTCATACGGGGTTACTAAAATATCACATCAGGAGGGGTTCCGCGCACACACACCCAGGCATGGGAGCACGGTCTGTAAAGATGTCAGGGCCCGACAGACCCGTGGATATTGTTAGTAACAGGGAGGGGAGGAAAGCTCTGAAAGGAATAAGTAAAATTTTCAAAAGAGCAGGTTTTCCATCAGAGGGGCCACTAGACATAGAGAAATGGGAAAAATTTGCCTCCTGTAACATGAGTTGGATAATTAAACATAATTGTAGAGATCAAGTATCCCTCTGGATCACTGTAGCAAAAGAATTAGAAGCAGAAAATAGAAGAAGAGATGAGGAAAATGATTTCCCCAATGTACCAGAGTACCCAATAGCACCACAACCAGCGTTAAACTCACTGCCTGTAACATCAGCAACAGCACCTCCATTCTATGCCCCACCCCTTACTCAGACATGCATGCACACCCAGGTACCCCTAGTATGAACAGAATGGAATCATCTACAGGCTCACTAACAGTGAATTAAGAAGAGTGAGCCAGGAAAGGAGTGGCGAATAGTCAGCCCTATCTTGAAAGGATCTGTGGTTGAAAACCTGAATGACTTACTTGAGCTATGTGCACAGAACATGCCCCAGTGTCCTGATACTTTATCACAAGGATCACAAGAAACCCCAACAAGATCAAAGCAAAGAAATTGGCCACCTAAAGCTCCCCTTATGTTTAGACGAGTGATGGACACCTGGAATCAAGTTATGAGTCCAGAAAACAATAGTCCACAATCAGGAACTATAAGCGAAAGGGTGCAATTCAGATGGAGAGGACAAGGCACAGCCTCTACAGCTGTTCATGCCCAGGTACATAATGTACAGAATAAAATGACGCATTTTCCAGAAAGATTGTGTCCGGTATGTCAGTTTTGTGTTCCAGAAGAATATGAACACTGCCCAAATTATGGAAACTAGGTTTCATCCCATGAACCACCATGTCAAAATATCTATGCCACCAGAAATGCTGAAAGACGGTCATCATTGCCTATTTCTCTGTATCCAGTACAAGTGCAGAGAATATGCAACCCAGATGATGCAGCCAGGGTGAACGATCCATATATCGTACAGAGCCAACACCACAAACCATGGTATGGCAAGTATAGTTGCCAAGTCCCCAGATCCTAGAAAAAATCCAGCAGCATTTTATGCCTACATGGAAAGAATTCAAGCCATATGGACACCAGCATGGGTCAACCACCACCAGTTGTGTTAGGCTATACTAGGAACAGGAACCGCTCAAACAGTGAGCACCATGGCAGTAGCAAATGCAGCAGATGATTGCCCAGCCATAGTGGTCGCCCTGGCAGAGGAAAATAGAACAACGTTTGAGAGTGGACAGATGTACATGACAAGACTTAAGAGATAGTGTCATGAACAGAAGCTCAGAGCACCAGCAGCCCCAGATTTGAAACAGGAAAAGACTGAGTCCATCAGTACATACTATGATAAAGTCACTATACGACACACTGATGAAGGTTATGCAACAGATAACCCTCAACATAAAAGACTGTTAAAGACCAAATTCCTAAATGGGTTGTCAGAAGCCTACAGAACTCAGTTGTTCCAGGTCAGGCCAGAAACCTCTTATATGGAACTTGAAGCAATAGTTCAGGTGCTAGAAGGAATGGAGGAAAGGGAGAATGAAAAAATAAGAAAAGCCAAAGAAAAGAATGCAATACCGAAGGTAACAGTACACGTTGTACAGGAACAAAGCAAGTGGAAAATCAGAAGCACAACACAAGGGGCCACCGGAAGAAACTCAAAAGAAGGAACCAAGCAAGATGACAGAAAATGTTATTTCTGCAAGCAAGAAGGACATTTCAAAAAGAATTGCAGGAAATACAAGGAATAGTGTGAAAACCAGCAAGAAAAACCTAAAGCATGAAAAAGTGGCTTCCCGAGGTACCTCCCTGCCAAAACACCATCTGAACAAGAAAATGATCAAGTGACCCTTGTACTGCCAACAGGTCACCAATATCAATGCATTATAGACTCTGGAGCAAGCCGGACAATTTTACAGCAACCGGAGGTACCAAGTGAATTAATGACCACTGAGACACTTCTAGCAACTGGTTTAGGAACTACAGTGGAATTAAAGGAAAGTAAACCTATGGTATTAACCATTGAACCATTGAAGACGTTGAAACTCCCATTCCGGTCCAATTCCTTACCTCTAGTACTTGCCCAGTAAATTTATTAGGAGCAGATGTTCTGAAGTTGATTCAAGCCTGCATACAATACACACCAAAAGGAATTAAATTTTCCAGTAAATTACCAGAGAAGGTTCATCAACAGATGGAAGCAGCCATACAGATATATCATATGAGACAAGATTCCAACCCAGCACCAACACAAGATCTGGCTGATGTACCTGACTGGTTAAAGGCAGTACCAGAAAAACTCTGGTCCAAAGGAAAGACTGATGTTGGACACATGCAGGTTCAGTTAAAGCTGAAACCAGGAACGCAACCAGTATCAATCAGACAATATCCTCTCACAGAAGCACAATCAAAGGCCATAACCCAGCAAGTGGAACAATACAAGAAGGTGGGGGTCATTAAAGAATGCAGATCCCCTTTTAACTTTCCTCTGTTTCCCGTGAAAAAACGAACCAGTACAAATGAAGTTCAATACAGGCTTGTGCATGATTTAAGAGAAATCAGTAAAAGACTGATTGTCAATACTCCAATAGTACCTAATCCTCACACTTTGCTCAATCAGATTCCAACTAAAGCTGCATGGTTTTCGGTAATCGATCTCACAAACGCGTTTTTTTCTGTCCCCATTACAGAAGAAAGCCAGAAGTTCCTAACATTCACTCATTAAGGTAAACAATACTGTTGGACACGATTACCCCAGGGGGGAGCAACCAGTTCATCAGACTTCTCAGAAGCAATGGCATTAATCCTGCAGAAATGGAAGCCGCACTTTACAGACACCCAGTTAGTTCAATATGTCGATGATCTGCTTATTGCTGCACAGACAGAAGAGAAGTGCAAAAAGGAAACAGTATCACTACTCATCTTTTTGGCGGAAGATTGCAGAGTGTCAAAAGACAAACTACAGCTAGTTTTGCTTGAGCAATAACTCAAGCAAAAACTCCAAGAACATTAAAAGAAATCAGAGCTTACTGGGCCTTATTGGATACTGCAGAGAATGGATGCCCTCAGCCTCATTACTGATGCAACCTCTATATGAATTAACAAAAAAGGAGGCATCAGCAGAAAACAGGGACACCATTGAAGAAGCAGTAAGAAAACTAAAGCAAGCCATAATAACAGCCCCAGCATTGGGATTGCCTGATTACAAAAAGCTTTTTAACCTATTCTGCCATGAAGACAAAGGGCATTCTTTAGGTGTGCTCACCCAGAGACATGGAACAAAACAAAGACCAGTGGCATACTATTCAGCCCAGCTGGATCCAATTATCAGAGGAGCACCATCTTGTGTCCAAGCAGTGGCAGCAGCAGCAATACTCAAGGAGAAGGTAGCAGACATTGTGCTTGATCATCCACTGTGTATACAAGTACCATACGATGTAACAGAAATACTAAGTCAAGCAAGAACCAAGCATCTTTCTGCAGCCAGACTTACCAAATATGAAGTAGCACTATTAAGCGCCTCCCATGTCACCATCACAAGATGCACTGTACTAAACCCAGCCACACTCCTTCCCATCAACGATTCAAAAGAGGGGAGGAGAGGGGGAAATGGTGATGATGGTAAATCGTCAGATGAGGAGGAAAATGCTGCTACAGACACAGAAAATACAACACAAAAATTTCCACATGATTGCCTAGCCCTCATGGAATTAGAGACTTTACCTCTTCCTAATGTCCAAGATACCCCACTGGACAATCCAGACATGAACCTGTTCGTCGATGGGTCAAGATATTATTATAATGGATCCCCAAGGACAGGATATGCAGTAACAACTGAAACTGAAGTCATAGATTCTGGACCATTTCCACCAAGCATGTCAGCACAAGAAGCAGAACTCATAGCAATGACTAAAGCCTGCATACATGCTGAAAACATGACAGCTAACATCTACACGGATTCACACTATGCTTGGGGAGTGTCCCAGGATTATGGCGTTATTTGGAAAAGTAGGGACTTCAAAGGTGCAAATGGAAAACCCATCAAACATGCCAGTTTGATTATGTAACTCTTCAGAGTATTGGAACTACCTAAAAGGATTGGAATAATCAAGGTACAAGCACATACTAAGAGCCAAACCATGGAAGCTAAAGGAAATGCATTTTCAGATGCAGAAGCCAAGAGAATTGCCTTACAATCAAAAGAACCTGAGCAAGTCTTAGTAGCTCAAGATGTGAAGCAAATGCCCAGTGAAGAGGAGTTGATCAAAATTCAACAACAAGCATCACAAGGAGAAAAGGAGAAATGGACATGATTGGGGGCAGAAGAAGATGAACATGGACTTTGGAAGTCAAGAGAATTGAAGTACTGTCTACCAGCAGCTCTATTTCCACCTATGTTACAAGTAGCTCATGGACAAGTTCATCATTCAAAGGAAGCCATGGTGAATAGAGTACAAGAGCATTGGATAGCTTCAGGCTTCAACAAAGCTGCAACAAACTTTGTAGCAGGATGCTGGATCTGTGGAATCAGCAATCCAGGACAAAGAACCAAGACACCTCTAGGAACTATACCCAAAGCCTCTTACCCATTTCAGAGACTACAAATTGACTATATACAATTGCCACGAAGCGGTCCATATGAATTTGTACTAGTAGCAATGGACATGTTTAGTCACTGGGCCGAAGCCTGGCCAGTGAGCAAAGCCACAGCAAAAACTACTGCAAAGAAACTGATAGCAGAAGTACTATCTAGATTTGGGGTACCTGAGGTTATAGAATCAGATAGAGATACACATTTCACAGGAGAAGTCATGCAGCATATAATGAAAGATTTATGGGTACAGCAGGCCTTCCACGTGCCTTACAGGCCTCAGGCCAGTGGGAGGGTGGAACGTCTCAACTTTGACCTTAAGCTAAAACTACAGAAAATGATGACAGAAACCAAAAGAACTTGGCCAGAATGCCTACCTATAGTCATGTTCAATATTAGGACCACACCTATGAGACCTAGTAAGCTGACTCCGTATGAGATATTGTTTGGATCAGCTCCAAGAACAGGTTTTTATTATCCACAACAGTTACAATATAATCATGGTGATTTAACAGGTTCTGTACAGGAGGTCTGTAAAACGTTGACTAACCTCCATTGTCGAGTGTTTTCTTCCATTCCAGACCCAGAAGGATCAGCTACGCATAAGCTAAATCCAGGAGATTGGGTCTATTTAAAAAGACACGTGAGAAAGACCTTTGAACCAAGATATGATGGTCCATATCAAGTGCTGCTAACCACGCCTACCTTGATTAAGGTGAAAGGTCATGATACTTGGGTACACGCCTCCCACTCAAAGAAGTTGACAGTGACTCTCCACCCAGAAGAATGAAGTTGCTTATCCTTTGGTTGTTGTTAGGGGTAATCCCCATGGTTTGGGCTATAAGTCCAGGGGACTGGTTTACTGAAATGGAGTGTCATAATAATGGAACAGTTAATAAGGGAAAACCAGATTCCTGCTGGTGGAGCTTGGATGACCAATGGTGGTATTACTATAATCTAACCACACAACCCTCTGTCTGTTTTTACTTTTATAAAAAAGGTGGAGTTCTCACTTATGAGACACCAAAAAATATGTCAGAGCAAGCTATAAAGCGGTGGAGAGCATGTAAAGCTCTTAAGATTATTATAAATGAAGGAAAAATGTATAAAAAAAGAATTGGTGCAGAAATACATCTTTTTCTATTGCCAAGTAACCGCACCACATTTACATTGTCCCGTGGTACCAGAATAAAAATGAAATGCTGTGTAGAGCCATTCACAAACCCAATAAGAAATAAGGGGGTAATTCAGGCCATATCAAGATGTATAAATGGCTCTAAGGAACTTCCTTTTAATACTGAATTGTCTGCACAGGACTACTCAAGCACAGTAATTGTGTGTACTAACACATCCAGTTTTCCTGGTAATGCTACAGGACACAGATCAAAATTTAATATTTTGCAAAATAAGCCAGAAAAAAGGAATGATACTTTGGTCAAAATACCAGCAACCTGTCAGAAGGTGGGAATAAAACAATTTAGGACACTACATCGATTTAATATTTCATTTCCCAAAGGCCCTAAGTGTAACCGGATAAAAAGAGAATGGTATGATATCCTGTTGGGAGGGGCAGGAGCAACAATGGGAGCACTAAATTCCATAGACATAGAAACACTGACTAACAAAATGAGTGATGCAGGCAGTGATATGGAAAGAGTTGTTCACATGCAGGCAAAATGGATGCCCACTGTCTTCAATCCGATTTTAAAGGTCATTAATTGGGATCATTCTTTTCTAACCTTGGTCAATAGTTCTTATATGAACACGTTAAAACTGACCAAAAACATCTCTAGTTTGTTTAAGTGGACAGAATGCTCCATAAGAACTGTGTATCAGGAACAGAAGAATCTGGCCCAGACCCAGTTAATGACTGGGAACATACAGGTTTACAGAAAAATGTTTAATATAGCATCTGAGTTATGGGTCAGGCTATATGGACATGGGGTTTATTGCACAAACAGGTGGTGTTGGGGGCAAATTGAAACCTACAACATAACAGAACCTAAGCTCATGTGTAAATACTTCATTTTAGCAGTACCCTTCACCACAAAAGCAGATAACTCAGATTTATGGACACCACAGTTCAGAGGGCAGTATATTGATCCAGAAAACAAAACTCATGACCTATCCCTATGCACTAGCACTGATAATGGGCTGGCATGTCCTCATACTACATACATACCAGAATCATGTCAGCTTAAAAATCCTACTAGTGTTTGTAATTGGGAGTTGCATGGCCCAAAAGATGACATCTTCATAGAAGTGGCACCACAAATAGTCTGTATGATTACATATGACAAACAGATCAGTCAGCTATATCAGTTACCAAACCCTTTTTCAGGATGCCTGTTTAATGTAACTCATTTAATATGGAAAAATCAGACCATTGTTTTCTATAAGGATCAGACTGACTACCTAGATCAGGCTTTTAAGCCATTAACGCTTCCCCCCATAACATAACTGTAAGCATACAGGACATCATTAATATAATCAACAATACAGAAAAATTGGAGGAGCATCTAAGGGAAGTTAATTACTCTACAAGACATGCGCAGATGCAAACAGTAGAAGAAGCCGGGGAATTGAAACACATGGCCACACAGCTAAAAAATAATTTACAGCACCACTGGTGGAATATTTTCACAGGAAAATCCCCATCAGCTACAGGATTAATGAAAACTGTTCTACACCCACTACTGGCAATAGTCATAGTATTGATAGGGCTGGTTGCTTGGAATTGTTATTTTTCCGGTAGGTCCGATAAGGAAAATCGGCGAGGAGGCACCTTTTTGAATTCCTTTGTAACCCTGAGAACAATTTTTATTTCCCCGGGATCCACCTGTGAGTGAACTCAGATGTGGCTGAAGAGTCGAAGACGTGCTCCCCCTGGGACGGACCATCAGAAAGGATGTTTTGAGTATATGTCCGAGAGGCTGATAATCACAAAGCAATAAAACATATTCAAGGATGCTCTAATTGCTAATTAAAATCTTGTATGACAATTGATGTATTTCAGGTTCTAAGACATACATGGTGTATTCTGATTAGCTAAATGTATTGGCAAGCATTATTCCTTTGTTCTCAGACTATAAAAATAAACCTGTAACGGGCCCTGGGCGGGTCAGCCATGATCTGTCTAGGTTACACATAATCCTGCGTGTGATCTTTTCACTTACTGACCCCTAACCGGTTGCTAAAAGAACAGAGTTCTGACTGAAGAGAGTTGATAGACCAGGCCTAGAGTGGTCAAAGTACCCTAACAGTTAACTGCCAGACTCAAAAAAAAGTTGCTGTGAGCGGAGGCGGACATCTTAGAAGGGTGAGAGCTGTGCTGTGGAGGCGGCCATCTTAGAATGGTGAGAGCTGTGCTGCGGGTGGTAGCCGTGTTCCAGTGTCTGGAGAAGTGAGAAGTTAATGTTGTCAGTCTGGGAAACTGGTGTGTAGCTGTAAAGTTCTCTGTGAATAGTAGTGGCAAGCGGTAGTGGCAGTGATTGTGGCAGGAGGGGTGTGGTTCATAGGGTCAACAGTAACTAGGTTGAAAGTCATTAGGTAAATCACTATTGGTTGACAGTGACTAGGTTGACAACTGAAATAGGTTGACACGAACATTAGGGTCGACATAGAAAAGGTCGACATGGAGAAAGGTCGACATGAGTTTTTTATATATTTTTGGTGTCGTTTTCTCCGTAAAGTGACCAGGAACCTCAATTAGTGCACCATGTCCCCTCGTATGCTTTGTGAAAGGTGCCTCACTCCGCTACCACTGCTTTCAGCACAGGTTACAATTCCCAATCATAGTCCACGTGGATCGTAAAGTATGAAAAAGTAAAAAAAAAGTTGAAAAAATGTGAAAAGCTCATGTCACCTTTGCCATGTACACCATTAGTGGTCGACTTAATGAGTGTCGACCTAAAGACTGGATACAGTGTCTGGTTGCACAGAAGGGAAGGGGACACCAAGTTAACGTGCAGATGCTAGTCGGAATCATCTTAATTGTTATATTACAGGGCGGTACCTGCACACCAATGGCCACGTAGCACAAGCCCTTACACCATTAGAAAGAGAGGAGGTGAGTTATTAAAATAGTGATACTTTTAATTGCATGCATTGTCACTCAAAGTGAATGTGGCAGGCAAGGAGAGTTTGGAATTATTAATCTGCTAAAGTACTGTAGGATTGCAAGTATAGATTAGCAGCTCATCTCTAGAAGCAGGCAACTCCTCCAAGGAAAGACAGCCCTTTACCACTAACTTACAGCTACAGTTCATAAGAAACACCAAGGTTAGACAGTGCATGTGTAAGCACCCAGTGCTTAACAGGAACAGTGTGGAAAATAGGGCTGCCGAGAGGGAAGGGGAAGCAGGTACTAATTACTCGGGCCTGGACCTGATGGAGGGGCTTAGTGGGGGGCCAGGTCCCTGCTCCCCTGCCTCCTTACCAGTCAGCAGCAGCATGAGTTGTCATCTTGTCAGCAAAACACACGCTGCAGTGTGCTGGGCTGCAGTGAGGCATAGACTGCTGCTGCTGAGCCTCTGCCTGTTACTGTGTGGGTATGGGGCAAGCGACCACACTGATCACACTGATCATACTCCCCCTTGAAATGCCACCTGGCTGATGGGCTCAAAGTACTCCCAGCTCGACACTACAAAAACTTTCTTTTTTTTCCTTAAGGGGGCACGGTCATGCATCCCGGGATTAGGCCATGCCCCCATCATTTTACCTCGGCCTGGCAGACCTCTTGGCAGCACTGGAAAAGATAGTTAGCTCTCACCAAGGGAATAGTGCTTGAACAGTTAGCATAATCTTCAACTAGATATTTCTACAGTAACAGTATCACAGCTGGATTGCAACAGGGGGAAATGCGTTCTCCCTAGTAACCACTGTGAGGATGCGCAGACGGGTGAGAGGACGCGCTGATGGCTGAGAGAGGAGGAAACGTGCTGCACTGCTCGCTCTGTGCCTGCATGTTTCGTTTTGGCAGGCTGGTGCAGGGGTCTGTGGGAGCGGGCATCGGCCCACAGGAGCCGACGGTGCGGTTGGGGCAACCATTCCGGTGGCAGAGGTACCTGTAGGAGAAGGCACCCCCACAGGAGCTGACTAATCTGTGCGGTTGGGCATCAATGCGATGGGGCATCACCAGATGCAGTCTGGACACACAAGTATCAATCTTATTGGACACTGTACATTTCATTAGATCTGAAATTTTACATGTGATTTCAGTATCTAAACTGATCTGATTGTTGTTCCTTAGCAGGGCTGTAATAACCATAAGAGGCTTGTGGAGTTTGGTACTACTTTGAGGGGAGTGTATTGTGTCTTGTCTTTAATTGTATTATCAATTACTGTCTGTTGTTGAATATTGTTTCGCTTCACAGCTAGGCTATAGCACCGTATTGTATTGCATAATTTGTACTGTTTTTCTGAGCGTAACTGGGAGTTCGGCTTTACAAACAAAATGGATGGGGCCCTGATTGAGAACCTCACTTGGTGCATGTCGTAGTGGGTTGGGGTTTAGGAATCTGCACAGGACCAGATTGTAAATAGATGATAACAATTTTTTAACCAATTTTTGTACCAAAAAAGGCAAAATTGATGACCAACATAAAACTACCGCTTTGCCTGCCTGGCTTTTGGGATAGAACGAAGTTGGCGGTGCTCCCGGACATTAGTTCAGAACAAACTATTGAATGGGTTTTTTTGCAGAGAAGCAAAAAGTAGACTGTTTTTTGTGTCTCTCTGGGGCACACTTTATATAAATTAACTTGTTAATGAAAATAGAATATTTATAAATGTGAATATAAAGATAAAACGTAACTTTTATTGAATATCAGATGAAAAAAGACAAATTACACAAATAGTGCTGTATATATCAGCAAAGTGATTAAAAAAGTATTAAATGATGATAAGACGATTGTGACTCACTAGGTATGAAGTAGGTGGCAAATAATTTGTGTGCACACCCACTAGGATTAAGCGAGTATTGATATTTGAATTTAATCAGAGCGAAAATTTGGTGAATCTTGTTTTCTCTATTGATTTATGAATTTTTATACGTAAGTATATTCATATGAGAGAAACAAGAAAAAACGGCTTAAACGACTCCGGACTCCTTCTAGGAAGGTAAATATTGGTAAATTACTGCAATAATTAATTGTGGTGGAAGATACTGGTAAACAAAGAGTGTATACACGGAAGGTATTGTCAAAGTCGAAAAAATATAATGATGCATACCCCTTGTACTAACCCCTCATGCACATGCACGCTGCTCGTGCACCTGTTCCCCCGTGCGTGCACATACCCGCAAGTTGCGTAGGATCGCTCCGGCGATCGTGCGCATGAGATGTGTATTTACGGCGGAGTTTGTGAGCATGTAGCGTGCGACTCGATCGTAGCACATTTAACCCAAATAGTGCATTTTGTAGTTAATATTCCCCTAGACCATGTCAGCGAGTATGATTAGTTTAAACTGTTCCTTGACAGAGAGATTCCTCTTTGCATGATAGGAAGGGTCAGATAAAGGTTGAAAGTTGGTGTCTAGTATCCAGCTGTAGGGTATTTTAAGAGTAACATTCCGATGTTAGTTAGGAAAGGATCGCTCGCTCCTGCGTATAGTTATGTACAGAAGTAGATTATGAACATTAACTGTATTTGCTGTAAATTACACATGCGGCGGGAATCCTGAGGATACCTCCCAACAGAGCAGTTGGGGAAAGACACAGCCCACCTGTTCAAATCCACCTATGACCTTTGCTGTAATGTAGAGACACATCCCTGTGTCCAATGGACAATGAGATTACAGGTACCATTGTATTGTGAATGTATGTTGTGTATATAAAGACCACTGTTGCCTGGCCAGCATCATGTCTCTGAAGGCTTTCTACCTGATAGCTGAGGACTGGATTCCAGGTCGCGCATGCGAAAGATTCCCCACGTATGTATATTCTCTGTAGCCATTGTTCGCCATTGTTCGTCTTATTCTCTGTTATTCTGTTAGATTTCTGTGTTAGCTTGTAGTGTATAACTTGTATTGTTTTCCCCTTTTTCTTTGAATAATCCACGGCAGTGTTAGAGCTGCTGTGGTTTTAACCAAACCCGGTGTTGTGTTTTCACTTTCCTGAAAAGGGCTCTCTTAGCGTCTTAATCGCTCAAACAGCATACACATTGTTAAGGTTTAAGCGTTACATCATTACAGTATTTGACTACTAAGGTTTAGAGTATAAGCATATTCTTACTGTGTTTTATTAACAAGGTTTAAAGGTTATCAACTGTGTGTGCGCCCGCTGTGTATTCTGTACACTCAGCGCAGCGTGTGTACGCCAAGTGCATACCACGTGCGGGACTCTGTACGCAAATAGCGTACAAAGTGCGTAGCACGTGCACGTGGTCTAGCGGCCATAGCGGCTCCACGGTAATAGTGTATAGCTTTATGTTTAAAGATAATAATTGACATTATCAATTAAGAGCTCGTCCGGTTCTCCTCATATCCGCAGCCTAGCAGGAAAAGGCAGACTTTTATCTATCAGCAAAGGGCGGGAAGGTAGTATCCCCTGTTAGCCGTTTTGTGGTCGGGGATACATCAGTGCTGATTAGATAAGCGTCTGCTCCGCTTGGTTTGAAGGGATGCTGGTGGGATCCGGAAGGTAAGAACGTAAAGCTAATGTTTGTTTGTTTTAAATTTGTTAAATTTCTGTTTGGTGCCAACTGCGCACGCAACACACGTAACACACGCACACACCTGTATTTCATTTGTGTACTCTGCATATCTATTCTCTTGTTGCCATTAGCATTGATTATTAGATACATTTTGACCCGTGCTGAGAAATTTGTTGCTATTTAGTTAAAAATATAGAGTAATATTTAAGGGAGTACATGTAAAACACACACGCAGCCTGGCCCAGTTATAAAGGCTTATACAGGAGATACTGTGTGGTGTGGGTAAGCGATTATAGTTAAATATCATTTACATTTATAGAAGTGTGTTATTTGTATTGCTGCGGACGTATCCGGCCTTTGTACTCGTGTCTCGGACAGCGTACGGGACTGCGTATGCAACGCAAAGGCCTACACACGTGGCGTAAATTACGCAACGTGCGTACAGATACGCCCACTAAATACAAATCACACGATAGCATTGTTCTAGTTTAGGCGATACGGTAGCCACGCGATAATAGCACAAATTGATCAGTATCCAATATTTAGTTAAAAAAAACAAACCTTTTTTTCTGTATTACCTCTGGGGAAAGCTATCAGTTAACAGGAAAGGATTTTTCTGATCAGAAAACTATAGAATGATAAGTGTGGGTTGAAAAAGGTATGAGTGTATTGAACCCCGCTTGGTGGTCTTGGTGATCTTGGTGAAGCTTGGTGAAGCACGGTCTAGGTGAAAGCGTGCGAGCACGGTCCAGGTGTACACATGCAACGGAGTGTGATAAAAGTTTTCGTGGTATTACGCTCCGGCTGTTTTGGAGCACAGTAGGGAGACTCCAGTGATCCTACCATTTATAGATAACAAGTGTCTATAAGTGGTACGATTGGACCGCACGGTTGTATGGGCAACACGTGACGCAACGTGATACGAGGTTTTGCATATTTGTGCGTAAATCTTGTCATCATACGCATTGTAGGGAGCACATGCAAGCGTGATTTGTGTAAAGTAAAGGTTTAGGGAATTGTCGCCGATCTCTCAGGAAAATCTTGAGAGGTAGGGCCTGCAACGGCTACATGTGTCTGCTAGAAGGCGGACCGGGGATACTCTGAGCAGAAGAAGTTCAGTGGAAGAGCTTTAAGGATTTCCACCGTAGACTACTGTGTTTGGTGCATTTTAGGAAGTTTTTCTGTGTTAAAAAGGTCCACAATGGAAGCCAAGTGCACAACACAGGGACGTTTCTCAGCCAGGGTTCAGGCAGAGATTTTCAGACCCTGGGGGTCAGCTTGGTTAGTAATGTGGGGGAAGTATGGTCCCCACACTGAGACCTTTTGTGATGAATGGACACGAATGACTGTGGGGGATAAAGCACCATTTCCTGGGATAGGTAGTTTTGACTCAGAGATATTGCATAATCTAAGGCTTAGGATCTGTCTCATAAAATCCCAAAAACAGAGGATCAGACACACAAACTGTTTACATTTATGGCAACGAGAGAGTGATATGCAGAGGGAATTAGCTTACACAGCTGGTTCCAACCCTAGCAGGAAACTGATGGCAACTGCACAACCACCGTACATAACAGGAGAGATGATGGCTACAGAGAATGGCATACTGGTATATGATAATAATAGTGCACTTAATAAATGTATTAATGACAATAAGAATAAATGTAATAAATGTATTAATGACAATAAGAATAAATGTAATAAATGTATTAATGACGATAGGAGTAAAACTGATAAATGTATAAATTCTAACCCGTGCAAGTTGCACCCCATGTTAAACTTCCCTCAGGATTACAAGCAAGAAAGTGAGCTCAGCACGATGTCGGCACTTTCTCCAGCAGCCACCATACAAAACACCCAGGTGGGCACGGCCCAATCGGTAAGGGCAGTAGTAAAGCCCCCTAATGGAGGGTCAGGTGAGGTTGTGTCCACAGGTAAGTACGGTATTGTACATTATGCACAGACAATTGCACCTCACATTGTAGAATCAACCCAGAGTGATGTAATTGAACTTAATCCTGTCAGGGTGATTGCAGTCCCAAATGGAAAGACTGACGCTCTGGGAGTCACTCCGGTCAGGAACATTGCAATGCATTGTCCCTGGTCCCGGACAGAATTAAGGACAATTATGTCTGAATTTCCCGATCCCAGGAAAGATCTAGCCGCATGTCAAAGGTTTATTAAAGAACTAGGTAATGCCACCGAACCCATAAACAAAGATTGGCGAACAGTGCTACGAGTATGTCTACCCTCCAATATTGACCCTGCGAAATTCATCACTGATTGTAAGTTAAACGCAGAAGTACCTCTCACTGAGGAATACAATCAGGAGAATGTACGACAAATCAATCTGCAATTAGGAAAATATTTCCCAACTGTTGTCAAGTGGAAGAAAATTTTCTCCATTAGACAAAAAGAAGGTGAAACTGCTTCTGACTATTTCCACCGAGCACTGCAGGAAATGGCTAGATACACTGGGGTCGTGGACATTGAGGAAAATATGCATCATAGGGAGGTAGCTGTGTCCGTATTAATGGAAGGTTTAAAAGAAACGTTGAGAACCAGAGTACAAACCACTCAACCTAACTGGAGAGGTATCTCGGTGGCTGCATTAAGAGAGTCCGCTGTTAAGCACGATCGGAACATCAGTAAACACAGGGAGTCACAGGGGGGTAAGCTGATGACAATAAGTATAAAAGTCCTGACAACGAAGCCACATCAACCTAAACCCCAGACCCCTGTTGGTAAGTCGTATGTGGTAAAATGTTATAACTGCCAGAGGGAAGGACATTATGCACGGAGTTGCAGATTTAGAGACCCACATAAGGTATATCGACCCCCTAGACCTGAACATGACACACTGTATGACGCACGTAATTGTAATCAGGGATCATATAGGAAAAATTTTGGGCCGCACCTGTAGTCTGTAGCCAGTGAAGTATAGTTGGTAGATCATACCTTGTAGATACAGGGGCGGCCAGGTAAACTCTGTGATTTATCTTCAAATGTTTCCTCTTCATCTCTGACGTTCACCAGCAGAACTACAGCTCAAACGTCACATGTCTACTTGGTCTTTTCAGAGGTCTGCCCAACCCCAGTATATCTTACCAGCATCATTGTGCCTGGCCATGCACAGAGGGTGGAGAGTGGAAACACTGGTGGGGGAGACTGTGCAGAGATACCGATAGACATGTTGGTGTGACAGCCTAATAGTGAACGGAAATCTGACAATTTTTCTCTTTTTCTATTATTCTCTCTCTTTTTGTTTTTTTCATGTTCTAAGGATGGTATGTCACACAACAGTTAAACAAATGGTAATGCAAGATTTATGCTCCTTACAGAAAGGTCGATGATTCGGAAAGAATATCGTATCACTGGAGTGTCCGTTTTGGAAAGACTGAGAGGAAGCACTGTTGAGACGGCATCTGAGCAAGGAGAACAACAAGACTAGAGGCGGTTATCGTACCAATTTTCTTTCCCTTCTAATTATTTTCTTTACCTCCCATTACCACTTTTTCTTTCTCCTCCTGCAAGATGGACTTACCCCAAGAGACTGCGTTACGGGTTTTCCTGTTGACCCTGCTGTTGACCAGAACAGTCTGTTTCGGTGAGAGTACCAGAGAGGTCGAGAGAGGATCTGGAATGGGTTCTGATGACAAGGACGGATTCGTAGAATTCCAAGAGCAACACAATCACCGAGCAAAGGCGAGTATCAGAAAACGATCTGGTAGTCATGACACTAGGAGACATTGTGAAGGATTGTTAGCTGAGGAAAATTGTATCTGTAGGAATTGTGAAAACATAGTTGAGGACGGGTGCATCCAGAGATGTCAGTCCAGCCTTAATATCAACATGGACCGTCATCCATTGAGTGACTATCACTCATTAGTGGGTAAGGTTTTAAACCAAACAGAATGCTGGGTGTGCTCACAATTACCTCAAGGTCAGAGCAAGTCAGGACTAGTGCCATACTCTTTAACAATAGGTGAGGTACTTGAATTAAGGGGTGGGAGACCGGTGGACAAGAAATTTAATATTTCTAGGCCTCCTAGTTTGAAGCTCCACCAATATCATGTGGATAGGTCCTTAGTATGTTTTAACATTTCCAATCCCCGAAAGCCGGGAAATTGGGAAGTGACATGGAACAACCAAACCATGGCATTTTCACACAGAGCCGATAGAATGCCCATAGACTCAGAACTTATATGCCAAATAGCCAACGGTGGGAGATATTTTCAGTATAGGTACACTCTAGGAAGTAGGACCATGCGGGTTGGAGAAGTATCACCAGGATACTGTGCGCATATCATACAGCCTGATACGTGTACTGAACAGATGAGAGAGTTAGGGATAGGATTTTTCACCTGGAAGGTTTGCAATATGGTGATGTCATATTCTGTCCCAT
This sequence comes from Pseudophryne corroboree, assembly GCF_028390025.1. NCBI lineage: Eukaryota > Metazoa > Chordata > Amphibia > Anura > Myobatrachidae > Pseudophryne > Pseudophryne corroboree. The sequence continues at coordinate 85,659,245 of NC_086449.1, read as the reverse complement.
ATGTCCTCCCCGATGATGCATATTTCATATGTGGGAGGAAGGCGTATAAGTGGCTTGCCCCAAACTCAGAGGGATTGTGTTACGTTGGAAGAGTGTTGCCAGAAGTAATGACCATTACCCATGATAAGATGAAAGACGTTCACCGCAATGCTCAAGCTCCTAACACTCACACTCACTACGAACACATTGTTAAGAGACACCTTATAGATAGGACAGAGCACGCAGCCTCTGATTTGATCCACGAATCCACGGGGATTCAATTCCTACTCGCGTTAGATATCACCCGTACCGCCAGAGGAATTATAAATTTTAGGTATATTACTGCACTAGCGAACCTGATAGACAATATCACCGAGATGTATGATGACACCTTCAGGTATACTGGGAGGGAATTGCAAGCTTACAAAACGGAACTGATCCAGCACAGGATGGTTCTCAATTACCTCACAGCGGTGACAGGCGGGTACTGTGTCACCCTAGCAACTCAGTATGGCGTGAAGTGCTGTACATATATCACAAACAGCACCGATGACCCAACCGAGGTCATAGATCAAAAGATGGACGATATCTTGCAATTGAAGTGGGAGTTCCGAAGGAGACACAACCTTACCCTTACTGCTGTGAGTAATGAACTGGCTGGCTGGGTTTCATGGTTGAACCCACGCAATTGGTTCTCAGGTTTAGGAGAATGGGCTCAAAATGTTATCGTGAATGTAGGGAAATTTCTCCTTTGTATCCTGAGAGTTGTCATAATGATTGGATTGATATTTAGATGTGTTCGGATTTTAATGCATTGCAAGCGCAGTACCAAATTGATGAGTTTAAGGAGCGAGGGCATTGTTACAACAACTGGTTTAATTTATGACCCATCAATCGAGACAATGGGGTATATTTACTAAGATTCGTATTACTACCGATTTGGTTTGAAAATCATCACGAATGACATCGAAAGTGTGTTTGTGCAACTTTTGAATTTGTTACGCCTAATTTACTAAGCTGTCGTATTTGTATTTTTCGTGTTGTCCGATGTCGATGTCATTCATGATTTTTTCGTTAGAATGCGGCCGTTTTTGTTGTTTTTCGGCCGTGTTATTCGGTTTTTTTTACAACTGCGTCACATGTCTGTTCCGGCAGTGTTTGTCCGTTCACGGCCGCGTTTATTTTTCTAAGTTTCGTTTTTGTCACTCGTCCGTGATTGGTTGTATTCGTGATGGAGGAGTGTCTGTGCACATTACTATAAAAACGCCCCAAACTGTCCGCACCTCGTGGGTTTAGCTAGTGGAGAGGAGAGAGGAAGGTGTATTAGGAGTTGGTGAGTTTGTTGGAGTTTTTGGTGGATTTGTTGCAGAGTTTTTCGATTGTTGAGTGCTGTACTGTGTGTGTAAGTAGTATTGTCTTACTTGTTGTGTAGTTTTTTCAAAGTTTGTCTACTTTTTTGTCCTTGTTTTTTTTTAAAGTCTATTGTCATTGTTTGCGAGTGTGTGTGTGTGTGTGTGTGTGTGTGTGTGTGTGTGTGTGTGTGTGTGTGTGTGTGTGTGTGTGTGTGTTGGGTGTGTGGTGTGTAGTGGTAGTGGAGGAGTGTGTTTTCTGTTTTTTTTTATCTGTGTTTTTTGTAGTTTGTAGGGATAATGTCTCAGTCAGAGGTCAGTGTGGTGGAGGAGGTTAGTGAGAGGGAGGAGGTGAGTGAGGTGGAGGAGGAGAGTGAGGTGGAGGAGGTGAGTGAGAATGAGGAGGTTAGTGAGGAGGAGGAGGGGGTGCCTGTTGCTGCGTTATCCAGTTATAGTGATGGTGCTGTGGCTCCGCAGCCACGCACCACTACCAAGACTGGGCGCAATGTTAAGTTCAGCTATGCTGAAAACATGGCTTTGGTGCGGGAGCTGATGAGGCATCATCGCCAATTGTTTGGGCAGGATGCTGCCAAGGTGTCCTCACGTAGGAAGTCTGTCCTGTGGGGTAAAGTTATAGCGGCAGTGAATAGTGAGGGTGTGGTGAGGCGGACTGAGGACACGTGTCGTAAGCGCTTTTATGACATCAAGCGCCGTGTCAAGGCCAAGATGGCCATGGAGGCCAAATCAGCCCGCCAAACCGGGGGTGGACACCCCTTCCGTGCTACTTATCGGGATTGGGAGGAGCCTGTGCGGTCCCTTATTCCTTCCGAAGTGGTTGCTGCGACTCATGTCCGGGATTCGGACCGGCCAAGGCAGGATGGTGAGTTTGTTTTAAATTATTTTTTTATATTGCATTTTTACAAATGTTTATGCTGCTGTGTTTTTAAAATTAGAAACATTGTGTTGGTGATGTAGTGCAGGCCTGTGCAACCTGTAGCTGTAAAGGTGTTTCCAAACTACAAGTCCCATCATGCATTGCCTGAGTTTTGTTATTAGTGAATGGTACATCTGTTGCAGTGCATGCTGGTATGTGTAGTTCTAATACATAATCAGAGATCTTGCTTGTCCCTAACTGTTTTTTAAAAGAACATTTATTAAATATTGTTTTGTTTTTGTTATTGATGTGTATTGTGTTTTTTTTTTTTAATGTTGTTTGTGTCAATTTGTTGTTTAAATTTATCTGCAAAATATTGTGCAGAATTAACCTTTGGATGTGGATTATTTAGTGCAACACCATCTTATTTGAAGAATACACACCCAATTAATGAATCCAGAATAGCTTAAACAAAAAATAGTTTACTTAACATTAGGTTCCAGATGTTTACATCACAATAAGGAAGTTCAGATAACAAGGAGTATTTAAAGTATGGTCATAATGTTTTTTCAAATGTATCAACAGTACGCCAGAGAAGCACCACAGACAGGCCACAGCCAACTGATGAAGATGGTGGGAATGCAGGTAAGAATTCACTGTATTCACATATTCGGCAAACACATAGAAGCAAAAAAATAATAATGTTTTTCTTTTCACATAGGTTCTTCTTCTGCAAGCCGCCCTCCTCTAAGGCGGCCATCACAGGGCTCTGTGAGTTTGCCTAGGAGGCCCAGTAAGACACGTCGTGTGGAGTCTGAGTCTGCGGCTCCATCTTCACCACCCAGGCGGCGCATCTCCGCAGTGTTGCCCCAGCCACCTCTGGAAATTTTGGCAAGTCCTCAAAGTGATGAGTCACGATCACCTCAGCTGTCTGGTGAGTAAAAAATTTTAAACAAAAATTATTAAAAGTTTGACACAGAGTGGACTATGAATGAACATGGATAAGTCATAATAATTTTACTAAGCACTGATATGTGCAAGGTGTTATATGCAGAAAAAGTGTATTATTAATCTTTATAAATTTAAAAACGAATCTGTTTGCCTTGTGCCTTTATCACCTTGCACATATCATTGTCTGTTCAAATCCTTAGGTCTTCTCATGGTTAATTCAGCTGCACCACTGTTTGTGTAGTGTCAAGACAATTATATTTTGGCAAATTATTAGTCATGGCCATAATGTCAATTACCAAGCACATGTGTTTTTTGGCCTAAATTACAGCACCCATTTTCAGATGTCATGTTGGCCATAGCATCCATTTTGTTTTTGTAACAACATTTTTTTTTAAAACCATTAAAAAACACATGGTTTAATACAAATGTTTAACATGGCCCACATCACCATTTATAAACATAGTCCAACTTAACACATTTGCATGTTTTTTTAAATTTACACAAATAAAATATATTTTTAATTTTTAATATTTAAAAAAAAATGACTGGCTTTACAAATTAATGAGTTTGTTAGAAACCACATTTACTGCCTTGTGTGTGTTTATCAAAAGGAAGGGCCATACACAATTTTAACATGCATTAATGTAAAATGGGGAAATATCTTCGTGTTTCACATATCATTATGGCTTAGAGTCTATGAACAAAACACATTTTTAAAATATTGTGTTGTGTAAATTAGAAGGCACACACAGGCGTGCACAGAAACTGAATTGCGGGTTTCGCACAGGACTTCCACCCCCCCCCCCCTCCATGGCATTATAGTGTTCTCACACCTCCCCTGTCCTGGATGTAGACTGCTTACCTGGTCCGCTCCTCTGGCCCGTCCAGGTGAGCAGTCTATATCCAGGACAGGGGAGGTGAGAGAACACTATAATGCTGTGGAGGGGGGGAAGTTTGGTGCGGAACCCACCAGTCAGTGTCTGCGCACGCCTGTGAAGGCACATATGTGTTTCTAAAGGCAATATTCCAAGTTTTTTGGACAACACAAAATCTGTAACAAGTATTATTAAGTATGCCATGTTTAGGACAAGCAAAGAAATATATTTTTTACTAAACAGTGGCTGTTGTGAACCCCATACAGAACCAACCATCATGGGCGAGGACGACCAGCAGGAATCTGACCAACAGGCTACCTTTACACTGCACCTGCAGCCCGTTGATCCTACCTAGCCAACCCAGCAGCAGGATATGCTCCAAGCCTCCGTAAGCCCCCAATTGATCCCAACTCCACCCCAGCAACAAATGTCCGCAGACTTTTGGAGCAGTTGGGCCACACAACAGGTCCAAAACACTGCCTACCTGAACACACACACACAACACCTTGCCAGTCTGCCCCATCATCTTCCTCGCATTAGTAGGAACTCGGGCAGACTGATTGTTCAGGTAGGCAGAATAGCTACTTCAATGGAGCAAATCAGGGCGGACAACACGCAAATGCTTGCAAATTTAACTCGAGTAATCGATGAGCAACAGCGGCAGCAACAAGCCCTAATACAAGCCATACAGCACAACCAAGTAGTGAATGAAACTTTGTCAAGAATTGTTGCCAGCCACACTGCCACAAATAATCAGCTGAATGCCAGTATTCACAACCTCAGCCAAAGCATTACTGTGCTGGCAGCACAACAAGTCAGCTCCAGCTCCGGAACGACTACCCCTAGCCAGACCCCAGTTACCTCCCCTGTTCGACGCTCAAGCAGAACACGGGCCAGCGACCCTGGTCAAACCTCTGCACCAAGCACACACACCAAAAAAAAATGAGTAAGACATGAAATTTGTGTAACACAATAAATGTTTTGCTATTGTATTCCCAAAAAAATCCTGTGTCCGTGTCAATCATTGTAAAACACGCTATGTGTGTATGGTTTAATGGGGTAATGATTGACAATGTTTTGTTAAGTTTGTAAAAAATAAACGTACACACCAGTATAAAGAACAAACACTAACGAACAAAAAAAACATTCACCCCCTACAATACATGTAATAAAAGTGGTTAGGCAAGGTGATTTAAAACTAAATAATACTTACGGGTAAAATATCGCAGAATAACTTTTTGCCTTACCTGCCTCCCTACATCTGTACTCACACTGTCACCAGATGTTTCTAACTCCTCTGCTTGCTGACTGTTTTCTTCATCATCATGTGGCAGATGTTGTTGCAAACACAGATTATGGAGAAAACAGCAGCAGAACACAATCCTAGTCACCTTTGAGGGACTATACAACAAAAGCCCAGCAGATTTATCCAGACACCGAAACCTAGATTTCAGCACCCCAAAACATCTTTCTATCACGTTCCGCGTAGACTTATGTGCATGATTGTAACTGTGTTCAGCAGGAGAATCAGGTTGGGACAATGGAGTAAGTAGCCAAGAGTAGCAGCCATAACCACCATCACCTGAAAAACAGATATAGGCAACATTAGTACATGTGTATGATGAATAATTACCCTAAAAAAAACAGGAGTTTGAAGTTAACACACATACACACAACACACTTGGAACATACCCAGCAGCCAGCCATCAGGCATTTGTCCGTCCTCAAATTTATCGAAGAGAGATGACTGACTGAGGATGAAGGAGTCATGGCAGCCGCCAGGGTAACCTGCAACCACACTCATCATTTTTAGATTTGCATCACAAACCACCTGGACATTAGTGGATTTGGCCATATGTCGATTAGTATAAATATATTGGCGGCCCCTAGGTGGTCTCAGCTCAACGTGTGTGCAATCTATGGCCCCCAGCACATTGGGCATGCCAGCAAGCTCATAGAAAGCTACCCTGACTGCATGCCACTGTGACTCCTGGGTAGGGAAGCAGATAGAGGCATTTATATGGGATTCCAAGACATCCAAAACCTGAGTGGACATTAATAAATATAAGGTGAGTGTCATGATCTGTATTCAATACAATACTGTGTTCTAAGACCTAACAGAAGCAACACTTAGACATAGACGTGTATGTATATTTCAACTCACCTGATTCAAATATTTGGAAAAGGTGGGCTAGGAGATACCAATGATGTCGCCTGTCACAGCCTGGAAGCTCCCAGTAGCCATAAAGTGCAACACAGCCAGGAGTTTGTGCAGGCCTGAGACAGAGCGAGAGCGTGCTGTCTCAGGGTCTAGTCCCAGTTTGACAAGGTCATACAGATGGAAAATGTTGTTTCGATTTAGCCTAAACATCTGTATGACCCTATCATCAGACAATGCGTTTAAGTTTAAATGTTCCCTAAAAAAATGAGGCTGGCGCAGCCTCCGCGGCACCTGTTCAACCTGCTGACCATGTTCACTTACCTGGCCCTGATTTATTGAAGAGTCATGGAGCACTCTCAGGTATCCCCCAGCAACCAAAAAATCGGAAGCACACACAACAGCCGCCATTTCAGAGTGAGAGATATTCAAAATGTGCCTGGGAGCCTTTTATAGGGCCAAACATTCAGGTGTGACTAATGAATAATTGAATACACATGTAAACACGCTTATCAAAAGCAGGTCTACTTTTTTTTAGGACTTTTGTACGATTTGTATTTTTTCACGACCGCAAATGCATTATCACGGTAGACATTACAAATACGAATGGTTAGTAAATGACCGTGATTCATACCTAAACAGCCGCGTTTTGACCGATGGTGTATTCATTCGTATTTTTAAACATGAACTTCCAAAAAAATACGAATGGCCTCATCACTGCCGTGATTTGAGTTTAGTAAATTCCCGAGATTACACTTTGATGAAAAAACGGCATCTCGGTCAAAATCGGGAGCTTAGTAAATATACCCCAATGTTGTGATAAGACGTGATTCCACGGTCCGTTTCTTTCACCCGTTTCTCCTTTGTTTTTCTCCAAGGTAAAAAAGACATCCACTCGGAAGAAGATTTTGATGCACATTTCTACAGACCTTTGATGAACATTTCTACAGACCTTTGATGAACTTTTTCACAGACTTTGCGAGTCACTTTAGAGACTTTAACTTTCTATGGACACTTGAAAAACTTTGCTTACCACCCACAGCAAAGATACACCTATCCGGACAAGACATCCAAGGACAATTACACACATTATCATATGAATGTATTTATAACACATGTTTCTTATCTTCATCTCTACGATCTTCAGGTAGTGACACACATAGTCGACAGGTGATATAGGTACATATATTAGCACTCACATATTTTCCCCCTCCATGTATCATCAACTAATGTGCACCCCATTTGTTGGAACTAAAAGCCGAAAAGAGCTCGGTAGTGTTTGTTAGCCCACTTACAGACCCTTAATACGGGATAAGAAGGATTTAATGTATACTTCGCAATACCTCGAAGCTTATCTAGAACATGTACGGCATGATGATACATGACCCCTCAGACATGAATTTCATACATACATGCTTTTACTATCCCACTAGGTCATACATTTCCCACCTTCTCCTCTCCTCCCTCCACCCAATCATTTATAAGTATTTCATTGTATTGTATATTTTTCTGCTTAATTGTTTAGATAGTGGCAGTTATTGTTGACTGCTAAAGGGTGGACTGTCAAAGTCGAAAAAATATCATGATGCATACCCCTTGTACTAACCCCTCATGCACATGCACGCTGCTCGTGCACCTGTTCCCCCGTGCGTGCACATACCCGCAAGTTGCGTAGGATCGCTCCGGCGATCGTGCACATGAGATGTGTATTTACGGCGGAGTTTGTGAGCGTGTAGCGTGCGACTCGATCGTAGCACATTTAACCCAAATAGTGCATTTTGTAGTTAATATTCCCCTAGACCATGTCAGCGAGTATGATTAGTTTAAACTGTTCCTGGACAGAGAGATTCCTCTTTGCATGATAGGAAGGGTCAGATAAAGGTTGAAAGGTGGTGTCTAGTATCCAGCTGTAGGGTATTTTAAGAGTAACATTCCGATGTTAGTTAGGAAAGGATCGCTCGCTCCTGCGTATAGTTATGTACAGAAGTAGATTATGAACATTAACTGTATTTGCTGTAAATTACACATGCGGCGGGAATCCTGTGGATACCTCCCACCAGAGCAGTTGGGGAAAGACACAGCCCACCTGTTCAAATCCACCTATTACCTTTCTTGTAATGTAGAGACACATCCCTGTGTCCAATGAACAATGAGATTACAGGTACCATTGTATTGTGAATGTATGTTGTGTATATAAAGACCACTGTTGCCTGGCCAGCCTCATGTCTCTGAAGGCTTTCTACCTGATAGCTGAGGACTGGATTCCAGGTCGCGCATGCGAAAGATTCCCCACGTATGTATATTCTCTGTAGCCATTGGTCGCCATTGTTCGTCTTATTCTCTGTTATTCTGTTAGATTTCTGTGTTAGCTTGTAGTGTATAACTTGTATTGTTTTCCCCTTTTTCTCTGACTATTCCACAGCAGTGTTAGAGCTGCTGTGGTTTTAACCAAACCCGGTGTTGTGTTTTCACTTTCCTGCAAAGGGCTCTCTTAGCGTCTTAATCGCTCAAACAGCATACACATTGTTAAGGTTTAAGCGTTACATCATTACAGTATTTGACTACTAAGGTTTAGAGTATAAGCATATTCTTACTGTGTTTTATTAACAAGGCTTAAAGGTTATCAACTGTGTGTGCGCCCGCTGTGTGTATTCCGTACACTCAGCGCAGCGTGTGTACGCCAAGTGCGTACCACGTGCGGGACTCTGTACGCAAATAGCGTACAAAGTGCGTACCACGTGCACGTGGTCTAGCGGCCATAGCGGCTCCACGGTAATAGTGTATAGCTTTATGTTTAAAGATAATAATTGACATTATCAGTATGTTCCTTGATACTACAGTACCCAGTATTCCCAGAGGGTCACCCTTTCTGGTACTGACCAGGCCCAATGCTGCTTGGCTTCCAAGATCAGGCGAGATTGGGCATGTCCAGCATGGTATGACTGTAGATAGTCAAGTAGGTACCTATCTGCGTATGGAAAAACCAGTTGCTTGATAGGTTTGAGCCAGTCAAAAAAAAGGGGGTGGGGAAAAGTATTACAAATTACTTCAAAGTGTCTGGACGGTATGTCCCGTTGCTTTTGATGTAAAAATGAAGTCAAAAGAAAGAAGATTTCACATAAATACAGTGGCAAAAAAATAATAATAATAAATAAACATTGGAGGGCCAGTATCTTAGTGTTGATACTGGAACAGTTTGTAAACAGAATAATAATAGTAAAGGAGGCCTCACTTGGGGCCATGCATATTATGTATGTTGTCACAAATTCCCACAACTAAATTGTGGTGATACCAGTGAGCATTGCCCCACTGACACGAATAAAGTGTAACAAAACTGCGGGAATATAGCCTTTTAGCTGTAGAAAAAAATAAAGCACAAAAATGACTTCTATCTATCAGCTAGGCAAAAGACAGAATATGTCAATATTTATATTTCCACCATCCAAGCAGATTGCCAGGTGGAAATAGTATTGAGGTGAATGAAATAAGAGAGTATGTCAGTCTGAAGTAGACAAATGAGTAAATAAATTACTGAGTACTTTGCAGCAATACCATATGTTGTCTCATAAAAAACATAATGTTTCACATAGAATCCAGCATAGAACAACACACAAAAAACAGTATAGGCAATAGACTGTCAATTGCGGGGAGGGTACACATAAAAAGCAATATTTATCATCATTTATTAAAGACACGCTATGTTTACTAAACCTCTGTAAATAATTTAACCGAGTTCTCCTTAGCAAAGGTCTGACTGGGCTGGTAATCAAGGTAATATTAGGATTGATGCATAGATTACCAACTGGTGAATGGTCTCCCTGTGTTGGTTAATTACTTTATCTGCATGGAATAGATCTGTGGAGACAGCCAGCAAATGCTGTTTGGTCTGACCTTGCTGCTAGGCAACCTATCCTGTCCGTGCTGTGTGCACAGAGTGGAGAGTATTACTTCCCTGTAACGTTGGAGACTACAGGGGAATAAGGTGCCTGTGAGGAGAGCTGGACAGAGGCAGCAGGGAGGGTGTGAGATACCTACCGTGTGCTGGAGAGGAGTCCGCCCGCCGGAGCTCCGTTATGGAGGTCCCGGAAGTCGGGCGCCGGACCGGAAGTGACGCACGTTTCGCTGGGAGGAGCTTGTTCACCTGATCGTCTGATCAGTGAGCCCTCCGTGTGTGCCTGTTAACTAATGCTTGAGCCAATCGCTTTGTAAAGAGGCGTGATTGGCAGGTGCTATGACCAATAGGTGGGAGAAGCCTGGGAAGTGTGATTGACAGGTCCGGTGACCAATGGACGGGAGATACCAAGAATCATACGGAGTGAGATAGGGAGCTGCACTGAAGCTTGTTTAAATAAATAGAAAACTTTGTTTAAAATAAGCCAAATTAATATAGCTTATCTTAACTGTGCTCCGGGTTAGTCCGCTGTAATGTTAGATGATACAATAACTAAATAACTAATACAGGATGATAGTAACACAAAACGAATCTAATGTTAGCTGATTACGGTGCTGTTAATAATGAGAGATGATATATGATATAGATATATCAACAGGGGGGACTACTAGAGATAATTAAACAGAAATTATTTAAAACATGATTGTGCTGGTTGGGTTGCCTTGGGTGACTGAAATAGGGGGGAGGAAGGTGTGATATACAAGGGGGGTGTGAGAAAATATATATATGTATGTGTGAGAGGTTGTGAAAAATTCTATATAGTTAAGGATGTGATTGAAATAATTAGTATGGTAGATTGTGGAGTGGAGAATGTAAATGTGGACAAGAATGTGAGAAGGGAGGGAGCCAAGTGCTGTGTGGAAAGGACCAGTTGTGTGTCAAAGAAAAAGGGGGGGGGGGGGAGGGGAAAAGGGGGGAGGGGAGGGGGAGGGATTGTGTCTTGTAAGTTATGGGGTGGGAAGTTGGAGTGTATGAAGGTTATGTGATGTCTGTTGAAAATGTGAAAACACACAGAGTGACCTGTGAGACAATAATTGGTGCTGTAGTGTTGGAAGAGAGGAAGGTGGGTGGGTTTCTATATTGGGGGGAATTAATTAGTGAAGTGGGGGAGTGAGTAGGGGGAATCAGTTTGTGTGGATTGGAGTGGATAAGTGTGAAATGTGAATACATATGGGGGAAAGAGGGTGTGAATGTGAGGTTGATGTTAAGGAAAAGGAATGGGACTTGTAGTGAAGGAAGGAGTGGGGGTGAAGAAGGGGAGGGAGGGGGTTGAGGAAAAAGACGGGGGGGGTGAGAAGAAGAAGACGAAGGGGGAGGGGAAAAGAATGAAAGAACAGGGAAGTGAGGAATGGGAGGGGGGAAGGGAGGGAAGGAAAGGAAGAAGAAAAAGGGAGAGGAGGGGAAAGAAAGAGGAGGGAAGGGGAGAGAGTGAAGGAATAGGAAAAAGAGAAGTGAAAGAGTGAAAGACGGAGAGGGAAATGATGGGGTTGTGAAGAGAAGTTTTGCAAAGAAGTTTTCTTAGAAGGTTGCATACCATTAATTTGGATTATTCAAGAAAAACACTGTAATTGATGTGTTCGTTAAGGCCATTAGGGGCTACTGTTCCCAGTTTGAATGTCCACTCACTCTCTTTCTTCAAAAGGGCTCTTGTTATATTATGGTGCATGTCGTGCAAGATGTATGCGCACCTGGAGCAACCATCCCAGTGTGAATACATCTGCGCGAGGTGTGTGCGAATGGTTGCCCTGGAAGCCCAGGTAACTGATCTAGAGCGGACCGTTACGCGACTGAGGGATATTCCCAATCTCGAGCAAAGCTTAGATAGAATGGTGGAGGAGTTGCAGTGGGGACACTGGTAGATGAGTTAGATGAGGATGAGGACAAAGAGGTAGCCAGTTGGGTCATGGTTAGAAGGAAGAAAAAGAGGGGGAGGCAGGACATCTCTGAACTGCCAAACCCCAATAAATTTGCCCGATTGGATGAACATTCTGTGGATGGCAGTGAGGAAATGTCAGAGCTGGAGGATACCGTTCCCTCTAGCAACCGGAGGAGTGGTCCCTCCAGCACAAAGGGGATAAGAGAAAGCGAGGTACCTACTCAGATTGTGGTGGTAGGGGATTCTATTATCAGGAAGACAGACAGGGCAATCTGCTACTAGGACCGTGATCACCGTACAGTCTGTTGTCTCCTGGGTGCTCGGGTACGTCACATTGCGGACCGGGTAGAAAGATTGTTGGGAGGGGCCGGGAATGACCTGGCAGTCTTGGTGCACGTTGTCACCAACAACAAAGTTAATGGTAGGTGGGATGTCCTTAAGATAGACTATAGGGACTTAGGCCAGAAGCTTAAGGCCAGGACATCTAAGGTAATATTCTCTGAAATATTACCCATGCCACGCGCTAGTCCAGGGAGGCAGAGGGAGATTAGGGAGGTAAATGTGTGGCTTAGAGACTGGTGTAGGAAAGAGGGGTTTGTGTTCTTGGAACACAGGGCGGACTTCTCAGTCAGACGTCATCTTTTTTGTTGCGATGGATTGCACCTGAATGAGGAAGGGGCAGCAGTGCTGGGGGAAAGGTTGGTTAGAAGGTTGGATGAGTTTTTAAACTAGGTGTCTGGGGGGAGGGACAAGAAAGAATTAGTGGGACAACTAGAGAGAGTAGAAAAGAGGGCGGTATAAAGTATAATGGGGGTGGAGAGGGGGGAAGGAGGAAACTCAAACTTCCTAAGGAAACATCTGCAACTAAAGTTGCAGTTCAGGGAAGTACTAAACTTAAGTGTATGATTGCAAATGCAAGAAGCCTAACAAGTAAAATGGGGAAATTAGAAACAATTGCACTTAATGACCAATATGATATCATAGGCATTACAGAGACATGGTGGGATGATTCCCATGACTGGGCAGCAAACATGGAGGGGTACACCCTCTTCAGGAGAGACAGGATTAATAAAAAAGGAGGGGGTGTTTGTCTTTATGTTAAGCCATTCTTAAAATCTTATGTAAAGGGGGTCATTTTTGAGGGGACTGAAGATAATGAGGAGTCATTATGGGTTGAGATTTCGAGTGTGGGTAAAGATAGAAAAAAGATTTTAATAGGTACATGCTACAAACCACCAGATATTAGTGTGTCTGATGAATGACAACTCTGACAGTAAATCGAAAAAAGCTGCAGGAATGGGGGAGGTCATTATCATAGGGGACTTTAATTACCCGGGCATAAATTGGAACACCGAAACAGTAAATACAGCTAGGGGAAACAGGTTCTTAAACATGCTAAAAGATCATTACTTGTCTCAGGTAATCGGGGAACCAACTAGGCATAGGACTATACTGGACTTAGTACTAACTAATAATAGAGATAATATCAAATCTCCCCAATTACAGTAGGGGAGACCTTGGGAAATAGCGATCATAATATGATCCCATTTGATATCACCTTCCAAAAACAACACTATAAGGGTCTAACTAAGACTTTCAACTTTAGAAAAGCTAATTTCAACTTGCTGAAACAAGCAATGAAGGACATTAATTGGGAAATTGTTTTTCAATGTAGGAATACAGCTGAAATGTGAGATGTTTTTACAACTGAGCTCAATAAGTACACTCATTTGTTCATTCCCAAGGTTAACAAAAACAGGAGTACTAAATCCAAACCAATGTGGCTTAATAAGAAGGTCAAGGAACAAATGGATAAAAAGAGGTGAGCTATCAAAGCATTTAAGTCTGATGGGAAGGTGGAGTCATTCCAGTTCTACAGGGAATGTAACAAAAAATGCAGAAAAGAAATCAGAGCAGCCAAAATAGAAAATGAAAAACGAATCACAAAGGAAAGTAAAACAAACCCCAAAAAGTTATTTAAGTATATAAACGGTAAAAGGTTAAAAGGAGACTATTGGACCACTGAAGGGGGAGTTAGATGTCTTGATTAATGATAGGGAAAAAGCAGATTTATTGAATAAATTATTTTCATCAGTAGTCACGAGAGAGGACCGGTTGACGGAAGAAGTGCACAACATAAGCGATAAAAACGACCCGTTGCTAAGTACTTGGTTAAACGAGGAAGTAGTCTGGGAGAGACTAAGTAAAATTAAGATAAATAAATCTCCTGGGCCTGATGGACTACACCCCATGGATCTTATGGAACTTAACTCAGAGCTATCGAGGCCCCTATATTTGATTTTCAGAGAGTCAGTTACATCAGGAATGATACCAAAGGACTGGTGTATAGCAGAGGTAGTCCCACTAATTAAAATCGGAATTAACATTCATCCCAGCAACTATAGACTGGTAAGTTTGACATCTATAGTGGGGAAAATACAGGAAGGTATATTAAGGGACAGTATATTAGACTACTTAGATACCTCCAAGGTTATTAATAGGAACCAACATTGTTTTTTGAAGGACAGGTCATGTCAAACTAACTTAATAAGCATCTATGAGAAAGTGAGCGATAATATTGATCAGGGTAAAGCAGTGAAAGTGGTCTTTTTGGACTTTGCTGTTTAATATATTCATTAATGACCTAGGAGTGGGCCTAGAAAGTATAGTGTCAATTTTCGCAGACGATACTAAACTGTGTTGAGTAGTTAATTCAGATAAGGATGTTGAGTCTCTATGGAATGATTTATCCAGACTGGAGGTCTGGGCAGACAAATGGAGAATGAGGTTCAATGTCGATAAATGTAAAGTTATGCACTTTGGGACTAAGAACAATCGGGCAGCCTATAAATTAAATGGGGAAAATGTAGGGATAACGGTAGTTGAAAAGGATTCGGGTGTGCTCATCGATAACAGACTTAGTAGCTGTACGCAGTGTCAAAAAGCAGCAACAAAAGCAAATAAGGTGTTAGGATGTATAAAATAGGGAATGGAGACAAGGGATGAGAGTGTAATCCTGCCACTGTATAAATCATTGGTACGGCCGCACCTGGAATATCTTGGAAGTCGAAAGGGTTCAGAGGCGCGCCACCAAACTGGTTAAGGGGTTAGAGGCACTGAATTATGAGGAAAGACTTACAAGGTTAGATATGTTTACACTGGAAAAGAGGAGGCTGGGAGTGGACATTATTAATATTTATAAATACATAAAGGGACAATACAAGGATTTATCAGACTATCTGTTTATCAAAAAAATGCTATGCAGAACACGTGGACACCACCTGAGGTTAGAAGAAAACAAATTAATACACAACGGAGGAAAGGTTTCTTCACAGTAAGAGCAGTAAGGATTTGGAATTCTCTGCCAGAGAAGGTAGTAATGGTATACTCAGTCAATGGGGGGAATTCAAATTTTTGAAAAGTCGGTTGGGTTTCTGTTTTTTCCTGTCTATGAGATAAGAAAAAACAGACACCCAACTGACTTTTCAAACTATTGAATCTCCCCCAATAAGTTTAAAAATAGATTAGATAAATTCCTAACTGAAAGAAATATCCAAGGATATAGCATTTAAATTAAATAAAATAATACAGGTTGAACTCGATGGACATTTTTCGTCTCTTTTCAACCTTATCAACTATGTTACTATAACAAGGAAAAATGGCTATTCTTAGAAAACAGCAACATATATTTCTGGTTAGACAGGACTAGCTAAATCATTCCCTTTGTTTTTTGCCTACATCTGATCTAGACTGTGACAACATATCTCAGGAAAGGTCACTATTTGACTCGGGGCCTGATTCATGTTTATACTAGAGATGAGCGCTGGAAATTTTTCGGGTTTTGTGTTTTGGTTTTGGGTTCGGTTCCGCGGCCGTGTTTTGGGTTCGACCGCGTTTTGGCAAAACCTCACCGAATTTTTTTTGTCGGATTCGGGTGTGTTTTGGATTCGGGTGTTTTTTTAAAAAAACCCTAAAAAACAGCTTAAATCATAGAATTTGGGGGTAATTTTGATCCCAAAGTATTATTAACCTCAAAAAACATAATTTACACTCATTTTCAGCCTATTCTGAACACATCACACCTCACAATATTATTTTTAGTCCTAAAATTTGCACCGAGGTCGCTGTGTGAGTAAGATAAGCGACCCTAGTGGCCGACACAAACACCGGGCCCATCTAGGAGTGGCACTGCAGTGTCACGCAGGATGGCCCTTCCAAAAAACCCTCCCCAAACAGCACATGACGCAAAGAAAAAAAGAGGCGCAATGAGGTAGCTGACTGTGTGAGTAAGATTAGCGACCCTAGTGGCCGACACAAACACCGGGCACATCTAGGAGTGGCACTGCAGTGTCACGCAGGATGTCCCTTCCAAAAAACCCTCCCCAAACAGCACATGACGCAAAGAAAAAAAGAGGCGCAATGAGGTAGCTGTGTGAGTAAGATTAGCGACCCTAGTGGCCGACACAAACACCGGGCCCATCTAGGAGTGGCACTGCAGTGTCACGCAGGATGTCCCTTCCAAAAAACCCTCCCCAATCAGCACATGATGCAAAGAAAAAGAAAAGAAAAAAGAGGTGCAAGATGGAATTATCCTTGGGCCCTCCCACCCACCCTTATGTTGTATAAACAAAACAGGACATGCACACTTTAACCAACCCATCATTTCAGTGACAGGGTCTGCCACACGACTGTGACTGATATGACGGGTTGGTTTGGACCCCCCCCAAAAAAGAAGCAATTAATCTCTCCTTGCACAAACTGGCTCTACAGAGGCAAGATGTCCACCTCATCTTCACCCTCCGATATATCACCGTGTACATCCCCCTCCTCACAGATTATCAATTCGTCCCCACTGGAATCCACCATCTCAGCTCCCTGTGTACTTTGTGGAGGCAATTGCTGCTGGTCAATGTCTCCGCGGAGGAATTGATTATAATTCATTTTAATGAACATCATCTTCTCCACATTTTCTGGATGTAACCTCGTACGCCGATTGCTGACAAGGTGAGCGGCGGCACTAAACACTCTTTCGGAGTACACACTTGTGGGAGGGCAACTTAGGTAGAATAAAGCCAGTTTGTGCAAGGGCCTCCAAATTGCCTCTTTTTCCTGCCAGTATAAGTACGGACTGTGTGACGTGCCTACTTGGATGCGGTCACTCATATAATCCTCCACCATTCTATCAATGTTGAGAGAATCATATGCAGTGACAGTAGACGACATGTCCGTAATCGTTGTCAGGTCCTTCAGTCCGGACCAGATGTCAGCATCAGCAGTCGCTCCAGACTGCCCTGCATCACCGCCAGCGGGTGGGCTCGGAATTCTGAGCCTTTTCCTCGCACCCCCAGTTGCGGGAGAATGTGAAGGAGGAGATGTTGACAGGTCGCGTTCCGCTTGACTTGACAATTTTGTCACCAGCAGGTCTTTCAACCCCAGCAGACCTGTGTCTGCCGGAAAGAGAGATCCAAGGTAGGCTTTAAATCTAGGATCGAGCACGGTGGCCAAAATGTAGTGCTCTGATTTCAACAGATTGACCACCCGTGAATCCTTGTTAAGCGAATTAAGGGCTGCATCCACAAGTCCCACATGCCTAGCGGAATCGCTCCGTGTTAGCTCCTTCTTCAATGCCTCCAGCTTCTTCTGCAAAAGCCTGATGAGGGGAATGACCTGACTCAGGCTGGCAGTGTCTGAACTGACTTCACGTGTGGCAAGTTCAAAGGGCATCAGAACCTTGCACAACGTTGAAATCATTCTCCACTGCACTTGAGACAGGTGCATTCCATCTCCTATATCGTGCTCAATTGTATAGGCTTGAATGGCCTTTTGCTGCTCCTCCAACCTCTGAAGCATATAGAGGGTTGAATTCCACCTCGTTACCACTTCTTGCTTCAGATGATGGCAGGGCAGGTTCAGTAGTTTTTGGTGGTGCTCCAGTCTTCTGTACGTGGTGCCTGTACGCCGAAAGTGTCCCGCAATTTTTCTGGCCACCGACAGCATCTCTTGCACGCCCCTGTCGTTTTTTAAAAAATTCTGCACCACCAAATTCAAGGTATGTGCAAAACATGGGACGTGCTGGAATTTGCCCATATTTAATGCACACACAATATTGCTGGCGTTGTCCGATGCCACAAATCCACAGGAGAGTCCAATTGGGGTAAGCCATTCCGCGATGATCTTCCTCAGTTGCCGTAAGAGGTTTTCAGCTGTGTGCGTATTCTGGAAAGCGGTGATACAAAGCGTAGCCTGCCTAGGAAAGAGTTGGCGTTTGCGAGATGCTGCTACTGGTGCCGCCGCTGCTGTTCTTGCGGCGGGAGTCCATACATCTACCCAGTGGGCTGTCACAGTCATATAGTCCTGACCCTGCCCTGCTCCACTTGTCCACATGTCCGTGGTTAAGTGGACATTGGGTACAACTGCATTTTTTAGGAGACTGGTGAGTCTTTTTCTGACGTCCGTGTACATTCTCGGTATCGCCTGCCTAGAGAAGTGGAACCTAGATGGTATTTGGTAACGGGGGCACACTGCCTCAATAAATTGTCTAGTTCCCTGTGAACTAACGGCGGATACCGGACGCACGTCTAACACCAACATAGTTGTCAAGGACTCAGTTATCCGCTTTGCAGTAGGATGACTGCTGTGATATTTCATCTTCCTCGCAAAGGACTGTTGAACAGTCAATTGCTTACTGGAAGTAGTACAAGTGGGCTTACGACTTCCCCTCTGGGATGACCATCGACTCCCAGCGGCAACAACAGCAGCGCCAGCAGCAGTAGGCGTTACACGCAAGGATGCATCGGAGGAATCCCAGGCAGGAAAGGACTCGTCAGACTTGCCAGTGACATGGCCTGCAGGACTATTGGCATTCCTGGGGAAGGAGGAAATTGACACTGAGGGAGTTGGTGGGGTGGTTTGCGTGAGCTTGGTTACAAGAGGAAGGGATTTACTGGTCAGTGGACTGCTTCCGCTGTCACCCAAAGTTTTTGAACTTGTCACTGACTTATTATGAATGCGCTGCAGGTGACGTATAAGGGAGGATGTTCCGAGGTGGTTAACGTCCTTACCCCTACTTATTACAGCTTGACAAAGGGAACACACGGCTTGACACCTGTTGTCCGCATTTCTGGTGAAATACCTCCACACCGAAGAGCTGATTTTTTTGGTATTTTCACCTGGCATGTCAACGGCCATATTCCTCCCACGGACAACAGGTGTCTCCCCGGGTGCCTGACTTAAACAAACCACCTCACCATCAGAATCCTCCTGGTCAATTTCCTCCCCAGCGCCAGCAACACCCATATCCTCCTCATCCTGGTGTACTTCAACACTGACATCTTCAATCTGACTATCAGGAACTGGACTGCGGGTGCTCCTTCCAGCACTTGCAGGGGGCATGCAAATAGTGGAAGGCGCATGCTCTTCACGTCCAGTGTTGGGAAGGTCAGGCATCGCAAACGACACAATTGGACTCTCCTTGTGGATTTGGGATTTCAAAGAACGCACAGTTCTTTGCGGTGCTTTTGCCAGCTTGAGTCTTTTCAGTTTTCTAGCGAGAGGCTGAGTGCTTCCATCCTCATGTGAAGCTGAACCACTAGCCATGAACATAGGCCAGGGCCTCAGCCGTTCCTTGCCACTCCGTGTGGTAAATGGCATATTGGCAAGTTTACGCTTCTCCTCCGACAATTTTATTTTAGGTTTTGGAGTCCTTTTTTTTCTGATATTTGGTGTTTTGGATTTGACATGCTCTGTACTATGACATTGGGCATCGGCCTTGGCAGACAACGTTGCTGGCATTTCATCGTCTCGGCCATGACTAGTGGCAGCAGCTTCAGCACGAGGTGGAAGTGGATCTTGATCTTTCCCTAATTTTGGAACCTCAACTTTTTTGTTCTCCATATTTTATAGGCAGAACTAAAAGGCACCTCAGGTAAACAATGGAGATGGATGGATTGGATAGTTTACTAGTATACAATTATGGACGGACTGCCACGGTTAGGTGGTATAAAAAAACCACGGTTAGGTGGTATATATTATAATAATAATACAATTATGGATGGACGGACTGCCTGCCGACTGCCGACACAGAGGTAGCCACAGCCGTGAACTACCGCACTGTACACTGGTTGATAAAGAGATAGTAGTATACTCGTAACAACTAGTATGACACTATGACGACGGTATAAAGAATGAAAAAAAAACCACGGTTAGGTGGTATATATTATAATAATAATACAATTATGGATGGACGGACTGCCTGCCGACTGCCGACACAGAGGTAGCCACAGCCGTGAACTACCGCACTGTACACTGGTTGATAAAGAGATAGTAGTATACTCGTAACAACTAGTATGACACTATGACGACGGTATAAAGAATGAAAAAAAAACCACGGTTAGGTGGTATATATTATAATAATAATACAATTATGGATGGACGGACTGCCTGCCGACTGCCGACACAGAGGTAGCCACAGCCGTGAACTACCGCACTGTACACTGGTTGATAAAGAGATAGTAGTATACTCGTAACAACTAGTATGACACTATGACGACGGTATAAAGAATGAAAAAAAAACCACGGTTAGGTGGTATATATTATAATAATAATACAATTATGGATGGACGGACTGCCTGCCGACTGCCGACACAGAGGTAGCCACAGCCGTGAACTACCGCACTGTACACTGGTTGATAAAGAGATAGTAGTATACTCGTAACAACTAGTATGACACTATGACAACGGTATAAAGAATGCAAAAAAAAACACAGTTAGGTGGTATATATTATAATAATAATACAATTATGGATGGACGGACTGCCTGCCGACTGCCGACACAGAGGTAGCCACAGCCGTGAACTACCGCACTGTACACTGGTTGATAAAGAGATAGTAGTATACTCGTAACAACTAGTATGACACTATGACGGTATAAAGAATGAAAAAAAAACCACGGTTAGGTGGTATATATTATAATAATAATACAATTATGGATGGACGGACTGCCTGCCGACTGCCGACACAGAGGTAGCCACAGCCGTGAACTACCGCACTGTACACTGGTTGATAAAGAGATAGTAGTATACTCGTAACAATTAGGATGACACTATGACGGTATAAAGAATGAAAAAAAAACCACGGTTAGGTGGTAGGTATATAATAATAAATAATACAATTCTGGTCGGACGGACTGCCTGCCGTGTGCCGACACAGAGGTAGCCACAGCCGTGAACTACCGCACTGTACACTGGTTGATAAAGAGATAGTAGTATACTCGTAACAATTAGGATGACACTATGACGGTATAAAGAATGAAAAAAAAACCACGGTTAGGTGGTAGGTATATAATAATAAATAATACAATTCTGGTCGGACGGACTGCCTGCCGTGTGCCGACACAGAGGTAGCCACAGCCGTGAACTACCGCACTGTACACTGGTTGATAAAGAGATAGTAGTATACTCGTAACAATTAGGATGACACTATGACGGTATAAAGAATGAAAAAAAAACCACGGTTAGGTGGTAGGTATATAATAATAAATAATACAATTCTGGTCGGACGGACTGCCTGCCGTGTGCCGACACAGAGGTAGCCACAGCCGTGAACTACCGCACTGTACACTGGTTGATAAAGAGATAGTAGTATACTCGTAACAATTAGGATGACACTATGACGGTATAAAGAATGAAAAAAAAACCACGGTTAGGTGGTAGGTATATAATAATAAATAATACAATTCTGGTCGGACGGACTGCCTGCCGTGTGCCGACACAGAGGTAGCCACAGCCGTGAACTACCGCACTGTACACTGGTTGATAAAGAGATAGTAGTATACTCGTAACAATTAGGATGACACTATGACGGTATAAAGAATGAAAAAAAAACCACGGTTAGGTGGTAGGTATATAATAATAAATAATACAATTCTGGTCGGACGGACTGCCTGCCGTGTGCCGACACAGAGGTAGCCACAGCCGTGAACTACCGCACTGTACTGTGTCTGCTGCTAATATAGACTGGTTGATATTTAAAGAGATATTAGTAGTATACAACAATACTATACTGGTGGTCAGGCACTGGTCACCACTCCTGCAGCAAAAGTGTGCACTGTTAATTAATATAATTGTACTCCTGGCTCCTGCTAACAACCTGCAGTGCTCCCCAGTCTCCCCCACAATTAATTATAAGCTTTTAATTTATACATTGATGACTGTGCAGCACACTGGGCTGAGCTGAGTGCACACAGACTGAGTCACACTGTGTGACTGACTGTGCTGTGTATCGTTTTTTTTTTCAGGCAGAGAACGGATATAGCAGAGAGAAGTGAACGGATATATTATATTAAATAAAAGTTAACTAGCAACTGCACTGGTCACTGACTGTGGTAAACTAACTCTGTCTGCGACTCTGCACAATCTCTCTCTATCTAATCTATCTATCTCTATTCTAATGGAGAGGACGCCAGACACGTCCTCTCCCTATCAATCTCAATGCACGAGTGAAAATGGCGGCGACGCGCGGCTCCTTATATAGAATCCGAGTCTCGCGATAGAATCCGAGCCTCGCGAGAATCCGACAGCGTCATGATGACGTTCGGGCGCGCTCGGGTTAACCGAGCAAGGCGGGAAGATCCGAGTCGCTCGGACCCGTGGAAAAAAAAGTGAAGTTCGTGCGGGTTCGGATTCAAAGAAACCGAACCCGCTCATCTCTAGTTTATACACAAATGCAATTAGGATTTTCTTGGCTAAGAAATGCCCTCTGGAGCCATCGCAAATGCATTCACAATTGCAAACACATTTGTAGCGTATATGCAGGGTTGGCCTATGGCTACGCGGACACAGCAGTAGCGGCACAGGCTCCATGTATTTTGTACATATTAGTTCGCAGCTGACAGCAGCTAAATGACATGAAAATGGCTAAAACACGTCTGCTTTTTGCCAATCACTCCCCGTAAACTCCCAGTTGACACCTCCAAATGGTCACTACCTATCATCACTCTGCGACATAATAATCTCATTGTGAGCGAGATCGCAGTGGCACCTTCATGTATGCACAGCGGTCCTGATTTAGATATGGTTGTTCTTGCTGCTGCCATTGCTATCTCTTGCCATACGTAATTGCGATTATATACTAATATGGGCAGAAGCTAACCTGCGCATAGGCATGCCTACTAATGTTGCATCATTTCTGTCTGTACAGGGGCGCTTTAAGAGAGGGGGAGGCTCGGGTGCAGCCTCCTCCATTTGGGCCCCTTTCACTCTGCCGGTAGCGCTGAGAGACTGAGCACTAGAACGCTCAGACTCTACTGCGCATGCGTAGATCTCCGGGAAAATGGCGTGGCGGCCATTTATCCAGTGATCTTTGTACTGCGCATGCGCAGAACTCCATGAAAATGGCCGCTGCACCAGTAAATAAGATTGTAAATGCTAATTTATGCATGACCAGAAACGATATCTGAACGGCCATGACATGCCTGTGTTTACAGGGTCACTCCCAGTCGCCAACCCCAAATGCCGTCTTCCTGTCACTCACTTTGCGACTAATTTCTCGGTGCAACCACAGTTGTATTTCACTTGCTGCATGTGTGCACTGCGGCTCAGATGCATGCGCATTAGGAAAACATTGCAAATTTGCTTACAATAGCAGTTTGCAAAAACATCTGAATTAGGCCCTTTGTGAATGCGTCATATGCGCATTCTGGTGGTAATCGCTCCATTGCGTGATAATTAGGGATGTGCACCTGAAATTTTTCGGGTTTTGTGTTTTGGTTTTGGGTTCGGTTCCGTGGCCGTGTTTTGGGTTCGAACGCGTTTTGGCAAAACCTCACCGAATTTTTTTTGTCGGATTCGGGTGTGTTTTGGATTCGGGTGTTTTTTTTTTTTTAAACCTAAAAAACAGCTTAAATCATAGAATTTGGGGGTCATTTTGATCCCATAGTATTATTAACCTCAATAACCATAATTTCCACTCATTTTCAGTCTATTCTGAACACCTCACATCTCACAATATTATTTTTAGTCCTAAAATTTGCACCGAGATCGCTGGATGGCTAAGCTAAGCGACCCAAGTGGCCGACACAAACACCTGGCCCATCTAGGAGTGGCACTGCAGTGTCAGGCAGGATGGCCCTTCCAAAAAATACTCCCCAAACAGCACATGACGCAAAGAAGAAAAAAAAGAGGCGCAATGAGGTAGCTGTGTGAGTAAGCTAAGCGACCCTAGTGGCCGACACAAACACCTGGCCCATCTAGGAGTGGCACTGCAGTGTCACGCAGGATGGCCCTTCCAAAAAATACTCCCCAAACAGCACATGACGCAAAGAAGAAAAAAAAGAGGCGCAATGAGGTAGCTGTGTGAGTAAGCTAAGCGACCCTAGTGGCCGACACAAACACCTGGCCCATCTAGGAGTGGCACTGCAGTGTCACGCAGGATGGCCCTTCCAAAAAATACTCCCCAAACAGCACATGACGCAAAGAAGAAAAAAAAGAGGCGCAATGAGGTAGCTGTGTGAGTAAGCTAAGCGACCCTAGTGGCCGACACAAACACCTGGCCCATCTAGGAGTGGCACTGCAGTGTCACGCAGGATGGCCCTTCCAAAAAATACTCCCCAAACAGCACATGACGCAAAGAAGAAAAAAAAGAGGCGCAATGAGGTAGCTGTGTGAGTAAGCTAAGCGACCCTAGTGGCCCACACAAACACCTGGCCCATCTAGGAGTGGCACTGCAGTGTCACGCAGGATGGCCCTTCCAAAAAGTACTCCCCAAACAGCACATGACGCAAAGAAGAAAAAAAGAAAAAAGAGGTGCAAGATGGAATTGTCCTTGGGCCCTCCCACCCACCATTATGTTGTATAAACAGGACATGCACACTTTAACCAACCCATCATTTCAGCGACAGGGTCTGCCACACGACTGTGACTGAAATGACTGGTTGGTTTGGGCCCCCACCAAAAAAGAAGCAATCAATCTCTCCTTGCACAAACTAGCTCTACAGAGGCAAGATGTCCACCTCATCATCATCGTCCGATTCATCACCCCTTTCACTGTGTACATCCCCCTCCTCACAGATTATTAATTCGTCCCCACTGGAATCCACCATCTCAGATCCCCGTGTACTTTCTGGAGGCAATTGCTGCTGGTGAATGTCTCCATGGAGTAATTGATTATAATTCATTTTAATGAACATCATCTTCTCCACATTTTCTGGAAGTAACCTCGTACGCCGATTGCTGACAAGGTGAGCGGCGGCACTAAACACTCTTTCGGAGTACACACTGGAGGGAGGGCAACTTAGGTAGAATAAAGCCAGTTTGTGCAAGGGCCTCCAAATTGCCTCTTTTCCCTGCCAGTATACGTACGGACTGTCTGACGTGCCTACTTGGATGCGGTCACTCATATAATCCTCCACCATTCTTTCAATGGTGAGAGAATCATATGCAGTGACAGTAGACGACATGTCAGTAATCGTTGGCAGGTCCTTCAGTCCGGACCAGATGTCAGCATCAGCAGTCGCTCCAGACTGCCCTGCATCACCGCCAGCGGGTGGGCTCGGAATTCGTAGCCTTTTCCTCGCACCCCCAGTTGCGGGAGAATGTGAAGGAGGAGATGTTGACAGGTCGGTCGCGTTCCGCTTGACTTGACAATTTTCTCACCAGCAGTTCTTTGATCCCCTGCAGACTTGTGTCTGCCGGAAAGAGAGATCCAACGTAGATTTTAAATCTAGGATCGAGCACGGGGGCCAAAATGTAGTGCTCTGATTTCAACAGATTGACCACACGTGAATCCTGGTTAAGCGAATGAAGGGCTCCATCCACAAGTCCCACATGCCTAGCGGAATCGCTCTGTTTTAGCTCCTCCTTCAATGCCTCCAGCTTCTTCTGCAAAAGCCTGATGAGGGGAATGACCTGACTCAGGCTGGCAGTGTCTGAACTGACTTCACGTGTGGCAAGTTCAAAGGGCAGCAGAACCTTGCACAACGTTGAAATCATTCTCCACTGCGCTTGAGACAGGTGCATTCCACCTCCATTGCCTATATCGTGGGCAGATGTATAGGCTTGAATGGCCTTTTGCTGCTCCTCCATCCTCTGAAGCATATAGAGGGTTGAATTCCACCTCGTTACCACCTCTTGCTTCAGATGATGGCAGGGCAGGTTCAGGTTTTTTTGGTGGTGCTCCAGTCTTCTGTACACGGTGCCTGCATGCCGAAAGTGGCCCGCAATTCTTCTGGCCACCGACAGCATCTCTTGCACGCCCCTTTCGTTTTTTAAATAATTCTGCACCACCAAATTCAAGGTATGTGCAAAACATGGGACGTGCTGGAATTTGCCCAGATGTAATGCACGCACAATATTGCTGGCGTTGTCCGATGCCACAAATCCCCAGGAGAGTCCAATTGGGGTAAGCCATTCTGCGATGATCTTCCTCAGTTGCCGTAAGAGGTTTTCAGCTGTGTGCGTATTCTGGAAAGCGGTGATACAAAGCGTAGCCTGCCTAGGAACGAGTTGGCGTTTGCGAGATGCTGCTACTGGTGCCGCCGCTGCTGTTCTTGCAGCGGGAGGCAATACATCTACCCAGTGGGCTGTCACAGTCATGTAGTCCTGAGTCTGCCCTGCTCCACTTGTCCACATGTCCGTGGTTAAGTGGACATTGGGTACAACTGCATTTTTTAGGGCACTGTGGAGTCTTTTTCTGACGTCCGTGTACATTCTCGGTATCGCCTGCCTAGAGAAGTGGAACCTAGATGGTATTTGGTAACGGGGGCACACTACCTCAAGAAATTGTCTAGTTCCCTGTGAACTAACGGCGGATACCGGACGCACGTCTAACACCAGCATAGTTGTCAAGGCCTCAGTTATCCGCTTTGCAACAGGATGACTGCTGTGATATTTCATCTTCCTCGCAAAGGACTGTTGGACAGTCAATTGCTTACTGGAAGTAGTACAAGTGGTCTTCCGACTTCCCCTCTGGGATGACGATCGACTCCCAGCAGCAACAACAGCAGCGCCAGCAGCAGTAGGCGTTACACTCAAGGATGCATCGGAGGAATCCCAGGCAGGAGAGGACTCGTCAGACTTGCCAGTGACATGGCCTGCAGAACTATTGG
Source organism: Pseudophryne corroboree (assembly GCF_028390025.1). Taxonomy (NCBI): domain Eukaryota; kingdom Metazoa; phylum Chordata; class Amphibia; order Anura; family Myobatrachidae; genus Pseudophryne; species Pseudophryne corroboree. Next base: position 85,632,131 of record NC_086449.1, on the reverse strand, counting down.
CTTTCCTGGGTAAGGAGGAAATTGACACTGAGGGAGTTGGTGGTGTGGTTTGCGCGAGCTTGGTTACAAGAGGAAGGGATTTACTGGTCAGTGGACTGCTTCCGCTGTCGCCCAAAGTTTTTGAACTTGTCACTGACTTATTATGAATGCGCTGCAGGTGACGTATAAGGGAGGATGTTCCGAGGTGGTTAACGTCCTTACCCCTACTTATTACAGCTTGACAAAGGCAACACACGGCTTGACACCTGTTGTCCGCATTTCTGTTGAAATACTTCCACACTGAAGAGCTGATTTTTTTTGTATTTTCACCAGGCATGTCAATGGCCATATTCCTCCCACGGACAACAGGTGTCTCCCCGGGTGCCTGACTTAAACAAACCACCTCACCATCAGAATCCTCCTTGTCAATTTCCTCCCCAGCGCCAGCAACACCCATATCCTCATCCTGGTGTACTTCAACACTGACATCTTCAATTTCATTATCAGGAACTGGACTGCGGGTGCTCCTTTCAACACTTGCAGGGGGCGTGCAAATGGTGGAAGGCGCAAGCTCTTCCCGTCCAGTGTTGGGAAGGTCAGGCATCGCAACCGACACAATTGGACTCTCCTTTGGGATTTGTGATTTCGAAGAACGCACAGTTCTTTGCTGTGCTTTTGCCGCAAGTCTTTTCTTTTTTCTAGCGAGAGGATGAGTGCTTCCATCCTCATGTGAAGCTGAACCACTAGCCATGAACATAGGCCAGGGCCTCAGCCGTTCCTTGCCACTCCGTGTCGTAAATGGCATATTGGCAAGTTTACGCTTCTCCTCAGACGCTTTTAATTTTGATTTTTGGGTCATTTTTTTACTGATCTTTTGTGTTTTGGATTTTACATGCTCTGTACTATGACATTGGGCATCGGCCTTGGCAGACGACGTTGATGGCATTTCATCGTCTCGGCCATGACTAGTGGCAGCAGCTTCAGCACGAGGTGGAAGTGGATCTTGATCTTTCCCTATTTTTTAAACCTCCACATTTTTGTTCTCCATATTTTGCGCACAACTAAAAGCCACCACAGGTATACAATGTAGATGGATGGATAGTATAGTATTACTTATACTTATGGACGACGAGTGACGACACAGAGGTAGGTACAACCGTGGCCTACCATACTACTGCTTAGTGCTTATATATAAATATAATATACTGTATAACGGACCTGGTGGACAGTGTCAGCAGACTGCTAAACTAGTATGAAGAAAGAAAAAAAAAACACCACAGGTATACAATGTAGATGGATGGATAGTATAGTATTACTTATACTTATGGACGACGAGTGACGACACAGAGGTAGGTACAGCCGTGGCCTACCGTACTGCTGCTTAGTGCTTATATATAAATATAATATACTGTATAACGGACCTGGTGGACAGTGTCAGCAGCAGACTGCTAAACTAGTATGAAGAAAGAAAAAAAAACCACCACAGGTATACAATGTAGATGGATGGATAGTATAGTATTACTTATACTTATGGACGACGAGTGACGACACAGAGGTAGGTACAGCCGTGGCCTACCGTACTGCTGCTTAGTGCTTATATATAAATATAATATACTGTATAACGGACCTGGTGGACAGTGTCAGCAGCAGACTGCTAAACTAGTATGAAGAAAGAAAAAAAAACCACCACAGGTATACAATGTAGATGGATGGATAGTATAGTATTACTTATACTTATGGACGACGAGTGACGACACAGAGGTAGGTACAGCCGTGGCCTACCGTACTGCTGCTTAGTGCTTATACTGTATAACGGACCTGGTGGACAGTGTCAGCAGACTGCTAAACTAGTATGAAGAAAGAAAAAAAAAACACCACAGGTATACAATGTAGATGGATGGATAGTATAGTATTACTTATACTTATGGACGACGAGTGACGACACAGAGGTAGGTACAGCCGTGGCCTACCGTACTGCTGCTTAGTGCTTATATATAAATATAATATACTGTATAACGGACCTGGTGGACAGTGTCAGCAGACTGCTAAACTAGTATGAAGAAAGAAAAAAAAACACCACAGGTATACAATGTAGATGGATGGATAGTATAGTATTACTTATACTTATGGACGACGAGTGACGACACAGAGGTAGGTACAGCCGTGGCCTACCGTACTGCTGCTTAGTGCTTATATATAAATATAATATACTGTATAACGGACCGGGTGGACAGTGTCAGCAGCAGACTGCTAAACTAGTATGAAGAAAGAAAAAAAAACACCACAGGTATACAATGTAGATGGATGGATAGTATTACTTATACTTATGGACGACGAGTGATGAGTCGACACAGAGGTAGGTACAACCGTGGCCTACCGTACCGCTGCTTAGTGCTTAATTATATATATAATATACTGTATAACGGACCTGGTGGACACTGCAGTGTCAGCAGACTGCTAAACAAACTAGCATGAAGAAAGAAAAAAAAAAACACCACAGTGTTTTTCAGGCAGACAAACGTATACTGGACTGGTGGTCACTGTCAGCAAAACTGTGCACTGTACTCCTGCTATAACTGCTCCCCAGTCCCCACAATTAGGCAGTGTGAGCAGTGCACTCAGCACAGATATATCATGCAGCAGTGCAGCACACTGAGTGAGCACAGATATGGTGGAGCGTTTTTTTTCAGGCAGAGAAACAACGGATTAAACTCAAAACCCTGCACTGTACTCCCTAACAGCTGCTCCCCGTCCCCAATCCTCCCCACAATTATAACTAACTAAGTTCTAATATAATACAACGGACTCGGAGAGGACGCCAGCCACGTCCTCTCCCTATCAATCTCAATGCACGTGTGAAAATGGCGGCGACGCGCGGCTCCATATATAGAATCCGAGTCTCGCGAGAATCCGACAGCGGGATGATGACGTTCGGGCGCGCTCGGGTTAACCGAGCAAGGCGGGAGGATCCGAGTCGCTCGGACCCGTGTAAAAAAAAAGGTGAAGTTCGGGCGGGTTCGGATTCCGAGGAACCGAACCCGCTCATCACTAGTGATAATCGGCCATTGTGTACAAACATGAATTAGGCCCCAGTTCAGCAAGCTGTGGGACTAATTCAGATCTGATAGCAGCAGCAAATTTGTTCTGTAATGGGCAAAAAAATGTGCACTGCAGGTGGGGCAGATATAATGGTGTAAATTTACTAAAATGGGAGTTCTATTTAAGATGGGATGTTGCCCATAGCAACCAATCAGATTCAACTTCTCATTTATCTAGCACCTTCTAGGAGATAATACCTGGAATCGGATTGGTTGCTATGGGCAACATCCCATCTTAAATAGAGCTCCCACCTTAGTAACTTTACCCCAATGGGGTATATTTACTAAGGTCCCGATTTTGACTGAGATGCCGTTTTTTCTTCAAAGTGTCATTTCGGTAATTTACTAAGCAAAAATCTCGGCAGTGATGAGGGCATTCGTAATATTTTGGAAGTCCTTGGAAAAAATCACGAATCAATACACCATCGGTCAAATACGCCTGCAATTTGGTAGAAATCGTTAATTTACTAAAAAGTGCAAATCACAAACACTGCCGACAATAGGCAAACACTGCCGTGCAGAAATACAGTTCGTGAAAAAGTGCTAAAAAAAAACAGACCTGCTTTTTTATCCCGTGTTTGGATAGGCATGCAGGGATCCATGAGATCCGTGCATGTTTATCAGTGGGAAGGGGATGGGAAAGTGTTTTTTTGGGGGGGGGAAATTGCGTGGGGTCCCCCCTCCTAAGCAAAACCAGCCTCGGGCTCTTTGAGCCGGTCCTGGTTGCAAAAATATGGGGGGGGAAATGATAGAGGTTCCCCCATATTTAAACAACCAGCACCGGGCTCTGCGCCTGGTCCTGGTTCCAAAAATACGGGGGACAAAAAGCGTAGTGGTCCCCCGTATTTCTGAAACCAGCACCGGGCTCCACTAGCCAGATACATAATGCCACAGCCGGGGGACACTTTTATATAGGTCCCGGCGGCCCTGGCATTACATAACCAACTAGTCACCCCTGGCCGGGGTACCCTGGAGGAGTGGGGACCCCTTCAATCAAGGGGTCCCCCCCCTCCAGCCACCCAAGGACCAGGGGTGAAGCCCGAGGCTGTCCCCCCCATCCAAGGGCTGCGGATGGGAGGCTGATAGCCGTTTTGATAAAAAATGAATATTGTTTTTAGTAGACCGAAAGTAATTTCACCGCTGACCACAAAGTTCCCACCATTGGTTACAATGGAGCGCATAGGCGCTACATTGTAACACTGCCGTGTGCTGCCTGTCATACAGTACAGGAGCACACAGCCAATCAGGAGGGTGCCACAATGTGGCGCTCCCTGATTGGCTGATGGAACCCTCTTAGACTTAAGTCAGAGGGGGTTTCTGGCATTCGGGGAAAGGGGTCCCATGTGAAAACATGGGGCCCCTTTCAGTGCGAGGTCGGGTATCCGTTTTTTTATTTTGACAAGTACCTGGATTACAAATGGATTACAAGAAGAAGAGGCTTCTACACTGGATTTTGTGAGTTTAATTTTTTCCACAGATACACCATGGATTCTACATGGAGAAGAGGACCGACCCTCGTGTGAACATAAGGTAAGTATGTGTATATGGAGGTGTGTATGTATGTATTAAAGTTGTACTTTCAAGGTGTGTGTCTTATGTTTTTATTGGGGTATTTTTTTTTTAGTAGTAGTACTACAGGTACCAGCGGGCCCGGTTTTCCTCCGCATGCTGGTACTTGTGGTTCTCCAAGTACCAGCTTGCGGGAAAGGCTTGCTGGGACTTGTAGTACAGCTACTAAAAACAATATTAATTTTTTTTCCAAACGGCTATCAGCCTCCCATCCACAGCCCTTGGATGGGGGGGACAGCCTCGGGCTTCACCCCTGGTCCTTGGGTGGCTGGAGGGGGGGGACCCCTTGATTGAAGGGGTCCCCACTCCTCCAGGGTACCCCGGCCAGGGGTGACTAGTTGGTTATGTAATGCCAGGGCCGCCGGGACCTATATAAAAGTGTCCCCCGGCTGTGGCATTATGTATCTGGCTAGTGGAACCCGGTGCTGGTTTCAGAAATACGGGGGACCCCTATGCTTTTTGTCCCCCGTATTTTTGGAACCAGGACCAGGCGCAGAGCCCGGTGCTGGTTGTTTAAATATGGGGGAACCTCTATCATTTTTTCCCCCATATTGTTGCAACCAGGATCGGCTCAAAGAGCCCGAGGCTGGTTTGGCTTAGGAGGGGGGACCCCACGCAATTTTTTTTTTTTATTTTAACACTGTTTTTTTTTTTTTACAAGGTGCACAATGAAGCCCAGCACGGATCTCTCAGATCCGGCCGAGATTCATTGTATTAAAGTCGGCAGTGTTTTACAAGTCACTCACGTAAAACACTGCCAAAAAAAACGAATGACATCGACATCGGTAAAACCGAAAATGCAGAATACGGCAGCTTAGTAAATTAGTCGTACTAATTTCAAAAAGTTGCATATTTACACTTTCGATGTCATTCGTGATTGAACTTTGACCTCAAACGGGAAAATACGATTTTTAGTAAATATACCCCAATGTGTGCAGAGAGAGTTAGATTTGGGTGGGTTATTTTGTTTCTGTGCAAGGTAAATACTGGCTGTTTTTTCTTACACTTAAATTCAGTTTTCAGTTTGAACACACCCCACCCAAATCTAACTCTCTCTGCACATGTTATATCTGTCCCCTCCTGCAGTGCACATGGGGGTCATTCCGAGTTGATCGCACGTAGCAACTTTTTGCTGCCCATGCGATCAACTAGACGCCGCCTATGGGGGAGGGTTTTTTTACATTACAAGGCTGCAATCGCTTGTGCAGCTGAGCTATGCAAAAACATTTTGTGCAGTTTCTGAGTAGCTCTGGAGTTACTTACCCGCTGCGATGTCTTCAGCCTGTCAGGTCCCGGAATTGACATCAGACACTCGCCCCACAAACGCCTGGACACGACTGCGTTCACCGCACCACTCCCAGAAAACGGTCAGTTGACGCCCTGGAATGCCTTCCACAGATCGCTTTCTTCTTGTCATTGCCCAGCAACGCCCGACGCTAGGCAACGTCGCGCCTGCGCATTGTAGCCGCCGCGCATGTGCAGATCCGACCCATTCACACCACTGCGAAAAACAGCAGCTTGAGAACAGGTTGGAATGACCCCCATGGTTTTGCCAATTAGAGAACAAATTTGCTGCTGTGATCAAGTCTGAATTAGGCCCTGTGTTTCACTAAGGTTATGGGGCACCTCAGAGGCAAACCCCTGTAATGTTAGGGTCCTGCCTGATGAGGTTTACTTTGACAATTGGTGGGCAGGCTCTTTATATTGGCCAATTTTATGTCAAAAATGTCATATATATATAAGGCCTAATTTAGTAAGGATAGTAAATTCTGCTAATTAACTGAATTTGCAATCCTTTGGATCGCATGCGGGGGGCCGCCCATCGCTGTGCAAGACTGCCCAGCATACTGACAGCGCCTCCCCCCTCCCCCCCCGTTCAACAAGCAGAAATTGCAAACGAATCGCAATGGCTGTGTGTGACGTCTTGCTGCCGCCGTGATCATGCTCCCGACACGCCCACATTTGCGTCACACCGCCCCCGTTTGGCAGCCTCCACCCCCGCAACACTGTCTCCTCCCTGGAAACGGAGCATTGCCCGCCCCACCCCCGCCCCCAGCGACCGCCTCTGCCTGATTGACAGGCAGAGGTGAACACATTTTCTGCGGCTTCCTGAAGAAAATGCAGGCGCATGTGCAGGACGGGCGCTGTGCATGCACCCGCATCTTTTTCTCACTATTTGCGGTTGGATTGCACACTGCGATCCAACCTGAATTAGGCCCATAATGTATAATTAATACATTTATTAGAATTCCAATGGTTGTATGGCGCACCTGTTCTCTTTTTCTACTCTGTGTATCACCAACTTCACTACGAGGAATACCACTGACAACCTCTTAGAAAAACTTTCCCAGCTTGGATTCACAGCTGAGTGAATTCCAAAATGTCCCATGTTTTGCTCACATAATCAACTTGATGGTACAAGGTTTTTTTTTTTGTTTTTTTTTTAAATAATAGGGGCATGCAGGAGACACTGTCTGTGAACCAAAAAAATTCAGGACATTTTTGACATTCAGTAACAAGGTTTGTAACAAGGTGGCATTCCACCCTTTATATACACAGGGCCGGTGCAAGGTTTTCCGGCACCCTAGGCAAAACTTAAGCCTAACCCCCCCATCCCCCATATTTACGTTACGTCACAGTAGTGCCTCTTATTGATGTTTCATCACACAGTAGTGTCCCGTATTCACGTTACACTACAGTAGAGCCCATTTACATTAAACCACACAGTAGAGCACATCCATGTTACGCCACACAGTAGTACTCCCTGCAATGTGCTTTGATGGCTCCCAGGGTACACATTGTACATAACAATAAAACTACATTACATATGTATTATATATACATATATATATGAATCCAACCTTTTTATAATACAATATATCCTTTTCATGAAACCCAGTGAGTGCCTATTATGTTTCCTTCTTTAATTATAGTTGCAAATGCTAGTCACTCCCCTTCGTGTATATATATTTATTGATTCTGTGCCCCATATCCCCTTTCCTGTTTATAAAAAAAATATATATATATATATTGTTGAAGTTCAGAACATGGGTCCCCGGGATACCATAACTAAACTGTTTCAGAACAGTAAAACGTACCCTTGCTCACCACACGTTACTATTCCTATTACATGTCCACGTGGATAGTGAAACTGATAGCTCAGTGTTAATTTCAGTATCTTTCTCTATACTCTCCTCTCCAGCCTCCTCTGCACTTCTGCCTGCCTGGCACTGTTGGGGTGAGGTAAATTGTCACTGGCTTGTGGGAGTCGGAAACTACTTGGTGGACACGCTGACACAACGGGGGTTGATCGCTCGCTAGCTACTTTTAGCAGCAGTGCAAACGCATAGTCACCGCCTATAGGAAGTGTATTTTAATTTTGCAAGTGTGCGAACGGCTGTGCAGCGGAGCTCTGCAAAAACATTTTGTGCAGTTTGAGTAGGTCTGGACTTACTCAGCCCTTTCGATCACTTCAGTCTTTTTGGTCCCGGAATTGACGGAAATGCCTGTACACGCCTGCGTTTTTCCAAACACTCCCAGAAAACGGTCAGTTGACACCCACATACCCACATACGCCTTCTTCCTGTCAATCTCCTTGCGATCGGCTGTGTGAATGGATTCTTCGTTAAACCCATCACTCAGCAATGATCCGCTTTGTACCCGTACGACGCGCCTGCGCATTGCGGAGCATACGTATGCGCAGTTTTGACTTTTTTTACCTGATCGCTGCGCTGCAAAAATCGACAGCGAGTGATCAACTTGGAATGACCCCCAAGATTCTTTTGTACCCTCTAATACAGTTCACAAAGTGGTGTGTGATATGTGTCAGCAATGTCCCTACTTACTTGTGTTGAGCCTCCTCTGGAATGGACACCAGAATCCCATTAGGGATCCCTCTGGAAGCGGACTCTGCAGTGCTGTCTCCTACAGGCTCACCCCGTGTGCAGCTGCTTGCTCTTTCCCTTATTTGGGCGGGCTGAGGTCACTGCAAAGCCATGTTCTCTGTAGAGATTTGCACTTGAAATTTTTCGGGTTTTGTGTTTTGGTTTTGGGTTCGGTTCCGCGGCCGTGTTTTGGGTTCGACCGCGTTTTGGCAAAACCTCACCTAATTTTTTTTGTCGGATTCGGGTGTGTTTTGGATTCGGGTGTTTTTTTCAAAAAACCCTAAAAAACAGCTTAAATCATAGAATTTGGGGGTCATTTTGATCCCAAAGTATTATTAACCTCAAAAACCATAATTTCCACTCATTTTCAGTCTATTCTGAATACCTCACACCTCACAATATTATTTTTAGTCCTAAAATTTGCACCGAGGTAGCTGTGTGAGTAAGATAAGCGACCCTAGTGGCCGACACAAACACCGGGCCCATCTAGGAGTGGCACTGCAGTGTCACGCAGGATGGCCCTTCCAAAAAACACTCCCCAAACAGCACATGACGCAAAGAAAAAAAGAGGCGCAATGAGGTAGCTGTGTGAGTAAGATAAGCGACCCTAGTGGCCGACACAAACACCGGGCCCATCTAGGAGTGGCACTGCAGTGTCACGCAGGATGGCCCTTCCAAAAAACACTCCCCAAACAGCACATGACGCAAAGAAAAAAAGAGGCGAAATGAGGTAGCTGTGTGAGTAAGATAAGCGACCCTAGTGGCCGACACAAACACCGGGCCCATCTAGGAGTGGCACTGCAGTGTCACGCAGGATGGCCCTTCCAAAAAACACTCCCCAAACAGCACATGACGCAAAGAAAAAAAGAGGCGCAATGAGGTAGCTGTGTGAGTAAGCTAAGCGACCCTAGTGGCCGACACAAACACCGGGCCCATCTAGGAGTGGCACTGCAGTGTCACGCAGGATGGCCCTTCCAAAAAACACTCCCCAAACAGCACATGACGCAAAGAAAAAAAGAGGCGCAATGAGGTAGCTGTGTGAGTAAGCTAAGCGACCCTAGTGGCCGACACAAACACCGGGCCCATCTAGGAGTGGCACTGCAGTGTCACGCAGGATGGCCCTTCCAAAAAACACTCCCCAAACAGCACATGACGCAAAGAAAAAAAGAGGCGCAATGAGGTAGCTGTGTGAGTAAGCTAAGCGACCCTAGTGGCCGACACAAACACCGGGCCCATCTAGGAGTGGCACTGCAGTGTCACGCAGGATGGCCCTTCCAAAAAACACTCCCCAAACAGCACATGACGCAAAGAAAAAAAGAGGCGCAATGAGGTAGCTGTGTGAGTAAGATAAGCGACCCTAGTGGCCGACACAAACACCGGGCCCATCTAGGAGTGGCACTGCAGTGTCACGCAGGATGGCCCTTCCAAAAAACACTCCCCAAACAGCACATGACGCAAAGAAAAAAAGAGGCGCAATGAGGTAGCTGTGTGAGTAAGCTAAGCGACCCTAGTGGCCGACACAAACACCGGGCCCATCTAGGAGTGGCACTGCAGTGTCACGCAGGATGGCCCTTCCAAAAAACACTCCCCAAACAGCACATGACGCAAAGAAAAAAAGAGGCACAATGAGGTAGCTGTGTGAGTAAGATAAGCGACCCTAGTGGCCGACACAAACACCGGGCCCATCTAGGAGTGGCACTGCAGTGTCATGCAGGATGGCCCTTCCAAAAAACACTCCCCAAACAGCACATGACGCAAAGAAAAATTAAAGAAAAAAGAGGTGCAAGATGGAATTGTCCTTGGGCCCTCCCACCCACCCTTATGTTGTATAAACAGGACATGCACACTTTAACCAACCCATCATTTCAGTGACAGGGTCTGCCACACGACTGTGACTGAAATGACGGGTTGGTTTGGACCCCCACCAAAAAAGAAGCAATTAATCTCTCCTTGCACAAACTGGCTCTACAGAGGCAAGATGTCCACCTCATCAACATCCTCCGATATATCACCGTGTACATCCCCCTCCTCACAGATTATCAATTCGTCCCCACTGGAATCCACCATCTCAGCTCCCTGTGTACTTTGTGGAGGCAATTGCTGCTGGTCAATGTCTCCACGGAGGAATTGATTATAATTCATTTTAATGAACATCATCTTCTCCACATTTTCTGGAAGTAACCTCGTACGCCGATTGCTGACAAGGTGAGCGGCGGCACTAAACACTCTTTCGGAGTACACACTTGTGGGAGGGCAACTTAGGTAGAATAAAGCCAGTTTGTGCAAGGGCCTCCAAATTGCCTCTTTTTCCTGCCAGTATAAGTACGGACTGTGTGACGTGCCTACTTGGATGCGGTCACTCATATAATCCTCCACCATTCTTTCAATGGGGAGAGAATCATATGCAGTGACAGTAGACGACATGTCCGTAATCGTTGACAGGTCCTTCAGTCCGGACCAGATGTCAGCATCAGCAGTCGCTCCAGACTGCCCTACATCACCGCCAGCGGGTGGGCTCGGAATTCTGAGCCTTTTCCTCGCACCCCCAGTTGCGGGAGAATGTGAAGGAGGAGATGTTGACAGGTCGCGTTCCGCTTGACTTGACAATTTTCTCACCAGCAGGTCTTTGAACCCCAGCAGACTTGTGTCTGCCGGAAAGAGAGATCCAAGGTAGGTTTTAAATCTAGGATCGAGCACGGTGGCCAAAATGTAGTGCTCTGATTTCAACAGATTGACCACCCGTGAATCCTTGTTAAGCGAATTAAGGGCTCCATCCACAAGTCCCACATGCCTAGCGGAATCGCTCCGTGTTAGCTCCTCCTTCAATGTCTCCAGCTTCTTCTGCAAAAGCCTGATGAGGGGAATGACCTGACTCAGGCTGGCAGTGTCTGAACTGACTTCACGTGTGGCAAGTTCAAAGGGCAGCAGAACCTTGCACAACGTTGAAATCATTCTCCACTGCGCTTGAGACAGGTGCATTCCACCTCCTATATCGTGCTGAATTGTATAGGCTTGAATGGCCTTTTGCTGCTCCTCCAACCTCTGAAGCATATATAGGGTTGAATTCCACCTCGTTACCACTTCTTGCTTCAGATGATGGCAGGGCAGGTTCAGGCGTTTTTGGTGTTGCTCCAGTCTTCTGTACGTGGTGCCTGTACGCCGAAAGTGTCCCGCAATTCTTCTGGCCACCGACAGCATCTCTTGCACGCCCCTGTCATTTTTTTTAAAATTCTGCACCACCAAATTCAAGGTATGTGCAAAACATGGGACGTGCTGGAATTTGCCCAGATTTAATGCACACACAATATTGCTGGCGTTGTCTGATGCCACAAATCCACAGGAGAGTCCAATTGGGGTAAGCCATTCCGCGATGATCTTCCTCAGTTGCCGTAAGAGGTTTTCAGCTGTGTGCGTATTCTGGAAACCGGTGATACAAAGCGTAGCCTGCCTAGGAAAGAGTTGGCGTTTGCGAGATGCTGCTACTGGTGCCGCCGCTGCTGTTCTTGCGGCGGGAGTCCATACATCTACCCAGTGGGCTGTCACAGTCATATAGTCCTGACCCTGCCCTGCTCCACTTGTCCACATGTCCGTGGTTAAGTGGACATTGGGTACAGCTGCATTTTTTAGGACACTGGTGAGTCTTTTTCTGAGGTCTGTGTACATTTTCGGTATCGCCTGCCTAGAGAAATGGAACCTAGATGGTATTTGGTACCGGGGACACAGTACCTCCAACAAGTCTCTAGTTGGCTCTGCAGTAATGATGGATACCGGAACCACGTTTCTCACCACCCAGGATGCCAAGGCCTCAGTTATCCGCTTTGCAGCAGGATGACTGCTGTGATATTTCATCTTCCTCGCAAAGGACTGTTGGACAGTCAATTGCTTGGTGGAAGTAGTAAAAGTGGTCTTACGATTTCCCCTCTGGGATGACCATCGACTCCCAGCAACAACAACAGCAGCGCCAGCAGCAGTAGGCGTTACACGCAAGGATGCATCGGAGGAATCCCAGGCAGGAGAGGAATCGTCAGAATTGCCAGTGACATGGCCTGCAGGACTATTGGCATTCCTGGGGAAGGAGGAAATTGACACTGAGGGAGTTGGTGGGGTGGTTTGCGTGAGCTTGGTTACAAGAGGAAGGGATTTACTGGTCAGTGGACTGCTTCCGCTGTCGCCCAAAGTTTTTGAACTTGTCACTGACTTATTATGAATGCGCTGCAGGTGACGTATAAGGGAGGATGTTCCGAGGTGGTTAACGTCCTTACCCCTACTTATTACAGCTTGACAAAGGCAACACACGGCTTGACAAATGTTGTCCGCATTTCTGTTGAAATACTTCCACACCGAAGAGCTGATTTTTTTGGTATTTTCACCAGGCATGTCAACGGCCATATTCCTCCCACGGACAACAGGTGTCTCCCCGGGTGCCTGACTTAAACAAACCACCTCACCATCAGAATCCTCCTTGTCAATTTCCTCCCCAGCGCCAGCAACACCCATATCCTCCTCATCCTGGTGTACTTCAACACTGACATCTTCAATCTGACTATCAGGAACTGGACTGCGGGTGCTCCTTCCAGCACTTGCAGGGGGCGTGCAAATGGTGGAAGGCGCATGCTCTTCACGTCCAGTGTTGGGAAGGTCAGGCATCGCAACCGACACAATTGGACTCTCCTTGTGGATTTGGGATTTCGAAGAACGCACAGTTCTTTGCGGTGCTTTTGCCAGCTTGAGTCTTTTCATTTTTCTAGCGAGAGGCTGAGTGCTTCCATCCTCATGTGAAGCTGAACCACTAGCCATGAACATAGGCCAGGGCCTCAGCCGTTCCTTGCCACTCCGTGTGGTAAATGGCATATTGGCAAGTTTACGCTTCTCCTCCGACAATTTTATTTTAGGTTTTGGAGTCCTTTTTTTACTGATATTTGGTGTTTTGGATTTTACATGCTCTGTACTATGACATTGGGCATCGGCCTTGGCAGACGACGTTGCTGGCATTTCATCGTCTCGGCCATGACTAGTGGCAGCAGCTTCAGCACGAGGTGGAAGTGGATCTTGATCTTTCCCTAATTTTGGAACCTCAACATTTTTGTTCTCCATATTTTAATAGGCACAACTAAAAGGCACCACAGGTAAACAATGGAGATGGATGGATACTAGTATACTTATGGATGGACTGCCGAGTGCCGACACAGAGGTAGCTACAGCCGTGGACTACCGTACTGTGTCTGCTGCTAATATAGACTGGATGATAATGAGATGAAATCAATATATATGTATATATAATATCACTAGTACTGCAGCCGGACAGGTATATATATTTATTATGTAATGACTGATGACGGACCTGCTGGACACTGTCAGCTCAGCAGCACCGCAGACTGCTACAGTAAGCTACTATAGTAGTATGTATAAAGAAGAAAGAAAAAAAAAACACGGGTAGGTGGTATACAATTATGGATGGACTGCCGAGTGCCGACACAGAGGTAGCTACAGCCGTGGACTACCGTACTGTGTCTGCTGATAATATAGACTGGATGATAATGAGATGAAATCAATATATATGTATATATAATATCACTAGTACTGCAGCCGGACAGGTATATATATTTATTATGTAATGACTGATGACGGACCTGCTGGACACTGTCAGCTCAGCAGCACCGCAGACTGCTACAGTAAGCTACTATAGTAGTATGTATAAAGAAGAAAGAAAAGAAAAAAACCACGGGTAGGTGGTATACAATTATGGATGGACTGCCGAGTGCCGACACAGAGGTAGCTACAGCCGTGGACTACCGTACTGTGTCTGCTGATAATATAGACTGGATGATAATGAGATGAAATCAATATATATGTATATATAATATCACTAGTACTGCAGCCGGACAGGTATATATATTTATTATGTAATGACTGATGACGGACCTGCTGGACACTGTCAGCTCAGCAGCACCGCAGACTGCTACAGTAAGCTACTATAGTAGTATGTATAAAGAAGAAAGAAAAAAAAAAAACACGGGTAGGTGGTATACAATTATGGATGGACTGCCGAGTGCCGACACAGAGGTAGCTACGGCCGTGGACTACCGTACTGTGTCTGCTGATAATATAGACTGGATGATAATGAGATGAAATCAATATATATGTATATATAATATCACTAGTACTGCAGCCGGACAGGTATATATATTTATTATGTAATGACTGATGACGGACCTGCTGGACACTGTCAGCTCAGCAGCACCGCAGACTGCTACAGTAAGCTACTATAGTAGTATGTATAAAGAAGAAAGAAAAAAAAAAACCACGGGTAGGTGGTATACAATTATGGATGGACTGCCGAGTGCCGACACAGAGGTAGCTACAGCCGTGGACTACCGTACTGTGTCTGCTGATAATATAGACTGGATGATAATGAGATGAAATCAATATATATGTATATATAATATCACTAGTACTGCAGCCGGACAGGTATATATATTTATTATGTAATGACTGATGACGGACCTGCTGGACACTGTCAGCTCAGCAGCACCGCAGACTGCTAAAGTAAGCTACTATAGTAGTATGTATAAAGAAGAAAGAAAAGAAAAAAACCACGGGTAGGTGGTATACAATTATGGATGGACTGCCGAGTGCCGACACAGAGGTAGCTACAGCCGTGGACTACCGTACTGTGTCTGCTGATAATATAGACTGGATGATAATGAGATGAAATCAATATATATGTATATATAATATCACTAGTACTGCAGCCGGACAGGTATATATATTTATTATGTAATGACTGATGACGGACCTGCTGGACACTGTCAGCTCAGCAGCACCGCAGACTGCTACAGTAAGCTACTATAGTAGTATGTATAAAGAAGAAAGAAAAAAAAAAACCACGGGTAGGTGGTATACAATTATGGATGGACTGCCGAGTGCCGACACAGAGGTAGCTACAGCCGTGGACTAACGTACTGTGTCTGCTGATAATATAGACTGGATGATAATGAGATGAAATCAATATATATATATATATATATATATATATATATATATAATTATATAATATCACTAGTACTGCAGCCGGACAGGTATATATATTTATTATGTAATGACTGATGACGGACCTGCTGGACACTGTCAGCTCAGCAGCACCGCAGACTGCTACAGTAAGCTACTATAGTAGTATGTATAAAGAAGAAAGAAAAGAAAAAAACCACGGGTAGGTGGTATACAATTATGGATGGACTGCCGAGTGCCGACACAGAGGTAGCTACAGCCGTGGACTAACGTACTGTGTCTGCTGATAATATAGACTGGATGATAATGAGATGAAATCAATATATATATATATAATTATATAATATCACTAGTACTGCAGCCGGACAGGTATATATATTTATTATGTAATGACTGATGACGGACCTGCTGGACACTGTCAGCTCAGCAGCACCGCAGACTGCTACAGTAAGCTACTATAGTAGTATGTATAAAGAAGAAAGAAAGAAAAAAAAAACACGGGTAGGTGCTAGGTGGTATACAATATTATATATATATTATATACAATTTTATATATATATATATATATATATATGTATTAAACTCATAAACTGGTGGTGATTATTAAACTGGTGGTCAGGTCACTGGTCACACTATCAGCAACTTGCAAGTAGTACTCCTGAGTCCTAAGCAGACAATCACAATATATATTATACTGGTGGTCAGTGTGGTCACAAACAATGGCAGTGTGGCACTCTGGCAGCAAAAGTGTGCACTGTACGTTATATGTACTCCTGAGTCCTAAGTCCTGCTCTCAGACTCTAACTGCTCCCCACTGTCAGTGTCTCCCCCACAAGTCAGATAATACAGTCACACTATCTCTATCACTTCAGCAAGTACTAGTAGTAGTAGTACTCCTCCTAATGCTCCCCAAAATTACTACTGTGTCTCTCTCTGTCTCACTCTCTTCTCGAATCTCTATAAACAGAGAGGACGCCAGCCACGTCCTCTCCCTATGAATCTCAATGCACGTGTGAAAATGGCGGCGACGCGCGGCTCCTTATATAGAATCCGAGTCTCGCGATAGAATCCGAGCCTCGCGAGAATCCGACAGCGTGATGATGACGTTCGGGCGCGCTCGGGTTAACCGAGCAAGGCGGGAAGATCCGAGTCGCTCGGACCCGTGTAAAAAAAACTGAAGTTCGGGCGGGTTCGGATTCCGAGGAACCGAACCCGCTCATCTCTAGTTCTCTGCGGAGCTTTCTCTCCCTCCCCTGTCAGGGATTCCTTGTGTCACAGTTCATCTCTGCTCCCGATGCTCTCTCTCTCTCTCACAGGGGAAATCCCCGATGTCACTGCCGGGAGCCACACACTGATACACAGGCTTCCAGAGCACTCCGGGGTTGACACACAGGACTTCAGCCTCTGCTTTCTGCCTCAGTTGAACGGAGCCGATCAGCGCTCCTCATAGATCCTCCTGTCACAGCATGCCCTAGAGAGTCCCCTTCCTCCGGGCACACTGCATTTTAACCCCTCGCCTCAGGAGTCCCCGGATGTTTCCCCGCGCTGACTCTCCCCCCAGTGGCTGTACAATCAGGTAGGAGGGGTGGCCCCTTTTACACCGCTTGTTGCAGTTAGGATTTCATAAGGAGGGGGGAAGGAGGATAAGGCTGCGGGCTGCGTTTTTTGTGTAGATGGCAGCACAGGGTCACACTGCTGCCATTTAACAGGATTCAGGAGGAGCATGCCGCCCTCTACTGGCTGCCGCCCATAGGCAGCTGCCTAAAGCTGCCTAATGGTAGCGCCGGCCCTGTATATACATCAGAGGAAAGAGGAATAGCAAAAAGCCATCCACAGCTACACAACAAGCCATGACATTGGGAGAGGAGGGGAAGTGTACCTTAAGGGCCCTACACACTAATATATTTTAAGAAACGATATGAATGTTCTCGTTCATTAATGAACGAGAATGCATTCATATCGTTTAATGTGTAGGAACCAGCGATGAACGATGCGTGGCCCTGCACTTGTTCATCATTGGCGCCAGGTCGCTTATGCATGCAGGCCAATATGGACGAGATTGTCTATATTAGCATGCACTGCTATGGAGCCGGGTGATGGGGGGAGTGAAGAAAATAATTGCCCAAATGAGTGAGACCTCTACTGTAACTCCATCTAATACAGTCACCATCAAAAGAATAGTGGAGGATTATTTTAATGACAGCATACAAATAGGCATGTCACAGAGTCCATTTGACTACTGGAAGGAAAAAAGAAAATTTGGAGGCCCTTGTACAAACTGGCTTTACATTACTTAAGCTGCCCACTCTCCAGTGTGTGCTCAGAGTTTTCAGCACAGCCAGGAACTTTGTCAGTGATCGGCATAGAAGGCTACTTCCTCAAAATGTGTAAAGGATGATGTTCATCAAAATGAACTGGACATTCCACGAGGATGACCTTAACAGGCAAGTACATCAAAGTACATAGATTTCTGTAATGGTGGATTCCAGCGGGGATTCATTAATATTGTGTGAGGATGATGTACACACTGATGAGGGTGAGGATGGGAATGACGATGAAATATTGGCACTGTAGAGCTGTTTGCTTGCCTGCTTTACGCCCATTGGTAGCTTGTTTTGAGGGGCCCAAACAAACCAAGCATGTCAGCACAAAAGTGTCAGTTCCTGTCGGTGAAGTTCTCGGTTTGTTAAACTGTGCATGTCCTTTTAAACCAGGGACGTGCAGGCAGGGGAGGCAGGGGAGGCAGTGCCTCCCCTGTCATGCTCCCTATCATACTCAGAGTTCTCATTATAAAAATGATTGGAAGAACAGAAAAGATGTTTATAACTTACAGTATAGGCATCTTTTTGTATTAATGCAATCATCTTTATAGATATAAAACTTACCAGGGTTGCAAGGCTCCTTCAATTGCAGGGAGAGATAGAGATGAGGCAGCAGCAGTTCAGCCTCATCTCTCACACTGTCGGACACTGCCTGTACAGATGGGTGGGGCTACACAGCAGCCAATCAGAACGCATAGAACAGAGAAATGTGAGGCATGCCTGACAGTGGGAGAGTGTGTGAGCTCTGATGGACAGATCGGATTGGTCATGTGACCAATCCTGGAAGTGAAGGAAGGCAGACACCGGAGCTGAGCAGCATGGCAAGGAAGTAGGGAAATGGAGATCCGCAGTGCCAGCAGCAGCCACCTGTGCCCAGTGACTGGGGTGTGTAGCTGCCAGAACCTGGATTCTGTGTGTGTGTGTGTGTGTGTGTGTGTGTGTGTGTGTGTGTGTGTGTGTGTGTGTGTGTCTGTGTGTGTGTGTGTCTGTGTGTGTGTGTGTTTGTTTGTGTGTGTGTTTATGTGTCATCTGTAGTGTGTGTGTCATCTGTAGTGAGTGTGGGGACAGGACTGTGTGTGTGTGTGTGTGTGTGTGTGTGTGTGTGTGTGTGTGTGTGTGTGTGTGTGTGTGTGTGTGTGTGTGTGTGTGTGTGTAATCTGTAGTGTGTGTGTGTGTGTGTGTGTGTGTGTGTGTGTGTGTGTGTGTGTGTGTAACAATTGTAGATAGTGTGGCATCCCGATCCTGAGGGATACCCCTTTTATGGAAATGTAGGAAAGGGTTGCAGGCTGTGGCCTAATTGTGAACTTGATGAACTATGACAGTCTGGGCATTAGGCAACCGAGGCTGTGCAGAACGAGAGCAACCTGGAGGGTGTTGAGACCCAGGAGAGTCTGTGTGTGCCTGCAGAGGAGAGCGGGAAAAGGGAGAGATGATATAAGCTGCAGAGAGGGGATGTGACGTCAGGCGCCAGAGGAGCCTGATCAGAGTAAGACTGTACCTGACGGAGCTGAAGCAGTGTGATCCGGGCAGAGAGTATTCCACATGCGGTGGTAAAGTCCAGCTCAGCAACAGAGAAAGAGCAGCAGAGCAGTGTGTTCGTGCCACTGAGTATCCGAGTGACGCTGACCGGAGCCGAGGAGACGCGGGCAGTGCGGTGCGTCACCATATGATAAGCGGTACTGATGTGAAGCGGTCCCTGCGTAACAGATCATCACTACAGTCGTGGGACACGTGAGTCTGGCAAACCTAGACACTGAGGTGTGAGGTACGCCGCACTGAAAACCTAGACACTGAGGTGTGAGGTACGCAGCACAGTGCGGTGGGGCAGTAGAAAAGGCTGCAGTTCTTGCCCAGCCTATGGAGCAACTGAAAGCCTGGGATAAAACCTATGACACTGCAGTATAACAAAGTGACTGTGCATGATCGCAAAGCCCCTTGATTAGTCTTCACGGTGGCATAACACAACAATTAAATTACCTATCCTACGGTGGACCCCAAGATTGATTGGCAGGACACATTTATAGTCAAAGAGACTCTGGTCATTAGTAACTGAAGAATCACAGTTGTTTAAATCACATTGGTATTAGATAGTGACAGAACTATACCCCTTCAGAGGGAATTCTACAGAGGCCACACGAACTGAGATTTATGTTACGGTCAGTGACTTTGTTTGGACCCACACTGGATGCTGCCTATATTATTGCGCTTGGCGACAGCTTAAACTGCCACCGTCAGTACTTGTGTGTCATAAAGGAAACAAGACCAAACGACAGACTGATGCCCTAAAACCCTGTGCACAGGTGCAAGTTATAAAGTGGGGCATAAATACATATATATATGATTTTATATGTGTTCCGGTACCCGATATTAACAGTTATACAGTAATTGAGATTTGATTGAGGTAATTAACTGATGCTGTGTTTAATGATTATTCTTCTTAAGATATTAAACTAATTGAACCGGTGGGTTCAGGGAAAGGTCGGAGAGTTGAGCAGGTCTAACCCTAAAGGCCAATACTCACTGGCAGATGTGGGGAGAGATGTGTGCTGAGTGAACCGAATTGAATGTGCTACTGCGTGTAATATGGGGGGGGGGGGGGGGGTAGTGTAATGTGCAACTGTGTGTAATATCGGGTGGTGTAATGTAATATGCTACCGCGTGTAATATGGGGGGGGGTGTAATGTAATGTGCAACTGTGTGTAATATCGGGTGTGTAATGTAATGTGCTACTGCGTGTAATATGGGGGGGGGGGTAGTGTAATGTGCAACTGTGTGTAATATCGGGTGTGTAATGTAATGTGCTACTGCGTGTAATATGGGGGGGGGGGGGTAGTGTAATGTGCAACTGTGTGTAATATCGGGGGTGTAATGTAATGTGCAACTGTGTGTAATATCGGGGGTGTAATGTAATGTGCTACTGTGTGTAATATCGGGGGTGTAATGTAATGTGCTACTGTGTGTAATATGGGGGGTGTAATGTAATGTGCTACTGTGTGTAATATGGGGGATGTAATGTAATGTGCTACTGCGTGTAATATGGGGGGGGTAGTGTAATGTGCAACTGTGTGTAATATCGGGGGTGTAATGTAATGTGCTACTGTGTGTAATATGGGGGGTGTAATGTAATGTGCTACTGCGTGTAATATGGGGGGGGGTAGTGTAATGTGCAACTGTGTGTAATATCGGGTGGTGTAATGTAATATGCTACCGCGTGTAATATGGGGGGGGGGGTGTAATGTAATGTGCAACTGTGTGTAATATCGGGTGTGTAATGTAATGTGCTACTGCGTGTAATATGGGGGGGGGGGGGTAGTGTAATGTGCAACTGTGTGTAATATCGGGGGTGTAATGTAATGTGCTACTGTGTGTAATATCGGGGGTGTAATGTAATGTGCTACTGTGTGTAATATGGGGGGTGTAATGTAATGTGCTACTGTGTGTAATATGGGGGGTGTAATGTAATGTGCTACTGCGTGTAATATGGGGGGGGTAGTGTAATGTGCAACTGTGTGTAATATCGGGGGTGTAATGTAATGTGCTACTGTGTGTAATATGGGGGGTGTAATGTAATGTGCTACTGTGTGTAATATGGGGGATGTAATGTAATGTGCTACTGCGTGTAATATGGGGGGGGGTAGTGTAATGTGCAACTGTGTGTAATATCAGGGGTGTAATGTAATGTGCTACTGTGTGTAATATGGGGGGTGTAATGTAATGTGCTACTGCGTGTAATATGGGGGGGGGTAGTGTAATGTGCAACTGTGTGTAATATCGGGGGTGTAATGTAATGTGCTACTGTGTGTAATATCGGGGGTGTAATGTAATGTGCTACTGTGTGTAATATGGGGGGTGTAATGTAATGTGCTACTGCGTGTAATATGGGGGGGGTAGTGTAATGTGCAACTGTGTGTAATATCGGGGGTGTAATGTAATGTGCTACTGTGTGTAATATGGGGGGTGTAATGTAATGTGCTACTGTGTGTAATATGGGGGGTGTAATGTAATGTGCTACTGCGTGTAATATGGGGGGGGGTAGTGTAATGTGCAACTGTGTGTAATATCGGGGGTGTAATGTAATGTGCTACTGTGTGTAATATGGGGGGTGTAATGTAATGTGCTACTGCGTGTAATATGGGGGGGTAGTGTAATGTGCAACTGTGTGTAATATCGGGGGTGTAATGTAATGTACAACTGTGTGTAATATCGGGGGTGTAATGTAATGTGCTACTGCGTGTAATATGGGGGGGTGTAATGTAATGTGCTACATTATTTAGTCAGATTGCTTAGATTTTAAGCAGCGATCGCTCCGTAAGTACCCCCCCCTAACTCTGCAGACTATAATTGTCACTTGTATTAAGGCCCAATGGTGAAGCAATGTTATAGTGATTCCTGAGTGATCGTGCTGAGGGTTAATTTGCATGAAATAATAGTTAATCAGTAATAGAGAAGTGATTATCAGATCAGTACAAAGTGAGCTTTAAGCAGCAAGTATCAAAGACAGATCCAGGTCCAAACGGTTGTCTAAGTTGTAATAAATAGTGTCATATTTGATTATCATTGTGATTGCCTATATTTTATGAATCATACACCAAATCCTGCACCAAATAAACGCATGTTATTAGTGAATGTTGTCTCTCCTATGTAAGAAAAGGTGTCACTCGCATTCCCACACCTCTCTGTGAAGAAAACAGAGGTGACAACGCACCATTGTTTTGCGGTAAGAGTATTACTACCAAGGGATAACCTGAGGGTACCACATTAGTGTGGGGACAGGACTGTGTGTGTGTGTGTGTGTGTGTGTGTGTGTGTGTGTGTGTGTGTGTGTGATCTGTATTGAGTGTGTGTGTGTGTGTGTGTGTGTGTGTGTGTGTGTGTGTGTGTGTGTGTGTGTGTGTGTAACATTTGGGGACAGGACTGTGCGTGTGTGTAATCTGTAGTGTGTGTGTAACATTTGTAGTGAGTGTGGGGACAGGACTGTGTGTGTGTAATCTGTAGTGTGTGCAACATTTGTAGTGAGTGTTGGGACAGGATTGTGTGCGTGTGTGGGGGTGTGTGTGTAATCTGTAGTGTGTGTAACATTTGTAGTGAGTGTGGGGACAGGACTGTGTGTGTGTAACATTTGTAGTGAGTGTGGGGACAGGACTGTGTGTTTGTGCGTGTGTGTGTGTGTGTGTGTGTGTGTGTGTGTGTGTGTGTAATCTGTAGTGAGTGTGGGGACAGAACTGTGTGTGTGTGTGTAATCTGTAGTGTGTGTAACATTTGTAGAGAGTGTGGGGACAGAACTGTGTGTGTGTGTGTGTGTGTGGGGGGGGGGTGTAATCTGTAGTGAGTGCGGGGACAGGACTGTGTGTGTGTAATCTGTAGTATGTGTATTTGTACTGAGTGTGGGGATAGGACTGTGTGTGTGTAACATTTGTAGTGAGTGTGGGGACAGGACTGTGTGGGTTAATATGTAGTGTGTGTGTAACATTT